>NC_143401.1:50644584-51277276 GCF_052110815.1 Crocodylus siamensis | reverse complement strand
ACTAGCCGCAGCATCGCGTTGCAGGCTCATGTTCATCTTGTGGTCAATGATGACCCCCAAGTCTCTTTCTTCTGTAGTGCTATCCAACGTAGCACTGCCGAGCCTATAAGGTGCTGCAGGTTTTTCCTCCCAAGGTGGAAGGAAGCATTGCATGCTTAAGAAATTAGAGGTGTATGTATGTGGAGTTAGGCAGCAAGTTCTGATGGGGGATTTCATTTGGATTATATAAGATAGGGATAGGAAAGTGGGTGGAGAGATGGAAGAGCTAGACAGCTCTTCTAAAGTACAGATTACTATAAAAAGAGAAGAAGGCTTAAAAGATGTATAGACAAGTTAAAAGATAATTATGATGATGGAACTGAGTGGGAGACAGGTATGAAGGATTGATTTTTGTATTAACATCAATTGGGCTAGGGATATGAAAGAAGGAGACCTTGTGACCACCAAATTTTGAAAATGGAAGTGAGTTTAGATAAAAGCAAGGGGAAGGGGAAAAGGATGTGGAAGTTAAGTGTTCAATTATTACAAGATGAGAATATCTGTCAAGAATATGTGGAACTGTATAAAGGATGTAGATCTCTCATGAGATATAACAAAAGCATCTGGGAGTGGTGGACTATGATCAAGAGAAGAGCAAGAGAATTTTCAGAAATATTGGTCAAAAATAAGTGAATATGATGGTAGAAGAGCTAGAAGAACTACAAGCAAGGAAGCAGGAATGATTAAAGGAGGCAGTAACAGGAGTATGAATGAAAGAAGAACTGGAAGACAAAGTGATGGACTGAAGAACCGTTTAAAAGGAAAACAGATGTAACAATCTTTCTGACCAGAGCACCTTGGGTGGAGAAGGGGGAAGGATGGTGCAAGTGTTTTTGGCAAAAATGAGTAAAAGAAGGAACTGAAAGCATTGAGAACTGAAGGAATTATAGTAGAAGAGAGTGTAAAGGTGTTGGACACAGTGGCAGAATTTTATGAAGAGCTGTACAAAAGGAGAGGAGTGGATGGAAGAAAAATTAAGGTTTTCTTTGAGGGCATTAAGTAAGGAATAGAGACTGGGAAGAAACAAACAATAGGGTGGGGGAGTTAAGTATGAGAGTGATGGAGGACTGCTTAATTGCTTGCAAGAGAAGGAAGGCACTGGGAAGAGATGGATTTCTGGTGGAATTATATTAAAATGTTTGGCAATGGCTGGGGACAAATATAATAGACATATACAGGGAAATAATAGAGGTTGAGAAGATAGAGGAGGATTTTTCAGAAGATGTGGTGATGTTGATATTCAAGAAGGGGAAAAAAGATATGGTAGGCAACTGGAAGCCAATACACCTTTTAAATGTATACTAAAATGTTTGGAAAAATTTGGGCCAAAAGAACGCATGACTGTTTAGCAGATGTGATAAAAAAGACTAAATGTGTGCCATTCCTGAGAGGAGGATATACCAGACTCTATGTTGAATGAGAGATGTCATATCAAATGTGCAAGAGAGGGAAAGAAACAAGGTAATAATAAATCTAAAGCAGGAAAAAGCTTATGATAGAGTTGAACATGATTTCATGTTTGACATATTGCAGAGGATGCAGTTTCCTGTCAAAATGATTGGACGGGTCAAAGTGTTATACAGTAAAGTGGGAAGTCGAATACTGGTGAATGGTTACTTAAGCAAAGCACTCCCTATACAAATAGGGTTAAGACAGGGATGACCTCTGTCCCCTTATCTTTTTTGTGTGCGATGGAGCCATTGACATGGAGACTTCATGGCGATAAGCTGATGAGCAGTGTGAAGATACAAGGAGGAGAAGCTAAATGCACATCATATATGGATGATGTGAACATAGTGGCTCAGGAAAATGCATCACTTCAAAGGCTATCCAAGCATACTGAAAAGTATGTTGATGGGACTTGGGAACTGGGAGAATTTACAGAAGTTAGGACTATGGGTGGTACAGGGTGTAATCAAGATCTTGGGAATCCTAATGACCATGAAAGGGAAAGGAACAGAGGTGTGGAAGAAATTAGAAGTAAGAGTGTGTTGCCACCGGGACTCAACTAGCCACTCTTGTGCCTGTCTTGCTTGGCTGATGGATGTTACGCACCTCTTGGGCTCGCGTCTCTGCCTGAGCTGGTGACTTCTGCCTGAATCCTTGACCCCGTGCTGGCCTGCCATGACTTGATGACCTCAGTGTCCGGGGCTGTTCATTGGGCGTGCTCGTTGGCCCTAACGTTCCTCCCGGCGGTTATTCTGGGGGCTCCGCCACCCCTACACCCCGGCCTCATGCCTGCTGTGTAGCGATAATGAGCTGGTCGGTGTCTCGCTCCTGGGACCCTTGACCAGGTCCTGCTTGGGCCCCTTCCGACACTATCTGGCCCACAGTGCGGGTCAGATACCCTCCTATACCTCTTGGGGCCTGGGGTAGAACCAAAATCAACAAGAAAGAAAAAGGAAGTCCCAAATACAAAACCAGGAGTACTGCCCCTTTAACTAGCCCCCCCGGCACTTCATCCCCTTAGGCACCCAGTTCCCTGCCTACTCTAAGGCACCTCCTGATCCAGCAGTGATGTTCCCTCCAGTGGCAATTTTCCCTGGACTCCTCGCCATCCCTCTCCTTCGTGTCAGATCTCTCCTGGAATGCCTTCTGCTGTCCCTCCACGGTCATCCAGGTGTCCTTCTGCCGCGGGTCTGCAGCGTCGCTGAAATGCTCCTCTCCTTCCTCCTCGCTTCTGCCCTGGCCATTCCTGTTCTCAGGGTCCTGTGCCTCTGCTCGTCCCCGCTGCAGGGACCTCAGCAGCAACACTCTCCCTCCTCCCGCCAGCTCCGCAGCGTGCGCCTCCATTTTTATCTGAGCCAGCCGGCATTCAGTGCTGACATCACTGGCCAGCTGCAGCTGTATAAACAGGTGGCTGATGAGCCGCGTGGGTTCTGTGTTCCACCCTCCATGTGCTGTTTTCCTAGCTGCCGGTGAGTATTCTTGCATCCCGGGACACAGTGTGACAGATTTTGGGATCGTGGGGTGGTAGAACATTATCTTTCATCGGTAAAATGGCTACAGTGAAAATGGTACTCTTAGGGCACGACTACACATCACTGTATGGGGACTTGCTATGGTGCCATGCTTTAGCACTTCCTTTTGGCCAGTTACTGTGCTGTGTGTAGGGCGCATGCTTAGATTTCACTGCTATGTCATTGAAGTGGCACGCTGTACTGGGGGAGTGTGCTGCTATGGTGATGTAGCTGCCAATCATGTGTGTAGACCCATGTGATCTTTACAATGATGTAGCACACTTTATGGCAAAGTAGTGCATTGCATCAACGTGCAGGGATGTAGCATATTGCATCTATATGTGCAGGGAAGTAGAAACAGATTTATTTCTAATGGCAGCAAACTGCTCCTGCTTCCTGGGGTCCTGCAATGAGCCCCTGCCACCACCAGAGGAACTCTAGGCTCCCCCTGGGTGGTATCCCAAGGGCTGGCAAGGAGCACCAGATCAGGAGACAGCTGTCTCCTGGCTGGAGCTGGGACATTCTTCCCTCCTCCTAGGAGCTATCTACTGCCAGGGCAGGGACAATGCAGGAACAATGTCCCCTGGCCCAAGTTCCCCAATTAGGTCAGGGGACTTGGAAAGAGCTGCAGGGGAAAGGCAGGTCCCAGCACCCTGCCCCATCTGCCAGTGGGGCACCTAGTAGTAACCCCCCACTATTAGCAAGCCCCAGCTGGGGAATCACCACCAAGTGGGGGACTCACTACTAGCTGCCCCACTGGAAAATTGGGGCAGTGAGCTGGGATCTGCCCCACCCCTGCAGCTCTTTCCAAGCCCCATACCTTGATTGCCTGATCAGAGTGTGGGGATCGGACCTGCCTCTGACTGGGACAATTTCCAGCATCCATGATCACAAGGCAGGAGCTGGAGAGCCTGTTCCCTCCTCAGTTCTGTGATCATGGAGCTGGGTGGGGCAGGAGGCTCCCAGCACCAGCTTTGTGGTTGTGGGGTTGGCCCTGGGAGATAATGATCTGATCATGATCTCGGAGTGAGGGGCTTGGAGCTCCCTGCTGCCAGGGCACAGGGACATAATCCCCACCCGGGTTCCAGTGGCAGAGCCTGCCCTGGCAGCAGGCAGCTCCCGGGGGCAGGGAGAAATCTCCTGGCCCCCTGGTGGCCAGCTGATCAGGAGCATGAGTGCTACTGCACAGTAACTAATCACAAGTAAATTTTCTACTTGCATTTGCAGGTAGCAAATTTTCTCATGATTAGCTATGCTTACTGCGCAGTAAACGTGCACATGTAGAAGCACATGCTTACTGCACGGTAAACTATGCCACTGTGTAGCAAAGCATCTCTTGTAGATGTACCCTTACTGATCATCCTTTACACAGAAGTGGTATATCTACCATCAAGGCAGGAGATAAAGAGCTTACAGAGGCAGATATGTATCTTTTGTGGGGGGAATGAAGTAACAGAAAGGGTTGCCAGAACAAAAGTATACAAAGCCAAGGAATGAGGAGTCTGGGGAATGCCAGATTTGGAAAACTTTGTATATACATACTTCAGAAGTATATTCGGTAAAGAGATAATGGAGGGAATTGGGAAGACTGCCTGTTTCTGCCATTATCTGGCAGGAAGAACATTAAGAAGATGAAGAATGCAACGGAAGATTGGAAAAAACTGTGGCTGTGACAGCCACTGGCACACTATGCAAAGATGGAGTTTCTTAAGGGTAAATAAACTAGAGGCAGTGGGATTAGAGTACTTGAAATCATAAGAAGGTGATTACTATGATAAGAAAGACCTAATAACTATATTTGGGATTCTAATGGAAGGACAGATGCCAAATGTGTGGAAAGAATTGACAGACAATAGATGGAAAGGAGAACATACAGATATTACATGGATGATGATACGGAATAGTCTTCTTTTGGGGAGAATTCAGCATAGATGTGATTTGGTAAGACTGGTGGTATTCCCAGGGCTGAAGAATCTGTATTGCATGTATTTTGAGACTGCCCTTTGTGCAAGTGGTATGGGAAGGGATGTGTCATTTTTTGAATGATTGACGTGAACTGTGACTTAACATATGAAATAGTGTTGTATGCATTGGTTAATGCCCGAAGGACTGGAGGCAGAGACTGACAGCCATATACTTTGTGTGACAGCAGTGACATGAAAGGTGAGAAGCCTGCTGTTGGTCAGGGGACTGGCTTTCACCAGAAGAGAATGTTTGGAGTTGGCAACACATGAACTGAAATACTGTGTTGATCAAGATGTGGACAAGATGGGAAAGCAGAAGGCAGAGAAAAGATGGAGGGAATAATGGTGGTGTTTCTTCCAAAAGGACAAAGAGATAAAGTGAAAGGTGTTGCTTCCTTCTGAACTGGGGGAGGTTTGTGAGAAGTTAGTGTTAATGGTGAAATAGGGTGTAATCAGAATGAAGTATTGTTGTAGGGGAGGTTGTCAAATTTTGTGTTAATACAGTTTCTTTTAGCTGTTTTGTAATAAAAAAGATTCCCATCAGCATTTTTGGTATCCAAGGGAGGGTGTTGGAATTTGCTTTGGCTTCTCTGAGTGCTGGCTTGGACTTGTAGTACTGTCAGGCACGATGCTTGTTCCCTTGTTGGGAACAATTGTCTGGTTTTTTTGGAGCCACATAAAATAAATAAATAAAGGATTTTGTCGGTATATTTGCCCAATGTGTGCCATGTGTTTTATAGTCATGCTCAGTTCTGACTGCATTTAGTCAGCTTCAGCTTCATAGCTGGTTTCCATAGCTGCATGCATGTTGCTTTTGGCAGCAATTTAATAATAGGCAATGAATTTAATGAGATTTCCCTGTACGCAATTAGAGGATGAGGGGCTTTTTTCCCCATGTGAACTGTAGGAAAAAGCCTCATTTTGGAATTGAGTAAACATGGTTGTCCCAGGGGGACGGGGCGGGGCTCGCCCGCGGAGGCGGCGGAGCCCGAGCGGGACATCCGCCGCTTGTTTACGCCGGAAGCCGGCGCCCGTGCCGGTGGCCGGGAGCCGGCAATAAAATCAGCCGGCTGGGACGCACCCGGGAGGAGGAGCCCGAAGGGGGGATTCCCTGCCGCGGAGACAGGGAGCCCAGAAGAGGAGACGGCAAGGGGACCTGCACCCGGCGGGAGCGCAGACGCCGACGGGGAGGGGCTACTTACCCCATTGGGGGGTAGGGCAGCGGCGGCAGCCGGACCCCGAACCCAGTGCGGGGAGTGGCGGACCGGCCCGGACGCCGAAGGTTCCAGCGACGGGGAGTACTGGGACTGCGACCCGACGGCGCCCGGAGTTTGCGGATCGGGAGTCGGCGCTGGGACCTGGGAGGACCCCGACAGGGCACCGTGAGCGCCTGGACCAACGCCGGACACCAGCGGGCCAGAACCGAAAGGGGGAACCCAGAAGGACCCAGGCCGGAAGCGGGGGTGCCCGCCGGCTAGGTTTTTACCCCGGGCAGGGGACCCGGTGAGAAGCATCACCGGGGCACCCCAGGCGAGGGCCGGGGACTTGCCCACGGGAAATCCCAGGAGGCGTAAGGCCGGGGTGTTAAGGGGTGGCGGAGCCCCGCAACGTGACCGTCGGGGACCCCGGGCTACGGAGAATCAGGAGCCGTCCCACTGAACCTTACAACAAGTCGTGGCGGGCGAGAACCAGGGCGGGGACCTGTTTATCTTACATCTGCTCCGGACCCAGGGGGATAGCACCACCCTTCCCCCCGGGACGCTGTTCCGAAGGGGGTGCTCCCTCCCCCTCCGCTAGCCCGACGGTCACAAGTGGTGCATTGGCCGGGAAGACCATTCCCCATCTAGGGGGAATTGCGGGATGCAGACAGCCGAGATGACGGCAACAGACCTGGTGGCCCAGACGCTCCAGGCTGTGACCCAGTTATTGGGGGCACAGCAAAGGATGATGGCTCAACAGGGCCCCCCGATCACCCGGATGCCGAAAATGACGGCAGAAGACGATCCGGAGGCCTTCCTGGAGGCGTTCGAGCGGCAAGCGATCACGCTCGGGCTGGATAAGGCCTACTGGGCGAGCCAGCTAGGGGCGCTAGTGGTGGGTAAGGCCCAAGAGGCCTATAGAGCCTTATCGCGAGAAGAGGCCCGGGACTATGAGGCTGTTAAAGCTGCCATTTTATACCGCCTCGAAATCAACCCGGAACATTATCGGCGGCTGTTTCGGGCCCGGAAGGGACCAGAGGAGAGGCGGCCCCGGGTACTGTTGCAGCGCCTTAGGGATCTGTTTGGTAAGTGGGTCGGCCTGCCCACGTGTACGCTGGCCGCACTGGTGGATAAGATCGTGATGGAGCAATTTATCAATGACCTGGAAGAGCGGACGCAGAGGTGGGTCCGCCAACACTCTCCAGAGTCTTGCGAGGCCGCCGTAAGATTGGCCGAGTCCTTTATGGCGGCCGAGTGGCACTACCCGCGTGAGAGGCGGGGACCGGTACCCAGCAGGGAAACGGAGCGACGTAAACCAGGCCCCAGAACCCCAAATAGGGATGGGGTGTGTTTCCATTGTGGAGAGATGGGGCACTTCGCCCGGGAATGTCCAGGGCGGCACACGGATAGGCGGCGGCCCCAGGGATACCCCCATAGGTTGGGAGAAAACCCCCGAGATCAAACCCAGGGGGAGCCGATGGATTGTAGCTTCGGGACCGGGAAAGGTGAACCGCGGTGGGAGCGTCCCACGGTGAGAGCCCGCGTGGAGGGCCGCCCGCTCTCGGCCGTCCTGGATTCAGGGTGCGCCCAATCGTTGATTAAGGCAGAGCTCCTTCCACCTGGGCAGCGGTGGCAAGGGGAGCCCATAAGGGTGGCGTGTCTCCATGGGGAGACACAGGCCCTCCATAGAGCCCGGGTGCGGGTGCACGTCATGGAATTCCGGGACGAGATATTAGTCGGGGTCGCCCCCAAACTGGCATGTGATATGCTGCTGGGTAGGGATTGGGCCCCTCTTTACGACGTGTTAGAGAGGGTTCGGGACCTAGAGATGGCCCGGCGGGCTCAGGGGGTCCGGGACGAGTGGTTTGGCGAGGCCGAGGGAGAAGAACCCCTCGTGGATTGGCAGGACATCGCGAGTGGACCACAGTTCCGACAAGGACAAGAGGAGGATCTTGAGCTGCACGAGCTGTGGACAAAGGCCCGAGAGGGGCGACGCCAACCGGAGACGGAGCCGGATGGGGGCAGCGAGTTCCAGGTGAGGCACAATCTCTTGTATCACATCCCGCACGGGGAGGTTGGTACCGGGGCGGGGGGGACAGCTGGTGGTGCCCGGCCGTTTCCGGCAGGTGGTATGGCAACTGGCCCATGCGAACCCCATGGGGGGACACTTGGGCAGGGACCGGACCCTTGGGAAGATATTCCAATGGTTCTTTTGGCCCCGGATGAGGGAAGACGTGGCCCGGCGGTGCGCCGCATGCCCGGTGTGCCAGAAGGCTAGGGAGGACCGGCCCCTACGGGCCCCTTTAAGACCCTTGCCCGTTGTGGACGTGCCTTTCTCGCGCGTTGCTATGGATGTGGTGGGCCCGTTGCCCCGCAGCAGCAGTGGCCACCGGTTCATCTTGGTGTTTGTGGACTACGCCACTCGATACCCAGACGCAGTCCCGCTGCGGTCGGTAACGGCGCCGCGAATTGCGGAGGAGTTGGTACGCTGGATCTCCCGAGTAGGGGTGCCCCGCGAGATCCTTACGGACCAAGGGCGGAACTTCATGTCGGGCGTCTTACGAGGGGTATGCCAAACCCTGCGAATCAAACAGCTCCGAACTTCAGTGTACCACCCACAGACCAACGGGTTGGTAGAACGATTCAATGGTACCCTGAAAAGGGTGCTCCGGCGATGCGTTCAGGGCGACCCACAGCGTTGGGACCTGATGCTGCCGCTGGCATTATTTGTGCTGCGAGATGCCCCATCCGAATCCCTGGGCTATTCCCCTTTCGAATTAGTGCTGGGCCATCGCCCACGAGGCCTACTACAGATTCTTAGGGAGGAGTGGGAACAAGGACCCGCAGCTATCGGCAGCCCGTCCGGGTATCAAAGAGAGTTCCAGCAACGAGTCCGAAGGACTCGCGAGTTGGCGGCAGACAACCTACGGTACGCTCAGCAACGGCAGAAGGAGAGGTACGACTCGCGCTCCAAGGTACGGGAATTCCAGCCAGGGCAAAAGGTGTTAGTGTTACTACCCACCTCAACCAGTAAACTGTTAACCCAGTGGCAGGGACCGTTTGAGATCACGCGACGGGCGGGGCCTGTCGATTATGAGGTATATCGCCCGGGGCATCGGAACACCCGGCAAATCTATCATGTCAACCTCCTGCGGGAGTGGCACCAGCCGGAGGGCTGGGCCGCCTTTGGAGAGAGGGAGCAACAAAACGTAAGGAGCCCGGAAGCAGCGGGAGGAGGAAAGGCCCCGGCGACCCTGGAGGAGATTAAAATAGGAATGGAGCTATCAGGTCCCCAGAAAGAGGAAGTAAGGACCCTCATAAGGGAATTCCAAGGGACCTTCTCTGAAGAACCAGGGTGGGCTAGAGCAGCGTATCATTCCATCCCAACCCCACCCGGCGTCGTGGTACGGGATCGTTGGCGGCCTATACCACATCACCTGACCAAGGAAGTACGCGAAGAAGTAAAGAAGATGCGGGCACTGGGGGTGATTAGGCCGTCAAGGAGCCCGTGGCGGAGCGCCCTGGTTCCTGTACGCAAACCCGACGGGAGTCTGCGGCTATGCGTCGACTTCCGGCGAGTAAACGAGGTGGCAACCTTCGACGCTTTCCCGATGCCTAGCGTAACAGAACTGATAGAACGCATCGGCGCCGCCAAGTTCATAACCACCCTGGACCTCGCGAAGGGGTATTGGCAAATACCGGTGCGACCGGAGGACTGCCAAAAGACGGCCTTCGGAACCCCCTGGGGCCTATACGAGTTCGTCAGGATGCCGTTCGGCCTCCATGGGGCCGCCGCTACGTTCCAACGCCTCATGAATCGGCTGCTGGCACCGCATGCAAAGTACGCTGCGGCTTACCTTGACGACATCGTTATATTCACGCGCTCCTGGGGCCGACACGTGTGGGCCCTCAGGGAGATACTCCAGGAGCTACGACAAGCCGGCCTAACGGCGAACCCCCGCAAATGCGCGGTGGCACAAAGATACACGAAATACCTAGGGTTTCGAGTGGGCCAGGGGACTATACGGCCGTTAGAAGACAAGGTGCAGGCTATTCGGGCCTTCCAACCCCCGCAAACACTTAAGCAACTCCGTTCCTTCTTGGGACTGGTAAATTACTATCGGAGATTTGTGCCCCGATTCTCCGAAGTAGCGGCCCCATTGTTCGAAGCTTTGAAAAGCAAACCCGGGAAAGGCCTCGAATGGACCGGACCAAGGCTACAGAGTTTTCAGGCCTTAAAGAAGGCCTTATGCGAGGAAGTGGTGATACGTACCCCTAACTTTATGAACCCTTTTACTTTGCAGACCGACGCCTCCGAGGTTGCTATAGGAGCCGTCTTGACACAACAGGACGCTGGGGTGGATCGACCGGTGGCCTATGCCAGCCGGAAACTGCTCCCGGCCGAGACCAGGTACTCAACAATAGAGCGAGAGTGTCTGGCAATCCGGTGGGCGGTGGAACACTTTAGGTATTATTTATTGGGGAGAAAGTTTACATTGATCACCGACCATGCTCCCCTTAGATGGCTTAACTCTACTAAGACCGATAACACGCGGATTATGCGATGGGCACTAGCCCTCCAGCCCTTTAAATTCCAAATTAAGTACCGCCCGGGAAAGGATAATATAACAGCCGACTTCCTCTCCAGATGCCCCGAACCGACGACCTCCAGTGGGGGACCTGGAACGCGAGACGAACATCCACAGAGAATCAAACCCGAGGCGGAGAGGTCCCTCAAACCGCCACAAGGCAACTGGCGGGGGGGGTTATGTCCCAGGGGGACGGGGCGGGGCTCGCCCGCGGAGGCGGCGGAGCCCGAGCGGGACATCCGCCGCTTGTTTACGCCGGAAGCCGGCGCCCGTGCCGGTGGCCGGGAGCCGGCAATAAAATCAGCCGGCCGGGACGCACCCGGGAGGAGGAGCCCGAAGGGGGGATTCCCTGCCGCGGAGACAGGGAGCCCAGAAGAGGAGACGGCAAGGGGACCTGCACCCGGCGGGAGCGCAGATGCCGACGGGGAGGGGCTACTTACCCCATTGGGGGGTAGGGCAGCGGCGGCAGCCGGACCCCGAACCCAGTGCGGGGAGTGGCGGACCGGCCCGGACGCCGAAGGTTCCAGCGACGGGGAGTACTGGGACTGCGACCCGACGGCGCCCGGAGTTTGCGGATCGGGAGTCGGCGCTGGGACCTGGGAGGACCCCGACAGGGCACCGTGAGCGCCTGGACCAACGCCGGACACCAGCGGGCCAGAACCGAAAGGGGGAACCCAGAAGGACCCAGGCCGGAAGCGGGGGTGCCCGCCGGCTAGGTTTTTACCCCGGGCAGGGGACCCGGTGAGAAGCATCACCGGGGCACCCCAGGCGAGGGCCGGGGACTTGCCCACGGGAAATCCCAGGAGGCGTAAGGCCGGGGTGTTAAGGGGTGGCGGAGCCCCGCAACGTGACCGTCGGGGACCCCGGGCTACGGAGAATCAGGAGCCGTCCCACTGAACCTTACAACAAGTCGTGGCGGGCGAGAACCAGGGCGGGGACCTGTTTATCTTACATCTGCTCCGGACCCAGGGGGATAGCACCACCCTTCCCCCCGGGACGCTGTTCCGAAGGGGGTGCTCCCTCCCCCTCCGCTAGCCCGACGGTCACAATGGTATATCTGCCAAATGTTTCTTCAGATTACATATGAGAAGGACATGTAGGGCTGTGTCAAAAGCCTTAAATCAAGTGTACTAATCAAAGGTAAATTGATTTAAGTGAAAGAAGTGATTTTCATCCAAGCTGCTTAAAATACTTTATGAGCTGTTAGTTTTTCTTAGTGTCTAATGGAAAAAGCTCTCATTCTTTAAAGGCTCAACAACTGTGATGGCTGAAGATTTTTGTTTCACGTCTGAGATTTCCAACCAGCCCTCTAGCCAATGTGATTGTGACTTTTTTTAATGCAATTTTCTTTACTTTTGAAAAAAACTGAGGAATTTCAGTCTTAAAATTCCAAGTCCTCCAACTTTTTTTACACAGAATAAAAGCAAAAAAAAAAAAAAAAAAATGGTATTGTGATGTAAAAGAATGGTTTATTTCTGGTGAAAGAGGGATTAAGAATACTTTCTTGGCCAAGTCAGCTTTGCCCAGCTTTGCTTGCAACTGATGCCAGACAAAGAGGGAAGAGAATGAAAAGGGAGGCCTAACAGAAAATAAGTTTGGCAGATGACTGGAGAAACCTGAATAAAAGCTTGCCAGTGAGAGCAATCTGGAAGAAAAGATTGTACCTCTGGAGGGAGAGTACTGAAACGAAAACCTTTCTGAGGAACCTATCTTGGGAGAATTGTGATGGTAGTTTCATTTGGGAAGTATAGGGTGTTCACGTAGATGTTGCTCCCAAAATACTATCACAGGTGCAATTCTAGTTTTCTCCTATTTTAGAAGTAACTTTTAAATGATCCAAGTCAGACTGTTTTAATCACAGTTAGAATGTTTCTTCCACTTGGATTTTGTCCATTTGTCTCAAATAATAATGTAATAATTATTTGTTTTTTACATTTTGTTTTCTTTTTTGTGAAACCATAATAATAGTAATTTTAATTCCTGCAGTTCCTTTGTAACACAAGAAAGAGCCAAGCAGCCATTTGATTAATAATGTTATTCCTGTTCTTCTTGCTAGCTGAGTATGCAAAAAGTTGCTTATAAGCATTTCTGTAAATATATATTCACCACCTGCCTTCTTCTTCAACGTTTGTGGGAAATATTCTCAGTAACATTGGTAGAAAGCTTATGTATTGCAGATAGTGTGAGGGCAGTTGTGAAAAATTGTAAGTTTACTGATTGTATGTTCTTTACTCAAATGAGGAAGTTGGGAAGGAGAGAGAAGAAAAGCCTTTAAATCTTGTTTATCTCAAGCATCTAATCTGAAGGCTCAACATATATCTGGGAATTTAATATTATAAAACACTAAGTTTGTCTGTAATGCTTTATTCATGCTGTGATTGGCTGATGGAAACAGCCAATCAGACTGCTCCAAATGTGTGGGAGCACTGCCATGATTCTGAAACTGCACCGAAGACCAGACGGAGTGAGGGACCCGAGGCCAGAAGTGCTAACTTCAGCTCCCCCACCCCACTCTATGCAAGAGGCAGAAGAGTGGAAGCATGGGGTGTTAGGTGGCGGCACTCCATCCTAGTGCCCTCCCTCCCCACCCCAATCATTTTGATGGGCAAATGGCTAGTAATATAGTATATCTGCAGGGATTCTCTTTCTTCACACTGGTTTTTGATGCTCCCTTGTCCTTGCCAAAGCAATGTTTTTTAGGTCTAAACCTGAAAGGGTATAATGTCCCACAGTTGTGCTTTCTAGAAATAGATCCTTGTACAGGAAATTCGTTGAGTAAGAAGAGGATTAATCAATAAACAGCTGGTATGCGACTTTTTGCTATCATATTCTTGGCCTCCAAAGTGTTGGAGCCCTTATCTAGTTCATTGTGTACCCTTCTTACTAGTTCTCTCCACTCCTTACCAGCCTGGTTACGCACTAGTTGGCTCCTTTCTGCCTGGAAAAAGTGGGGGGAAGGGAGGGTAAATGTATCAAATATATTTCAGTCTTCACAGATTTTTAAATCTGTTTCAGGCTTTTCTCTTTTTTGGTGCTAATTTGTTGGCTTTTGAACTTGGTGATAAGTGGTGACTTAATTCTAGAAAATGTGAATCATCTTCAAAATGTCTGAGGAATTCAGGGAGCACCAAAGCAGAAAACCCATTTGAAATGGACCCTATGTGATTTTCTTTCTTATTGTTTGGTGTATTTCTGGTCTTCTTTTGGAAATGGCTTTTTTTCCTATGTGAATACTTGAGTACAAGGAAGCACTTCATATTACAGGAGAATATATACCAGCCCAAGAGCATTCCCCTTCCTTCCACTGGAGAACAGCTTCTTGCATGTGCAGGCAAATTGATATTATTAGGACTACATATGTGAGTAATTGTTCTTCAGCGGGTGTAAAACATTTATAGTTTGTCCCATAGGTGGAGTCTGTTAATGTCAATTTATGCTTTTTGTTCATCTTCATAAAAATATTTCTTTCCATCCCAACTCATTCTGTTTCCCTCCCAAAAATATTATGGCCACCTGAAGCTTATTTTCCGGACAAATTTACTAGATTTTCCAAACCTGGCCTTACTTTTCTATGACATGCCTCATTCAGTTCAGGACTGTAACTCTTTACCAGCTGTACATGAGGGGAAGGAGAGAAGATCAGTATCTTTCCCCGTTTTTTGTTTGATTGTTTCTTTTGTTCATTTTTTTCTCATTAGCATCAGTCCAATCGACATTACACATTCAACCAATAACAGTTATCTTCCAAGGCCATTCATTTTTAGCTGTATGACTTTTTTCTGGCCCTTGGTCTGCAAAGATTCATTCAGATGTTGCATAAAAATATAAATGGTAATCATAATTAAAATCTTCAAAAATGCCTTTTCAAGCATTTGCATTTACTTTATTATTTACTCTGGCTGCAATCTTACAAAAGGCAGCTCACTTTTGCCAAATTGCATATTTATGCTTAAAGGAAACAAAGTGCTTTGCTGGATTAGGGCCAAAGTACTCAGCACCCTCAATAAGAGTTCCCTGTATTTCTTAAACCTAGTATAGTGAATATGCCAAATTCCAGGTAATAGAGCCCAAGGAGTATGTACATTTTTATAGGTATTCATATGTAGAAATGATACTCACGGTATGCTGTGATGGCATACACAATTATGATCTTGGTCAGCACAAGGGTGAGATGAGTAGTATAGATTCAGAATCAAATAATCATAGCAAAATGAGGTTGGAAAGACCTCATAAGGTCATTCAGTTCAGCTCCCTGCTCAAGGCAGGGCAGGATCATTCTTGTCTAAGTGTTTGTCTATCCTGATTTTAAAAGCTTCCAAGAATGGCAATTCCACAACCTCTCTAGGAAGGATACTCCAGTGTTTTACCTACATTCAGAGCTAGAAACCTCACACTTAATACAACTCAGTATGCTATTGGCTTTTCTAACAGCAATAGCATATTGAATATCATTCAGCGTGCAGGACACTCTGGGTAGATCTACATGTACATTTGATCCTGGAGCAGTTTACTCATCAGTAAAGTACTTGTGAGTAAACACTTCCGGGCAGGCATCTACACATGTAGGGAAGCACGAGCAGATTTGCTGCTCCTGGGTGCTGGCCACCACCAAGGGGAGCTGGAGTCTCTGGATGCAGCTGCATGTGGCCAGAGACTATTTTTAAAAGGAAGTCCTGCTCCTGTTCCCTGGCCAGCCACTTCTCTGGCCAGGAGCAATGTGCACAGCATGGGGGCATCATGCAACAGCTCTGTTGCTGCAGCCTCTGCCTCCCCATATCATGACTGCTCCAGCTCCTGCCCCTGGCAGTGATGCACAGCACTCCAGGCTCCTGCTGGCCACCATGCTGGTCTGCCTCAGCAACCACCATCTGGCCCATCACAGCCTGGGCTCTGCTGACTCTCCTCAGTCCAGCAACTACCTGGCTGGCTTCACTGTACCATCCCAGGGAACCTGCTACAGTGCAGTTGCTGCTAGGATCCCATCCTACTGGCCAGACCCTGGTAGGAGCACCAATGACATGCTCCTGGATGCCACTGCTGGGGCTTTTCATGGCTTCATGGGCCTCCATCCCCACTGCCTCTTGGCCCACCTAACCAGCTAGGATTAGTCCAGGCCACATAGGACAATGAGCAGCGCCTGAAAGAATTTTGCATGACCTGGGCCACCTTCTCCTGCAGCTGCTTCATCTGCACCTGGAGAGGCAAGACACCACCATGAGACAGCCCCTCCCTGTGGATATCCAGCTGGCAATCACCCTGCTCAGGGCGGCCACACCCACCAGCCTCTGCTACATTGGCCACCACTGGGGAAGTCATCCTGGAGGTGGGCAGCACCCTCCAAGACACACTGGGGCACATGATGCTCTGGGTGCATGACCCCCTGGAGCTGGTGGCAGGGTTCTGTGCCCTGGGATTCCCTCAGTACATTGGGGCCCTGGACAGGACCCACATTCCTATCACCTGCATGCCCCATAGCAACTGCCCCTACTACAGCTGGTGGGGCTTTCACTCTGTTGTGCTCCATGCTGTCTTTAACCACCATGATACCTACACAAATGTGAAGGAGTTGACTGGGTGGGTCAGAGCCCATGACTCCCACATCTTTTGGAATGTCACCCTGCCAGCCCTGTTGCAGAGTGGGTGCTTCATGCAGGGGGTGCCAGACCTCCAGCTGCGTGCCATGGTGGTCCCACCCCTCCTCATTGGGGACCCCACTCCTCCCCTGGCTCATGCAACCCTATGCTTGCCAGCTAAACCCCCACCAGGCCCAGTTAAGCAGGTGTCTGGTCTAGACCCACACCCTCATGGAGTGTGCCTTCAACTGGCAGAAGGGGCATTAGTACACCCTCACTGCCCACCTCAAGTTTGCCGAGGCTAACATCCCCTGGGTCATCATCACAGCCTGTGTGTTGCATAATATCTGCAAGGCCCAGGGGGAGCTATTTCATGAGGTCTGAATGGAGGAGGCACAGCAAGTGGGGACACCTAGCAGCAGGAGCTCTGGTGACAGCGATAGTGTCCCGCACCCCCTGCCGAGGCCTCAGGAGTGGTGCACACCAAGCAGCAGGGGCCAGGGCACCAGGTGCAAGAGGCAATGGCTGGCCACCTGCTCCTGCACTCCCCACCATAGCCTGCCTGGACAGCTACCAATGGAACCTTACCCCACTACTCACACCCAGCACCATGCTTACTGCAGGCAGCTATCTAAAAAACACTTTTTTTCCCTCACACAAACAGACCCTCTCTCTCCCTTTCTTGCCCAAAAACAGAGCCCCATCACCACCAATAAAACACCTTCTTCACCATGCAAACTATTTACAACAATGTTTTTTGGCCAGAGTGCTGAAAAAAACCACAATGTCTACCTTGGGAGGTGCCAGAATGCCAGCATGCCAGAAAAACAAAACGAGGGCAGGGGGTACATGGCAGGATGAACTGTCTATTAGTATAGTTAATAATAATAAATTTCGCCCTTTTTATGATAAATATCAGATTTTCTAAAAATTTTAAACCTAGTGACAATAAATAAAACTTCTGATCCTCCATTTGTTCTTGCGTATTTGTTTTGTGCGGGTCCCCCGATAATAGCTCCCCAGCCTTGCTTGTGCCTCTTGCCACCCACCCAAAGCCCCCGCCTCTGAGCCCTGGCTCCATGGCTATCAGCAGCTACCCAGAACCTGAGCCAGCTGCAGCTGGGAGGCTTCAAACAACTGCTGTCTCCCAGCCCTGGCCCCAGCCACCTCCCAGCCCCAGCCCCAGGCTCCAGGGAGGCAGCAGGTGCCAGAGATGCTCTCCGTTGTGCTGCACTCCATGCCACTTTTGCAAAGCACCTTGCAGAACCTAGCACGGCAGGGCACAGCAGGGGGCACAGAAAACTGCCTGTCACTCCAAGCTCCCTGCTGCCTTGGCCACTCTTCCTATTCAGGTGAGGGCAGCAGTGAGGGGCACAACCCTGTGTGCTTCTCATACTGCTCCCATGTACATGGGGAAAGTGTGACCCAGGCAGCGTGGAGCTTGCAGCAGCAAGCAGCTTCCACTGATCCAGGGTTTTACTGCCACATATGCTGACACTCCCCTTCACCCTAGGGTCATACATGGTGGGCAGCATGTCGACCATATTAGACTTAAAGGGATCAAGCTGTTTTATGATGCCCTCCTTAAGCTTCCTCACCAGTGCCTGCATGTCTGGTGACAGTGGCTTGCCCCAGCCAGGTGTTGCCCTGTGGGAGGATCTCAATATTGCACTGTTAGACATGAGGGTGTGACACAATTGCACATATACAAACACACAAATCAATTGGGTACACACACACACACGCTCACACAACCAACTCAGGCACATACACATCCAAACCAGCCTAGGCACATGCATACCTATCACCAATTCAAGCACATACACTATACACCCCAAAACTTAGACAAAAATCAATTGTCTATACCCACACACTTAGTACACATACACAGATCACTAATTTGTATATCATGTACACAAAGACTTATACATATACACACACTCACACACATATAACCCACCTACACATACACACAAGTAAGTTCCTAACCTGTGTGGTACAGTATGTATGTGTGTGCTTGGAATACCTGGGGGAAGGTTAAGGTGAGAGAGAGAGAGTTAAAGTGTAGGGAGTGAAAGTTACCAGAACCAGGATTAGAACCAGTGGACTAGAGAGAGGCTTGTTGAGGAACTGAGGCTTGGGGTTACTTAAGATCAAGTGGCCCTGGCATTACTTAAGGTCAAGGGGCCCCAAGGTTACTCAAGGTCATTGGTGCAAGGGGAAAAGCCCGGTGGCAAGGAGGAGACAGCCAGGAAAGAGAGAGATAGAAACCTGGGAGCTTGGGGCTGGAAATTGAGGCAGACATCTGAGATATTGCGGGGGAAGATAAGTGGTGGCAAGGAGGAAACAGTCAGGAAACAAACAAAAACATGACTCAGGGTTTCAAAATAACAGGTTTATTAAACAGACACCACACTACACAGCCCCATGAAGTTATTGGTTCACACACACACACACACAAAAGCATTTACAATGGCAACAGGAAAAACAGACACAGTGGAAGGGTTGGAGTTCAGGTAGGGAAGAGAAACAGGGTTCAAGTCTTCGGTGGAAGAGGGGGTGAGGGTGATAGCTACCTATCCAGGCTGGAAAGGGGTCTTTGTCCAGTAGGTGTTTTCCAGAGGGGGGTCACTGGCAGGGCCTCTGGGCGGATAGGTGGTGTGGCATGGTGCTGGTCTGGATGGAGAGGGCATCCCAAAGAGTCAGTGTTTACTACCCCTTTTTATGGGGCAAACTACCTCTGATCTCCTGTGGGGAGGGCCTGTCCAGGCAATGTCAGTCCTGTTCCGGAGGGTTCCAGGTGTTCTTACTGAGCTTGTACAGCCTTGGCACAATGGCGGGTTGCCTCATCTTTTGTTTCTTCAATGCTGAGGGTGGTTCCAATGGCTGGGTCATTGGTCCAGGTATTGGTGTTGATGGTTTGGTCATTCAGAGGAAACTATTTTTAGACCTACTGCCATTGTCTATCAAGCACCCTCATTCATTCCCATTCATTTAGGAACCAAGTTATATAGGAGGGGTATTTATGAGTCATAGGTTATGGAACTGGGCCTGAGGACAGGATGGAGACTTGACAAACAAAATGGAAACTTGACATGACTTATGCTAACTTACATATGTAGGTCTAAATCATACAATATCAGTAAAACAATAATATAGAACAGTAAAAGTCAATATAAACATAATACTTATACAATATAAAGAAGGAGAAAAAACAAAACAAATACAACTTGCTACCAAAATAAAATGATGATGCTTATCCTATGTTTTAGCTCACTTATACTTATTATAGGGAATAGAGAGGGAGAGAAAAAGTGAAAAATGGTTGGGAAGGGGAGGGAATGCATTTTAGAGGGAAAAAAAAGAAAAACTGGGGGTTTTGCTACACAGGAACATGGATCCCAACTTCTCCATTTGGTTCTGAAGTTCTCTCACTACAGGGATTAGCTGTCTAAGGAAGGCATTGCCAGTGCTGAAGGTCTTGGTGGCCTCAAGGAAGGGCTAGAGGACCACCAAGATCTGGGAGATGGTATCCCAGTCAAGTGTGTTCAGGGATCCCAACCTCCCCGAGTAAGGCCATCTCATGGATGGCCTTCTGTTGTTCCACCAGCCTCTTGAGCATGAGGTATGTGGAGTTCCACTGAGCCTTCACATTCTGCATGATTTTGTGCTGTGGGATGCTCAGCTCTGCCTGTTTGTCCCATAGCATCTTTCCCCCCTTAATGCTACAGTGGAAGTATCCTGCCACGTTCCTGCATTTTGAAATGACTTTGCTGGTGGTGCTGGTGCCATCACTGGCAGCCCTGTTCCCCTCCAAGGTTTCCCTGACAATGAGTTGGAACTTGTGCTCCTCACAGCAGATGCCAACAAAATTGGCATCATGAATCACCTTGACCATATTGGCCCCACTGTTGGTGAACATGAACCCAGGAGTGAGCTCACCCTTTCCAATGAACGACACCTGCACCAAGCGGTTTATGGCCCCCATGATCTCGGTTGCCATGTGGGACTCATCCATCACCTCAGCTTGAAGGAGAGCCCACCGGTGGCCTGACTGGTCATACCAGTGCCCTGTGAAGGAGAGTTAGGCATGATCACCACCCCAGCTGCTCCAGATGTCTGAGGAGAAGTGTAAGGCCACATGCAGACCTGTCTTCCACAGTTTCTCCATCAAGTACTTCCTGCATACCTCATACAGGGAGGGTACCACCATCCTGCTGAAGGTGGTGCATGCGGGTACTTGGTATGATGGGGCCACGAATGTCATGAGCCACCTGAACCCTGGATGCTCAACTACAGAGAAGGTCTGGCCATACACAGCAAGCCTCTCCTCAGTGCTTTGGGTGACCTCGCTCACCTTGAAAATGTGCCTCCGTGTGTTCCTGCCTTTCCCCCACTGTTCCAAGGGGGCCCTCTCCTTACTGCCTGTAGAACTGGAAGCCTCATCCCTGCTAGTTGAAGGAATGGGGGCTTTGGAGTGAGATAGGGACTTCTTTTTGAGCATGCTCCCACTTGTGCCAGGCTGAGGAGGAGCAAGGGGTGGTGCCTGCGGAGATGCATCAGCATCTTTGTGGTGCTTATTCCCTTACCCCAGCTGGTTTTGGATCAGCAGTGCAGGAAGATAGCATATGTGGGATCATCTGCCAGCTCAGAACGATCCCAGACCACAATACCCACTCACTTCTGGGGTGTGGGTGCATGAGCGAGTGCTGCCTTTTCCCCCTCCTCAGCAGGCAGAGGCCTAGCAACAGGAGGAGTGGACTCAGCTGAGCCACTTGCCTCCACAACCCCTAGCTCAACCTCCTTCGAAGTGCCTTCTGGGGAAGGAGACCTGGTTCTAGGGGAAACTTGAGAGGCGTGGAGCACAAACTCAGATGATTGCCCCACCTTCCCAAGAATGTCCCTTGCCATGGCACTCAGATCAAGATTCAGCTCCAGCTTTTGCTCTGGCGCCGGAAGGTTCAGGATGGGAAGTGAAATGGTGGTGGAGGAGAGTGTCATGCTGGTGCTACTTGTTGTCATGGTGGGCGGGGGAGTTATGGCTGGTGCTGTCGGAAGGGATGCAGATTCAGGAAGTGGCACTGCACCCCTCTCCTTACTGCCTGTAGAACTGGAAGCCTCATCCCTGCTAGTTGTAGGAAAGAGGCTGTGTCTCAGTTTAGGGAGGGAAGGGGACTTACACCTCTCCCCCTACTCCCTCTTCTGCCCCTCCCTGAAGACTTGCCAGCTGCCCTTTCAGCATGCTTCATAGTGTGCTGAATAGTCTGTTTGGTGTGATGGAAAATCTGTGTGTTCTTCTGTAATATAATATCTATTTATGTAATATATGAAGACAATTGTATGTATGTATTTATGTAATGTATTTATGTAATAAATAAAATATATAAATATATGTATTAGGGGGATGTGCAATGGGCCATTTTCGATTCAGATTCAGTGTGAATCAGGGACATTGATTCAATTCATTGATACTGATCACTGTCCTAATTTGATATGCCTGTATCCTAATCTGAAGATTCAATGCTGATTTGGAGAATCAGCAATTTGGCCACGGACACAGCTTTAAATGCTTTTTCTACATACTGATGTACTAGGCACAGCTCATGAATACTGTGATGGTGGGGTGGATGGAGCATCCCACAGGTGTACTGGGGGGGCCTTGTGCACTCATCGGTGTACCCAGAAGTGGAGCAGAACTACTTCTGATCCACTTCTGGGTCCACCACTGATCACGCAGCCCCCACCCCCCCCACTCTCCCTGGCTTGGTGATCAGTCGTGGGGGAATCCTGGGTGCCCCCCCAGACCCAAGAGACACCAATCACCAAGCCAGGGGGTGGGGAGCAGCATGCTCCCCCTCAGACCTGGAAGTGGACCAGAAGTGCTTCTGATCTCCTTCCAGCTATGGTGCCAAGTGTGCTGTGCTCAGAAAAAAAAATTTAAGCTGTGTTTCTGTCTGAATCGTTGAATCTTTTGGAAGCTTTTTGAATTGATTTGGAGGGTTCCAATTCAATTTGGGGGTCTTCTGATTTAATTCAGATTAGGAGATTCAGCCACCAAATTGGGCTGAATCTCTGCCAAATAGAATTGGCAACCAAAGCTTCACACAGCCCTAGTATGTATGTGTTCCTGAATAAATTGTATATTATAATATGCAATATATGCTGTGCTTCTCTGCGCAGTGAATGGATTGCACACTGTGAGGGAAAGCACAGATTTCTGGTGGAAAAGAACAAAAATAAACTAACAAGAACAAAAATAGGAATTTGTGGGAGGAATAAATTGAAAGGAATGGATATAATAATAAAAGGGTATTAGGCAAGCAGAAGTTATTGGATCCCACTTCCTAGTAACAGGCTAGGAACAGGAAGTGATAGCCTTTCTCTGATGCTTCTGAAAGACACAGATCAGTAAGCTGAGCCCAAGGCACAGAGAAAGCTCAGTTCAAATAATGCTTTTTATGTTGTTTTTCCATCCATCCCAGAGCACTGGGATTGGAAGGGGCCTCAGAGAAGGATCACAGTCACTGGCCAGCTACACATGTGAATATCAGAGCAGTCCTTCCCCCCTCTTCATTCTCCATCTTGTTAGTTTCTGTTTCCCTGCAAACAAGCCCAGCTTCAAAACTCAAAACTTTTTGAAACTTTCAAAATGTTTTGAATGCCTTTGTTTTGTTTCAAGGCTGTTTCGAAGCTTTTCATTTCATTTTGATTTCACTGTTTTGAGCTGGAAATGAAACCAGCATTGAAATGAAACCCCCATCAAAATTTTGCACAGCATTAGTTCACAGCCCTGGCTTGTCCATAGCCCCAACACCTGCCCCTAGGGGTGAGGGCTATGGCTCCACAGCTGGGCAGTGTCCCCCCAGTGGTTTGGCCATTCCTGCTGCCCCTTGCTTGCAGAACCCAAACCACTGATAAAGAGCTATGCAACGCAAGGTGCATAGGGAAGGCATAAGGAGATGGGGTCAGGGTCGGGACTGTTCCAGTTAGAGGTCACAAACCTAGGTTTGTGGTGTCAGTTAACAGTTTAACCAATAAAATTAGAGGAGGTTAAATGAATAAATTTAAACTATATTTATAGTCCTAGTATCTACTGGACATAATACTGAAAAACACTTTTGGAAGTAGTGGAGAGATTTAAAAATATATTAAATATTTTTTGTAGGACACCATCTGTGAAGAGAGATACCACTTATACATTTGGAATAAAATGTTAGAAGTAGTTGTGGGACAAATTATTTATCAAGTACCACCTGTTACAGTTGCCCAGTATTTGGGAATCTAGGAATAAAATGTAGAAGAAATGGAAATGTAGATAAGTGAGCTGATTGAAGCTGTCTGATAAATTAAGGAACCATCTCATGGCAAATTTTCTCTCATGGTTATGCCATTTTTTATATAGCCAGCATGATTTTGTATCACAAATCTGCTTTTGCCATTCTCCTGAGGCAGTACAGCTACACATTACTTTCGCTGCTCCACATTGCAGGTTTGCACTCCCAACCCTGATGTTTACCTATCAATTCTGTGTTCAGCTGACCAAGAGAGAAAACCTAAATACACATTTTCATTTCAGGCTAGAATGCCAGTCAGTTAATCAGCAGCTATTACCAGCATGTGGAGTATGTTCACAACTCAATGCCCATGTCTTAGTTGTGCCAGGGTCAAAAAACAGTGTTCTCAAATTTAAACAGCCATACAGGATAATAAAGAGGAAATATATATGGTGACAAGTGTATTTCAGTCTTTTGACATACGTTTGAATGTATGTTTAGAGAGGAGTTATGAAAATCGTCAGGGTTTATTACGTATATTTGTCCATAGGTGAAACAGGCCATATCATATTGTCTTGATGGAAGTTAACTTTAATCACTTTTACCACCTCATTAGTAATTTCAGTTCCTTAGTTTGATAGTTCCAAGGTTTTAATATTCTTTGTTTGAACAGCACTGCATCAAATTCTCCCACTTCATGTTACTGTCATCTACTCTCTACCCTATTTCTTTGCATTAAACTCCTTCTTTGATTTTTACTCCTGTCTGTTTCTCTGCCTCTTCTCAATCTCCTACACTCATTCTTGGTGACTCAATTTTCTAAATTAATGGGCCATCTTTTAGGCAATGTTGCACCCTCTGGATTAAAGTGTACACGTAAGAGGTCAGTCAGATGCCTGATTAATCCATTTGTGGCTGACAAGCACAATTTGAGAGCATGCTTGTTACAGTTTTCATAGTTCCATGTGTAGTTTGAGTTGAAGTCTCAAGTTACAGCATGCTGTTTTCTTCGTCCTCACTTAGCTTCCATTCTCTGGATCAATGCTGCTTCATATTGAGCTGTACCCAATGCCAGATGTTCCCTCCAGATTGGATGGGGTTTGGCATGCTCTTCCCAGCTTTCTATGTTGATGTTAAATGACTTTATGCCAGTCTTCAACATGTCATGACACTGTCATAGAGGATGACCCCACCATCTGGCCCCTTAACAGCACATTTTTTTCTCTTTCTTACTTATTCAACCTTGGTTCTATTCTTACTCTCACCCAAAGGACCATTTACTTGACTTGGTATTCACCAAGTGTTGTTCTCTCTGTAACCTCACTGTTACTCTGTTTATAGGCCATGAAATGGGGTGGACCACCGTGGCCATGGCCTGACCAACTTTTAGCACATTAATTCATTTAACCCGCAAATGTGCAATTGTCATTCCAGTTAAAACTGTATAGCTATTTTTTTAACTAGCTAAATTGATGTGCTAAATGTTGGTTGGGTCATGGCCCAGGTGGCCTACCCCATTCTGTGGCCTATGGCTCTGTTTCCCTTCACTGAGATTCACCTATTCTCCCAGTGTTGCCCATCAGTCTTCTTTCTCATGCTTTGTCATCTGGCTTTTCTGCAATTTCCAGACCATGAGCATTATTTACCTGTCATTTTGCTGCCAGCCCCTGCTCCCTTTTCACCCTTTCTCACATTAATAAGGCTTCTGATTCAGTTTCACCTTCCTCCACTTATAACTTATTTTCCTCTTTCCCTTGCATTAGTATTCACCCTGCCAATCCTCTGCCTTCCACCATCCACTTCATCTACTTCCTCTCCACTGTTACAAAGCACATCTTAAGAAAATCCCATGCATTGGGCAGATTTCCTATACTACAAACTTGTCTCCCTTGTTTCAGCTTATCGTGTAGACCAGTGGTTCCCAAACTGTAGTATATGTACCACCAGTAGTATGCAGAAAACCTGTCAGTGGTACATAGTATCATAGTACTTAGGGTTGGAAGGGACCTAAACAGACCATCAGGTCTGACCCCCTGCTCCAGGCAGGAACAGGTGCTAGGATCATATCGCTCCAGCCAAATATCTGTCCAGGCTCCTCTTGAAGACCGCCAAGGTAGGAGAGAGTAACACTTCACTTGGGAGCCCATTCCAGAGCCTGGCAGCCCTAACTGTAAAGTAATGTCTCCTGATGTCCAGCCTGTCTAATAATATGTGGCTGTTTATTCCTAGTAACCCTGGGTGGTGCCTGGGGGAACAGAGCCTCACCCAATTCCCGCTGGTCCCCCCTGCTGAGTTTGTAAATGGCCACCAGATCTCCTCTCAATCTTCTCTTGTGGAGTCTGAAGAGGTTCAGGCCCTTTAGCCTCTCTTCATAGGGCCTGCCCTGCTTGCCCTTGACCATGCGAGTGGCCCTCCTCTGGACCCTCTCAATGCTAGGCACATCCCTCTTGAACTGTGGCACCCAGAACTGGACGCAGTACTACAATTGTGGCCTGACCAATGCTTCATAGAGGGGAAGGATCACCTCCCTGGACCTGCTTGTGGTGCATCTGCAGATGCGCGATAAGGTGCGGTTAGCCTTACTGACCGCTTCCTCACATTGGCAGCTCACGTTCATCCTGGAGTCAACAAAGACTCTAAGATCCCTTTCTGCCACCATGCTGGCAAGAAAGGTGTTCCCCAGCCTATAAGTGTGTGGCTGGTTCCTTCTCCCTAGATGCAGTACCTTGCACTTGTCTGTGTTGAATTTCATTCTGTTCTCATCCGCCCACTTCTGTAATTTGTCTAGATCTTGCTGGATTCTGTCCCTCCCCTCCAGCGTGCCCACCTCACCCCACAGCTTGGTGTTGTACATGTTAACAGATTTATTATAATTACTTTCTACTGCAAAAATTTCCTGGTGGTACTTAAGGTTGTATCATTTTAAATTGGTGGTGCACAATCTATCAGAGTTTGGGAACCTGGTTTGATCTGGTGTAGACTAAACATTGCCTCATTGTTTCCTTATATTTCCTTGTCTGACTTTATCCACATGCTATCTCTTATCTTATACTTGGATTGTAAGTGTAGTAATATGCCATGGTAGTAACCATCTTTTTGCTCTGTGTTTGTACCATGGCTAGCAAAATTAGTTTTAGTCCATTACTAAGCATTATGGAAATGATATATGCCCTAAAAGAGTCTCTGTATTCAATATGACTATCCTGGCTACATGCTTAAAACATGCCTTAGTGCATGCGGTTTCTGTTGAGGCTGTTGCTGAAGTACAGGGGGAAAATATCTTCTATTTTTCTTACACTCACAAGGGAGCTGTATTTATGTACAACAATGTAATGTGACAGGCTGCTTACAGAAAAATAATCACAATGAATAATAGAGTCAGACTTAGTTAAAACAAATCAGTGTGCAAATTCATTTTTGTTCCAATTAATAAATACTTTGGATTAGTTACGCCTTTTATAAATGCAGTCCTCATATGACTAGTCTAAAATGGATTAGGTAGGTGTGAATATACACAAAAGATTTCATCCTATGCTTTTTGTTCTTTTTTGCATGCAAGTGTTTGTATTATTGCTAAAACACAGTGAGGGTAGAGTTGTCAGAGCCATATTAGGCCATATGCCAAGAGCAGAGTAATAGTGTTCGGAAATTGCTTCTTTATTGTATTTATAGAAGAAAGCTGTTTAGTACAATGCACACAATAAAATAATACATTCCCTGCTGTTTACTGTGTTTAGTCATGGCCAGTTACAACCAACACAAACTCTGCAACTATTTCCTTTTCCTTTTATAATATTACTTTATCAACTGTTTCTTAACTTACTAGTTTACATTGGGAAACAGGTTTGAAAAACAAATAAACAAAAAATCAGCTTTATGCATTTGTGTAGATGAGAACAGTGAATAACTTCAGAAATGCTGATACAGGGACCAGTAGTGAAATAGTCAGCAACACACTTTATGCATTACAATGTAAATGTTCACTTATCCATTCTGGCAAATCTGCATTGTGCCCTGCCCAAGCTATACAGCTGGAGGCATCATATAATGGTCTGAATTAAAGGCTTTGCAGCAGCAAATTGCTACGTGGCTTACCATCAAGTCTCTTAGCTCTGGGATTACTAGACCAGATATTGGTTCCAACATAGTATAAATGAGAAAGGATAGTGCATATAGTTTAGACTTGGATGCTACCACAACT
Organism: Crocodylus siamensis; assembly: GCF_052110815.1. Classification (NCBI taxonomy): domain Eukaryota; kingdom Metazoa; phylum Chordata; order Crocodylia; family Crocodylidae; genus Crocodylus; species Crocodylus siamensis. The sequence continues at coordinate 51,249,477 of NC_143401.1, read as the reverse complement.
GGATTGGAGATTATGTAATGCAAATATGTTAAATTCTGTCTATTTAAACTTTCAAAGAATGGTTCCTCTATTCAAGAACAATCAAGTGTTCTAAAATAGTTTAGTAGCTCATTGGACTCATAGGTACAGCAAGTTCTGTTGTGTGGAACATTAACATCTTTGCTGAAAACATTTCTGATGACAAGTAAAAAGGCTGATGTGCTATTCCCTCACTAATATTCACTATTTTCTGTCAAATATAAAGAGAAAAGGAATCAACATTGTTCTTTTGGTAAGGAGGTGCTATTTCTCTGGGAATAAGAGCAAAGTTGTTAAAGGACGGATCCACTAACTAAAATATTCATCCTTTCCAAAACTCATTGGAATACAGTAAATTCAGGTCCAGTATGATATCTGAAAGCCCATGTATTCACCTTGTCAACTTAATTTCCTCATATCTCTCCTCAGACTCTTTCTCTCTCCCCTACCATGGCTGTGTCATGGTCATCAGTAGGCCTGTGCGAAGCAGCTAGTATTCTTTTTGGATTTGGATTCAGATTCAGCCAATTCAGGGAACAGTTATTTGATTTGGTGATTTGAATCAGTGTCCTAAATCAATTTAAGAGGTTTGGCTGCTGCCAAATTTCTGAATCTCTGAATCACCCAGGCCCATCCCCCACCTGCTCTCCCAGCTCTAACAATGGCTGCCCCACCCACCCCAGTTCCTGGCACTTGGGGAAAAAAGCCCTGATTCACCGGGTGCTTCCAGGTGTGTGGGGGGGCAATTCCCACTGCCTCCTGCTGCCCTACAGTGTTCTGCACCAGTCTCCTGAAGCCCCAAGGTCACTGCAGGAGCAGTGAGTCTTGGGGTTTTTCTCTTTTTTTTTTCTTAAAGGGCTGGAGCTGAGGCAGGCAGGGCAGCCATGTGAGGGCTGGGGAAGCGAGGCAGGAGGGAGGAGTTGGGGAGTTTGTGGCAGAGCTCCACTTGCGGCGTGGGGCAGTAGGGATCACCCCCCACCCAGCAACACCTGGTGAGTGGGGCTTTTTTTTTTAAAAGGATAGGAGCTGGGGCAGGCGGGCAGCTGTGGGGGTCCTGGGGGAGTGAGTGGGGGTTGGGTGGCTGGGGGAGCAAGCAGGAGATGGGACCTGGAAGGGGTCCCCCCATGGTCCCCTCCTCCCTCCTCCACTCCCCCTCCCCGGACACTACTTACCAGCATGGAGACAGAATTATCAAAGCTCTCTGAATCTTTTCCAAAGACTCAGAGAGTTCTAAATCAATTTGGACCTTTTTATTGGTCCCCTGATTTGATTCTGATTTGGAGATTTAGTCACCGAATCAGGCTGAATTTCTTCCAAATTGAAGCTTCAGACAGCCCTAGTCATCAACAACCTGTCAGTTGAGTTCCTACCCTATGGCATGAATGTGCCATCCTGGACCCACCAATGACTTGGATTAAAAGGATCTAGAAGCTCCTTATGGACTTCTGGAGAAGACACCATTGAATCTAGTGGGCTGTCCTTTACCTGCCCACCAGTGACGGATGTCAGCATTTAATTGATCTTGTAAGCAGGGTGGCTGCTTTCTTCCTGCAAACCCTTCAATGCCTGCTCTTTGCTGGTGATCCCCTCCCCTGGCAGTGGCTGGTCTTTGCTTTTCTGCATCAGGTGGGGGACCTCAACCTTGATTGTAAACTTTTCCTATTAGATCCCTATCACCTCAACTAGGACACCCTGCCACTCTCTACTGCAGCATTTCCTGGGCCTGACAGGCCTACCTTCAACTGAGACCCCAGAGCAGGAACCTGCAATTTCCAGAGCTGCTACAGGAGCCCATTGTCCATAGCTTAGACAGTAGATAGGGGGGATGCCTTCAACTTGCTATGCAGTCACAGTCCTGGTGGACCCCACTAAACCATGTGTGTTCTTAGACCTCATGTTGTGACCTGCTCTAAGTAAGTGCCTTGTAGGACAGCCTTATGGGCTAGATTCATGGCTCCAAAACCACCCCTTTACCATGCCCCATGCCTCACAGGTGATATTCAAACATTGTCCCTCTGAGGCCTTAATATAGCTTGGCGTCCTGTCACCACTGGACCCTTGGCCTCTATGCACCCTCACTGGTGTTGGACTCTCTGCACCTCTGTCTGCACATACCCTGGTGCTGGCTTCCTGGCAGCCCTGTTTGCACACTGTCAGTGGTACTGGGCTCTATATCATAGTGTGCCTCAATGAGGCCTCCTCTTCCCCAAAAGCCTCAGTCCAGTCCGCTGGTTTAAACAACTAACAACATAAATACAAGCCATTGGGCTATAAATAATAACAACAATAATGTTGGAGGTCATACTTTTCCCCTTTAAGGGGCAAGCTTCTCCCTCAACAATGTGTGCCCCCTAGCTCCAGATACTTTAGGAACTCCTAGAGCCCCTCAGTCTTTCCAGCAGCAGAATGGCAAACAAGCATCTCTGAATAGAGCTTCTGCAAGAGCTCCTTCCCTCTGGTTGCTGCCAAAGCACTAACTACCTCTAGTCTTAGCCCTGGAGCTTATATGTGCCCAGGGACCTGCCTTCTTCCAGTCAGCTGACCAGTTGCAGGTGATAGCTACTTTCCTCATGATCCTGCTGCCACAGTAGCCTGCACCTGTGGGGGTTCTGCCTGGCTCTTAGGGCCCTGTTTTAGGGCAGCTTCTGCCCTTAAAAGAGCAGGTACACCTTAGTGCCCTGCGACACAGCATGTGAAACAGATTCCCTCTCTCACCTCCTGTTTCTCTAACTGTGGACAATGCTAAGAGTGGTGGTCTCAGAACTCTTCTTTCTCTCCCTGTGTCCAGTAAGAAAAGTGGTACAATCTGCCTTGAGATCCTGTCCGAGAATGCACTGTACATGTGGACACTCTAAGGGTGTCATACCCATATTCTCACTGCCTGCCCTGACATAACTTGGAGGCAGGACCTAGTGACAACAATACCAGAGTAAGTCTGACCAGCCTGGCACACTCTGTACACCAAGAGCTACCTATCACGAAGAGAATTGTTGACTTCCAGTGTCAGCTGCTGCGTGGAGTCTTGACCAAGGGCAACCTTGTTCACCATTTAGATCTGGCAGCACCAGCAGCCTACCCTTTCTATGAGAAGGAAGTGGAAGAGACTTTTTTCCATGCTTTCCTAGTCTGCCCTTACTGTAGCTGCCCTTTGCTGCCCTCAGCACCCTCTTTGGCAAGCTAGACTTGGACTTCTCTGAGATTCTGTCCCGTATCTTTTCTGTCCGGTACCATGTGGCCAAGAAGAGTGTGATTTGCCTGATTTATAACCACCCAATTTCCTCCTGGGCCAGACCAAGATGGCAACTCTAAAAAGCTGCAGAAACCAGCTCACAGGGGCCAGCACTAATGATACCCTTTAACTCTTCCACTTCCTGGTCCAAGCTCATGTCGCATTTGAATTTGGACATTTCACCTTACAACAAAATGTGGACCAGTTTCTGTCATGCTGGGCGATTGAGGGGGCACTGGAAGTAGAAGATGGACAGATGTTTCTACATATGTAATGCCATGAGGAGGGTTTTCAATCTCTGGTGATATGGTGCTTTTTTGTAAAAGTAAAAAATAAATAAAACAATCTCTCCCTCTTCCTTCCTCTTTCTTTTGGCTATTGTAAGTTTACTTAGCATGTCCTTCCTGGAAGTAGAGTGAAGTGATTATTTTTTGAAGATTTATATGTGAGTATCAAGATGTGCACAGAATGGGAACCCAGAGTTGCTAGTAACTTGTCAGCTTACTTTATTAATGTGCATGGAGAAAAAGTAGGATTTGTTATGACACTGCTATACTAGTCTTGTGGATATAAACTCTTCTGTTATGCATGGAGGGGTTGTGCTGGTGTTTTTAAAAAAACTGTCATTTATTAATATCTCCTTCAGCTTGTCTCCAAGAGCCTTGAAATCCTTCATAATGTGGTCAGGGTTGCCCCTGGCCGTGTTGTTTGTACCCACATGGACGACAACCATGGGGTACTGGTCTGCAGGTCGGATGTAGGCCAGGATCCTTTCCATGATGTCCCTGACCTGACCCCCAGGCATGAAGCAGACATGTCATGTCAAGGGGTCAGGCCAGCAGATGGGACCTTTCAGTCCTCGTAGGATGGAGTCTCCGATGACAAGGACTTGGCGTTTCTTCCTCCTGGCATCGTCCCCACCAGAGGCAATTACATTGTCCTCCTCCGTCACAGCTGCCTGGGCATCAAACCTGCTTCCCAGCTGAACCTGGGGAGCTTCCACTGCTTTAGGCCTAGCAGCTCTGGATTTGGGCACCTTCTTCCACTCCTGCATGGATGCGTCTCCTGTGGGGGCTGTATAGTGGGCGACCGGGCCTGCAGAGAACAGAAATAGGCATCAATTTCATCCTCTGCATCCCTGATCCCCCTCAGCCTGCTCACCGCAGCCTGGAGCTCACTTACTTGCTCCTCCAGGGCCTTAAGTCATGCACAGGAGGGACAGGCAAGGAGACCTCCAGGCCCCCCCCCCAGGATGCCACCGAGCCCCCTCCACAGACGGGGGGCAAGGGGCCACTGACCCGACAGTGAGCTCCATCTGGGTGGAGGCCTCAGAAGAGCCCACAGTAGGCGGCAGCACCAGGGCAGGGCCCCTGGCAGCTGCGCTCCGTGTCTGCATCACCATGCCTGCAGAGGTACGCCTGCTGCCTTGCTCCCTGGAGGTGCTGCTGTGTGCAGCTACCTTGTGCCTGCCTTACACAAACACTGGTGCAAACGCCGGCGCGCCCTTACAGAGTGAGCCTGTTTGTGCACATTGTTTGCGCGTGCGGCTCGGAAGTGCGGCTTCCTGTTGGGCGAGCTAAGGCAGCACTGAAGGGCTTCCCCTCGAGATCCACCTCAGCTGTGCCGCACCCTCTGCCCCACTTACCTTAGGGGGAATCAGCTGTTGCTGCCCCCGCCACTGTCTCCTCCTTTTAAAGCCCGCAGTTTGAAATTCCCGCTATTTTCCCTCAGCCAGTCACGCCTTCCGGGTAGCCCAAAAGTGCGTGCAGGCGGCTCCGCCCCCTACCAACCCTCCTGCTAGATTCCTGGGGTGGAGGCCAAGGGACTATCCGGGACTTCCCTCCCACTTTGGGGAAAGGCTCCCGCTAGTTCCTCCTGACTAGATTCCCCCTCACCCGCTTGTCTGTCTGCCTGCCCGTGTGCGGCTCGGAAGTGCGGCTCCCTGTCAGGCGAGCTAAGGCATCACCGAAGGGCTTCCCCTCTGGATCCACCTCAGCTGTGTCGCGCCCTCTGCCCTCTTACCTTAGGGGTAATCAGCTGTTGCTGCCCCTGCTTCTGTCTCATCTGCTGCTGCTGCTACCTCCGTCACCGAGGTAAGGGGGTACTCGTGTGAGTGGCAGATGTGCACCTTGCTCCCTCCGCTCCTGCTCCCCAAATTTGTGAGGAGATTGAGTTGCATGGTATGGTTGTAATAAAGAAACACAGATACACATGGTTGTTCATTCCTTCACCTGTTTTCAATAAAATATTTTACTTTAATAATATACAGAATTATTTAGTAGTGTCTTAATTTGGGCATTATTATATATATAATATCATTATACTACAATATAATGTATATAATGTATACTATATAAATAATTATACTACAATTATTTAGTAATGTCTTAATTTGGGCATGCCCAGCCTCCTAATTTGGTCATTACACCAAAACTGGAAATCCCAGCAGCTTTACAGCTGGTCACCATGGCCTAATGCCAATGCTGTAGGTTCCCTTGTTTTTGTTATGGAGCACTGTGGTACATGTTTTCAAATTCCCCAGCCTGTTTGTTTGCTAGCTTCTGACACAAAGGCTGAGAATGTAAAACTTTGTCACAAACAGACATTTAGAAACCAATTAACCCTTGCTGTTCCACCGGACCAGTGTTCTAATGCAATATCTACTCTACCTACAAGCCAGTTCCTAAAAGCAAATTTCTAAATATCATTTTCTAGCTATCATGCCCCTTCTACTTCCAGACTGACTTGCTGGGTCATTCTGCCTCCAACTCCTGGCTTGTGGCTTAGCTATATAATCACTTATGTCCTGGTTCTCTAACTCTGCCTGCTCCAAACTGCCTGGAGATCCCTGACATCTCTGTCTCTGACTTCATAAATCTTTTATAGCCAGAAATCTTTTATAGCTTGTTTTTCATATTGAGAGACAGGTTATCCTGGAGATACTTGTAGAACCAAATTTCTAGAAGTTGCCAGTTCATTTATAATAATGTTTGATAGATATCATTAACTATTTGGCTTTGAAAGTTATGAAGAATCCACTGATTTGCTACTTCTCAGTTGATTTATTGGTGGATAATTACTTGGAGTGGGGGTGAAGGGAGAAGCCTTTTTATATTATTACTTTCATCCAAACTACTCTGAATGATCACACAATAGATTAATTATGTCACATGAACACAATATAAGCTGCAATATAATTTTAGAAAGTGTAACTACATGCTAGAATTTCATGCTAGTTACACAATTGTAATTTTGGAGTAATGGCACTGATTATATACTGTGTAGTTGAGAACAGTCTCTTAAGTATCTCCTCTTCCACCAAAATGACAAGTAAACAATTTGAACCAATAATATTGGTTCATATCAATAATTCTTCGAGTGGGTGGTAGTAATTTTCAATTCTGACTATGGAGAGATGCCATTTACAACTCTAATACATAGTGTAAGGGTATGTGATTTCTTGCTTAACAGTTATACTACCTACCTACTTTTCTACATGCTGCTTTTCATTTTGGAAAAATGCAGAACTAGTAGAAATATAACACTATAGAAGTCAATTGTAAGTGACAAGTAAAAAATCAAGCCTGTAGAAGGAAAATTGCCTAAAGAAAGAAACAGGTTGGACAATTAAAATCATCATCCTGTGAGAATAATAAAAAGAGAGGTTGTAATTTTTTAGTGCTGGCCATTTGAAATTATTTTCTCTCCACCCCCCACCCTGAGAGTTGACCAAGCAATTGCTACCTCCCTGATTAGCTGAATGCTTCTGGGATGGATAATTCTTCAAAAATGAGTTTTTGTCATACTCAGTTTTAATGAAGGCAGCATGTATTAATAATAAAATGAAGTTTGATACAGCAAGGGAGTACTATACAATGTATAGTAGATGTAGTATACTGAAATTGCATCCTTAAAGCACCATTGCATTGATGTAACTAAGATATTAGTTTTTGAGATCTTCTTGCTGCTCAGTCTAGCAAATACTCATGGTATATTGGAAATTTAAGCAGTAATATTAACAAATAATATGCTACATAAGATCAGTCCTCATAGTCTGGTTTCCTATCCCCATCAAGTAGTCTGCATTTCATTGCTATGAAGAAGGTAAAGAAGTCTATGTAGTACATCCAGTTACTTGCACAAACCTGTAGTCCATTACACTTATGTCCTCGTAAGTGGCTGAGTGGCGTTTGTTAGAACTGGTTCTATGTTCCCTTGTAATAGTTTGAATTATTACAAATAATTCTATTAATGCTGTTACATAAGTTTTAGCCAACATAGCAGCATGCGAAGAAGTCAGCTTTCATTTTACCATTTGGTATATGGTGTATCAGGAACCCTTACTTTTCTGAAGTATACTTACAAAAAATATGTAAGGCTTTTTCAGGGACTATAATCAACCATCATCTTCTATGACCCTGTCACTATTTGAAGACCTAAATGGAGAAAATTTGTTTTTTCTTGGGCCCTCCAGAAGTTTACTGACTAATTTAATACTAATGTGGGGAGGAAAAGAATCTGTATTTTCCAGGAGTCTCCTCTGCTGTAGTAGAATTGAAACCTGTTTGCTTGTCTTGATAACCACAGAATTCTTGTCACACTAAATCATGTTTCAAGGATAAGTACCTCCACCTTTTCCTATAATGCAGTAACAATCCCTATCAAACATGTTAGTTACTCAAGACAATGTATTTATGGAGGTAGGTGGATAGTTGTCATCTCCTTGTCAAAGGAAGGAAAACAAAGGCAACATGTATATTGAAAAAGTGTCTCAGCTACATGTGGATGTTGAGTCCCTTGTTCTTACACAAGGGAAGGCAATAATTTTGGGTGGAGGGCTGCTTACTGAGTTCTGGCAAGCCATTGAGGGCTGCAAGGGTAGCTCTGCCTCACCTCCTGGTTGTCATCTTGGGACCAGAGGTCCCACCCCTTGCCCCTGACCTTTGCCACCACAAGTCCCTCCTCTTGCCCTACAGCAGTACTCCTTTCAGCCAGGGTTTGCCATATCACCACCAGAAAAATACCAAATTATATTCTAAAAATCAAACATTTACTAAAACATTCATTAATTTGATTTCAAAATATTTTTGGCCTGATTTACATGTGCTTGTGTAGTATACATAGAGGTGATTTCACAACTGCTTAAAATGAAGTCTTACTCTTGTATATTGTGGAGGGGTATAGGTGGATGGATATCTGGGGTGTGAGGTAAGGTGTTTGTGTGTGTGTGGATATATGATGTGGGTGGGTATGGGGTTTGTGGAGGGAAGTGAGTATGTTGGGGGAGGGTGGCTGAGTAGCGTTGTAACATGTGGAGGAGGGAGATTTGCCCACAGCCTCTGCATAGCAAATAGAGCCCCCTTCAGTGCTCCTGCCAGCCCATACTCCTTGCTCCTGCTGTCCCTGGCTCTGAGGCACCAGTGGGGCCCCATGCTTCTACTTGCAGCTACTTCCCACAACTGCTACCACTGCCCTTCTGCCACTTCCCCATTCTCCCTCTAGCTTGCTTCTCTGGCACCATGTGCCAGCTGCATGGCAAAGACTGCAGGATGCAGAAGGAGCTAGACAGGCCCAGCCACACTGCATGGAGCCAGCCAAGAATTGCAGGGCCAGTCTGGCTCCTGCTGTATCCTGAGGGCTGCTGCAGCTGGGAACCACATGGTGCCAAAGCAACCGGTGGGGGGCTGGAGGGGAGTGGTGAGAGCAGCAGAAAAATGGCTGTGGCAGGTGGGGGGCAGTGTCAGTGAGTAGGTCCACAGGTGGGAGCACAGGAACAGCTGGATGGGAGCATTGGGCCCAGGCCAGCGTGCCGAGGCCAGCGCTGGTGGAACCCAGAGTGGAGCAGGAGGAGCATGGGGTGGGAGCTGGCAGGGCTTTATGGAGCCAGGCTGGGTGGCGTCGTCAGGGAAAGGGAGAGCTGACACAGCTCCATAGCCCCTGCCAGCCTGGCCCTGTGCTCCTGACACCTGATTCTGGGCCCCCCTGGCACTGGTCCTGGTGCACTGGTGCAGGCCTTGAACTCCTGCTCAGCTGTGGCGGTGCTTACATACCTACTTACTGCCCCTTCCCCCTTCCTGTTACCACTTTCACTGCTTCCCTGCCATGGCTACTGCTGCTCTTCTCCAGCCCCCCTCAGGCCACTGTGGAACCACATGGTTCCCAACTGCAGTGTTGGGACTGCAGCAGTCAGCTTGGCCTAGCCCGGAGGAGGGGGGAAATCACCCATGGTCCTCTCCTGCCTCTCCCCTCCCCACTTTTTATCTGATTTCTCTCCAGCATAGGGAGTCAGTAACAGCTCCACAGTCCCAGGCCAGAACTCTCTGCTCAGCATGGGGCTTCTGGCTGTGGGAAGTGGGTTTTTGGTTGGGTGGGCCTTGCTTCTGTAGATCCTTGGTTCTGCTGGTGTTTTCCCTTGGGTCCTACTGCCCCTGGATCCTGTCATCTTTGACAGGTAACCAGGGGCAGGTAAATATTAATTTTCTAATTTTTCTAGGGTGCCCATGGGCTGGATAGAATGGCCTAGTGGGCTGAGTGCACGTAGATCCAGCACGTGGGCTGTATTTTGCCTGCCCCCATTCTAACACCTGTGTTTGTTCCATTAACTGCGCTGCTTTCCACACTAGTGATCTTTTATTTCCTTGTAGCCAGAGAGTAGTTGTTCAACAAGGGAACCATATAAGCAGAAAAGAGATAATTCTGCCTTTGTTGCTTTTGGTAGTCTTACTACTAAATGTGAAGCCAGTCTCCTTTGCTATAGCTCCACAATAGCCTATGGTTCCACCAGCATTCCATTTCAGAACACTGGACAAATCAATGTTAACTTTGAGTTTGATACTTGTTGGGGACTAATAATGCTTCTTTCCAACCAGAGGTGTAGGACATCTCCATGCCTGGGTCAGCCAGGATGCATGAAACAATGCCAGCTGCTACCATGCCAATAGCAGCAAGCTCAGTTAACTGGTGGTGATGTGTAGGTGGTGCCCTGAGAGCACTGGTGCACCCCCTGACAGCCAGCACTTCCCACTTAGGTGATAGGCAGGAGGGCAGGCAGGAGCACCAGTGCCCCCCTGCAAGCACCAGCCGGGGAGTGGGGGCACCAGGAGAAGTGCTACTGGCATTTCTGGGAGTGCTGTTCATGCTTCTGGGTTGGGAAACCTTCAGGGCTGGGTAGATTGGCTGCAGGAGGGACCACCTCCTGCTCACTGACTGGCCACTGGGGGGACATTTGCCCCCTCAACTCAGGAGAAACCAGTCACCCATGCAGTTAACCATTGTTAAACATTGTTGCAGTGGTTCTTATTTTTGCACCTCCTAGACAAATGTAGCACCTGGGGCTCATGACTCAGCCTCCCCACCCCTTAGTTATGTAATTGACTCAAACACAATCATTTCTAGAAAACTGTTGTTACGTGGCCTTAATTGCATACTACTTTATCCTGTGGTAAAGCGCATGTTTCTCTTCAGTTTTGTCCTTGATCATGATAAGCTTAAAATTTTATCTACAGCTGAGAAAAAAATCTTCATCGCATTATTAATTCTCAAAAATACCATCATCCATAAATGGAGAGTGAAAGAGCATGTTGAAATTGTTGAGACTGTGCTACAACTGCTACTGGTAGAATTTAGCTTCCTTTGAAAAAATGCAGTTATTGTCTTTCAAATGTAGGCTTAGAAATATACATAGGAGGTAAAAACATGTGTTCTTACAGATCACTTGAGAACTGTATATATTTCAGGGATTTCATAGACATTAGGGCTGGAAGGGACTTCAGAAGATCATTGAGTCCAGCCCCCTGCCCCAGGGGCAAGAAGTCAGCTGGGGTCATAGGATCCCAGCAAGATAAATATCCAAATTTATCTTGAAGGAGTTCAAAGTAGGTGCTTGAACGACTTCTAATAGCAGGCTATTCAAGACCTTGGGGGTTGGGACAGTAAAGAAGCTCTTCCTTATGTCCAGCCTGAAATGGTCTTGGAGGAGTTTATAACCTTTCTACCTTGTCATCCCTTGGGGCATCTGGTGAACAAATGTTCCCCCAGATCCTGGTGAACACCCCTTATAAACTTATAGGTGGCCATTAGATTGCCCCTGATACTACACTTTTCTAGGCTGAAGAGTCCCATAGCCATCAGCCTCTCATCCTAAGATCTGTTTTCCTGACCTCTGATCATGTGCGTGACTCTTCTCTGGACTCTCTCAAGCTTCCCCACATCCTTTTTGAATTGTGGAGCCCAAAACTGGATGCATTACTCCAGCTGTGACCTCACCAAGGCTGATTAGAATGGAAGAACAACGTCCTTGGATTTGCTTACGAAGCATCTATGGATGCAAGCCAGCGTTTTGCTCACCTTACTAGCAGCAGCATCACACTGAAGGCTCATGTTCATCTTGTGGTCAGTCATGACCCCCAAGTCCCTTTCATCTGTAGTGCTAGCCAGTGTAGCACTGATGAGCCTATAAGCATGGTGCAGGTTTTTCCTCCCAAGATGTAGAACTTTGCATTTTTTGGTGTTAAACTCCATCAGATTCTCAACCGCCCGTTTCCTGAGCCTGTCAATGTCAGTGTGGACCACCCTCATGTCCTCAGGTGTGGATCCTTTACCCCAGAGTTTGGTATCATCAGCAAACTTGGCCAGTCCACTTCTGATACCAACGTCTACATCGTTAATTAAGATGTTGAACAAAATAGGTCCAAGGACAGAGCCTTGGGGGAATCCACTGGTCAGAGGGCACCACGACTATTGACTTCCGTCAACCACCATACTTCATGTCCAAACACAGAACCAATTTCCTAGCCAGCAGATTGTGGTGGACCCGAAGCCACAGTTAGCCAGTTTTGCCAAGAGGTGATCATGGAATACCAGATCGAAGACTTTTTTAAAGTCAAAATATACAACATCAACCTCTTTTCCCTTGTCCAGATTATAGGTCACCTGGTCATAAAAGGAAGTAATATTGGTCAAGGAAGACCTACCCACAACAAACCCATGCTGGCTATCCATCAGGATGTTGCCATCAGCCAGTCCATTAAGAATGGCCTCCTTTATAATCTTTTCTAAGACCTTTCCCAGGATAAAGGTCAGGGCGATGGGCCTGTAGTTTGCCAGATCCACTTTCCTCCCTTTCTTGAAGCTAGGCACCACATTGGTCTTCTTCCAATCTTTGGGCACTTCACCAGAGCACCAGGAGTTCTCAAAGATCCATGCCATCATCTGAGTTATGATGCTTGAGTACCCTGGGGTGTAAACTGTCAGGGCCAGCTGACTTGAAGGTGTCCAGCCTATCACAGCCTTGGCTTTCCTAGTTCGCTCCCTGCAGGACCTGACCAGTGTAGAATATCCCTCCTTGGAGGTGTATCCTATCCTCTATCCTTTGTAGGTCTTTCTTTTAAGATGCAGGGTTGCTCAGCAGGCCAGCAGTGGCGGAAGTCCCCCCACCCCACTGTGGGCTTAGTTTAAATTCTGGTGGAGCAGGACAGCCAGTCTGGCTGAGAAGGGCCTTCTCCCCAGTGGAGAGAGAGGGAAGCCATCCCTTCCCAACCTGCTCACTGCCTCTCTCACTAAAGAGTGGACTGTGGTCATGGAACCCAAAGCTTTCCCTATCACACCAGGGCCACAGTTTTTGTTTTACTATATGGATCCTCCTTTTCCTTCTCAGCCCATAGCCCGAGACATGGAGGATTGAAGAAAATGCCACCTGCACCCCCAGACCCTTTAGACCTGCTCCCAAATCCCTGTAGTTCTTCATGACCTGGTTGGGAGTGCGCCGAGCCATGTCATTGGTGCCCACATAGATAAGGAGCATAGGATAGTGGTCAGTGGGATGGAGGAGCTTAGGGATCTTCTCTGAGATATCTCAAATACAGGCTCCTGGGAAGCAGCAAACTTCCTGGGCTAAGGGGTCAGGGTGGCAGATTGCTTCTTCAGTCCCCTTCAGGATGGAGTCTCCTACAACAAAGACTTTGCAGTTTGTCTTAAGGAGAGCGGGGGCAGTAGCTACAGTAGAGCCTATGTTGCCTGCAGGAGCTGGCAGCTTAGCAGGCTCTGCTGGGTCTTAAAGAGGTTCATACTTGTTGCAAAGCTCCAGTGGGGCAGAGACCTTGGTGTGGCGGGCCTTGGGGCCCTTGACCATCTTGGTCCAACCCCTTGGCTGGAAAATAGAGGAAGTTCTTGAGTCCTCCCTTGTCCTGGAGGGAGACCGTGATCCACCCTCTGTCTCCCAGGGGAGAAGGGCCTGGCAGTAGGAGTTGATCTCCTGCTCACAGTCCCTGATAGCAGGCAGTCTCTGGACTGCAGCCTGGAGCTGCTCCAGCTGATGTGCCAGAGACCCCACAGCTGGAACTGCCTACCCTAGAGGCTCACAGGCAGGGCTCCCCTACCCTAGGGGCTCACTCTTCTGCACAAACTTTGTGCTAAATTGTATGCCAGGCCCAGAAGCACGCCTGTTTGCACTGCCTGTTCACAAGGCTCCAGTTGTGTGTCTCCATGGAGGGCTGAGTAAAGTAGGAGCCAGGGGGAGGTGTCCCTCCCCGCTTCCACTCAGCCCACTCCCAGTTGGCTGTGTCCCACCCTCCATGGGCCCCTACTTATCTGCAGGCAGGCCGGAACTCGCTGGGGGTACTGGGGGAGTTCTAGGGTCTTTTCCTGGGGGTCCCTGGGCTCACAGGGGCACAGCAGGCTTACATCTGTGTGTCTTGCACCAAAGCTAGGTCCTGAGTGTGGCTTTAGCATTGCTGGACCCTTTTTAAAGTGCATACATTAGCCGAAGGGCCAGCCAGTGCCGCTCCGTGTTTGGGGGGCACCTTTTTTTTTTTTTCCTTCCCTCTCCCTGCTACCATTGTCCTTTTTTCCCTCCCCTTCTTTATGGCTATGACCTTTTGTTGCCTGGATTTGCCTCTGATGTCTGCCTAATGTTTATATAGCACAAATATTTTTTCTCTTCTAAAATATGATGGCTGGAATTCCCAAAGGAATCTAAGGGCCTTTGCAGATGTAACATGTATGGCATGGTTACCATTTTAGTCACACCATAAATAGTAACAGTGCCTCACATTCAACCAATTTATGGCACCATAAAGTGGCAAACCAGCCATGAATATATTATATACAAAATATGGAGCATCTTTCTGGCTGGCTTGCCTGCCACAATAAATTGAACATGTGTCATCACCATATCTTGATCAGCATTGAGACAGATCAGCATCATGGCCAGGACAGCATAGACCTCAATCAGGAAAATGAGCTGCCAAGTCAGCAGGTTACAAGGTTCTTGACAGTGGAGCCACTGAGAACCTTGTAACCCCTGTGCCCAGCAGGCTGTGGGCCCTGTGGAAGCTTGCAGCCCCTGTGGAAGCTTCATGGTGAGGGCTTTAAAAATGCTTCGTTGCTTGTTAGACTTGTGGCACTCCACTTCAGTGGGTCCAGATGCTCTCCACCCCAGGATGTTGAGGGAGGTAGCAGGGGTTATTACAAGGCCCTTGGCACATCTTTATGAGTACTCGTGGTGCTTGGACCAGGTGCCAGATGATTGGAAAATAGCCAACGTGGTTTCTATCTTTAAAAAAGGGAGGAGAGAGGACCTGGGCAACTATAGGCCCATCAGTCTTACCTCAATCCTAGGGAAAGTCTTTGAGAAGATCATCAAGGAGCACATCTGTGATGGGCCAGCTTCAGGGATGATGCTCAAGGTTTCATTAGGGGCAGGTCATGTCAGACCAACCTGATTGCCTTTTATGATCAGATCACAAAAGCATTGGATGCAGTTGTCACATGGTCATAGTCTTTCTGGACTTCAGCAAGGCCTTTGACATAGTCTCCCACCCCATCCTCATTAAAAAAAACTAGGCGATTGTGGCATTGATGCCTACACAGTAAGATGGATTGCAGATTGGCTCAAGGGTCATAATCAGAGGGTGCTGGTGGATGGGTCATATTCGACCTGGGGGGAAGTGGGCAGCAGAGCCCCCCAGGGCTCGGTCCTTGGGCCCTCACTGTTCAATTTCTTTATCAGCAATTTGGACGGTGGGGTGAAAAGCAACCTGTTTAAATTCGCTGTTGATACCAAAATTTGGGGTGAGGTGAGCACGCTAGTAGGGAGGGAAAGATTGCAGCAAGACCTGGATAGGTTGCAGGGGTGGGCTAACAAAAACAGGATGACTTCCAATACTGACGTAACCAGTAGCACACTTATAAGATGGGAAACTCCCTTCTTGAGAGCACGGAGGCAGAAAGGGATCTTGGAGTCATTATTGACTCCAAGATGAACATGGGCTGACAATGCAAGGTCACAGTTGGCAGGGCTAACCGGACCTTGTCGTGCATCCACATCTCAAGTAGGGCCAAGGAGGTGGTCCTCCCCCTCTACACGACATTGGTCAGGCCACAGCTGGAGTACTGTGTCCACTTCTGTGTGCCCCACTTCAGGAGGGATGTGGACAACATTGAGAGGGTCCAGAGGAGGGCCACGCACATGATCCAGGGACAACAGGGCAGACCCTACAATGAGAGACTGTGGGACCTCAACCTGTTCAGCCTTCACAAAAGAAGGCTGTGGGGGGACCTGGTGACGGTCTTTAAACTCCCTAGGGTGGACCAGAAGGGTTTGAGAGAGACCTTGTTTCCCCTAGTGCCCCTGGCATAACAAAGAATAACAGCCACAAGCTGTTGGAGAGTAGGTTTAGATTAGACATCCGGAAGAACTACTTCATAGTTAAGGTGGCTAGGAGCTGGAACCAACTTCCAAGGGAAGTGGTGCTGGCTCCTACCCTGGGGGTCTTTAAGAAGAGGCTTGATGCCTACCTGGCTGTAGTCATCTGAGCCCAGTTTTTCTCCTGCTCAGGTGGGGGGTCAGACTTGAATATCTACAAGGTCCCTTCCAACCCTGCTTCTATGATTCTATGATCATGAAACTCAAGGCACCTGTAGGAAAATGCCAGCTCTTATCTTTCACTCTTCTTTTTTTTTAATGGAAAAATATCAATTTCATTGTAATCGTGAGTAGGTGTTTGCATACCTAATAGTAAAAATATTGTATTGTGCCCTTAAAAGGATCTCATGGCATTCTAGGGTGCTGTATCACCCTGGTTGAGAACGACTGCACTAGTGTAATATATATATCTGCATTTATATCAATATTCATATCTATATTGTAACAGGGCAGCTTCTTAGCCGGGTCTCCGCTGGCTGCCTGCCTGCCTCTGGGATAACCTCTTGCTTTGCTTCCTGCCATGCCTTGATAAAAAAAAATATGAAAATTGTTACTAAGGTGGGAGGCTACCCGTTTTCTCACACTCCTGATCACTAGGGCTTTAGTACACACTTTGACCTTCCCTTTATGTGTCCCGTGCCTCACAGATGTTTCTTCAGTGATTGGCATGGGGACTGAAGCTGTAGAGCCTCATGTGGGACTCTCACTCCCCACTGAAGCTCACGGTCCCAGCACCCCCATGCTGCGTTCTATCACTTCTTACTCTCAGCCCCCTCACTAGGGCCACTTTTCTCTTGACTTCTCTCAGGGCCACTAAACTATGCTCCCTTTCAAGGCCTCTATGCCTACTCTAAGGGCCTCTTTACTACAGCCTCTCTCAGGGCCACTACTCTCAGGATCTTTTCTCTGTCTCCCATTGTGCAGCCACAGGACTCTACGGTGAGCCTGGGTACTTCCCAGGGTCTCTCCTGACCTGGACCCTGCCTCAGAGCTCACCCAGAGTCTGGGCTCCCCCTGTCCAATCTTAGTTCCACCAGGGATGTGGGGCTGGGGTTAGGAGGCACCCTATACTTGCTTTTCACCAGGGAGATAACTGACCTGGCATTTCCTGGGGGCTCCAACACCTCCAGGAGCCCCACCAGGCCACCTGTCCCTGGCAGGGTGTAGTTTTAGGTCTTACCCAGCACCAAAAGCCTACAAGTCATCCCCCTAACTCCTGCCCTTACCTCTAGAATGTTCCATGCTGCAATGGCCTATGTTTGAAAATGGCTACCCTCATCAGGCACCTGGAAGCTGCCTGCCTCAGCCCTTAAAGTTTCTTTTAAGGATGATGGCTACCATTTGCCTCTTTATGGACCCCACATTCTATGTTATGTTTGGCATCTCTTCAAGGGAGATATATGGGGTAATGCCTAATATCTGGATCCTGATTGGCTTAAGCATGAAATATTTCACTAAGCCCTTAGCTTTTGCAAAGAACTTGTTAAGTCTGAACTCATTCTAGTAATGTGCAGAAGCAGAATGTTAGGTGCCTAAGGAACTTAAGGTAAAAAAGTGAGGTAGTTATGAAGCTAGGCAGCTCCAGAGTTCAATGGCAGCAGAATAGTGATTTTCAAGATCCAGTTTTGGATTTAAGCATCTATATTCTTCCTTAGTTCTATGGCAGGTACCTCAATCCCTTTTTTTCATTTTGTTTTGGACACTATTTTCTTTATTAATAGTTCTTATACAACTGAATTTGGAATCTCTTAACTTTGCAGTTCGCTAGATAACATGACAGTGCAATACAGTTCACTGCCCAACCTATGCTTTCTCTAGGAAACTATAAATGATCTAAATCCATAAGAGGTTTATGAGATCTCAGACTTAACAAACCAGTCCACATGTACACAATATATTAATATATTAATATTAATATATGTAATGCAGGGAAGAGAGTGTTTGAGTTTTTACAAGGAAGTAATGAAGGTAAATGCAATCATAATTTAAAGAAAATTAAAACATTATTTGAGGCTTAAAATCAATTTTAAAGGAAAATATCTATTTTTAAAGGACATTTTATTATACCTTTTATTATGCAAAAATAAAACAGTAACAAAATAATTAGAAGAAAAAACATTCTTGAAATGAAATTTTTTAAAGAGCAACTCTAGGGACTTGTTATCAAAGGAATTATTTACTTAGGACAGTGCTGGTCAGTAGACCACTGTTGACTGATAAATGGAAAAATTGTGTGTCCCTTCCTGAGCTGTTACAATTGGGAATCACTGTGTCCCAGCCAATAGAACTATGCTAGTGAATATCAGATGAAGATCTGGGCCTAAAACACTGTATGACAGAAGGCCTCTGGTGTGTCAGTCATGTAGTGAGGAAGACTTGATAGATCTCTGATACCCATGTGACTAGTAGGTGGAAATAGCTTAAATCCTTATTGAGGGCATGATCTATCCAGTGGACAAGAGCAATGAACATACAAATGAAAAGTCAGTCACTGTAACTGGAGAAATGTCCGGAACAGGGTTATTTTATCCTGGCTTCATACTACCCAGATGCCCTCTGTGCTCCCCACATTACACCATGTGTCTGTGTGGACATACTCTCTTGGGGATCCCCTACCACGGCACCATGCACTCACATGGCCACATGCTCAGTCTCAGTTCTATGATACTTCATGCTGCCCCACCCTCTGGGACAGGGGCAAGAAGCAGAAGTCAGAGGAGGGAAGGGGAGCCTGGAGATTATGCAGGAAATGCAAGGGGAGAGCAGTGGCCAGGCAGCAATTTGGGGGCTTTAACTTAACCCCTTGTGTACTGCATGCAGCCTATAGGCTGTCAGTTGGACAGCCAGCTGTAAGTAATCTAAGGGGAGGCTTTCACACAAGACTTTGCAAAGCATTCAGATGAAGACTATTATGCAGATCATTTATTTGTTTTACTGCCTTTCATTCTCTTTTTACTTCCTTTCTTTATACTGGGTGCATCTACACGTGCAATTAGTTCGATGCAATAAACTCTGGCGCAGTCACAGCAGAGTCAGCTGCTTCCAGGTACACAAGTTAACATGCACTCAGGACTGCAGCATGTTGAGCTGGGCTGGAGCAGCCCTGGACTGTTAAGGGGCTTGGAAGGTCAGTCCCACGCTGCAGGTGGTGGCAGAGGGTGGAGGAGGGGCTGGCAGGGGCAGGAAGGTCATGCAATGTGAGGTTACACAGCAGGAAGCTCCCCTACACGTTAGCACCCTCATGCCCCAGCCATCCCCTGTCACAATCTACACATGTTTGATTGCACATAAGTATTTTGTGATAAGATAATACTGCTCCTGACAGTATTTTCTTATGGCAGAGTTAAACTACTATGCCCTAATACCTACACACATGTAGATTGAGCTAATTAGTCTACTCTGCAGTAAAGCGTATGTGTAGATGCATTTACTGTTACTTAGATAGGACATGGAGAGACCTGCCTTTTCTCATAAAGGTTTCCTGCAAAAAGCTGCAAGACTTGACCACAGGGAAGAAATCTCACTACTAAAGAGGTGGAGATGCAAGTTTGTAGGGGTACAGGTGATATTTCATTTAGTGAAAAAACACCATTTTCATGAACATGGGTATAACTTCCCAGAACCCCCCCCACAAAAACTAGTGAGCTGGAGTCAGAAGAGTCAACTATCTCAAAACTTTCTCTCTCTTGTGACCTCTGATCTTTTGCCTAGGCTTGCATCCTATCTTACCTTTTATATCTGTTCATGGATATCTCATTGTCTCCTTTAAATTAGCATGGCTAAATTGAGCTATTTTTCATTCCTTCTAATGCACATTACACTCTAACCTTTCCCCAGCAACATTCATAGCTCATTACAAAAACTCTCAACCTTAAGGTTACCTTTGATTTATCTTCTTTCTATGTTAGTAGAACTAGTTAGTTCTTTATTCTGAATTTTCTCTAAAACATTCTTCAACCTCAATGTCAAGACTCTGGTTTGTGTCCTGAATCTTTTTTTCCTAGAAATCTGGTAAACTTCTCCTTTTGATCTTTATTGCCTTCTGCTTTTTTTAGTCTGTTCATACTCATCCATTAAGATAATCTTCCTTGCAGAAGGAGCTTCTAAAATGCCTCAAATGCAAAAGGAAAGCATACAGGAAATGGAAAAATGGGCAGGTCACCAAGGAAGTGTACCAGAAAATAGTAAGAACCTGCAGGGACAAAATGAGGAAGGCAAATATAAAAAATGAGCTACACCTGGTAAAGGAGGTTAAGGACAACAAGAAGAGGCTCTGTAAGTATGTTGGCTAGAAAAGAAGGATCAAGGGAGCTGTGGGTCCCCTGTTGACAAGCTAGGGGAAACTTTTAACAGAAGATGTAAAGATGGCGTATCTACTCAAGAACTACTTTGCCTCAGTCTTCACAAAATGATTAAGCTGCAGTCATATACTTAATAAGGATTATCTGGGTAAGGAAGGAGACAAGCTGAGGGAGGAAATAAAAGAGTTTGTTGGAGAGCTTTTGTTGGGTCTGAATGAATTCGGGTCTGCAGGGCTAGATTAACGTCATCCCAGATATTGAAGGGAACTGTCAGAAAAGATCTTGGAGCCTTTAGCAATGATCTTCATGGAGTCATGTGAGATGGGACAGACACCAGAGGACTGGAAGAAGGACATCATACTGCCCCTCTTTCAAAAAGGACCAAGGGAACTATAGACCAGTTAGCAACTTATCAATACCAGAGAAGTTACTAAGTAAGGCCATTTGCAAATATCTGGAAGATAAAAGGCTGATCACAAGCAGCCAGCATAGATTTGCTAAGAACAAATCCTGTCAAACAGACTTCATCTCCTTCTTTGACAAAGTAACTACTTGGGTAGATGTAGGGAATGCTGTGGATATAATGTATCTGGACTTCAGCAAAGCTTTTGACAAGGTCTAACATGACCTTCTCATAAATGATTTGAAGAAATGTGGGCTGAAGAAAACTACTATAAGGTAGATAGGTAACTGGCTCAATAGCTGCAAGCAAAGAGTAATTATTAGCGGTCCATGTCAGAATAGCAGGAGGTTTTGCATGGAATCCCACAAGGGTCTGGTGCTGTTCAGCATGTTTATTAATGATGTGGATTCTGGCATAGAAGTCTTCATGAGCAAGTTATCTTGACAGATTTGGAAGTTGGGCGACACCTAACTGGATGAAGTTCGATGCAGACAAATTCAAGGTGCTACACATTTGGAGTAATAATCAAAAACACAAATATGAAATGGGTGACACCTGGCTGAATGGCAACACTATGGAAAAGCACTTGGGAATTTCGGTAGATAACAGACTGATATAAGTCTTCAGCATGATGCAGCTACATAAAAGGGGAATACAGTTTTGGGATGCATCAATAGAAGCATTAGGTGCAAGACCTAGGAGGTGATAGCGCCTCTGTACTTGGCACTGCTTAGTCCTCATCTGGAGTACCATGTGTAGTTCTGGGCTCCACATTTTTAAAAGTCTGTGGAGAAATTTGAGAGTGTCCAGAGGCAGGTAACAAACATGATAAAGGGTTTAGAAAGCAAGTCATACAAGGAGAGGCTGAAGAAGCTAGGCATGTTCAGCTTGCAGAAAAGGCACTTAAGAGGGGGCATGATAGCAGTCTTCAAATAGTTTAAAGGGATACCATAAAGAAGAGGGAAAACACCTTTTCTCTCTTCCTGCAGAGAGAAGGGTGTGGACCAATTCCTTGAAGTTGCAGCAAGGTAAATTTAGATTGGCTATCTGGAAAAAAAATCTTCATTGTTAGAATAGTGACGTAGTGGAATATATTTCCTAATGAAGTTGTGGACTCTCCATCACTGGACGTCTTCAAGAAACTTGGACAGATACTGGTCAGGGATGATACTAGGAATAGGTATGCCTACGTTCTACTATGGATATTTCCCATACTTCTAGGTTTTGTTGGTTGCCCCATCCTGCCTTTCTGACATGTTAGGGTATTTTTAAGTCTCCCTCAGATGCATTGGGTTTTGGCTACAGTTAAGGCTGGGGATTTTGCCTGAGGTGTGCCAGTGTTCCTTCTGGGATCAAAATTGGAGGTTCCTGGATAGAAGATCTAGCCCTTCCTCTCAGGGTCTGACCAATTGCCATATTTGGGGTCAGGAAGGAATTTTACCCCATGGCCAGATTGGTATGGACTTGGGATTTTTGCCTTCTCCTATAGTAAGGGCTGTGGCCCTCTACCTGGGATCTTTTGAGCATATATTGACAACATTTCATAGAAGCAGATCATTGGCTGCCATGGTTCTCTTGCTTTACCTGTGGCAGGTTAGGTGTTAGGTCTGTGTTGTGTCAGGGTTAATGGTAATCTTATGTAGAGTTTAGATCATATAAAAAATGCATAGGATGGCTTGAATAGGGATGATCTAGCAGGGGGTTGGACTAGATGACCTCTAGAGGTCCCTTCCAACCCTATTTCTCTATGATTTCAAGATTTCTTTGCCCTGACTATTCTGGTTCTTCTTTCTTGCTTTGCTCTATTCACTGAAAAAGTAGTGGCTTTACTGGGACCTGCAGAATACTTCATCTTCTCCTCAGTTTTAAAGTTCTAGAGACCTTTCAGCTTGAAAATATTCCTTCTACATTTATTTTTCATATTGGGTCTTGATGTATCAAGTACCTTGCTCTTTCCCATATCTTCCATCATTTTAACTTTTATTTTTTTAATACATTTACCTGCATTTTTAGTGTACCGAGCATCCTCAATCTTTTCTTTCAAATGCTATCTCTCAGCTAGATTGCTTTTGTACCCCACTTCACTCTGTGCTCATGTCCAACTGTACTCATTCTCTATTTTTCCTCAATCTGTATTTGAATTGCATACAAAAGTGGAATATTAAAATGATGTTAAGGTTTCACAGGCAAATGCTCAAAATTGGAAAAATCTGAGAATTATGGTTATCTGTGCTTGTGCATTATGATAGGCTTTAATTACATGGTCACATACTATTTTTTAGTAGTATGTGATGATGAGACGATCCCCGTGCGAGGTAAAAGAGGGAAAGGGGCCAGGAGGCTTCCCTGGCTGACCAGAGAAATCCAGGGCAGACTAAGGGCCAAAAGGGGAGCACATAAAAAGTGGAAACAGGGAGAGATCACCAAAGAGGAATATACCTCTTCTGCTCGTGCTTGTAGGGAGGCAGTTAGACAGGCCAAAGCTACCATGGAGCTGAGGATGGCAACCCAAGTAAAAGACAATAAGAAATTGTTTTTTAGATATGTAGGGAGTAAAAGGAAGGCCCAGGGAGGAATAGGACCCCTGCTAAATGGGCAGAAACAATTGGTGACGGACAGAGGGGACAAGGCTGAACTCCTCAACGAGTTCTTCGCCTCAGTGTTCCTAAGCGAGAGGCATGACAAGTCTCTCACTGGGAGTGTAGGGAGGCAGCAGCAAGGCACCAGACTTCCATGCGTGGACCCTGAGGTGGTGCAGGGTCACTTGGAGGAACTGGATGCCTTTAAGTCGGCAGGCCCGGATGAGCTCCATCCGAGGGTACTGAAGGCACTGGCCGACATCATTGCAGAGCCACTGGTGGGAATATTTGAATGCTCGTGGCGCACGGGTCAAGTCCCGGAGGACTGGAAAAGGGCCAATGTGGTTCCCATTTTCAAGAAGGGGAGGAAGGAGGACCCGGGTAACTATAGGCCAGTCAGTCTCACCTCCATCCTTGGCAAAATCTTTGAGAAAATCATCAAGGCTCACATTTGTGAGAGCCCGGCAGGACAAATTATGCTGAGGGGAAACCAGCACGGGTTCGTGGCAGGTAGATCGTGCCTGACCAATCTAGTCTCTTTTTATGACCAGGTCACAAAACGCCTCGACGCAGGAGGAGGGGTGGATGTCGTATACTTGGACTTCAGGAAGGCCTTTGATACGGTATCCCACCCCATACTGGTGAACAAGTTAAGGGGCTGTGACTTGGATGACTGCACAGTCCGGTGGGTGGAGAATTGGCTGGAGGGTCGCACCCAGAGAGTTGTGGTGGATGGGTCGGTTTCGACCTGGAAGAGTGTGGGCAGTGGGGTCCCGCAGGGCTCGGTGCTTGGACCGATACTCTTTAATGTCTTCATCAGCGACTTGGACGAGGGGGTGAAATGTACTCTGTCCAAGTTTGCAGATGACACTAAGCTATGGGGCGAAGTGGACACGCCGGAGGGCAGGGAACAGCTGCAAGCAGACCTGGACAGGTTAGACAAGTGGGCAGAAAACAACAGAATGCAGTTCAACAAGGAGAAATGCAAAGTGCTGCATTTAGGGAGGAAAAATGTCCTGCACACCTACAGCCTAGGAAATGACCTGCTGGGTGGCACGGAAGTGGAAAGGGATCTTGGAGTCCTAGTGGACTCCAAGATGAACATGAGTCGGCAGTGTGACGAAACCATCAGAAAAGCCAATGGCACTTTATCGTGCATCAGCAGATGCATGACAAATAGGTCCAAGGAGGTGATACTTCCCCTCTATCGGGCGCTGGTCAGACCGCAGCTGGAGTACTGCGTGCAATTCTGGGCGCCGCACTTCAAGAAGGATGCGGATAACCTGGAGAGGGTCCAGAGAAGGGCCACTCGTATGGTTAAGGGCCTGCAGGCCAAGCACTACGAGGAGAGACTAGAGAAACTGGACCTTTTCAGCCTCCGCAAGAGAAGGTTGAGAGGCGACCTGGTGGCTGCCTATAAGTTCGTCAGGGGGGCACAGAAGGGAATTGGTGAGTATTTATTCACCAAGGCGCCCCCGGGGGTTACAAGAAATAATGGCCACAAGCTAGAGGAGAGCAGATTTAGATTGGATATTAAGAGGAACTTCTTCACAGTTCGAGTGGCCAAGGTCTGGAACGGGCTCCCAAGGGAGGTGGTGCTCTCCCCTACCCTGGGGGTATTCAAGAGAAGGTTGGATGTGTATCTAGCTGGGGTAATGTAGGCCCAGCACTCTTTCCTGCTTATGCAGGGGGTCGGACTCGATGATCTATTGAGGTCCCTTCCGACCCTAGCATCTATGAATCTATGAATCTATGAATCTATGACTTTCCCACAGTGTCAGTCTTATTGAGTGGCTTTGACATATTACACCTGTATCTTTTAAGTGTAATTTGTATACTACATGTTTATGAATTAAATAAGTTCTTAATATGTATACTGACTGAAATTACACACACACACATAATGCTGTGAAAACAAGTAAAGATAATTTAAATCAAATATCAGTGCTGTGTGAACGAATGATTCCATACTTTACTGAGTCTTTGATCAGCATTCTTATCAAAATATTGCAAACCGATTTGCACTGACCTGAATTATATTTAAGGAATCACTCTTCATGATGTCATATGAGTTTTTGCATTGATCAGTCATTTTTTATCAATGATTTGTCTGATATATTCCAATCTAGAAAAGAACTCTGTAGTTTTAGTGTATCCAAAGTAGTACAACAGTCATTCTGTAATTTCAAGCAGTAATAAGCCCTAGAGGAAATGTAGTATGCTGTAATAATGAAGAACACACATAATGGTTATTGGATGTTTTTGCATCTATTTGATGGGACTTACATTATCTAATTAGAATTCCTATGTAATTCTGTATTGCTCTAATTTGTATCACAATGTATTTGTACGAAAAAGAACATATTCATACCTCAGAAACCATTGAATTTGTACACTAATGTTAACAGCATGAGACTACTAGCAATGGTCCTGTTTGTTTATGTGTAACAACTTATTTTTAGTTTTAGAACATAATGACTAAAAATTGTCTACACATTCACAAAATGTATATTTGCTGTTCCCTTCATGTCCAACTGTTATTTAAGCCATTGAACTGGCCGTGTCCACCTTTCAAAAGTTCTATTTTATATTTCCAGGTACATTTGTTTGAATCACATCACTCTGAGTATTGCTCCTGTCTGTGTCTAGACGAGCGTGGCTGTGTGGCATGTGGTACAGTTGTCACTACACAGTCATTTAGTACTTGCTTATGCAGATAAACTAAAACTAACCAGTGTTACTGCGCAATACAGTTACTGCATGTTTTTTTCCTGACACTATTGTGCAGTAGCTCATTACTACTGCGCAGTAGTGTCACATCATGGTTAGTGCCTGGCAACGCTACTGTGCAGTAGCTACAGGCTACAGTGCAGTATCTCATTGCTCCTGAATTGTAGCATCTCATGTAGATGCACCCTCTGTGTAGTATCTTTTATAATTCCACAGAAACAAAGAACAATGACAATGATAACAGAAGCACAAACAGTAGTGGCACAAATTTGTGCTACTTTGTGCCTCAGTGCACTACTCTGCACGTGCACTGTGTTGTGGGACACATTGTCCTGCTACTGCACTTGTCCAGCTCGTCCTCGCTCCCAGCATGCTGGAGCAGAGCGGGCACCAATGGTGCAGCAGAGGTGCTCTGGCAGGCATTCACAGCATCTCCTTGGCAGACCAAACCTCTGTTTGTTTTGATGCATGCTTTTTTTCCCATATGCCCTAAACTGCTTTTTTTTACCTGGCACTTTTGTTTGTTTGTTTGTTTGTTTTGTTACTGGGAAATCATGGTAGCAAGTGTTCCCCCCACACTGCACATTTTCAGTGGGGGTCACATTTTAACTTTCCACATATGAATTTTTTTGGCACAAAATAGAGGTTTGTTGTGCCACAAACTGCATGTTCCTGCACATCTGGACATGACCATAGTTTACCTAGTTTGTTTTAAAATGCACGTTCAACTGAAGCACAGATCCTTGCTGCTGTCCTGTTAAGTTTTATGAGTTTAAGACTTTTTTTAAAAGTCTGCAACAGATGTTGAAGTTGTGAAGTACTTGATTTATCCTTAGAATGAGTATAACACTGGTGATGAGCCTGAGGTTAGTCCACACTGTCCTATCAGTGTGACTTATAGAGGTCAGACACTAAGTCAAGCTTTAAAGGATCTTCTGCTTTCTAACAGAGTTTGTGCATGAGCACATGGCACAGTTACTATGGAGGAATTTTCCCTGGAATTTACTATTTAGTTAACTGGCTCCATAGTAAGGACCAGACACAAGACCAGAAGGCACTATTATACCACTTGGCTATTAGATGGCTGGGAAACAACTTGCATTGAGCAAATAGCTATAACAAGTTCCACATAGGCTGCAAGGCTCCATAACATCTTAGGGTATGGTTAGAAGGCTCCTGGTCCTGGGCATGACCTACAACTGCACTGTGCCAGGAGTGGGTGGCCTGGTGGGGCTCTCACTGGTGCAGGAGCCCCCAGGAAATGCCAGGCCAGTCATCACCCTGGTGAAAGACGAGAAAGCGTGCCTTAACCCTAGCCCTCACCTTTGCGTGGGTTTCCATAACACTGGAGGTAGTTAGGGGCCAGGCATGGCTGCAGCCACCTGAGTCCTGTGGGGTGCAAGACCCTGAGAGACCCCGAGGAGAGAGAGAGTGGGGACCAGGTATGGCCATGGCCACCTGAGCCCTCTGGGGTGCAAGACTCCAAGGAGGGAGTAGCAGGGGCCAGGCATGACTATGGCCACCTGAGCCCTGTGAGGTACAAGACCCTGTGGAAAAGTAGCTGGGGCCAGGCACAGCTACAGCCACCTGAGCCCACTTGGGAGGGAAGCCCTGTGGCCCCAAGTGGGGGGGCCAGAGATGTGGAGCCCCGAGCGAAGGCGGCAGTGTGGAGGAGCCCCCGTGATGGGGGAGGCCTGCATGTGAAGGGAGTAGGCCAAGGTAGGTCTTCAGATGCCTGAGGCCATAATTTGGGCCAGAGGCCAAGGAAAGTGGGCTCATCCTGAGAGAGAGGGGCAAGTTCTGGCTCTGGTAAGTCCAGAAAAATGGCTGTCACAATCAAGCACCTGCTGACAGCTTGGCAAAGGCCCTTGAAGTGGCAGGCAACTACTTTGCCCTGCTACACACCTCCCCCCTTAAAATGGTACCTGGGGGAAGTTTCTTCTGCTGCTCCTCCAAAGCCCTGAAGTGGTGAGCACCCCCAGAGGTGCTCTGCCACACACCTCCCCCATAGGAATGAGATCTGTGGGGGGCTTCACTTGGCTGCCTTCTATGCTGGGCTCTGCCCCAGCCTACTGCAACCCCTGCCACATGGCAAGCACCTCAAAGGTGCTCCGCCACACAGGCACACACCCGTGTACATCTGGATGCAGGCTCTGGATCCATACTTGGTCATCACCTTCCAGACCTTGCTGGCCCAGAGTTGTGAATTTGTGAGGGAGACTGAGCAGAAAAGATAAATGTTGTGGGGCCCTGCTGCATCTTTTATTTGCACTGAAAATGATGGAGCAGTACTTGAGGGAGACAACCCTGTGTGCTTTCTGACAAAGAATGGAGAGTCTATGGCTGTGTCCAGATCCTGGTCCACAATATCATCTGCTACCATGAAGTTCTTCTGGCTGCAGGTCATCGCTATGTGACCAGGCAGACATGGGAACAGCTCCAAACTGTGCAATGGCATTTCTGTGCCATCAAGATGAGCAATGACTGATATAAGTGAATCATCATGGCCACCTGGAATGGTAAGAAGTGATTCATGAGCTTCCACATATCCAGGGCTCCTTCATAGACAACTGCACCAAGCTTGCCCCACCCAGAGTTTGGTGGACAACAGTGATGACGGCTCCCTTGTCCATGGTAAAGTGTGTTGTCCTCACTATATGGAAACTTGTGGTCCCAGACAGCCTCCATTCTGTGATCAACCATTTTGCCATGGACAAATCTATGGCTGAAGAGGCAGCATGGGCGGTTTGAGCCTTGTGATCCAATGTGTGATGGCTCCATGCATCATACACCTTGCCAACCCACAGGAGATCATGCATAGGTTTGCTAATTAAACCATTGCCTGGATTCCTGGATGTTCAGAAGAAGTTGTTGAAATTTAAGCTCAACAGCTGCAGGATGGCTGTGGTGTGTGCTTTTGATCATCTTAAGGCTCACCAGAGGTGCCTAAGAACATTCATGGATGCTATTGAGCTCAGAATCCCTAATTGGTGACCTCTGCAAGCCTCCTGCACAACAGCTTCACAGCCAAGGGGAGGCTTTTCCCAAGACTCTGCCCCTGCCAAAGGAGTTGGAGTAGCCCCCAGATCCTGCAGGAGCCATGCCTGCAAATGGAAACCAGGCACCTGGCCCTGCCTATCTGAGACCTGCTGGCAGGCCACATCTTCATACTCCACACTAAGAGTGATGGATTGTAAACTGATGAACCATATCTGATTAAACACTATGAACTGAACTCATGCTCTTGTGTGGTCATGTCCAACATAGGCTAGGGGCAGGGGTGGGGAAAGGGATGCAGGGCAGGCATGCCAGTGGGGATTAATAAGTGTCCAGCCAGGTGTCAATCCCTGCTCCCAGGGCTGTGAGTGCAGGAGGGGAGTGAACTAATGAGATGGTTTATTTTGAGTTCTGGACATGAGACCAGGCATGTTAGGTCCTCATCCCTTTTTATTGCCACTGTTGTTTTAAGGGCAAGGCATTAAATGGGCAATGAACTTGAGTGGCATTGATGGCCACCTAACTGAAGTGGGATGAACATCACAAAGACAGCTATAGACAACATAGTGACCATTAAAGATTCCTCTTTCAGAAGTCAGTGCCAGTTCCCAGTGTGTGTGGGGTGGGGGAGGAAAGGAGGGGGGTGGGTAGAGATGCAGAAAAGAAGGAACAATATCTGTTAACAGCTCCTTCCCTCTCAGTTTTTTCCCCTGCCAGTATGAAGAAGAATGGAGAGAGAAGGGGAGGAGGAAAACCATGTATGAGAAACTTCTCCCTTCCTAGTTTCTCTGCACATTTAAATCCATGGACATGTTAACATTTCCTCATAGAAATCTCATTTTAGGCATTGTTGAATTGTCTTTATATATGTCACTGCCCTGATCAAGCTCCTTCAGGTCACTCACCAGGTTTCTGTGTTTGGTCCCACATGTTGGGCCTCTGTACATTTAAGTTTCTGTTGGTCTAAGTAGGTTCCTATGTTGTTTGACTTCAATTTCTCTAGCACATTTCCTGAATAGAGCCTTTCCATCTGGTATGTCTTCTGAAGGTGCAAAACACAATCCAGCACTTCTAGGCTCATTCTTTTACACACATCCAGTTGGGCACTTTGACTTTTTTAACCTTTCCTCTGAATTACATAATTTTTCTTTGTTTCTTATAGTCAGTGGTGATCAGCTCTGACTGTTCTAGAGATTCCTTTTGGCTCAAGGAAGATACCTCTTTTTAGGTCTTTCATAGGCCCTGATCAGCTTCACATCTCTTATGCTTTCTGATACCACTGTCTTTCTGTAGCTGTTTAAGGATTTTCTATTCCTTAAAACCCTATCTGCCAGCAGTCAATCTGTACAAATGTGGCTTTGCCTAGTTTGCAGCCATCCCATTATTCTGTTTGGACAGTTTCAAAAGAAGTCAATTATCTTTAACCTTGCTTCATACTCCTTGTGGTAAAGAAATGGAGAGTCATGTCTAAGTGTCCATACCTGAATAGGGTGGTAGTGTTAAGGGTTTAAACATACAGAAAGTTCACCATCTCAAAGAGAATGAATATATTGCACATAGATTCCCCAAATACTGAGGACCATGCTTATCTCTTTAACATAGTATTATTCATTTTTGTCTAAACTCATGCAGCATGTGAGTATATATGTGCTTAAACAAACCCATACATTCTTCTTGTGTTTGATTTCTTCCTTTCTTCCTTCCCTTGCTAGCTTAGTAAGACTTGGCTGCCATGCTACTTAATAAAAAACTTACGAAGGTGAAACTTCCCAGGAGAAGTGAATGTGCTAGGGAAGAAGGGGAAAAAAATCTTTGATTCACATTTCAGAGAATTTTGGGTTATGAAATAAGGAAGTAAAAGATTTTACAAATTTGAATATTTTTTTCAAACATTATAAATGTATTAGCATCAGTTAGGTGTGGATTGATAAAGATTTTTTGGTTGATACCGATGGTGGATTATTAATAGGCCTGTGCAAATAGGGTAGTTGATTTGGATTAAGATTCAGCCACTTAGGAAGACAGTGATTCATTTCAGAGATTCAGATCACTGTCCTTAATTGATTTGGCCAAATTAGCTTCAGAAGATTTGGTGCAAATTCAGAGAGATTCAGTGATTCAGATGGGCTGGGAAGAGTAAGGCACAGGTTTTCCAATGGCTTCTCTGGCTGGGAAGAGTGACTGCAGGTTTTCCAACAGTTCCTCTGGCTGTGTCTGCCTCTCCCTGGGTGGGGGAATCACAGGAGAAGCCCCAACGGCTGCCCTGCCTGGCCCCATCCCCTGCCTGGCCCAGTATAGTCCTGGTACTTTAAAAATTATAAATAAAAGCATTGTACTCACTGTCTGCAGCAACAGTGATCAGGGACTCTGAGGGCTCATGGCAAGGTACCCACAGACAGCATGGGGCAATGGGGGGCAGCGAGGATTGCCCCCACTCACCTGGCACCCACGTGACAGCTGCCCCATGGAGTGGGCTCAGGATTGCTCAGCAGGGTACCGTACACTGCCTGGGAGCTGGAGCCACTGGGGCCACTGGGGCTGAGTGTTGCTGGGCTCCAGCTGACAAGTGGATCCACCCCAGATCCCAGACAGGTGCGGCACCCTGCTGAACCATGCTACACCAGCACAATGAAACAGCTGCGGTGTAGGTGCCAGGTGGGGGGCACAATCCCTGCTGCCCCTCACTGCCCTGCTCTGCATGAGGGGTCTTTGCCATGAGTACCCAGAGGCCCTAATCACCACGCTTACACCCGGTGACTGCAGAGCTTGAAAAGAAGAAAAAAGCTCTGCACTCACTGGCTCTGGCAGCAGCGATCAGGGGCCTCTGGGTGCTTGTGGCAGAGTCCCCCTGCACATCGCAGGACTGTGGGTGGTAGTGGGGACAATGGAGATTGCCCCCCCCTTCCTGGCACCTGCACTGCAGCTGCCCCATGGTGCAGGTACAGTGAACTTCAGCAAGGCATTACAGACTGTCTGGGAGCTGGGGCTGCTGGGGTTCAGTGCTGCTGGGCTATGCGTGACTGAGACACGCTGTGCTTGTATCGTGGGGCAGCTGCCATATGGGTTCCAGAGGGGGGTGATCCCCGCTGCCCCATGCTCCACAGGGGGCTCTGCCATGAGCCCTCAGAGACCCCCAATCACCACTGCCAGAGTTGGTAAGTATGAGGCCTTTTTTTTTTAAGTGCCAGGAGGCTGGGCTGGGTGGAGGATGGGCTGGGCAGGGCAGCCATGGGGGCTTCCACCAGGGCAGATGAAGGCTCCCACAGTGAGGGAGGGAGTGGGGCTGTGACACAGGGGGGTGGCTCCCGCTGCTGTGTGCACCCCTGGGGGAGGCAATGGAGGCATGTGGTGCCCTTGGATTTGTAGGTGGGGTAAGGGTGCACTGCCTGCTGTGGGCTTGGGGCCAGGGGCTTCTCTGATCTCTTCTTGGTGGGGGCTGGGCCAGGGCTGCACTCAGGGTGGGCAGCAGTGGCACTGGGAGGTGGGGTTGTGGGGGGCTTGTGGGGAACCCATCCCATAGCCCACAGTGGGCAGCCCGCCCTTGCCCTGCACACAAATCTGGGGGGCACATGCCCACCATGCATCCCCTGGGGTGCACCTTTCCTTGTCTCCTGTGCCTCCCAGATGAATTGTCTGTGACTGCGTCCTGCACCCCGCCTGTGCCCCAGCCCTACTCCCTCCCTCACCATGGGGGCCTTGATCTTCCCCCCCCACTTCTTCCCTCCCCTATGCTCCTTCCCTCCCACAGACTTACTGGCTGGATGCTGCTTTCCAGGCTGCATTCTTGGTTGCGTGCGTGCTGTGGCTATGCACATGCATGCAGCATTTATTGGTTACATTATCAACCACATCGGCCAAAAAAGCTGATAATGTCAAGTTTCCTTTTATTGGTGCCAATATTGTATGAACCGATATATCAGTCCACCTGTAGTAAAATTAGGATTTTTAGTTTAATACCTGTGACAGGTTGTTCTTTAATGGTTATAACATTACAAAAAAAGGGAATTTACACAAACATCAAGAACTGTAACTCCAAAAGACATTTTTTATGTGTTTAATGAAGTAGTTCCAGCTGAACTGGCAGTTGATGTGGTGCACTCATGATTATTAGTTACAGAATGATGAAGTGTGGCTGGATTCATGTTAAGGGCCTGGGAGCTTCCTAATAGTTAAAAATCAGAAATGTATTTCCGTTTGGAATCTAAGCTACAACAATTAGCTACAATTACCAAGAGTTTCTTCAGTTTGGTAGTACTTGTGATGAACATATGCTAAAACGTAGAAGTCTGCTCTCAACAATAGTCATAAATGTTGAACATAGGATTGTGTGGATAGAATGCCAGAGTGTTGGCCACGCGTGAAAGCCTCATCCTGTTTGGAATAAAACTTTGCAGAAGGTTTTATTTATTGTTATAGTTCTGGGGAAGTTTATGACTGTCTGGCTATTGTTTGTATACAATGCAATAAAAGGCATTTGCTTTATTAATAAGTCTGTGGTGATAAATTGGTTTGATGCCCAGAGTCGAGGAAAAGGTATATGTCTTCAGTGTGTATGTGTCTGATGAAATAAGCTCTTTAAGCATATCATCTCAGATTCCTGTAGGTTACCAAGGGAGACAGAAGTTCAAAAAGCAGTTCAGAATAAGAAATCATGTAGTGCAAAATGGTAGTAGATACTGAAAGTTGTTGTGTATCTTTCTCCCATTCAGAACCTCACTTTTAATTGTTTCCACTTGGAGTGTTTTCTTAAACCCATGTAACTGTGCTTATTAATGATGTATTAAGATACACTGTATAATGCTGGGTTAGGCATATGTTTATGACTGAATTTTTATGTTGTATCTAGGCCAAACACATGTCCAAAGATGTCCTCTTTAATCTTAGAGGAATTTACATGGCTTTTGATTTTAATTTCTTTTAGTGTTGGCTATAAGGTAAATTGAAATTTGGTTAATTGAATAGTGAATGTTCAGTGGCCAAAACTGACTGAGGTCCGTTCCCTCATTTCATACAATCTACATGAAAGGAAGTACTGAGTCCACAGTTTAATTCATATTTAAATAGAATTTTATCAGCAATGCTAAAAGATGCATATGTATAAATATGGTACCAGGTTTTACACCACTCTAGTACGAAGATGGTAATGCAGCCATCTTGTGCCATCTTATTATCTTGCTACCATGTGATGGGAAATCAAATTATATTGTGGTTAGGACTACATGCATGTTCTGAATCTGAACATTTCATTGTGCTTATAGCTATGCCCTCAGGATAGTTTCCCCTCTTTTAATAGTACTGGTCCCCGTAGAAGGTCCATAGCAATTGTTGGTCTCTTCCATGGACAAACATTCAGCTCTTGAATTCTAGTGTTGGAGTAATCTGGTTGTAGCCACATTATGTTATATATATTCTACTAAGTCTGCTTGCTCTCATTTGGCTTTCTAAATCAGGGATAAACAACTTTTACCAGATGTAAGTAAACTGGAGG
Source organism: Crocodylus siamensis (assembly GCF_052110815.1). Taxonomy (NCBI): domain Eukaryota; kingdom Metazoa; phylum Chordata; order Crocodylia; family Crocodylidae; genus Crocodylus; species Crocodylus siamensis. Next base: position 51,215,029 of record NC_143401.1, on the reverse strand, counting down.
TGGGCAGGCAGAGAGCTGAGTGCTAAGACCGACTTACAGCTGGTACTTGTCCCCACTGGCAGCACAGGGAGAGTGCTCACAGCTAGAGCCGCCTGCCACCATATGACTCTGGAGCACCACACCCAAACACTAGATTCACTGGTTTTACAGGCTAGATCTGGCCCATGAGCCATAGGTTGCCACCCCTATTCTAAACAATGTATCTTAAATATGAGTTTGGACATGGTAGTATTGATTTTATAGAACTAGACAATGTTTTGAGAGGCAAGGACTCTAATACCACAAGGCACTTAAGTGTGTGCTTAAAGGAACTTTAAAAGCATTATTTACTGGATTGGATCCTCAAATAGAGGATGCTAGGGAGGGCAGGGTAGGACAAGGGAGTAATTAGCACTTAAATTTGTTTGCTGGTTGATCACAGAGGCCCAAATCCAGCTTCCCTTGAGGATGGATAAGTAAGATTAGTGATATAAATTGCATTTTTAGACACATTTTGTATCCTATCTTTCTGTGTGGAACTTAGCTGGTTCTTCTGAGCATGTGCAGTAGGAATCGTTATAGCCACTTGCATTCCAACAATCCTATAGTGCTTAGTTAGGTGCAAGGAGCTGTGTAAGTTCCTTAAATGTCAGTAGCAGGAAAACTATGATTAGCAGCTGTTTGATTCAGGAGGAAACATCTCTCCTCCCACCTTTTAGCCCTCCCACCTTTTAGCCCAGCAGATCAGTGGTCATGACAATTGTCCAGGAAATCAGAAACCAGGTTGTAGGCCCTATTATTTAGAGGTGTGGCACCAGAGGGAGTGTGGTTCAGCACCTTGTTAAAGTAATTTTGGGAGCTTTTAACTCCTGGACTGCCTGCATGTTAACCCCTGAAACCAGTTTTAAAAACTTATTATGCAGCTCAAATTTACACCACTGCAGGGTAGGATAATCTCTGATATGTGTTACCTAGTTCATGTTGCCCTAAAGTTCAGCCACTTTAGGCTACACCTTAGTGCAATACTGCACCTGCCTGCCTTCCCTACTGGCCTGGGTTGGGTCCTCTGCACTCTCTGCCCTCCCTGGCATCCAGATCCCTGCTCATTCCCCGTTACCCTATTCCACTGCTTGTGCTGCCCATACTGTTTGTTCCCAGGGAAGCAGGCAGGGAACACTTTACTTACCTGCCCCACTTGTGCCACCATCACTGCTCTCTGGGTTAGAAGAGCTGTAGCCTGGCAGCAGTGGCAGCTGGGCAGCCACATTAACCCTTCCCTGCCTGCTCCCCTGGGACAGACAGTGGGGAATCCATAAGTAAGTAATGCCCTGGGGGCAGTGGGAGGCAGGCAGCAGAGAGGAACCCTAAGGGGCAGGGGGCAGACCTACGTGTAAGGGGAACTGGGAGGCAAAGGGAAAGCCTAGAATGGGAGAGGTCAGGATTCTTATCTTTTAGTCCTCCAGGCTCTTGCTGTCCTGAAGTGTGACTGCTCCAAACTTGAGCTATCACTAACACCCATAACCATTTGTGCGGCTCACAGTGTGACATGTAATAGGGCCCACAGTGAAATGTGTGCTCTTGTAGAAAGGAGAGGGATCTGGTTTTGGTGCCCTGGTCCTGTTCCAAATGTGCTTCCAAGAGAGTAAGATATGTGGCATCAGAAGAAGAACAGGCCAGAGAGAATATAGCTTATTGAGAAAGGCACTGCCCTGGAAGGGAAAATTTCCTGGATTTGGTAGCAGAAAGTAACATTCTGTTGCCTATCCATTTTTTTTCCTTCTTGGCTTTGGAGGGCTAACTTCAACAAGAGGGGTGGGCAGGTGCTCTTGGTCATGCCTTGTCTGTGTTGGGAACTGGGAGATACAGGTGGAGATCCCTTTTGGCTGAGGAGGAGCTAGAGCCTTAATTTCCCATTTTCTGGCCATTTGTCCTAACAACTAGGCTAAAATATCATAGGCTCCTCTTCCTTCAATTTTTTTGTGACTTACATTTTATATACTGTTCCTTCCTGGGAAGGCATCTGAGTTATGCCACTTATGAAGCTAACTTTGTTGTGCTTATTCTCTGACTCTAAAGCATTCCTACATCTGATTATAACTGCAACATCTTCAACAAACCCAATCAAAATGTGTTTGTTATGCATCAGACACTGAGACATACCTTCCTTCCATGTACAAAACAGAAGCCAAGAATGTAATTTGAAATCTCTATGTACAGAAGTGGATTTCCCTTTAGTTGCCTTACCACACTTTTTTTTTTTAACAATGAATGAGTAGTTAAGTAATTCACAATTCTTAGATCAGCTGTTTGGTGTGTATGTGTGTGAGCGCACATGTGTGCATACAATGTTGTATTTTCTTTTAGAAAGCAAACATCAGTCTGGAGGTCAAGGGGGAAATGTTCAATGCATAACTAAATATAATTTCACAAATTAATATATCTTGGTCTTAGACCCTTGAATGGATGGATCTATATAGGCAGACCCTACTACTTTTGTGAAACTATGTTGGCTTCCTTTGTGTTTCCGACAAGTGTAAGGATCCATTTGTACTCAGTGCAGCATCAGAACCCTAAGTTGAAGAAAGTTAGTGGCTGCTTTCATTTGTCTAGTGCTCTCCAGATGTGTTCAGACATATAGGTTTTTATAGTTTACCACTGTGTTTTATCTTAATGAAACAGAAAAACTATAAAAGTATACAAAAAAGTAATTTCAAAATTCCATCAAAGGAAGATAGGATCCCTTTTTAGTTATACAGTTCATTGTAAAAAGAGTTATCCTAAAAACTTAAATTGGTGCTCCTAAATACTTTTAAAATCATAAATGCCCTTAAATATACTTTCTTCATATATAGATATCTTAAACATAGAAGCTGCTGCTATTGCACACTTCGACCATTTATTCTGCATAAAAGTATGATTATTCACAACACTTTCATTTGTAGATTTATGTGGAAGACTGTTTATTTTCTACACCGTGCTGGCAATGAAAAGACAAAATCAGCAACATGTATAGCTTTCACTTCTGCTAAAATAACAGCCAGGCTAACATGGATTTAAAAAAAAAATACATTTTCTTTGTTATTGAAGGCATGTTTTAGCTCTGTAACCAGATCTGAAACAAACATAAGCCCACTGTATGTCTCTGCACAAAGAAAAAATATACACTTCACTAGGTTAAAGCAAAAGCAGGAAGCTCTTATCTGAGCTTGAGCATTCAGAATAGAAAACTGCATTTTTGTTATTCTGGAGGTAACAACTACCCAGACAGTGAAGATGATGTTTGAGATTATTTTTTAAAAATATACACAGAACTAAAAGAGAAAGCAAGCTCTTGGTAATGTAAAGATATTGCTGTTTTCAAATTTCAGACTTACGTTTAGGTGTATAGATGTGTATTGTAGGTAGTTCATGAAGAAATATAAAATAGATAAACTCACTTTAGTGTCTGTGGCATTTTTCATTATAGCCATTTCTGATAAAAAAAAAATTATTCACTGATTTAGTTTGACACTGTAGGCATATAAATATCCTATGAAATGTTTTTAGTAAGCTTCCTGCTCGATGTGTTTCCCTGTGGGATCAGGCAAACTCTCAGGATCTCAAAATTGCGCTATTAGATCGGAGGGTATGACAAATTGAACATATACAAACACACAAATCAATCTGGTGCATACACACACACACTAACAACTCAGGCACATACACATCCAAGATTATCAGCCTAGGCACATGCATACCTATCACCAATTCAAGCACATACACATTACGCACAACAAAAATTAGACAAAATCAGTTACCAACACCCACGATACATGGATCACTCATTCATATATTATGCACACAATACCCCCAGGTATCCCAAGTACCCCAAGCACACACAGGCACACCATACCATCCAAGTTAGGAACTCATCTGTGTGGTGTATATATACATGGGTGGTATGTGTGTGAACTGGTGAATATATTTCTGTTGAAATTGTCTGTCAATCACTCATTCACTTAGGAACCAGATTACATGGGAGGAGGGTCATGAGTCACACAGTTACAAGAGAGTTACTATAGGCTATGCCCAGGCAGGGGACACAAGATGGAGATTGACAAACAAAATGGAAACTTGACATGACGTAGGCCTAAATTATATAGTATCAGTAAAAAAGTAATACAGAACAGTAAAAATCAATATAAACATAATAATTATACAATATAAAACAGTGGATATCCATAACAGGAACTTTCTTTGAAAAGGAGAAAAAACAAAACTAAAACAACTTGCTACCAAAATAAAATGCTAAAGCTTATCCTATGTCTTAGCTCACTTATACTTATCTATAGGGAATAGAGAGGGAGAGAAAAAGTCAGAAATGGTTGGGGAAGGGGACTGGATGCAAGAAAAAAAAAGAAAAAAAAAGAAAAACTAAGTGTTTTGCTACAGATGGACCAAAATGTATGTCAGCTTAGCACAGGAGACAGGTATACTTTGATAAGAGAAGTAAAATAGTAGATCTCTTATATTAAAAACTAATTTTCTGCCTATATTTGTTATTTATTTTCATTTAATATAGGAGCTGTGATCAATGCAGTAGCATTTGCTATGCAATCTCTATTATAGCAGGATAGATTTTCCACCTTAGGTTTAGATTCAAGAAAAAAATCAAGATATGAGTTCTTGGAGCTGTTTTCCTTTTCCTCAACTACTTTCACGTAGCTCTATCCATCAGCTTTTCTTCCCCTCTCACTTTCCCATACTATATATTTTACAATTCCTAGTTTACCTCTTAATGTAGTGCAGTACCTCTGTGTGAATGGAAGCATGCATTGGTTGCCTCGCACTGGTCCATCATGATGCTGCATGAGTGGAGAGAGACACACACCATTACAGCAGAAGTACTTCATTTACTAGTAACAACTGCAGTAATTTTTTTCAATTTTTTAAAATAGCAACTTGGGTTTTAAATTAAGTGAAAATTGTTGCAGAAAATGATGTTTACTTGAAAATTTTCAAGGAAAATAAAACTCGGGAAAGACTTAATAGGGTGATAACAGTAGAGTTGCAGCCAGCCAAGAAAGATAAGTGAATAATGCCATATGTATTTTATACAAAACCTGTATGTTTACATAAGGCCAGATTCTGATCCCATTACCCATCTTGAACAGAAGGAGTTACATTTATGTTAATGGAAACACTTGTGGAGTGAAGGACTGAATAAAAGTTTCAAAATCTAGTTTTAAAGCAAGGGTTCAGAATAGAGCAAGTAATAGTTTGGAGTTTCCTCTTTAAATCTGTAAGTCTGTAAAGTAGAATGTATCAGATTCTGATTTGAATAAACCTGGAGGAACTGTTCATTGCAGTGGAGTTGCTCCACTGTGATGGTAGGAATCTGTCTTAAATGACTGTTTGTGGTGTGTCTATAGACAGCACTCTGAAGTTATCAGAGATAGACCTTCAAATGGTAATTCTGGATCCAGATTCAGTATAACCATGTTAAAACAATACTGCACTAGGGCTAAGAATTCCTGTTGCTCTGCAGAGCTAATTGGTCCAAATACAGTGCCATATGAACACTACTATCTGGCTGCTTGCTTCAGAGTCAGCTCTAATAACTATGGGATTACATGAAGCCATACACATCCCAAAGAGCTACTCAAGGCACCTCTGCTGGTGCTGCTTTGCATCACATAGAAGTATCCCTAATACACTGTTTCACTTTACCATTTTTTCTTCCAAGTTAATACGTACCAGTCTCTAAACCCAATGACATGCAAAGAAAGGAAGTGGTTGTTCTTATATCCAGCTGTGTCTGACACCCTAATCCAAATGACTAAGAACATATATGCATCTAGAACAGATGGGCTAGGGACAGAAATTACACATAAACAGTATAAGTAATTGGAAGCTGGTTCAAATCGGTAATACACAGAGCCAGGTACAGATATTACACTTTTACCAGTATAAGTGATCAGAAAATGGTCTGTACCTGAAACAGAACAGAAGTTTGGCACACAAACAGTGTTTAAAAATGGTAGAAACCAGTCTAAGATTTTCCCCTCCCATCAAAGGGTGAATATGTGTTCTATTTGCTACTGGTCTAAACTACAACATTTATAGAAACCTATGTAATTTACTTCAATTCCGCCTTGGGCTTTTTGAATGTCTCTATTTAGTCATAGATTTCATAGACATTAGGGCTGGAAGGGATCTTGCAAGATCATTGGGTCCAGGCCTCTGCCGAAGGGGCAGGAAGTTAACTGGGGTCATATCACCCCACCAAGATAAGTGTCCAAGCCATGATGACCTTGAACACAAGTCTGCAGATTCTTACTCCTGTGCTCCTCAATAAACCATAATAAAACTTTAAATGAATTTAAAGCCAGATACTAGACGGATATGCCTTCTTTCACTCACATAATTGTGCCAATTTGTCTGTTTATACAAGAGGCAACTTTCAGATAACATTTGCCTTGGGATTTACCACTGGCTTTGAATTTACTTTGGTATATGATTGAGGTTCTTTATTACAGCTCTTATTTGTTCAATGATGAGTTTGATGAGTAAGACTTTAGAGAAATATGCTAGAAGAAACTGTGGACAGTTGATTGTTAGGAAACCTTTTTATATTAAATGGATTTGTGGATAATATAGTTAAAAAAGCAGCCAAACACTGTTTTTCATGCTTACATTATAAAAACAAACAAAGCAACATTTGGCTGTTTTTTTAAATGTATGCAAAGATCTGAATGCTGAACTTGGCCATCACTTTTATTCTTTATTATATTCAAGCTGCTACTTGTAAATCAGATTTACAGGTTATGTTATCAAAAGAGTGCCTTCCACTTAGATGAAAATCCAAAGGCAGTTCATGCTGGAAGTCGTCATATGAGATATGACTGACTGATTTATTGCAGCTTTGAGCATAATGTTAGCAAGGTATAAAATGCATTCATGCTAGACTCGACTATAAATATGATAATAATTTATAGCCTTTAGCTTTGATAAAATGTCTCATGAGGAAAAACTGTGAAAATGCAATGTTAGTATCATTCCACAGAAACATATTACTTTTGCAACATTTTGCCAGTAATAATATAATTATATTCTTAATTAAATGGGGGCATTTTAGTTGTAGTATTGATGTAATAAATAAGCAATGTACACAGACAAAACAAACTATCACCATTTAGAAGTCTCTTAGACATATAGGGCACAGGACTGGAAGGAACCTCCTGAGTTCATTTGTGTGTCATCACATCCAGTCTCTTGATATCTTAAACAATTACTGCATAAAAAGTATTTTCTGCCCTTCTATGCCCAACCTGGAAATAAGGTGGCAAAGCAATGCTGAGGCCCTAACCCATCTTCTTTTCTCTGTGGCCATTCTTGAGCATGCTGGAGGCAGAGATCTTGTGAGTAGTGACAGGGAGCGTCCTCCTTGCCTCCCCTCAGTGCGGTTCCATCACTCATTTTTGGCTTTGGCATGTGCAGAACCAGAGTGGTTAGGTTGGGTAGTGTTTGAGCAATATGCCCTCAAGAGCAGCAGGCAACCTGTAATAATATATCCACAGTCATCATGTCATAGGTTAATACATTCAGGTCTTCTGCCTTTATTGTTTACAATGAATGGATCTCCAACTTATACCAAAAAATGTTATTAGTCCTTAGGTATATTGCCTTGGGCTTTATAGAGTTAAATTGAATCCCATTTCTGTTATTACAGCCTTCAAAATTTTTCATTTTTTTCCTGTATGAAATTCCAATTCTCCTTAATATTGACGCTGATTCCCAAATTTGTCATTAGTGAATTTCCTTACTGTATTAATGCAAATATTAAATACTGGTAATAAATGAAGATGACAACATAATACAACAGAACTGTGCAATAAAATATAAACCGATAAGATATAAACAATCTATTGTCCTGAAACTCTTTAAAACACTTGGATTTCTTAGCACCAGAAAGCAAATATGATATTACAGTTGGTTGATTAATATGTTATTTTCAGAAACTTAGCAGTCTCCATTTGACTACAGCAGTGTAACACCAATTTATTTTAAAATTGTTATTCAGAAAATAACAAATTAAGGAAACATGTATGTTATTATCTGTTCCACAAACTTGATTCACTGAAGAAAGCAAGAAGCCTTAAATTGGAAATGTCTTTGCGGATACATCATAGATACTGCATCATACTTGCAGCTGATCTAGCAACCTAACACACACACACACACACACACAAACAAAAAAGAAATAAAGTAAAAAAAAATTAATACACATGGTTGAACATTTACACGAGTCCTTTCTTACGTGCAGTTCTAGATAGGGAAGCCCCCCTTTGAAATCCTGCCACTTGATTAAGCAAGGACTCTCTCTATTTTAACATAACTACAATTAAAGGACATAAATCAGAACTGAATACAATAAACTGTAATTTATGGCACACCTACCAAAAAGATTAGCTCCAACTGACGTAGGGCTTACCGTAGCATTACAGTCCTCTTGTGGCAACTTCAGACATTTTGTATTTTATTTTGATTCTTTATTGGAATGAAAACAAAGCCTATTGTTCATTTTCAAAATGTGCATGTTTTGATCAAATTTTCAGCTTTTTATTTCAGAAAGGGAGTGTTTGTTCACATCTATATGGGAAGTGAAGGCTATCAGTAAATAATATAGAACTTAAACCAATCTTAAGATGTGGGAGACGTAGGTTCACTATTCATGTCAGTGCACCCCTGCCTGATTCAGAGAAAAGTTTTCCATCACGTTACTCTGAATCAGACAGAGAACAAGGATTTGAACACGCATCCTGCACAGTCCAGTTCAAACTAGTCAGCCATAGACTACTTGGTGGAGGCAATTTCTCTTGTCTTCCCACCAGGAAAAATTCGTTAATACTGATATGCCTCCACAAAACATTAAGAATTTGGCAAGACAGCATATTTCAGAGAAACGTTGTCAGAAAGATTTGCTCCAGGCGGATTTGCTGCTTGAGTTTTGAATGGGGAATTAATTCTGTCAGACATTACTTTTGCTTTCTTTATTCAGATAGACTAGGAAAGAATGCTCAGTTGCATCTCCCAAATGAAGGTTGATCATATTTATTTGGGGGGGCGGGGACTGGTGCTTGGGCTCAAGCCATATTTTCACTTTCACTCTGGACTTGTATCCAGTTTTCCTAAAACAGACTGAAGAATGGGGAAGTTGAGCTGTTATACCATTAAACCTTTAATGGATAGAAAAGCCATTTCAGATTGTATTTCAGAACTGTCTTGAATAAGTGTTATTTTCCTCTTCCCTTCACTCTGCAGAGCTTGCACAGTTAGGTTTGGAATATTAAGACATTTGGTTTTGCAGGAAGAGAGAGAAGAAAAATAGTGCCAATAAAAAATTTAAAATCTCTCAAACACTTGTGAAATAGACTTTCTGTAAATTATATGGAAAATGTGATGGAATTGGGGGTGTTATAAAGTTTATATTGAAACTCATTTGGGATGACCTGGATAGTTCACTTGTGAATGTGATCATCCTCAATACATGCCAAGAAAATCTTTCTTCTATTCAATCCAATAATGTATTTTGTAAACACCTCATATTTTTCAGGAAAAAAATTGTGTTTTGAAGATGTTTGAGCTTCAAATATTTTAATGGTGCTTTTTTGTTTCCTTCTCTTACAAAACTGTAATGTCTTAATCCCACAGGTCCAATTATATAGTCATTACAGGGATGGAAAATAATTCATGCTTATAAAATCTTAAAATTACTTACCAAGTGTTTCTGTTCACAATAATTAGTGAATTTAGGATCCAGTACCTCATGTTCTGTCAACTGTGAGAAGAAATTAAAGTTTCCTAACTTTAGAATGGGGGAAATTATTTCCAGTATTAAACATATCACTGGATCAAGAATGACTATGGCTCATTTTGGGGCTCAGTCACTATAATTTTGTGAAGTGAAGTGATAGTTTGCTTTTCATACCCTTTTAATTCTTGACTTCCCTGCAGAGACTGCCTACAAGGGACTCAATTAATGGTTATTTTGCATGGGAGGGGAGAGAGATGTAAAATTCACTATCCTTGAGAAGATCAACATAAATTCCTGAGGCACTGTATTTACATCCTACTTTGAAGGTATAGGTGGGAAATTGGGGTATACAGAAATTGTAGTCAGGGTATGGTGAACTGGGGAGACCACCCTGGGCTCTGCACTTCGAGGGCCCCGTGCTTTGACATCATGGCAAGGAAAGTCAGAAACCTGGAGTGGAGCCAGCTGTTGGGGCTGGACCCACGTGGTCCCCCACAAGCCCCCTACTCCAGAGCCCCCCAAAGGGAACAGAACACACTGACCCAGCCTCTGGCAGGGGCTGGCAGTGCCCTGTGGGATGGGCCAGAAGCAGGTGTGCCCCACTCTCGACTCTGAGGGCTAAGGCAAAGGTGCTGCCGAGTGCCTGCCCTGCAGCACAGCTGGGCCTGACCCTGTGAGGCTCCTGGGCACTGTGGCTTGGATCAGCTTAGGGCCCCCCCCCCCCCCCCCAGCCAGGGCAGCACCAACCCTTCCCAGCCTGCCCAGTGTGGCCCGCACCTCAGCTGCCTCATCCAGCAGGCAGACCCCCAGGGCAGGCTGAGCCAGCAGCAGCACTCTCAGTGCCAGCACCAGAGACAGGGATGCCACCCCCATTCTGCTCTGCAGTCCGCACTGCCCAGCTCTCCCAGCCCTGGTCCCACAGCCAGTGAGCACTGAGGCCCTCTCAGGCCCTCCCAGGGGATTTCAGATTGTGAGCAGCGCAACACTGATCATGAGTAGTGAGGTTTTTTTTTTAATTATATGAACTTCTTTTTAATTATATAAAAATGTTAAAGGGGCTCCACTCAGGCTGATTTTCCTTGGGTCCCACACTCCCCTACAATCAACTATACTTGTAGTAACTCTATACAGGTATAAATTTGACCCACTGAGATATTTTCTGAGTGGCATCAATGTATACTTGTGAATTCTTTGAATTAATTAATGTAGCATCATTACTGTACTGTGCCCTAGGTATAGCATATACACTAACACATATTTGCTGAATCTGTCACAAAGATCAAATGATGATCCTTCAAAAACCAAAGGTGTCTTACATATATACACCTTGCCACTTCTATTGTCAGAAAGAAATTGTTAAGAATTTAGCTTTGAAAAGTAATGAAGCACTTTCAGTTTTTCTTATGTTCTCTTCTCTTTGGGTATCTGAAAAAAACTTCTACTTTAAGGATGCTCTCAAACCTTAGGATATATGCAAAGAATGGCAATATTTCTTTCTGATTGAAACTGTAGAGTTCAGTCCAGTAATACTAGTAGTCCTATCACTTTTCGTTCATTGTTCCAGCATCTGTTTCAAATGTGAATGGGAGTCTTTTCCTTTTTCATGTCCTTGTGACAAATTGCTTAGCAGAATTTCAGATTTGTTGGAATCTGAAAGGCTATCAATCAAAGGAAGATACATTGAGCACAGTTTTTTTCCATTTTTTTCCTATGGTTTTGACTTCCAAATAAAATGCCAACCCAGGTCCAGAAACGGAAAAGCAGATGCCCCATCGTGAAAAGACATATTTATTAGGGTTGTGCAAAGCTTCAGATCCTGATTCAATTTGGGGGAGATTCAGCCAGATTTGGCAGTGTGGGGGGCTCTGCCACAAACCTCCATCCCCCACCCACTCTCCTAGCCCTGTTGATGGCTGCCTTACCCAGCCCCGGTGTCCCTGCTCTTTAAAAAATAAAAAAAGTTCTGCACTCACTGGCTGCTGCAGCAGCCATAGGGGCTTCTGGGGGCCTGTGGCAGAGCCCCCCATGCAGTGTAGGGTAGTGGGGAGCAGTGGAGATGGCCGCCTCACTGCCTGACAGGATCCTGTGAGTGCAGGGCTTTTTTAAGAGCCGGGATGCTGGGGCCAGACAGGGCAGCAAGTGGTGGGGCTGGAAGAGCGGGTGGGGATGGGACCTGTTTGATTCGGAGAGTCAGCTGATTCGGCAGTGTCAAATCTCTGAATCAGATTCAGCTTAATCGATTTGGGACAGTGATTTGAATCACCAAATTGAATCACTGCCCAGCGAATCAGCCAAATCTGAATCCAAAGCAAATACTAGCCACTTCACACAGGCCTAATATTTATGCTGTCTGAGCCTGAACAGCTAAGAGTTTAGGGTTCAAGGGCTTACTCTTACTAAGTGACTTTTGGTAAGTCACTTAAACTAAGATTCTCAAAGTATTTAAGGCCCCTGCAACATGTTAAAGACATTAATAGCATCATAAAACAAGGTATAAACCAAAAAGTTATTCCACAAAAAATGTGGAATAACTTTGTGGCTGGTTCCTATCCCACCATTAATTGAACGTGTGGCCAGGGGTGCCCCTGTGTTTGGGATCCCCATCAGTTGATGAAGCTTCCAGCCATGGGGATGTACCTCATGCTTCCCAGATTAGGAGACCATAGCTGATGGGGTCCTAGGCATGGGGGAGCATGGTGCATTCCTAGGACTGAGAGACCCTTCAGCTATGAGCTTCCAACCCCAAGGTCATATGATGCACCCCTGCACTTAGGACCCCAGATCAGCAGACAGGGCTCACAACCACAGGACCTTACCACTTACTGGTGCAGGGGGAGTCTGGGATCATGATCCTGGACTTCCCCTGTACTGGCAATAAGGCATGGTGAGATCTGATACTCAATCCTACCATTATTCCTCCTGCCATGCATGTGTACGTGTGGCATAGCAGGAAGTGTGATTTTGTGGATCATGCATCAGATCCTGTTGCACCTTTATATGCATGTCTAACAGAAGTATTAGCATCTCACTCTCATTTTATCTTTGCTGTGTCTCAGTTTTGGGGGAGTGGGGTGTTGCAAGGATAAATATTTTAAAGATTGTAAGAAGGACAGGGGATATAGTAGAGATAGGGAGTTTCAGGCGCTTGCAGAAAAATGACTAGATACCTGAAAACACTTTTATGTGAAAGGAGATTACCTGAAACAATAACACATTTTTAGAGTTGATGTGAATAGGGGGACATGCAGCTGTATACAAAATAATGAAATATATAGAAATGCAAAATTGGGGTTACCTAGTTGACCTCTCTCCGAATGCAGAAGATCGGGCATATTCAGTAAGACAGAAAGGCAGCACATTCAAAACTGATAACAAGAAATATTATTTCTTCTAGTGCATAATTAACCTGTGGCACTCTTTGACATTAGATGACACTGAGGTCCAAAGTTCAGTAGTACACTGAAAACAGTATTGGACTTTTCTACACCTAATAATAACATCCAGAGTTATAGGAGACATGATCCTTTTATTAAGTAAAGGATTTAAACCCTTATGTTTCTAAGTATAAGACAACCACTAATTGATGGTAGCTAGAAAGAAACCTTTCAGCCAGTTATTTCATAACTATCTACTACAGGATGTCTTGCACTTTATTCTGAAGCCTCTAATGATGGTCACTGTCACTGGCAGGTGACAGAGTAAATGAGCCTTTGGCCTGATCCAGGATGGCATCTCTTTTTTTCTTAATGTGGAAATGGAGGATATACATACAGAGATATTTATATGACATGAAGAGAAAGTGTGAAAAATGTTTTTATTACTAAAAACCATGCCTAAAATCTTATCTATCTCTGATTACACAGAGGTTCTTTTGCTTGTAAGAATAGCACAAGACTAGAATACATATGGACACAAATAGCTGCCATTCTAAAATGTAACTTGGTCCTTTAAAATGTTTTATGTTGGTTTCTTGAATGTTCATTTTAATATATATTTGATGTAAACTAATATTGTAGTTGCTAAGTATAAAAAGAATAACTTTTTTCTCACATTCTCCATCTAGACTCCAGAGGAATTGGAAGATGTTTCTGACCTTGAAGAGGAACATGACATAAGGAGTCATACAAGTGTTCAAACTGAAGGCAAAACAGACAGGGTATGTATCAGACTATTATAATTAAAAAGCTGTTTGAAGCTCAGAAGAAATGCTCTTGTATTGCAATTCCTGTGAAACATTTTAACATCAGTGAATCACTACAATTTTGTTCTCTTAATAAATTTTAAAAAACATTCATAGGTTATAAAACCAATATTGGTATATATCAGGCCTGCTCAGCCTCTGGTCCATGGGTCAAATCCAGCCTGCAGAGCCATTACATCCAACTTGCAGGGCTCCTCCACAAGTAAGAAAACTTGTAATTAGGGAGCAATGGAAGCTCCAAGTAGGCAGCTCCAGCCTCACTTGGCCTATTGCTTGTGCAATGAGAGTAGACTGGGCAACACTCCCACCTCTAATCCACACATCCACATCAAACCAGCTTGCACTCTCCATTCCCCACATGCATGTCCAGATTTCAGCAATTCTACCCTGCCCCACCCCCCAACACCAAGATTGGGCCTGGGCTGCTCCTTTCTCTCCTTCCCTACTCCCTGCACACACACATCTGGATTGGAGCTGCCCTGCCACACCCCATATATCTGGATCAGGATGAAAACCAGGACACTCCCCCCACCTCTCTATATGCCTGGATCAGAGCCACTTCACTCTGCACATCAGGATTGGGATGAGACACTTCTCTCACCCCCACCCCTCAGACCATACATTGGTTGAGATCCTCTTCATTACATCTCCCCCATCCCCATGCATGTGGATAGAAGCTGCACTGCCTTGCCACTCCCCTCACCCTGGACTGATGGATCAGGTTCTGCTGTGCACCCCCCTGCAGCCATATCAGGCTCATTGGCTAGATTCAGCCCACGGAGGAATCTGGCAACATCCATCTGGCCCATGGGATGAAAAGCCCGAGTACCATTTCTGTATACTAAAAAGAAAAACCCAATTAATTTATACATTTATACTGAAAATTCAAATTAGTCAGACAGATTCTTACATACATATTTGCAGAACGTAAACTTTCATAGATTTCATAGACATTAGGCCTGGAAGGGACCTCAGAAGATCATTGAGTCCAGCCCCCTGCCCAAGGAGCAGAAATCACCTGGGGTCATAGGATCCCAGCAAGATAAGCATCCAAATTTCTCTTGAAGGCATTCAATGTAGGTGCATGAACCACCTCCGGTGGCAGGCTATTCCAGACCTTGGGGGCTTGGACAGTGAATAAATTCTTCCTTATGTTCTGCCTGAAACAGTCTTGCTGGAGTTTATAACCATTTGACCTTGTCATACCTAGGGGCACTCTGGTGAACAATCATTCCCCCAGATCCTGGTGAACACCCTGATAAACTTATAGGTGGCCATCAGATCACCCCTGAGCCTGCGTTAAGATATATGATGTCAATCTCCTCTCCGTTGTCCAGGTGATAGGTCACCTGGTCGTAAAAGGAGATAAGATTGGTCAAGCAAGACCTACCCACAACAAACCCATGCTGGCTATCCCTCAGGATGTTGGCATCAGCCAGTCTGTTAAGAATGGTCTCTTTAATAATCTTTTCTGAGACCTTCCTCGGGACAGAGGTCAAGCTGATGGACCTGTAGTTTGCTGGATCCACTTTCCTCCCTTTCTTGAAGATAGGCACTACATTGACCTCCTTCCAATCTTCAGGCACTTCAGCAGAGCACCAGGAATTCTCAAAGATCTGTGCCATGAGCTGAGCTATGATGCTAGTCAGCTCGTTGAGTACCCTGGGGTGTAGATTGTCAGGGCTGGCTGACTTGAAGGTGTCCAGCTTCTCAAGGTGTTCCTTCATGAGATCAGCATTGATGGAGGGCAGGGAATCTCCCTCACCCAGGCCCCCCTGTCCCATAGTGGGCAGGGGCATCCCGTGGAACTGATGAAAGACTGATGCAAAGTACCCATTTAATAGGTTAGCTTTTTCTGGGTGTTGGTTGTCTGTTGTCCCATCTAGTTTAGCAGGGATCGAATGTTGGCTTTGCTTTTTGTCTGGCTCCCCACATATCTAAAAAAGGACTTTTTTTTGTCCTTGATACTTGTAGCTAGTTGGAGTTCCATCACAGCCTTGGCTTTCCTGGTTCTCCCCTGTGGGACCGGACCGGTGTGGAATATTCCTCCTTGGAGGTGGACCCCATCCTCCATCCTTTGTAGGCCTTTCGTGTTAGCTGCAGGAGGTCTGATAGTTCCTTGGAGAGCCAAGGGGGATGCTGTGCCTTTTTGTTGCCTTTCCTTTGAGACAGCATTAGCATGTGCATTGAGGATCACTTCCTTGACGAGCAACCACTCTTCCTGAGCTCCCCTCCCCTTGGGGTCATGGTTCCTTAGGGCCTTACTGACAAGCCTCCTGAGCTTGTCAAAGTCATTTTAGTTAGTAAACTTACTAAAGTTTAACAGCCTAGGGCCTGCAACAGCATACTTACTTGCCTGTACACTTATGCCAGGAGTTTGGGGATTAAACAGGAGGAGCTGTTCCTTCTTCTAAACATAAATGACTATGATCTCATGGGGATAATGGAGACCAGGTGGGACTCCTATGACTGGACTATGGGTATAAATGGCTATAACCTTTACAGGAGAGAGAATGCTGAAAAAAGGAGCAGAGTTGTAGCTCTCTATGTAAAGGACAGCTACACATCCCTAACAAGCTGAGATTGGCACCCAAGGAGGATGACTGGAGACTAGGCCTGTGCCAACAGGGAAGTATTCGATTTGGATTCAGATTTGGCTGATTTGGAGTACAGTGATTAAATTTGGAGATTTGGATCACTGTCCCAATTGATTCAGTTAAGTTGGCTTTGGAAGATTTGGTGCAAATTCGGAGAAATTCAGAAATTCAGCTATACATTATAATGGGGAATCACTGAAATACCTATACCTTTGTCATTTATTAGCTGATTTTGATAAAAATTGCAGGGATTGTAGCCACTTCTGAGATCATGAGGCCTGCCAAGTTTCAAGGAGATAGGTGCTGGGGTTTCTGGGAAACTTCACCTCAAGCTGCTAACAAGCAAAACTTGTAACATGGGTGATATTGTGTGTGTGTGTTAAGGCACAGCAGGGTGATAACTACAGGCATGTTAGGCCCTGCTGAGGCCATGGATCCTGCCAGCTTTCAAGGAGATAGGTGGAGGGGTTTCTGGAAAACTGTGTCTCAGGCTGCTGACAAGCAAAACTTGCGGCATGGTTGACACTGTGTGTGGGTTAAGGTGCTCCCTCACTGTTGCTGAGTTCCCTACATGACATTGTAGTAGTCCCCGATGAGGCCTCCAGTGAACCAGACCTATGAACTTCACTTCCTCAGCCTCCTAGGTACAGAAACTCATGGACTCAATATAGACATTAGATTTATGACACACTACAACCTGCGAGACATCTGACTCCGCAGGTACCTCTGGACTTCTACCTGCTCTGCTACTTTTCCCTTCCCCCAGAACCCCAATATATCTCTTACCCCCTGACACCTCCATTTTCATTTTCACTAACTGGGTTTCTTGTCTGCATTGCATGCCAATCTCTGGCTTCTTTACTATTCCTTCCATCCAGGAACATCACACATGCACACACCAATTGCCGGTTCTTCTTCAGCCTACTGAAGGGTTTTTAATCCTGCTGCACCTTAACACACATGACCTTGTTAGCAGCTTGAGATGAAGTTTCCCAGAAACCCCTGCACCTATATCCTTGAAACATGGCAGGCCTCATGCCCTGAGAGGGGCTGCCATCCCAGTTGTTTTAATCCAAATCTGCCTTAACACACACACAACATAAGTTTTTCTTGCAAGACTTTGAGGTGAGGTTTCCAAGAACCTCTTCCATCTATCTCCTTGAAACTTGTCAGGCTTCAGGCTCTCAGAAGAAGCTACTATCTCTGCCAAGTTTATCTAAATCAGCTAAAAAATGTCAAAGTTATAGGTATTTCAGTGATTCCCCATTATAGTCTATGGCTGAATCTCTGAATCTCTCTGAATTGGCGCCAAATCTTCAGAATCCAATTCAGACAAGTTGATTCAGGACAGTGATCCAAATCTCCAAATTGAATCACTGTCCTCTGAATTGGCTGAATCCAAACTGAATACTTCCCTATTCACATAGGCCTAATAACTATATGTAATCAGATCTCTTCTTCTATAACTCTTTGACTTCTGTGCTGTGTTAATCTGAATCTCTATCTGACCTTTTCTGTGTTGTCTTTAGTCTGTATGTAACTAACTATAACTAATAATATTAATAACTATATATAATCTCTTCTTTTTTTATGAATGTCTGACTTCTATGTTGTAATAATATCTGACTTCTTCTGTGATGTATGTGTGTGAGTGTGTGTAAAGTATGTGCTTCCCTGAACAATGATGGACCATGGACCATACTGCCAGGGAAAAGAGGTATTTATTTTTGAAGTGTTGGAGCCCCCCCCATTCCTTCCCCCCACCCCAAGAACAAATATAAATGGAAAAAAATGGATTGGATAGGGATAGATAGTGGCATTCTAGTTAGTAAGCTATATCAAATCCTTTCCAAGAATAAAAAGTAACAGGAGACTGAGTAGGTAGGAAGCCAAGCCAGTCCAGTACCTTTCAGATGCTGTTGCTCAGGCAGGAACAGCTCACAAAAGGCACAGAAAGCCTGCAGAAAAAGGCTTATATGCTGTTTCTACATCCCTCCCCCAGAGCACTGTGACTGGAAGGGGATTCATGGATAGGTCACAGTCACTGGCCAGTTTGAGATGTCAGTCTTCCCTCCCTGCTCCCCCTCCATCTCCTTAGTTTCTGTTCCCCTGAAAGACTGCCTTCCAAATCTCTGAATCTTGTCTGAATTAATTTGGAGACTCTGAATTGACTTGGAGGTTTTTTGTTTTCTCTTGATTCGATTTGGCTTTGGTGAGTCAGCCTCTGAATCAGGCCAAAACTTCTCCAAGTCAAATCACAGACCGAAGCTTTACACACCCCTACTGAAGACTCTCTGAGTTAGAATATAAGGGGAACGTGGTGAAGGGGATACAATGGTAGGAGTCGACTACAGAGTTCCAAACTAGGAACAAGAACTTTACCATTAATTCCACAGGGAACCAGCTGAGGCTGCATGCTCTCAGTGCATGATTGTCATGGCAGATTTTAACTACCCATACATCTCATGGGAAGAGCACTCAACCAAATCCAATCAGTCTCAAAGCTTCCTCACATGCGTGGAGGAGCTCTACCTGTCTCAACAAGTTTATGGGCCAACAAGACGTAATTTGCTGCTGGATCTTTTACTAGCTGTGACAGTTGTTCCTCTTCAGGCCTGTCTATTAGTGGTCCCGCAACACTGATGAAGGGCCAACTGCCCACCTTCTCTCCTGCCACACCTTGTTGTTATTTACTTGATTGAAAGATCTTAAGTGGGAGGCTGCCTATTCTCTGTCTCAGTGCCTGAGGCACTATCTGCAGCTCCTTTCCTCCCCTTACACTGCAGCCCAAGCCTCGCAGATGTATCTGGTGTTGTTCAGGTCTGTCCTACTCTATGTGCTGTGCGGACGCTCTCGGGCTTGTCCCTCAGCCTGCACCCTTGCCAGCACCTTCTAGCTCATCTCACGCTGCCCGTCCCAGGGCTTCTCACCAGTTTCAGCTCTGGGGTTCCTCACTGCCCCCTTCCATCAGGACTTCGCACTGCTCCTTAACTTGGGGCTTTGCACTGCCCCCTAACTCTGGGGCTGGGGCCAGCGCACCCCAAAGAATGCTGTGCCTACTCCGGTGCCAGGAACCCCCCATGCTACTGTTGAGTCCCTATGAGGCCTCCTCCAACCCCTAATAGCCTCACCCGGTCCTCCAGTGAAACAGTAAACACAAAAACACAAAGCCCCTGGGCTATAACATAAAAAGCTAGACCGTGCAGCCAAAAATATAAGAATCCATCCCTACCAGAGACAGGGAGCGCACCAAACCCCAGCAGGAATCAGGGGATGTTCCCACCATCAGAGTTCTCCCCTTATGCTGGCTGAGTTCCTCCTCCTTTGGCCACCAGAGGGAAACTGCCCTCCTGGCCTCCTGCCTGGGCTTAAGAAGGGTAAGCTCCGCCCCTTCCTGTCTCTAAGTTTCCCTGCTTGCTCTAGCAACCAGCACCTGTGCAGTCCTGGTGACTGGCAGCTGAACTTCCCCCTTCCCACCACTAGGGATCTCTCCTGAGCCGTTTCTGCTCTCAGTTGCAGGGCACCTGAGAGCTCTGCAACACTAGCCAAAGGGGATGATCTAGTCAGTCACCTAATAATTGAAGGGAAACTGGGAGACAGTAACCATGAGTTGATCACTTTCACTATTCATTGCAAACCTGGCATGTCAGTCAGGAACTCAGTAGTCCTCAACTTTAGGAAAGCCAACTTTCATAAGCTCAGGAGACTTGTTGTCATGGCTCTGAGAGGCCATGATTTAACAGGGAGGGGAGTTCATGATCAGTGGCTGCTTCTAAATAAGCAATCCTAGAAGTACAAGGGAAGTCCATCCCAACCTGTAGGAAAGGTGGTAAAAAGGCTCAGCAACCCCATTGGCTCAACAGAGAATGCATGGACCTCCTACATCTAAAAAGAAAGGCTTATAAAGGATGGAAGACAGGAAGCACCACTAAGGAGGAATATTCTGCACTGGTCCACATCAGTAGGGACTTAACTAGGAAAAGCCAAGGCTGTAACAACTCAAACTGGCTACACAAATCAAGGACAATAAAAAGTCCTTCTTCGGATACATGGGGAATCAGAAGAAAAAAAGGAGCAACATTGTCCCCCTACTAAACCTATTGAGGCAGCTGACAACCAACGCCTAGGAAAAGGTAATCTGATTAATGATTACTTTGCATTGGTTTTTCACCAGCCCAAAGGGACCACCCTGCCTATCATGATGTGGAATGACCAAGGTGAGGGTGAATATACACCCACCATTGGCCTAGAATTTTTGAGGGAACACCCTGAGGGTCTGGACACTCACAAAACAGCTTGTCTGGATAGGTTGCACCCAAAAGTGCTAAAGGAACTGGCAGACATCCTAGTGGGGCCACTGGCAAGGATATTTGAGAACTCATGGTGTTCAGATGAAGTGCCTGAAGATAGGAAGAGGGCCAATGTGGTGCCTATCATCAAGAAAAGAAAGAAAGAAGATTAGGGAAACTACAGGCCAATCAGTTTGACCCTGGAAAGATCTTGGAAAAAAATTATCAAAGAAACCATTCTAGACAGGCTAACAGAAGGCAATGTTCTGAGCGATAGGTTTGGGTTTGTTGTGGGTAGGTCTTTCCTGACTAATCTAATTTTTTTCTATGACAAGGTGACATATCACCTGGACAAAGGGTGTAGCAAAACCCCCAGTTTTTCCTTTTTTAATATTTATACTGAAAATTTAAATTAGGCAGCGTATAAGTTCATAAGGGGTGTGCATCTGAATCTGGGGGAATGTCTGTTCACTAGAGTACCCCAAAGGATGACAAGGTCAAACAGTTACAGATTCCTCCAAGACCATTTTAGGTTGGACATAAGGAAAAATGTCTTTACTTTCTGAGCCCCCAAGGCCTGGAATAGACTCCCTCCAGAGGTGGTGAAAACACTCTGGACACTTTAAAGAAACATTTGCATGCTTAACTTGCTGGGATCCTTTGCCCCTAGCTGACATCCTGCCCTTTGTGCAGGGGACTGGACCTGATGATCTTATGAGGTCCATTCCAGTGCTAATGTCTATGAAATCTATGTTTTGCTTAACCAAGGTAAAGTTAAACCTATAATTTGGCATTCATCTTACAGTTGTGCTCATGGCTTGCAGTGCATTGATATCCAAAAAAGATTTCCACATATGTAAGCACAGTACATCCAGAAAAACAACAACTTTGATTTGAGGTGTAGCTGCTCAAATGTATATGTGATGAGATTCATTTCTGAGGAAGGGGCTGAGTAGGTACTTCAAGCCAGGGCCCACAGGAAGTTGATTTTAAGGTAGGATATTCTGCCAATTTTTTTAATTTGCTTTAATATCTGGTCACTATTTGGCAGGCATAATACTCTGTAGATTTTTGTAGAAGAGTTGTTTTGGTTAAAAATAAACATTATGTTCATCTAGTTATAAATAACTATGTGGGCATTGATGTAGAAATGGGCACTTACATTTTCCATATGCCGTCTTGTGGGGCACTATAGATAGTCTAGTTTCTTGTTTGGTTCATGCATCTGTGTGGAAGTACAAAACCTTACTATATAGGTAGTTTACTGGGATAACATCTTTTGGAACCTGGCTGCTTATACCATCATTTATTGATGAGACTAGTACCTTACATTTCACTATATTAATAGTTGGCATTTATTGTTTGCATTTAGGCTATTCCTTTAGGAACCTGAAAACATTTAGGAATAGCAAAAGGCTTCTGAGTATAAAATTGACCTTTTTTTTGCAATAACATTGACTTTATGTTTCCATTTGACAATGTTTCCTCAAAGTTATTCTATATGTGAAGCTTTCTGAAAGGGAAGCCCTTGAGGGAACATCAACTTTGTTACTTTCTTGAGCACTGCCTAGAATAATGGCACCCCAATGCATAACTGATCATGGTGCTGCCATACAATAGAAATAAATATAAAAACAGCTGGTTGAGTAAAAATCATGGCAATTCCTAAAATCATGATAATTCCTATTAATAATAGTTTGTAAAAACAATTTCATATCCTTGAATGAACAAGAAGGGACAGGAACCTCAGCTGTGCTAAACGTAGCACAGCTTCATTGAAGTAAAAAGTATTACCACAGTCTGATTCATTTTAGGACCTGATTCACCGAGCACAAAAAGCTACATCCTGCTTTACCTTTATGCCACTTAGTGGCACTTGTGTAAGTACAAAACTGAAACTTTTGGCATTTTCTCATAGTTTGGATTCTCTTCCACCTGTGATAGATAGGTGGAACATGTATATCTTTTAGAAGCAAAATGGAGGAGAGTTCTTCCTACCTACTAGCCAAAATGCATAGTAGCTAGGACACATGGCCAGGCAATGGGGCATTCAGGTTTTATAGCCTCCTCTCGTCACTCAGAGATGGTTTGAACCTATATATTGCAATTACCCACAGAGTGCTCTAGCCACCAATCCATGGGCTTGACATTATTCAGAGCACTCTCCATCACTCCTCTTGAAGTTGGTCAACTATACCACCAGAAGGGAAAAGTATATGGGGTCAAGAAGTAGACCATGAATTAGAGGGAGTGTAAGTCATTGCAACGGATGCTGTCTTGGCAAAGAGTGTTCCCTCTGCTTCTAATGCCAGTTCTGATCCTATACTTAATATTCATTGTATAAAATAGATAAACAACAGTAGAATAGTTTCTGCCCCATTGGGGCTAAGGTTAGAACCCAGAGTTCTCTCCCCTTCAGTGCAGCATCCATATCACTGAGTCTTGTTCCCTTCCTCCTAGTTGCCAACGTTGCCTAATCTAATATAAAAATTATAGATATGGGCTACATGTTAACATGGACAAATGCCAGGGATGTTTGAGTGAACACAGAAATCACCTATCTCACAACTAAAGCAAAATGTATGCTTTTCCTCAGGTAAACCCCTGTCCTCATTATTTTTGCAGTGCTTTTTTTAGGTTGCATACTTCTTGAAAGTACACAGGTACAATCACAGAGAAATAAGACTGGAAGGGTCCACAATAGGCTATCTAGTTGAACATCCTGATCAAGGTAGGATGAGCCTTATGAAAATGAAGTCATCCACAAATCTTACTAACTTGCCCATAAAAATTCCAAGGATAGAGATTCTACCATCTCTCTTGGTAAATTTGTTCCAATGCTTGACAATCTTGATAGTTAATAAGTTCTTTATAATATAAAACCTAAATGTCCCTTTTGCTATTTAGGACTGTTAGTTTTTTGTCCTGTCCCCTGCATCTCCCTTGCAGCCACAGTGAATTATTTATTACTGCCTTCTTTAAACCACCTTCCAGGTACTTGAACATGATTGTCAGATCTTGTCCTCAGTCTTGTCTTCTCCAGGCTGACAACTAGTTTTTCTCATCTTTGGTTTTAAGTTTTTCCCTATACCTCTAATAACTTGTTTAATTACAGTCTAGAGTGATGGAAAATTCAGTAGGGAGTTTGCCTGGAAACTCTCTCATGTTCCTTCAATGTAAGCTTGGTGAAAGGAAGCAGGTTAACAGGGAAAAGCGAATCTTTCAAGACCAAGGAGAAAATAATAGTCCAGTTTACAGGAGAGTTATCTAGGGAAGGTCTGCTTGGAGAGAGGGGCAGGAAGAGAGGAGACAGAAGGCAGCTGGAGCCAGAGCCTCATGCACTGAGGCAGGAGACACGCAGTTGAAGCCCACCTTCTCAGAGTGGGGCAGCAGGGGTAGGTGTGAGAGGAGGAACTGCTGCTAGAGGCAAGGGAAGGAGAATAGTTCCAATGGTCCAGGTTGCGACCAGTGTACACAGCTTCCAGCAGGGCTGTTTCTGGTGTGGCTGCAGCCAGTTGGGTGCTCTGTTCCCCTTGCCTCCAGCAGCAGTTCCGCCTCCTGTGTCTGCCACTGATACACCACTCCAGGCAGTTGAGCAGACAGATGTTCAGTTTTGCCCTGCCACTACATAAAGGATGTGGAAAAATTGGAAAGAGTCTAGTGGAGGACATAAACATGGTTATGGGACTGAGTTACATGACCTATGAAGAGAGGCTGAGGCAACTGGGCTTATTTAATCTACAAAACAGGAGACTGAGAGGGGACTTAACAGCAGCCTTCAACTACCTGAAGGGTGGTTCCAAAGAGAATTGAGCTAAATTGTTCTCAGTGGTGGCAGATGACAGAACAAGGAGCAATGGTCTCAGGTTGCAGCAAGGGAAGTTTAGGTTAGATATTAGGAAAAATTTTCTCAGTAGGAGGGTAGTAAAACACTGGAATAGGTTACCCAGAGAAGTTGTGGAATCTTCATCCTTGGAGGTTTTTAATAACCAGCTATACAATGCCTTGGCTGGGATGATTTAGTTGAGGATGGTCCTGCTTTGAGCAGGGGGTTGGAGTAGAAGACCTCCTGATGTCCCTTCCAACCCTAATTTTCTATAATTCTGTTATTTTCTATGATTATCTCTTAGGATGCTGTGACAAGAGGCCATTCCAGGGCTAGATTTCAGGTCGGCCACCCCCCTGTCTAAGTAGGGCAGTCTGCCTAGTCTCACCTGCCACAACTTTACTGTTGCTAAAATGGGTGTATAAAACATGAGAGGCTGCCTGTTTTAGTCCCTTGATGCCAGGAGGTGCTGTACATGACTCCAACCTTCCCTAATCATGGCCCACGCCTTGCAGATGGCATCCTTGAGCTGCTCTATACTGCAGCTCAAGGCTAGGCCAAATTCAACCCCTCACGCATTCATCCTTTCACTCTGCCCCATTGGGCCTCATTTGTACAGCCCCTCTCTCACTGGAGCCTCTCACACTGCACCCTCTCTCACTGGGACTCTTGCATGCTGCCTCTCACTGGGCCATATGCAACGTGCCCTGCTCCTTTGAGTGACTGCATAGGCCATCAGGTTTGCCTACTCACATGCCTTGGCTGGCCAGTGCACAACCTCTTGGGTCCTCTCACAACTCTCATCTGAATGGTGACCAGATAATTCACCTTGCCTTGGGCAGAACTTTGACCCAAACCCCTCCTGGGGTAACTCATCATTCTTGCTCCTTCCTTAGGGCTGACTACTTGCCCCTTAGACCCAAACTCAGCCTCACTACATCTGAGGGCTTACTGCGGTCTTCCTCTTACCCAACACTCAGCCTCAACACATCTGAGAACTTACCTGTGTCTTGGCCTCTGGCCCGACTGCAGCCTCAGACATACATAGACTTTCCATGACCCAACTACCCTCTTCCTGGGGCATCAGCTCATACCTTCCTGCTAGGGTCTTCCAACTATGCCCTCTCACTAGGGCCTTCCACTTATGCCCCACTCACTGGGGCCTCTGGAGTCTTGCACCACATGGGACTCAGGTGTCCAAAGATGTGCCTGGCCCCTGTACCTATCCCTGGTTCTGGGTAACCCACTAGGATGTGGAGGCTAGGGTTTTAAGTCACCCGTTCTTACTTTTCAGTGGGGAGATAACTGGCCTGGCATTTCTGGGGGACTGTCCTTCCATGGACAGCCCCACAAGACCACCCTTCCCTGGAAGGGTGAAGTTTTCTGTCATATCCAGGACCAATGCAGGCCTACCTGCCTTGGTCTTACCCCTACTGGGCTATGTGTTATTCTTGCAGCCTGCTGTCTTGCTAAGCCTTCACCCCCTAGACAGTGATATCCCCCCCATTGAGGGAACCTCCAGTCTCCTTAGGCTCTGGCCCCACCTCTAGGCCAGCTGGAGTGCCAGATAGCCCATCATGGCCCAGCCCTGCTTCTTGCTTTGGGCTCCACTGTCCTTCAGCATTCCAGCCCTGGTTCCCTTGCATTGACCAGTCAGGGTGTTCTAGTCCCAGCACCTAAGCAGCTGGCCTCCTTCTGGGCGTAACCATACAGCCCTCTCATTCTTGGCTTACTTAGAGCACCAGAGGTCTTAATAATATGGCTGTGCTTTCAATTGGGGCAACCTAAGACCCAGGCCTCACCTCTGCCTTTCACATTAGGGGCTTACCTAGCCCCTGTGTAGGCCTGCAAACCAGAAGCCCCTTCACAGGCTGGACCTTGTTCTATTTAGGCCTAAACCTTCTTTCTGGGGCTTGGAACCTCCTGCCATCCTGATAATTCCTTCCTTACCTCCAGGGTGTTGTGAGCAAGAGCTCAGCTGGGTGTTGTTGCTCCCTGGATGCTTGCAGCTGACTGCTGTCTCAGCCCTCAGAGACTGGATCTAAAAAGGCCACCTCACAAGGACTGGTCTGCGCCTGCTGGCTGCCTGCTTTCAGCCTTAAAGTGACAGACACCAAAGGTGTTCTCCCAGCAGTGCTTTTATCCTGAAATAGGTTGTACTGTTATTTGTGAAAGGTGTATGATCACTGCTTAACTGTTCCATTGTCTTTTGAGAGAGGGAAGAATATGAATAAGGTTCTTATGAGAAGAGGCTAAAGGATATGAGCTTATTTAGTCTGGAGAAGAAAAGACTGAGGGGGATTTAATAGCAGTCCTCAATTACCTGAAAGGTGATTACAAAGAGATTGGAGCTAGACTGCTCTCACTGAACCAAATAACAGAACAAGGAGCAATGGTCTCACAATGCAACAAGGGAAGTTTAGGTTAGATATGAAGAAATCTAACCTAACCAGGAGAGTAGTAAAGTACTGAAATGGGCTACCCAAATAGGTTGTGGAGTCTTCTCCATCCTCTTTATCCTGAGAGGTTTTTCAGATGTGGCTAGACAAAGCCTTGCAGTGATGATCTAGTTGGGGATGGTCCTGCTTTGAGCAGGGGGTGGGTTTAGATGACCTCCTGAAGTCTCTAACGACCCTAATTCCTTGTTCCTATGATTTTTTGTTTTTGTTCTCTGCTGGACTCTTCCTAATTTGTTCACATCTTTAGTGAAGTGAGGGCCCCAAAAGAGTTCCTGACTCCATGTCTTTCTTGAAGTATGTTCTCTAAAACTGGAAATAGTTAAGGTTTCACCAGTGCTGAACAGAGTGGAAAAAGCATTTTCCTTGACTTGCAGAAGACACTCGTGAGTATGCTAATGTCCATGGCCTAATGTCCTTGGGAGACTTAGTTGGGGGGGGGACATGCCCCCCCACAGTGATCAGTCAGCAACTGGAGGAGGGGGTCCCCCAGGGCTCATTGCGCCAGCTGTGAGTGGTCACAGTGCTCCCAGAAGCAGCTGCGGTACTCCCACTCCATGACCAGTGTTTACAAGGTGGAGACCAGCACTCCCACCTGCCCACCCTTGCCTATAGCTTGAGTGGGGAATGCGGCCTGATAGAGGGTGCACTGGCACTGTCAGAGGGTGCACATCCACCCCTGTATACCCCCTGTGCATTACCACTGCTTATGTCTTGTTTTTTATAGCAATAGCACACTGTTAACTTATAATAAGTTTGCAGAACAATGTTATCCCCATGGCCTTTTTCAGCAGTATTGCAGTCATTCCTCAGCAGTCATTCCTCAATTTATCTGTGCATTCAAATCCTCTGTCATAAGTGGGATAATTTGCATTTAATTGAAAGAATTACAGAACATTTTTCCAGTACTCAGGATTAGTTTGAATCCTAATGCTAGGATTCAAACTGTCTGCAAATCCACTCAGCTTGGTATCAGCTGCAGATTTTTTACCATGTACTTAATCCCATCTTTCAAGTCATTAATGAAGTACTGATCCCAAGATATTGCCTTCCATTTAGGCATTAAGCCACTGATGACTGCTATTTGAGGACACCTTACAGGAGAGTGCTTCAGGATGGATCAGTCTCCTTTAATTTAAATGTGTCCTTTTGCTTGCTCAATAGTTAAGAGCAATTGAAAAATTAACGTAATGGTGTGCAATATCAAAAATGAAAAAAATCCATACCTTTTATCATTTTTTTTAGTTTATTCCCTGTAAAATATATGTACAGTACAAAGAGC
Organism: Crocodylus siamensis; assembly: GCF_052110815.1. Taxonomy (NCBI): domain Eukaryota; kingdom Metazoa; phylum Chordata; order Crocodylia; family Crocodylidae; genus Crocodylus; species Crocodylus siamensis. The sequence goes on along the minus strand of NC_143401.1, from coordinate 51,186,603 downwards.
AGGGCCTACCTGACCTTTGGATATTCTTAAAAAAAAATCTTTTAAATAAGAGCGAGGGATCTATACCAAAGAAAAACAGACAGGGACTATAAATACTTATTGATTCAAAAAGCTCAAAAACTCTATCCTTTACAAAAAGTCCATTAAATGCTCAGTAAATGTTTAGAGTCAAAAGAAAAAAATGCAATTTGCAGACAAGCCCAAAACAGACTTTAATCATATGTTGACACATTCAACAAACTTCATATCAAAAGCAAAACTTCATTTTCACATCGTGTCAGCTATTCATTGTCATTCTTATCTGGATATACATTATGTTGATTTAAATGAGTGTCCTTTTTGATCTACTTATATAAAGATGATGACTTTGATATGTTCATAAATAAAAAGCATATTTAAAAATATTTTATAATTTCAGATTTGCTGGAAGCCACAGAGAATTGAGGTCATAATTCCTATATATTTTTTTTTATTTTGAGTAGGTTGAACTAATAGAGTTTGACACAATAAAGGACACAACAGTCCCTGTCAAAAATCATGGACTATCTAATGTATCAAAATTTTATCTGCACAATTAATATAAGTTATCAATTTCAGTAATATGGGGAGCTGGAATTCATGAATGACTCAAGGTGATAGCAATGTGCTGTGTAACCTTTCGTCTTTGGGTTTAAAACCTGGCACCTTTTAAAATATGCTATTAGATTTCATAGACTTTAGGGCTCAAAGATCATAATGTCCAGCCCCCTGCCCCAGGGACTGGAAATCAGCTGAGGTCAAAGGATCCCAGCAAGATGTTCAAGAAATGTTTGGATGCTTAAGTCCAGAGTAGGTGCTTGCAGCACTTCTGGAGGGTGTCTATTCCAGGTCATGGGGGCTTGGACTGTAAAGAAAATTTTCCTTATGTCCAGCCTAAAACGGTCTTGGAGGAGTTTATGACCATTGGTTCATGTTTTTCCTTGGGGCACTCTGGTGAACAGACATTATCCCAGATCCTGATATACAACCCTTATATACTTATAAGCAGCCATCAGGTACCCACTAAGCCTCTGCTTTTCCAGGCTGAAGAGTCCCATGGCTCTCAGCTCTCTTTATAAGGCCTATTATCTTGTCTTCTGATCATGCACGTGGCACTCCTCTGGACTCTCTCAAGATTCTTGAGGTCCTTCTTAAATTGTGGAGCCTAGAATTGGACGCAGTACGCCAGCTGGAGCCCCACCAAGGCTGAGTAAAGCAGAAGGTTGGCATCCTGAGATTTATTTGAGAAGCATCTATGGATGCAAGCCAGATTATTGTTTGCTTTGCCAGCTGTGACATTGCATTGATGGCTCGTGATCATCTTATGGTCAATCATGAAGCAGGGATGCTTCTAACCTAAGGGGGTAAAAAGAAGGTCCCGGGTAATGTGGGGCCCTTGCAGGACGCCATGGAAAACTTGGTCATCACACCAGATGGCAAAGCTAACTTGTTTAATGATTTCTTTGCCTCTGTCTTCCTAAGAGGGACCAGAACAGCCACCTCCCTGCTGGGCCCCCCTTGGGCCCCAAGGGAGGCACACCTGGGCCACGGGTTAGAGAGGATTTAGTTAGGGAGCTTCTGGAGCGGTTGGACATATTCAAGTCAGCCAGCCCAGATGATCTCCACCCTAGAGTTCTAAAGGAACTGGCCGAGGTCATTGCAAGTCCCCTGGCACGGCTTTATGAGCACTCATGGTGCTCTCATGAGGTACTGGAGGACTGGAAGAGGGCCAACGTGGTCCCCATCTTCAAAAAAGGCAGGAAGGAGGACCCAGGAAACTATAGGCTGGTTAGTCTTACCTTGATCCTAGGCAAGCTGTTCGAGAAAATTATGGTGGCACACATCCAGGAGGGGCCAGCAGGGGACTACATGCTTAGGGGCAACCAACATGGGTTCATCAGTGGCAGGTCCTGTCAGACCAACCTGGTGGCCTTTTATGATCAGATCACAAGATCATTAGATGCAGGGGTAGCAGTGGATATAATCTTCCTGGACTTCTGGAAGGCTTTTGACACTGTCTCTCACCCCGTTCTCATTAAGAAACTGGGGGGCTGTGGTGTAGACACCCACACAGTCAAATGGGTCGCCAACTGGCTGGTGGGCCACACCCAGAGGGTGGTAGTAGATGGGTCCTTCTCAACCTGGAAGGATGTGGGCAGTGGGGTTCTTCAGGGCTCGGTCCTCGGGCCCGCACTGTTCAACATCTTCATCAGCGATTTGGTTGAGGGGGTAAAAAGCACCCTGTTCAAATTTGCTGATGACACTAAGATGTGGGGGGACATGGGCACACTGGAAGGATGCAACAGTCTACAATCAGACCTAGACAGGTTACAAGGGTGGGCGGATGAGAATAGGATGGGTTTCAACACAGACAAGTGCAAGGTGATGCACCTTGGGAGGAACAACCGGCACCATACCTACAGGTTAGGGAACTCCCCTCTTGTCAGCACGGAGGTGGAAAGGGATCTGGGGGTCATCATTGACTCCAAGATGAACATGGGCCGGCAGTGCGGAGAGGCAGTTAGGAAGGCCAACCGCACCTTGGCATGCATCCACAATTGCATCTCGAGCAGGTCCAAGGAAGTGAACCTCCCCCTCTATGCAGCACTGGTCAGGCCACAGCTGGAGTATTGCGTCCAGTTCTGGGCGCCACACTTCAAGAGGGATGTCGACAGCATGGAGAGGGTCCAGAGGAGGGCCACTTGTATGATTAGGGGACAGCAGGGCAGGCCCTATGAGGAGAGGCTACGGGACCTGAACCTGTTCAGCCTCCAAAAAGAGAAGGCTGAGGGGGGATCTTGTGGCCTGTTATAAACTAGTCAGGGGGGATCAGCAGGCATTGGGGGAGTCACTGTTTCCCCAAGCACCGCCAGGAGTGACCAGGAATAACGGTCACAAGCTGGCAGAGGGTAGGTTTAGGTTAGATATCAGGAGGCGCTACTTCACAGTCAGGGCGGCTAGGGTCTGGAATCAGCTTCCAAGAGAAGTGGTGCAGGCTCCTATCCTGGGGGTGTTTAAGAGGTGGTTAGATGAACATCTTGCTGGGGTCGTTTGACCCCAGTATTCTTTCCTGCCATGGCAGGGGGTCGGACTACATAATCTGCTCAGGTCCCTTCCGACCCTAGAAACTATGAAACTATGAAAATATGACCCCCAAATCTCTTTCAGCCATGGTGCTAGCAATCATAGCACTGCCGACCATATAAGCATGCTGTGGGTTTTCTCTCCTGAGATGGAATGCCTTACATTTATCAATATTGAACATCATCAGGTTTGTATCTGCATACTTACTAAATTTATCTAAGTCGGCCTGGATCAGTAGCCTGTCCTCAGATGTGGAGGCTATGCCCCAATGTTTAGTGTCATCAGCAAACTTAGCCAATATGCTTCTGACATCAATGTCCACATCATTGATAAAGATGTTAAGAAGACAGAGCCTTGGGAGATTCCACTTGTCACAGAGCACCATGATGACTCACTACCATCGACCACTACTCTTTGGGTCTGACCTCAGAGCCAATTTCCCAGCCATTGCATTGTGGTGAAGCGAAGGCCACAGTTGGCCAATTTTTCCATGAGGAGGTCATGGGATACCAGATCAAAAGCTTTTTTAAAGTCCAGATATATGACCTCATTGTCTTCTCCCTTGTCCAGGTGATATGTCACCTGGTCATAGAAGGAGGTGAGATTGGTCAGGCAAGACCTACCCGCAACAAACTCATGCTGGCTATCCCTCAGGATGTTGCCTTTGGCCAGCTTCTCCAGAAGGGTCTCCTTGATAATTTTCTCCAGAATCTTGCTGGGGATTGAGGTGAAACTGATTGGCCTGCAATTCCCAGGATCAACTTTCCACCCTTTCTTGAAGATGAGTACCATATTGACCTTCTTCTAGTTTTCAGGTACTTGACCTGAGCACCAAAAATTTTTGAATATTTTTGCCAAGGGTTGGGCTATGACACCTGCCAACTCCTTGAGTACTCTAGGGTGGAATCTGTCAGGACCAGCTGACTTGAAGGTGTTCAGCCTCTTGAGGTTATCCTTTACTAGATCAACACCGATGCTAAGTATAAATACGCCCCCACCCTGGCTGTCCTGCATCTTGCTAGGCAGGGTGCTTCCAGTGGACTCCTGAAAGACCAACATGAAGTACCCATTAAGAAGACTGGCCTTTTCCTGAGTGTTGGTTATCAGCTGTCCTGTTTGGTTCAGCAGGGGTCCAATGTTACCCTTGCTTCTCTTACTCCCTACATGTCTGAAAAATGACTTTTTGTTATCTTTGATATGTGTGTCCAGGTGGATCTCAGTTGCAGCCTTGGCTTTCCTGACCTGCTCCCTTCAGTTACAGAGCAGTGCTGAGTACTCCTTCTTGGTGGTATTTCCAGCCTTCCATCCCTTATAAGTCTCTTTTTTGAGGCAAAGGGGTCCTCAAGTTCCCTGCTGAGCCAAGGGGGTTGCTGCACCCTTTTATTACCCCTCCTCTGAGATGGGATGGTATAACAGGTCTAGCGCTCTGGAGCCTTTCTGTTGGTGGCTCCAGCTTCCTGTCTTGGGCTAACCGCCTGCCTACTCACCTGCCATGCCTTGATCTTAATTGATTGATGTAATTAGCGGGAGGCTGCCCACTTCATATGCCTGGTGTCAGGGGGCGCTACCTGCGGCTCCTTTTCCTCCCCTACACCGCAGCCCAAGCCTCGCAGATGGTACTTGATATGGTTTGCCCTATGCCTTGGCCCTCTTCTTTACTTCTGGGGCCCCTCTCTGCCCCCTCTCACTGCGGGGCTCCTCTCTGCCCCCTCCCGCTCTGGGGCTCCTCTCTGTCCTCTAGCTCTGGGCTTCTCACTGCCTCCTAGCTCGGGGCTCCTCACTGCCCCCTAGCTCCAAGGCTTCTCACTGCCCCCTTTCTCACTCTGGGGCTTCTCACTGTCCCCTTTCTCATTCCAGGGCTCCTCACTGCTCCCTTTCTCGCTCCGGGGCTCCTCCCTGCCCCCTCTCACTCTGGGGCTCCCTGCTGCCCCCTAGCTCTGGGGCTCCCTACTGCCCCCTAGCTCCAGGGCTGCTACCTGCTGCCCCCTAGCTCCAGGGCTTCTCACTGCCCCCTCTCTCTGTGGGCTCCCTGCTGCCCCCTCTCGCTCCAGGGCTACAGGGCTGGGGCCAATGCGTCCCCCAAACAATGCTGCACCCTCTCTGGCACCAGGAAACCCCACGCTACCGTGGCATCCCTATGAGGCCTCCTCCACCCCTAATAGCCTCACCCGGTCCTCTGGTTAAATAGTAAACACAAAGCCCCTGGGCTATAACATAAACTAAACTGCCCGGTAAAAATCCACGTTCTGTCCATACCGGAAAAATACTTCAACTCAGCCTCAACCAGGGGATGCTCCTGCAGTCTATCTTCCCCTTTCCCTGTGTACTGGCTGGGCTTCTCTCCCCGCTTCGGTGCCAGAGGGGAACTGCTCTCCTGGCCTTATGCTTGGGCTTAAGAAGGGGCCAAGCCCTGCCCCTTCCTGTCAGCTGACCACCTTGGTTTTCCTGGCAACCAGCACCTGTGCTGCCCTGGTGACTAGCAGTTGAGCCTTCCCCTTCTCACCACTAGGGGTCTCTCCTGCCATTTTTGCTTTTAGGCACAGGGCACCCACGTGCACTGCGACAGATGGCCATCCCTTGTGCTGTCAGGATTGTTCCCTTGAGGAGAAACCACTCCTCTTGGACTCCTCTTGCTGTTGAGTCATGGTCCCTTAGGGCCGTGACAATGAGCTTCCTGAGCTGGCCAAGTCAGCTTTCCTGAAGTCAAGGACTTCTGTATTGCTGACTGACTTGTCAGCTTTGTGATGGATAGTAAAGGTGATCAGCTTATTATCACTGTCACCAAGCTTTCCATCAATTCTTAGGACACTGACTAGATAATCCCCTCAGGCCTGTACTAGATCTAGCAACACTTTACCTCTCATCAGCCCATAGACTTCTTGGGTCAGGTAGTGCTCATCCACTCATGTGAGGAAGCTTTGCAACCAATCGGATTTGGCTGAGTGCTCTTCTCATGAGATGTCTGGGTAGTTGAAGTCTCCCATGACAACCATGCACTGAAAGCATGCAGCCTCAGCCAGTTCCCTGGTTAATTCCTCGTCCAGTTCTTGTTTCTGGTTAGGAGGTCTGTAGTAGACTCCTACCATGATGTCCCCTGAGCCATGTTCCACACATATTTTGACTCAGAGAGACTCCAGTCATCCTTCCTGGGTGCCATTGTTAATTTGGAGGGATGTGCAGCTGTTCTTGACATAGAGGGCTATGCCTCCACCCCTTTAATCTGTATGATCCCACCTCTACCTGTGGCCCAGTCATAGGTGGAGTCCCATCATGTCTCCATTATCCCTATGAGGTCGTAGTTATTCTTGTTTAGCAGGAGGACCAGTTCCTCTTGTTTTTTTCCCAAGCTCCTGGCATTGGTGTACAGGCAGACAAGTGTCTCATTGGGGGCCCTTGCCTTCCCTACCGATCATGCTGGGTCTAGGGTGGGGGTGGGTTCCCTTAAGTGCCTTGGCCCACTGGATTTACAAGGCTTACCCAGCAGGCCAGCAGTGGCAGTAATCCCCCCCAACCCCTGGTGGTCTCAGTTTAAAACCTGGTTGAGCAAGTCACCCAGTCTGGCTGAGAAGAGCCTCTTTCTCAATGGAGTGAGGTGAAGGCCATCTCTTCCCAGCAGACCACTGCCTCTCTCACCAAAGAATGGACTGTGATCATGGAAGCTGAAGTCTTCACAATGACACCAGTGCCACTGTTTTCAGTTGACTATATTGATCCATCTCTCCCTCCTCAGGCCATGACCCACAACCAAGAGGAGTAAGGAAAAGGCCACCATTGAAAAAATTAGATGACAGAATTTTTGTGGGTGATATCTTCATGTTTGGGATAAACTTAGAACACGCTTTCAAATTCAGCACATTCTTCTTCAGGTCTGAGGACAAAGCAGGCACAGCTAGAGACAAAAAGTCCTCAACAGTCTGTGAAATAGAGAGAGAGAGAGAGATATTACCAAAAGTAGCTAACTGACAGAAAAAAAGGATAACTTGATTAGTGGAAGATTGAGACCATTAAAAATGGAAAAAAATTACTGGAAAAATGTGAGAAGGATCCTCCAGTTAGTTTTACTCCTTTATCTTTTACAATGAAGAATTTTGAAGCCATCAGTGTTTATGTTAGATATGTAATGAAAATTAATTTTCTCCTGGTGGACAAAATGAATCTGCCCTTATGTTATAACAGACATTCAGGTTGGATATTTATTTGACATTTGCTTTTCTACTGCTTATCTCAGTACAAAAATCACATCCATGATTAAGAGCTGTGGAACCAACTGCTTTTTTTTTTTGCTACATAAGTTTTTCAAGTCAAGATCAGAGAAATTGAAGAAAATTCATGGTCAGGATTGCATGTTATTCTTTACTGCTCTCTTCCAGTACATACTTTGTCATTTTAGAGGTGGAATATATTACTGTGAGCACATAGTAAAATATCGTATGTCATAGTTCTGTTATTCAAACATCATAGAGTTTCAACATAGCATTTGGTGTCCCAAACCCTAGGTCTAGATTTCAATAACAATGAATCTTTGAGGTAGAGGACACCTTAACCTGACAAATGGGTGGGCACTTATTATATAAAACAAACACTATTTACGTACTTTGATTCTCTTTGAGTATTTTTCTTTCTATGTGTATAGATGGGCATCTATTTGTAGCACTACTACTACTCTGAACCTTTTAGCTCTGCAAAAATATAGTGGTATGGGGGCAAGCTAGCTCCAGCAGGAAAGATACAAAGTTGCCTCAAAGGTAGGCTCTCCGGCCAGTGGGCAACAGGGACTGTTTCTTGGGTCTATTCCCCTCCCCCTGCCCTTCCCAAGGAGCATGGTCTCTGAAAACTTGGTGTCCTCTGCCAGGGAAGAGGGACACACTGTCATCTGGCACAGCCCATGTTTCTGGGCTCCACTGATTAGGTGCAGCTGTCTGGGAAGGTGGAGGGGGAAGGGGAGGGGGTGCTGTGCAGAGCTCCTGTTACCTGGGTCTGTACACAGCTTCTGTTACCAGCAGAACTTCAGGCTCTTAAAGTGGTGGCAATTCCTGTTGCGCCCACACTGTCCAGCTCCAGGGCTCTGCTGACCACAGCAGCAGTAAGTATTACACCTGTTTTAGGATCCCAAGCTCTTGAAGGGGCTTTTGAAGCATTGTTAGGGGCAGTGCCCCAGCAAGACTCCCCGTTAGCCTGCCCAGTGGTGAGTTAACAAGGAGTCAGCTACTCTCCCTCCCTCCCCCTTGAAGGCAGGGGAGGCTGAGCAGAGAACTGTGGGATTCTGGGTCCTTGAAACTCCTGTAGTACTGTGTGTTAGTGTAGAGGCATTACATGTAGTACAACAAAATATAGCCCTACAGAGAAGTTCCTCTTTGAAAGATGTAACATTTTGTAATGCCATGAAAAACTTCAATAGCTGTATACTTGATTTTGTAGTGCTATAAGGGCTTATTTAGCGGAAAAAATGGAACATCTCTCCATAGCCCAACTGTTTACCTGTAGCTATCTGTTCCTTCCATTTTATTTCCTGCATTACATTCAGCAAGAAGAATACCATAGCCCACGGGTTTGATTATCACCAGTTTGACCTGTTTGAGGATCTGGCCTGTTTTATGCTTGTTTACTTTTTTTTTTAACAGAATGTGGAAAATACTTCACAAAAATTGCAGTTACAGTTTCTAATTAAGTCCTTAAGATTAAAATATTGTTATGCCTCATGAGAACTGCAATTATTAGTATTTAATATTACAATGTAAATAAAATGTACTTAATATTACACTGAAAGAATAATACAAGCAATTCAATAATCTGCTAAAGCTTCTAATTATATGAATTAGTGTTAATGTGTTAAAAACAAAGAGTGACCACAGTGTAATTGTATTTTAATTGCTGTGTAATTAGTGTGCCAGTCACTTTATTGGATAATTGCTGTGTAACTAGGGTGTTGTAATAGTCATTATATTAGAAGATATATCAGCAACTTTCACATGAGTGACAATGCCAGAACTATACCACATCATGTCCCTTGGGACATGAGGTATTCTAATGATGGGATGAAAAGGAGCATGAGCATAGAACTGTCATGTCTAAGGCTAGTGACAGAAGTTACACATAAACTAGATTAAGTGATCAGAAACTGGTTTAAACCTGTAACAGCAAAAAAGTTACTTGCAGGGGTGGTAGCACAAAGTCGGTTTCAAAATGGCTGAAACTGGTTGTGACAAGGTGGGAACTCCCTGACCAGCCACAGTGTCAGTCTCCCACTTGCCTATGGGCATGCCACCCATCTCTCCCTTTTGCCACACCTTGTTAGATAATTGTGGTCTTAATTAGGTGGAGGCTGCCCTTTGAATGCCCTGTTCTCCTGGGCCTATATATTAGGCCTGTGCAAGTAGGGAGTTATTTGATCCAGCTTCAGATCCAGCTGGTTTGGATGCCAGGGATCTGATCCAGAACTCTGGAATGGGTTTCTGTTTCAATTTGGCTGAAGCAGCCCCGAAGCTTTGGAGCTGTCTCAGACATCCGGCCACTGGATATAATGGGGAATCAATGAAATATCTATAACGTTGTTTTTATTTGAATGATTTAGATGAAACTTCATTCATTGGGGTGGTAGCCTCTGCTGAGAGCATGAAGCCTGCTAAGTTTCAAAAAGATCAGTGCAGGGGGGAACTGCACCCCAAATTTCTGAAAGCAAAACTCATGTCACGTCTATGAGAGTGAAACACAAGGGAGTGAAACACAACACAGGGGAGTGAAAACTTCAGAGGTGGTGGCCCCTGGTGAAGCTACAAAGCCTGCCAAGTTTCAATAAGATAGGTGCAGAGGTTTGGGGTGAGCTTTTTGTCTGATGCAAATCAGACAAAAAACAACAAAGTTATAGATATTTCATAGTTTCCCCATTATACCCTATGGCTGGATCTCCAAAGAGCTTCAGAAGCTCTGAACTGCTTCAGAAAGCCTAATGAAGCCAGTGCTTTGATCCAGACATGCAGCCTTATACACCAAAGCATCCATAGCTTCTCCAGATCCAAAGCATGGTCTGAAGCCTCGCGCAGCCCTAATATATATGCAACTCCAACAACCCCTGTGCTTCATCCCAAGCCTCACAGATATTCCTAACAGCTGTGCTCAGCTACAGAATGAGGCTGATCCCAAATCATCACAGTGTTAGGCCTCTTGCTTCCTGCCCTATTGCGGGCCACACACATACCACCTCTCCCTTACTGAGGCCTCTGTCTCTCCACCACCTCTCACATGGTCTCTTTCTTGCCACCCATTTGAAAGACCACACTCATACCACCCCTTCTTTCTCTGGGGCAAAACTCACCTTGCCTCTCATCCGAGTGAGTACTGGGTGGTCTGCAAAACACTGCTTTGACTCTGGCTCTGGTTTCTTGCTGCTCTCAATCAGGGGCTCTTAACTTGCCCCATTGTTTGCAGAACTTCCTCAGCCACCCCACTCCATTGGCCTCCGGCCCACCTGTGGCCTTGGGCACCTGAAGGCTTACCTGGACCTAACTCAGCCCCCATGTTAGCAAGACTCTCTCTCAAGCCCTTTGCTTACCATGGCCCACTTAATGCCCCCTCCTCACAAGGTCTCATCTCAGGTCCCTGTGTCCATAGGGCCTCATTACTCCCAGTCTCTACTCAACCCTCTCTCCAGGGCTTCCCAACTGCCACTCTGGTGCAGGCTGTTATGTGCCCCTTGGCACCCTGCTCTGCACCTCTGCTTTCACTGAGGCACATACTTCCCTGGGGCCTGGGGTTGACCACCCTGACCACAGGCTCAGGTACCACTTGTTTGTGTGCCTGGCCCACCCATCTCACCCCCAGGGTCTTGCACCCCCATATGGGCTCAGGTGGCTGCAGTCATACCTGGTCCCACTATCGACTTCCTGAGGTCTTGCACCCCACATGGGGCTCAGGTTGCTGCAACTGTGCCTGGCTCCACTACTGCCTCTGATGACAAATAACCCACTCAAAAGTGGGGGCTGGGGTTAAGGCACCCCTCCTCACCTTTCACCAGGGAGGTAACTGGCCTAGCATTTCTTGGGGGAGGGAGGGGGTCCTATGCCACTAGGAGCTCCACCAGGCCACCCTTCCCCAGCAGGGTACAGTTTTAGGTCATGCCCAGGACCAAAAGCCTCCTTGCCCTCCCCATTAGCTTTTCCCCTTAACTCCTAGATGTTGTAGGAGCAGCACCTCCACTGTGAGATGTTACTTCAATGGCATCAAGCAACAGACTGCTCCCTCCAGCTCTGCTGGCCTGAATCTAAAATGGCTCCTCATCAAAGCTGAGACAACACCTGCCCTCAGGTCTTAACATAGCAGACAGGTGATGTGTTCTCCCACCTTCTCTCTTAAACTTTCTCCTAGCAAGGCTTTTCCTTGTTGCTCCACAAGCATGCTCCCATGGAGCTTGTAATAGCCCCAGAGTCGTGATCATCCCACTGGTGCTCCATCACACTCCTCTCCCCTTAGAAACTGTGACAGCTGAAAAGTATGTCTGTGTGATAAAGGTGCTTGCTGAAGGCTCTATGAAGATTAGACCAAGTGTTTTTCTGTATTTGTTTAGCTATTAAGCTGTAAGTTGTTGCTAAAAGCCTAATTATAGTTTAAGATGTAGTGAGATCTTGTATAAAGTAAGGCCTGGTAAATTTAGCAATGCCTAGAAGTAGTAAGGCCCTGTGGTGCAGTTAAAATTACCTTATCAAAGGAATGCAAGTTTGTACTGCTACTGTTCAGTCTAAGGACAGTTGAAGAAAAAGGAATCTAAGTGGTCATATGTTATCAGTGTTATTCAGAAGCTATAAATTAGCTGGAATATTTGGAAACCATTCAGAAGGAAGATGACACTCTGTGAAAAGGATTAGTTAGCTGTTGCCTGGATCAGTGGGCCCGTGGACCTCGAGGAGCCCAAGAACTGCATTCCAGGGGCCTTCCCAGTACCCCTTAGACAGCATTGTTCGGGGACACCTGACTTCACTGAACTTTGTGGAAAGAGGAACTTGCTGTGTATCAGGCATCAGAGGGGGCTGCCGATAAGTTGCTGATGTGAATTCCTTTTGTCTGTCAGTGTTTGTCTTGTTACTATGCGTAGTTGTGTTTTTCTTAAATCAATAAATCTTTCTTACCTTTTTACCCCTGACAGCACTCTCAATCTTAAACCCTCTGCAGGTGGTTGGGACAGAAATGACCTTCAGGGAATTTTCTGGCTGCCTTCACTGTTAGCTCTTCCCTAGTCAGCTGCAGTCTAAGTCATGTGGTGAGCACTCCAACTGTGCTCCGCCACACTGGTTTAAGATAAATCTGGATGAATGCAGTATCAGACATAACTGATATAGGTGAAACTGGTTTATGAAAATTCTGTCCCAAACCCCTTCCTGGTTCAAGTTAAACCCATTCCCCCATCATCCCCAGATGCTTTGCATCCCTGGGGAGATATGCTGTCTGCTCCCTAGCCAGAGCAGTGAGGGCTGGCTGACAAGAGGGTGGGCAACTCAGTTACAGACCACAGCCAGGTCTGCTGAGGCAGGGGGCTTCCCCGCCAGACATTTTAAATCCCCTTCCCTGGCTCAGGGTGCTGGCCCCACCTGGGAAGTTGCCATGACACCTGTTCTCTGCTCGAGCGAGGGAGTGGAGTGCAGAGGGGGGCAAGAGCCTGGTGGGAACTGTCCTTCTCAGGCAAACCAACCTGCTGACAGCCTGGTGACTCAGGAGGAATACCCAGGTCTGCCTGTTCATCCAGTCATCTGGGGTGGGAGGGTATATATTTGTGCCTGGCTGGCAGCAGGGGTGGCAGTGGTGACCAGAGAGTGGCAGAGAGCAGGAATGAGTCCCATGTCCCATTTTGGTAAATTTCAGGCTGTCTGGATGGAACTCTGGAGTCATTGCTTTACTTCTAGTATTCCCTCCCTAGCAATGTACTATTTTTTCAATTATTTCTATAATAAAATCTAGGAGCATTTGTGTTATGTTTTAAATAAATAAGGATATTGGATTAGACCCTTTATGGAAGTTGAGGGAGTGATTATTGCAATGTAGAAAGAGGATACACAATTAGTTTTAGGTCTACAATTTTCTGACATGAGCCTGTGGTCATCCTGGCATTAAGTCAGGCATGTAAAGAACAATCCAAAACTGCTGGATTCCAGTAACACTGACTGAATGCAGCTATATGGTAGCCAAGCATCATAAAGGTATAGGAGCATGTTGGCTACAGCCCCTTCTATTTGCAGGGCAGGGGACATGGGTTCACCTAGGGTGTCTACCCTTCCTATAGTCAGATTCATTAAGCACCTAAAACTTAATTCCAATACTTTTGTCCATGGTTTTATTTAGATGTTAAGATGCCTAAAATGTACATGCTTTTCATTAGGATTAGGTGCCAGAGTTGTCTATGCAGAAAAAATGAAGCTGTGAGGATCTTCTAAGGGCAATTTAGAGCTTAAGGGCACCAAATAGTACCTAAGGGAAACTGATCAAACATAGTGATGCATCTATGCCCTCTCAGGAAGTATGCCTCACTCACAATGGGCAACTCTATTTATTTACAATTTGGAATATCCACTTCAGTTTCTGAAGATAGGTACCTAATATCATAATACTAGAAAAGCTTCCTTTCCCCCTAGTATCATAGTGGTTGGGAAACTTCACCTGAAAGGGAAATATCTAGATTCTAAATGCTTATGATCCTCAGGAGAACCACTCGTGTATCTTCCTACTTCTGAAAGAGTGGTATGACCACTAGGTTTCCTCTTATGCATTGGGGACATGTCAGGGAGACATCGGGGCTTGTGCACACCCCAGATTTTCTGTGCTGATGGTGAGGTACAGGGCACAGGGCTGCAGCTCAGCTGGAGCCAGGGCCCAGCAGCAGTAGGGATAGCAGTGGGGGCTGTGAGATTTCTTTACTGACTGCAGGGTGTGGGGCTGCAGCCCAGTAGAGCCAGTGCCTGGCGGCAGCAGCAACAACAACAGCAGCAGCAGCAGTAGCATGGAGTTCTGCTTCTCCCCTTCCCCTGACAACATTTACACATTGTCAATGCTCTTGTGGAACTTGGACCACTGGGATTCAAGTGTGAAGAGTTATGGGGACAGAGATAGAGCTAACAAAAATAACAATTTTGACTTAGCTTGTTTGACCGGACCCATAAAGTTTTACAATTTTTGAAGAAATCCAACTGTTATGAGACTGGCAAAAGAACCACTTCCCCATGTCCTGGAAATAATCCAATTTCTGTTTTTAATCATGAATTTTAAAAATTATTTCTTTGATGCTTGCCAAATACTGGCTCAACCAATTTTTTCCTAACTTGACTTTAAGGGGTGCGTCCAGATGACCCTGAATGTGCTTCTTGCAGTGCCTCAGACCCCTTTGTAATGCTGCAAGAGGCATGTGCAGGAATGAGAAAAATGTTCCCCATGCTGCAAATTTGCAGTGCATGGGCAAAATTAGACCCCCGGATATCTAGGGGTCTAAAAAACCAGGGGGAAAAAAAAAAGCAGGGCATCTGAAGTCTGGGTCCTCCATACAGATTCTGTAGCTGCCAGAGAGTCTCTATGGTTAGCCTCCACCCAGGTACTGAAGCACACTGCCTACTCATGAGGGCAGGCATTGTTCCAGCAGCAGGGAGCTGGACCCAGGCTCCAGTGCCAGTAAGTAAGGGGTCAGGGGCTGGTGGAGGGGGAAGGGGACCATGGGGGAGACCCCTATCAGCCCAGCCCACTTCCCCACCCCCAATCCCTTCTCCACTTGACCCCATCCCTCCCTGCTCCCCAACCCCCCGATGCCTTTCCTGCCCAGCCCCAACCTCCACCTGCCCCCTGAGTCACCCTGATCCCTTCCCTGCCATAGAAGCAGGGACTGGGGTGGGTTCTGGGACCTCCTGGTGGAGTCCCCACTTGAGCATCTCTGTGGAGGACCAAGCCTCCAGTTGCCTCAGGGAGACCTTGCCCTTCCCCGCTTTTTTTATCTCTGTGTTTTTTTACCTGGATATCCAGGGATCTAGTTTTGCCTGTGCTCTGCAAACCTGCAGTGGGTGGAACCTTTACCCATTCCTGCACGTGCCTCTTGCAACATCTCAAAGGGGATTGAGACACTGCAAGAGGCATGTGCGGGCTCATCTGGACACGCCCTTAGAGGTCAGTCTCCACTGTCTGATAACTTTGTGTAATTTATGAGCAAGAAAGCTTTATGCTAGTGAGTCAGTTCCACTGTAATTGCCTTCCATATTTATTACCAATTAGGGTTATAAGATGCTTCTTCAGAGCCAGAGAATGATAGTGAACTCTCTAAAAGTCCCCAGTTGTGGAATGCAGTTTGTACTTATTTGACCAAAATTGGATAGAATAAACAGAGTTCAAGATTGGGAACGTACTCCTTTTCTTTTTCTGTTAAACTTATTTGTGCTGTTTTAAATAATTTACTTAACATATCTGCAGATTTTTTTCCAGTTTAAAGGTAACTGGAACATGTCTCTTTCTGTGTTTGTTTTAACCTGCCAGCAGTAGTTAAAAAATATTTATATTTAGTTGACGTGAGCTATCCTACATTTTCTGATGGGAATAAAATGCATTGTGTTTTTGGATAAGAAAAGAAAAATAACTTGGAAATACAATCCACAGCAACTATGAATTTCATGGTTGTTTTTTTATTTTCAATACAAACTTCAGGTCTTGCAATAAATATGCCTCATTTATCAGATTCATAACATTTTATTGTGATTCTGAATAATATGAACAGCAAATTCATTTTAAATATGCTATGTCTCCCCTCATCACCCATATATCAAATAAGTTTTCTCCTTAACTGTTCATTCTTCCTCTTTACAGAAATTGTATGGATGTAAATTTTCAGGTTGAATTGGACCTTATTTTCACAGCTGTGAGGCTTGAAACATTCTCAGTAGTGTGAGAAGAAGATAGATACTCCAGGTATATCCCACAAGGTCTTTATAGTTCAGGTCATGGTAAGGAGAGGTGGAACAACCTTAACGCTACTATTTTCCCTGCCTCATGGAGGTGGCTGGTGAGTAGTTGTATCATTGGCTCAGTCTCTTCCAAATGCTCTGGCAAGTGTAGCTGAACCACCAAGGGAGAGGAAGTAATCTGCTTCTGATACAGTTTTATAGCAGTCTATATGCCCTTTAAAGCAAGGAAGGACTCTGGGACCATTTTATATGCCCTCGCTGTACATTTTTAGCCCATATGAAGATATGGCATGATCAGAGGTTTATAACTTTTGACTTCATGGCCTGGATACACATCACATCTACCTAGACATCAACACTTCTCCTAATAGCTCAGCAAATTCTGGCCTCAAATAGTTAGATATGTTCCCTCACAGTATTTATCCCCTTATTGTATTTGTATATTGTTAGGAGACAAAGTCTGATTTGTACATATATGTTCTGATTTTTTCTGGGATAAAGCTTTTTCAAAACACTTTTAGCCTATAGATTATTTGTAAATAGCTCACATTGACCCCTCTCTGCAACTGAGTGCATGGGTGTCATCCCTGTGTCTCTCCACAGCTCCAGTGATAGAGCTAGATCTATGATATTTCATTTGAGTACTTAATACATATGATGTGTTAATTAAGGTGTTCAGTTGATCATCAGACTCCTATGGGCAGCAAATCATTTTTGTTTCCCTGGAGGAGTGATCTAATTTTAAAAAATGGTGGAACTTAGAATCTTGGTTCTTAAGATGAGAAGGAAAAACTAGGCAGAGGCAGAGATATGGCAGACAAGCAGGGAGAGTTTCAGGACATTAATTTTTTTTTTCAGTCTTTTATACAAGCAAGATCATTATATGTTGCTCATGCATGTGCCTATCATTGAAAAACAGTTGGGCTCATTTATGTCTTAGAAAATGGGAGACCTAGACATCATAGAGGCTGCTTGACAGACTTTACATTCAATATTTTTCTTGTCATATTAACATTTTCATCTAATTGCACAATCCTATATGAAAATACATGCAAATGTATCTTTATTTATTTGATTGTCTCAGTGCTTGGGCACAATAGGGGAGACTCAGAACAGCTACGTATTCACCACCTGTCATGCAGGTGGTTTATACATGCAAATTATGAGACATCCTGAGGTCCATTGATGATTGACATGGATTCAACAAGGGAGGTGATAATGTTGATGTTAGGTACTCATTCCACTGGTCTTTCGATTAGGGAGAAAAAGCGATCTTTTTAAGCAGCACAGTCAGGAAAGTGACAACATAGGTATAAAACTAGTACAAAAAGTGTTTCAGCAGATAAATACATGAATTGAGGCATTACATAATTGCCCCTGTTTGGCCTTTGGTACATGGATGCAAGATTTGAGCAGGCCATTACTTGTCACTTTCTACTTGTACTGTGTGTATTTGAGAGGTGCTTGATCCAAACACCAGTTGAAAATACCTTGCTTCCGTATTTCCTTCACAACCAAGGTGCTGTAATTCATAGTGGAGAGGATTGTGGGATGGACTATTGGCCTTATCATCATTATCTCTAATTCCATACAGAAGATGGATAAGAAAGACTGTGTAGATTGGTCTCAGTAGTAGAAACTGGTACTTAGAATGCATGAAAATAACTGCTTCTCTCCTTTTCTACTTCTGTTACTGCATTTCATTCACTATAGTTGGTTTTTCATATAGGGCATCCATATAAAGTCATGAAAGTGTGGATACTAGTGTCTGTTTTCCAATTCATTTTGCATTCTTTTTTCTACCTTTGTATGTGAAAATTGCTGTATATTTTCTCAAACATGTATTTTTCTGTGAAAGGGGTCCATATACTTCTCTACATATTTAGCAGTTTCTTGAGACTGATGCTAAAGAGAAACCAGCTTTACAAGCAACTGGAAGGCTGTGACCTCCTGTATCTGTGATAAGGAGAATACTTTTTTATTGCTACTCCAATTTACAAGGGAGTGTATAATATAGCCTTCTATTCAGTCTATGCCACACTATTAAGAAGATGCTACGGTTTCTGTTGTTTAATCGCTACTCCACTTGCAGAGTTCTAGATTGGAATTTCTGAGCTTTGCTTTCTGCAAAAGAATGTTTGCTAGGTTTTGAAAAAGAGATCACTGAAAGAAAGCCTATAAGATGAAGCTAGTTAACTTGGTCACAAACATCTTGTCACTGCTCAAGTTCAGGACATGGTGAAAGAATTTGGAACAGTAATTCATGTAGGGATGAGAAATTCTGGTGTCAAAACCAGTTAATAGGGGAGAAAAAAAACCCATTTGTACAGCAGAGGTTTCTCCCAATGAGTTGGATGTTCTGTTCTACAAGGCGAGATGGGGCAGTGGCTGTGTGGGTGTCATGTGGCTAGAGCCAGGCCTCACTGACCTGTGCTGCACAGTGGGGGCTCTACCACAAGGCCCCAGTGACCCAACAGCAGCTGTTACTGCTGGTGAGTGTGGGGCTTTTTTTTTTTTTTTAGCCTTGGACTGCTGGGGCTGGGTGGGGGTAGCAATTGGGGAGCTCTGCTGTCCCGTGCTGAATGGGGGGATCTGCCACATGGCCCCAGAGCCCCCACAACCCCTGCTACTAATGGCGAGTGTGAGGATTTTTTTGTTTTTGAAATGGGAGGAGGCTGCAGTCAAGGAAGCAGCCATTTGGGGGCTGGGGGTGCAAGCAGGGGATGGGACCAGGTAGGGCAGCCATTGTGGGATCTGGGGAGTGGGCAGAGGGTACAGAAAGGCAGGGCAGCCATTGGGGGGGCTGGGAGTGGAAGCCAGGGCTGGGTGGGGCAGCAGGAGCTGGCAGGGGATAGGGCCAGACAGGGTAGAAATCTAGGGGCCTGGGGGAGCAAGCAGGTGTGGGTCATATAGGTGCTGTGGGGGGGTGGCAGCTCCTGTGTGGGTCATGTGGCCCCTGTTGAGGGGGTTGTAACCCCTGTTGGGGGGGCTGTAGCTCATGTGGGGGTCTGTGGCCCTGGGGGCTTAGTCCATGATCTTTTCATGGGGGTGCACTCTGTGGGGGACAGGGCACCCACCCCTCCTGATGATTCCCTCAGCACAGTCTCCCCAAAATCCACCCACACCTACCTACACACCCCATAGCCCCCCACATCCTTCCACAGCCCCCCACATTCTCCCACCCCTTCCTACGCCCTTCCTGCAAACCCCACATCCCCCCAACACACACCCTGTGTGCCCAGCTGCCAGACAAGATGAGACCTGCTGGCAGGAGCTGTGGCTACAGGGGCAGCTGTCCCCACATCCTGGTTAGTGAAGGGGTCATAGGGAGCTCTAACTGCTGTATGGTAAGAAAACTAAAAGCAAACAGCAAAACACATAGGTATTTAGAATTCATTTCATTTTGATGTTAGAGACACTGGTAGGCTTCCAAATTGCTTTAACACTGTAGACATATCAATAAAACATTGCCCAACTGATCACTTTCTCTCTGTGTGTCTGTCTCGCTCTCTCTGTAATTTTAGATAGTGGTCTTTTCTTTTAATAGTGGAGGAACATGGATTTTGGGGTATTTTACACAGTGGCTTTAAGATTTTTTTTATCAGGGATATTTCAGTTTTCAAATAGGGGACACCAGAATTCCTGCTAGGAAGGCAAGTGGCAGGAATCAGGCAGACGAGCCTGATCAGAGCTGGCACATTGGACCCAGCTGAAGGTGGCTGACCTCCTGGCCAGTTGGGGCCATGGGGATATGCTTTGACAGCTCAAAGCAGGCCACCACACTGGGAACATCTTCCAGGCGATAGCTGCCCAGATGGCCGGGCAGCAGGCAGTCATGTCAGTAGTGCTGCACAATGGCCATCTCTGTAGCTACAGCCCACTGGCAGCTGCCCCAGAGGGGACAGATGCCTCTAACTGACTGCAGTCCCCACCTGGATCTGGCATGTGTGCAGCAGGTCACAGCTAGACCAGACTGCTGCAGTGGGTAAAGTGTGCAGGGAACTCTCAGGGCTGCTTCAGCAGTCCAGATGGCTCAAGGGGTAACGTCCTCAGGTATCAATTGGCTGGGTCTCAGAAGTTCCTGAGAGTGAGTAGCCCTGAGATACTTGCCAAAAGTTCAAAAGACAAATGATAAATACTATTGAAAATAGAAACAAAGTCAATTATACTTAGGAATAGACAATTAAAGACAGGCTTGACCTACAAAACCTAGGTTTGGATCTGGATCGACTAAAAATTCATGGGTATTACATTTCAGAATTTCATTTCACATCATTATAGAGGTAAGGGCCATTTTTTAAATTCAAAGGTTCTGAGAAATCTGTTTTGGTGCCTGGGTAGCTTATATCCAAAGCTTATGTTCAATAATGTCCAATGATTTTGTCAAAAAAAGAAAAAGAAAACAAGAAAGAAAATACTGTCTGACACACACAGATGTCTTCCAAATCAAATCATTGTATATTTCAGGCAAAGATGACTCAGCTGCCAGAGGCTGAAAAAGAAAAGATAGCTGAGCAATTGGCTGACTTGAAGAAAGTCAAGAGCAAGCTTGATGCAGAGATTGAAATATGGGATGATACCAGCAATGACATCATTGTTTTAGCTAAACGGATGTGTGTGATTATGATGGAGATGACAGACTTCACAAGGTAATTATACATAAAATAGTCTTCAATATTTATAACTGTTAGAGGCAGTTGTCATATTGGTAAAACAAGGGATACTAAAATGTTGTAATGGCAAGTGACAACATCTTTGTAATGAATCCACTATAATTGAACTTTAGAGCATTAGATTTGAAGTACTGAAACCCCAAAAGGGTTGTTTTAAGCTTTGTATGATGTTCGTCCTTGAATGGAAAACCATGATTTCTATCTGTCCTCTTTGGGGTTTGTTGTACATTTTGCTCAGGGACATTTTCTCTAGTTGATCCTTTTAGCATTTGAATTTTTTATTTTCTATTGAAAATGATAAAGTGACAAAGTAATTTAAGTTTCCTAGTTAGAAAATAGCTCATCTTAAACTTTATCCTATTTGTATGACAGATATTACTTCTGTAAAATGTACCGTAGCAGTATACAATGGCCATGTATACAACATGAACTGTATAGGACAAATGACTAGTACATGTGCAATTGGACTGATTGCTTAATTTCACATTTTCATAACAGCTGAAATGGGATTATTTTACCTTGTTACATTATGCTGTATTATGTAGTATCCATGCTACTGTATGACAGACAGATTTGAAAGAGGACATTTCTCACTGGTGTCATTATAGGTTACGTGGTTGTTGTACTACCTGAAGCAGTCTGTTTTAGAAGCATATTGTCTGTTGCAATGAATGTGTAAGCAGTTATTTTCATAGTTACAAATATCAAAGGAATTGTTTATACCTGTTTATTAATAAAAATCTTATGGGTAAAGGTGGTGGAGCGGGGGTGGTGGAGTCTCAGGTGGTGGAGTGGGGGCCCCAATGGAGCCTTACATGGAACTTCTTGTTCCGTATGGGGAAAAAAAAAATAGCAGACCTTTCCTGCAAGCGACAGGAGAATTATAAGGCACCAAGGACCAGATCCTCAGTTAGTGTAAATCTCGATAGCTCTATTTAGTTCAAGCTAAACCAATTTGTATCAGCTGAGGCTGTAGCCATAGGCCTGCCCCACACTTTTCTATTACATTATGGTAGCACTTCTCAAACGATTCATAATTTGACAGGGTTTTAAAGCGATACCTATTAACCCTGAAGTCCACTACCTCTCAATGTATTTTATGATGCAATATACCATTATAACAGGAAAAGATACACTGTGAAGTCAGAGACTTTATAATTAAAACCTGTCTAGTTGCACCTCTCAAAAATGATTTAAATTAATGGCCTTTGATTCATCAAGATTAATGGAGTCAATTTCTGCTTTCAGTTTTGCCCGTATGGCTCTCAGACCTCACTGTGAGCTTAACTCTCATGTTCAAGAGCAGAGTAGGGTCTGTTAAATTTTGCCCTCATAGGGCATATCCAGATAAGCATGCATGTGAATCTTGCTGCATCTCAAACCCATGTGCAGGAACAAAAAACCATTTCCCGCAATGCAAATTTGTAGCTCCGGGGCAAAATTAGATATCTGGATATCCAGGAGTCAAAAAAGACCTTGGGAAAAAGTGGAGTGGGGGACAGTCCTGGATCATGCCCTGAGGCAACTGGAGGCCCAGTCCTCCACAAAGACAGTCTTGTAGGCAGTGAAAGTGTCTCTATTGCTGGCCTTTGCCCCAGTACTGAAGCACGCTGCCTGCTTATGTGGGGGAAGAACCCTGCAGGCAGGGCAGTCCATGTGCTGTGTGTGGAGCTCTGCCCTGTAGGGGGTGGGGGACCCACTCCTCCTAAGTAGCCCTCCCGCACACACAGTCTCCCCACACCTACCCACACACTGACCCGCATTCCCCCACATCCCCCTACCCCCTTCCTGCAACCCCCCCATATGATAAGGAAACCAAAAGCAAACATTAAAACATATAGATATTTAGGTTTTATTTTATTATGATGATAGAGACACTGCTAGGCTTCTAAATTGCTTTAATATTGTAAATATAGCAATAAAACATTGCCCATCTGATTAATCCCTCTCTCTCTTGTTCTATTTGTGGAAGAACATGGATTCTGAGGTATTTTAAAAAGTGAAGTCTGGATGCTGTTTCAGCAGTCCATTTGGCACAAGGAGTAGCGTCCCCAGATACTAATTGCCCAGGCCTCAGAAGCTCCTGTCTATTTGTGTTATACAAATGCCATGGGCCCAAGGCCCACCTAACTAACTAGTGGCCCCTATGGTGTGGGACCAATGGATGAATAACACAACTAATTCCTCAGGACAACTAAAGTAAAAACAGGATAGGAGTGATATGGGGGTCAAAGGTTCAAAATGTGAAAATAAGTGCTGTGGAGGGGAACACAGTGAGCTCACAGTGAGATCTGAGCAGAGACCCCCAGGCCGTGCCACAAGTCCTCAAAGGCATCCAAGGAGCGGTGGACACTGCCCACTGGTGCTGTGCCCAGAAACATGCACGGACAAGTGAGAGGAAAGCATCCCCACAGTCTCCAGGCACATTCTTGGCCTTCTTCCTAATCAAGTACAGGGTCCACTTGGCCAGGGCCAGGAGGAGGTTGACTAGGAGGTCCCAAGACTTGGTGGTGCCACAGATGGGGTGACCAAAAACAAAAAGATGTGAGGTGAACTTCAACCAGAGAAGGTTCTGGAAGGTTCAAGAGAAGGTTCTGGAGGTGGAGAGACTGCAGCCTGGTGCTCTTGAGGGTCATGTGCACCAAGGTCTCTCTCTGCCCGTAGAAGAGGCAGGAGAGTGGGGTGTCCATGAAGCTTACCACATACATGCCCCTGGCGATGGCTCCATGGAGGAGCCACCAGCTGAGGTCCCCAGTGGATAGTGGAATAAGTGTGGAGTACAGAGTATGGTGCCCCAGCCACATGCTTGCTGAGCAGTTCCTGCCACTTGGTGTCTGGGCAGGATGTGAGGGGGGCATGATGGATAGTGCAGCACATGAGCATGTAGAGGTGGTAGTGATGGATGGTGGAAAATTGGCCCGGTTTGGTGTCCTTCAGCTGGCTTAGGTGGTGGAGTGGGGAACACTGTGAGGCTGGGCAAGGTGCCAGCCCCATGAAAAACTCCAGTGGGCTGGAGGACACAGGGGGGAAGATACCACCATTGCACAGAATCTGGTCAACAAGGGAAAGGCATTGGGAGGTAGCCCACATCCTTCAGTAGGCTGTCATTGAAATGCCAGTAGGCCGACCCTGGATGCCCAAGCCCTAGCATGGTTTGGGCTCAGGCAAGGTGGTGATCGCTGAAAGGGGTCAGACAGATGCCAGATGAGTGGGTCCAGGCAAAGTGCAGCAGAGATATAAACCCAGTCCAATTGGGAGTGGCATGCCTGCTCCTCCCCCACCCTTACATAGGTGAAGGCAGGGGGGTTGGTAGGGTGACAGGCATGCCAGGGAGTAGTCCATCAGGATCTCCCTGAGGACACCTATGGTGGCCTGGTTTTGCTCCCTACCCAACCTGTCTTGCACATCTAGGATAATGTTAAAGTCCCTGCCAAGGACCACTCATGAGGTTTGAGGGTGCCAATGTATGTGGCCACCTTGCCAACTCTGGGTCCCCCTCAGGGGCATACATGTTCAGAAGGTTCAGGATCAGCTCTTACACAACCTTAACATCCTGGAGAACCTCCAGCTGCAGGCCTGGGGAGAACAGGGTGGCTACCTGGCAAGAGGTGGCTTAAAGATGGCTAAAAAAGACACTGCTTTCCCACTCCAGCCACCAACTAGGCTCATTGGCTGTAGTCATCAGGGTCTCCTGCAAGAATATCATGGGGTATCCTTGCTCCTAAAGGAAGGACAGCACCCAGCACCTCTGGAGACCCTTCCTGAAGCTGTGGACATTGAGGGTCATGATCTTAAATGACCTCATGGCTGGGGGGGGGGTGGAGTAGATGATTCAGCCAGGGCCTTGTGCATCTCAATGCCCAATGTGGAGCCTGCTAGTTCACATAGTGCCCTCCCATATGTATAGAGGGCATCTATGAAACTGCAGGCCCACCTATAGATCCAGGTGTTGCAGCTTTTGGACCCCTTGCCTTCCCCCACTAGAGCCCTCACAGTGGTAAGGACACTGTTAAAATCTCCCCAGGGATCCAAGACTAGCTGTACCTTCCTGACAGACCAACGGGTGTAGTCACAGTCAAGAAATGCAAGTGGCTCATCCCTGGGGGCTGTTGGAATGGAGAAGTCCACAGGCTCCATGGTGTCCTTCTGGTCCTGGGGCTCAGTGGACTCCTTAGGCAACCTTGGAACCCCCCAGTCCACTATGACCCCAGACTCTGATTGAGACTGGGAGAGCTCTGTAGCCCTTTGGGACAGGGGTGGGGGTGGGGCTCCTTCAGAAGATGGTGCGGTAGAGCTGGAGCCCTGAGGGGTCTGTGCAGGGTCCCTGAAAAGATCATCCTGTTGATTAGGTGACACCACCATGACCCCCTCTGGTGTGGGACTGGTACAGCCTGGATGTGAGGTTTTTTTGGGAGGGGGAGGGAAGAGACCCATCAGGCACCAGGGTATCTTCGGTATCTGCCTCAGGGTCCTGAGAAAGGGGACCTCCTCCCTCAGGACTCACCAGGGTGAGCCCCAGGGCCTCTGCATTCCCCAGATCAGATGGAGGAGGCTCTGCTGCTGGGCCTTCCTTTGGGTAGGTCCGCCTCAGCCTCAGCACATGTGGTTTCAGGGGGTAGGCCCTAGCCAGCAGAATGAGGGGCTTCTTCCATGGGCTCCTGTTTGGGAGTATCTAGCAGCTCTGAAACCTCCTCCATGGGGATCACCCATTTGATCTTTCCCAGGGTTGGGGTGTCAAGCTTAGCTGGGGAGGCCCCTGGAGGCTGGGATGCTCGTTCCCCGCATCTGGTGGTCTTGGGAGGGGGAGAGGAGTCCTTCACATCAGAGGGCTCCAGCAGCACCCGGGCCTTCCTCTTGCCTTTATGCCCAGAGGGACCTGCACCCACTCAGACATGGGGTGGTCCTCAGGTGGAGAGGCTTCAGTAGGAAAAGATGAAGGTTGGTGGGAGAGGGCCAGCCATGATAGGGGGGCAGGGTCCCTTGAATTCAGAGGGGGGCTTGTAGTTGTGACTGGAGTGCCAGGGGGGCCTGAGAGGGAAGAAGTGCCAGTGGTAGGGGCACTCCTTTTGCTAGTGGGACCTGTGGATGCCCTCCCCACCTGGCCCATGGGGCATTCATGATCCAAGTGCCCCAGGGCATGGCAACAGAAGCACCGCAGGTCCCCCAGTGTATAGAAAGTCCTCACCGGGGCCCCCTTATAAGGAATTGCTAGGCACCCCTCAGCCTTCAGGTGTGCTTCTGCCACTGCCACTATGTGGATCATAACCTGGTGATGGAAAGAGAGCACATGGTGGAGGTCAGGGTCTCAGCACCCCAGTGAGGGAGCCACCACCGGGGAGATAACTCTCCCCAGGGTTTTGAGCTGGGGGAGCAGGGCCCAATTGGGAATATAGGGATGGACATAGCTGAGGACCACCCTGGTCCCTAGATCTTCTAGAGGCTCAAGGGGGATGTGTTCACCCTCCACCATGAGCCCCTGCAGGAAGACAAAGCAGGATCAGACGCAGTGAGGTAGCTGTAGGGGAGGGCAGGAGCAGTCAGTCAATTAGGAAGTAATCCAGTGCAGGGGGTGTGTCAGGTGGTGCAGCAGGGAATCTCCCTCTATCCTGAGAGTGGGCAGCAGCAAAAGCAGCAGGGATGGTGGGAGCTGTCCAGTTTAGCCACTCAGGGTGTGCTTTGGTGAAAGTGGAGGTAAAGGCAGTGGGTGGCCTTCCAAGGCAGCTGGGTCAGGCAAGACACCTTCAGGCTCTGGCAATGATGGTGGGGTAGGAGGGGCCTACAGGCAGTGCAGACTCCCTCCCCAGGCTGTCCCCCGACTTCAGCTTGGTGGCAGGCTGGGCAGCAGGCCAGAACAGAGGTGAAGAAGCTGGAGTGTGGTGCAGTGCAGTGGGCCCCTCCCCAAGGGGGGAAATCAGTGTGCAGCAGAGGATGCCCCCCGTGTGGTGGGGCAGCAACAGCAGCCCAAGGCAGGAAGGGGTATGGCCAACTCACTCCCAAAAGCTCTGAGACCAAACCAGCAGCTAGCAGTAGCCAGAGGCAGGAAAGGGCCTGGCCATCTCCTCCCCAGAAGCTTCTGAGACCAAGATTGCAGCGACAGCAGCAGCAGCAGCAGCAGCAGCATGGGACAGGAAGGCGCATGGCCAACTTCCTCCCAGAGGCTCCTCCCCTAGAAGCTCCTGAGGGCAAGTGGCCTTAAGCTGCTGGTCGGGTCAGTTTTTTATTCTGCTGGGGTCAGCACAGGTGCTGGCTCCGGGCTCTAGTTCCACCTGGCTGCAGATCTGGGAGGGGCCAGGCAGGGTTATTTTGCCTCAAGTGGCACAATTTGCCCCACACCAAAGTGCATGTTTGAGCACATGCACTGAGTCAAAAGGCCCTGACTCAAATTTGCACTGCTTCTACATGCGGACATGCACATAAAGTCCGCAGTCACTGACAGTAGCGTGTGGAATAATTCACTCAGCAGGAAAAAGGAGAATACAAAAGGATACCAATTCAGTGAGAGGATATGTTTGCATAATTTTTGGTGGGGGGACCCATCATCCTCACTTTTTAACAATCCTTTACATTTCAGAACCTTGCAGAAACACCTAACAGTGGAACATTATCAAGTTGGCCATTAATTTTATCCATAAACATTACTGAAAGCAAATAAATCAGCAGCAGACAGGGGATTCAGGCATGGGCCTTGAGGTGGTGCTGCTGCACCTTCCTTTGATTTCTCAGCATGGCTTGCAATGACAGGGTACAGTGTAGCATGCATGCAGTGAGCTCCCTGCTGCCCATCATCTGTCCAGTGAGGTCTCCTCTGCCCATCATCTGTAACCCTCTTTGCAAAATCCTAGATCCATTATTGGATGAAGGCACTTGCAATGATTGCACCAGATCATTCACTGTGTTCTTGCTGCTTTGCCCATCTCTGTGTGCATCTACACATGCTGATTTAAGATGCTTTAGCCCTACACATGCTGATTTAAAATGAATTAATGGTGCACAGCTACATGTGTGCACCCTTAATGTGCTTTAAAAACAGTGATATTAGGCTATCCATGCCTAAATTTGATACCTGCAGGAACAGGTATCAAGTTTAGGTGTGAATAGCTCAAGTACATTAATGAACGTGCAGACATGTTAAGGCACATTAACGCTATATATGGACTGACTTCAGACTAACTTTTGTCTCTTGTTGGTTTGTGAACACAGCTTTAATGTGCTTTAAGGTGTATATGTGTAGATGCAAGCCTAAATTGCCTCAATGTGCATTAAGTTAATGTGCATTAAATTTAGGCATGCCTACATGCACATGTAGACATGCCCTCTGGAGTGCAAGGCAGCCAGAAATCAAGCTTATTTGTCTCTTTCAGTTTCTTCCAAGATAGCTCAGCAAAGTTAAGCCACATATGGTTCCCATTGTAGGCCACTTGGCTAAGGGAAAAAACTGGAGCTGTCACATTCATGTTATTCCTTGATCTGAAAAGCAGCTCTCCCGGGTCAGAGGCATCTAGGCAGAACAATGAGTGGCTGCTACAGATTGCATTCCAACATTGCTGAAGGCCAGAGCTTAATCATAGTATCATAGGAAAGCAGGGCTGGAAGGGACCTTACAAATTCCTGTAGTCCATCCCCCACTCAAGGCAGGATCATTCCTTACTAACTATCTCAGCCAAGTGTCTGTCTAACCTGCTTTTGAAAGGTTCAAGGCATGGAGATTTCACAGCTTCTCTAGGTAGCCTGCTCCAGTACTTGACTACTCTCATAGTCAGAAGGTAATGTATAGATTCATATATTTATTCCAGGAGTAACAACTGCAATGTTAGAAGATAGTTTGAATTTTTCCCCAAATTTTTGGCAATTCTCTAATCTTTTACTTCACAGACATATTGTAGATGAAATGAGATTGCTCGGTTTGCATGACCATATTGTATGTTATGTACTTAGATTGTAGGATCTTGATATAGGATTTTCTTTTTGTTTGGTGTCTGTGCAAGCACAGCTGATAGAACAGTGGAGTTCTGATCCATGACAAGAGCTACCAGATAATCAAATAAATAAATACTGGTAGATGCTATAATAATATCAACAATAAATAATAGTACTGTGCAGTAGGACTGTGCAAAATGGCACATTTCGCCTTGAGATTCAAGTGTTCTATGGAACAGTGTTTTTTTCCAGATTTCGTTTAAATTTGAAACAGCTCTTCTGTTTTGCTTCATTGAAACAGTGAGGCTGTTTCAACGTCTCACCCATTAGCTATAATGGGGAAGCTCAAAACAGCCTCTCTCATTTGGCAGGCAGCTGGGCTGTTTGTTTCCCCAGCCCAATCTGGGGCTGGGGTTGGGAACTCAGCACAGCTGAGATGACTTCCCAGTCCCAGCTTGATTGAAGTGCTCGGGAGGGCAACTGAGCCTGGCCTCAGTTCTCTTCCCCTGTGCTGTGATCGGCTTTCTGCAGCCCAGCAGTAGGAGATGGGGAGAGCCAGGGCTGCGCACTTGGTTGTCTCCCACCACCTCACTACTGGCTTCAAAACTCAAAACATTTCAAAATTTTCAAAACATTTCTACTAGTTTTGTTTTATTTTGAGGCTGTTTTGAAACCCTTTGTTTTGATTCGATTTTGCTGGTTTGAGCTTGAAATGAGTTGAAACAGCGTCGAATCAAATTTAAATTTTGCATAGCCCTACTGTGCAAGGAATTTTCTTATATTAGTTCATTTAGTTTTACTAACCTGTATTTGAACACATGCAGTGTTACTGTCCTCTTGTTACAATTAATGGATTGGATCTTGAGTGTTGCAGGACTTACAGAATTGGAAAATTGCAATTTTTTGTTTATCTGAAAATATAGGTGCTCTCATTGCAGGCCTCTTCCTGTAACATCAAAGGTAGCAAAGAGCAAATATGTGGCACTGAGACACAATTGGCTATTTATCCTACTCTCCTTATGAAAATCTGATGGTGGAGGCATATCAAACAGTGGTTGGGCATGAAGTTTGGTACTGTCAAAGCCTTCGATTCTGTGGAATATGGAAAGAATAAATTATTCTGACATATTATATGATTGTTACATCAGAAACTACTCAGGCAAACTGAATTTTTTCATTTTGGCATTTGGTATTTCTGTGGATTTCTGTTTTCTTCCTACTGTATTCTTTTGCATTCTTTTTATTTAATCTCTTTGGGTGCTTTACAGAAATCTCTATCTTATCAAGGTCACCCTGCCATCACAAGTTATCCTACTACATTCTAACAATAATTAATTTTACAAAAATAAGTCAACAGTCATCTCAATATAGCTCTTCAGTCAGGCATGACTCTCATTTAGATTAGTGAATATTATATCTACACAGGGGCTAACTTTTATATCTCAAATCTAATAAAAAATTTTAGATGAGTAAAAAAACTTAGTTCCCTGAAAACACTATTTCTCTTTTCTCTAAGAACTGATTAATGCAAATATAGAAATAGTTCTGGGAGCAGAGGCTAGAACACAGTATTTCCCTGGCTAAGAGAGTACCCCAACCACTAGGCTAGAGTTTGCCTTGCTTTTTTACTTTCTCTCTTCTCCCACAATGCATTTATGATTTTTTTTTAGAGAAATGCACAGCTCAGCAGGAAGAATGAAAAGTACCCCCTCCTTTCCAGATAGCCTAAGGCCTAGATGGTCAGGATACTCCCACTTTCTGATTTCTAAGCCTTTTTTTACATCTTGTACAAAAATGTTGTATTTGTTTTTTTCAGAATGTAATTTTAAATATTCCTCCCCCTTGTGGTTAGTTAGTTAACGATCATTTTAGGCTTGTGGTATAGGATAAGTATTAGTTCATGTCATTGCAATATTATCTGATATTTATTTTCCAGTTCTTTAAATACTTTTCACCTGATGCATCACCTAATGCCTTACTGAAACATATTATAACTATATTGTTGCTAAGCAGAAGGATCCGCTGAGTGATTCTATCATAGAAATCTCTTTTATTTGATTGACATAAAGCTAGCTGGGAATGATGGGAAGACACAGTTGCTGCTAGCACACTTGTATTTGTCCCCAACTGAATATTATTTATATTTTAAAATTATAATAATGCCCTTAAAATGCATATTTATAGTAGGGGACCAACTTCAGCCTTGGCATATAGATGTGGATGGTTTGGAAGCTGTGCATATATTATGCTAAATCAATGGCCTCCAAGCTTGTTCCAGCAATCTAATTCTTACGCAGTGTGTGCTGCTACAGGGATAACATCTGAAGTTAGTTGATGTCAGCTTTGTGATCCCACATATTTGCTGAAGGTTGCTGCTCTAGGAAAAAAAAAATGGTTAGAGTTTTTTCTGGCTTTTCTTTAGCACAAGTAAAGAAAAGTTTACTTTTCAGGGGCCAGTATCAGTTTCTTTGAGATGTCTGTAGTAAACAAAGTACAAAAAAAGAAAGAAATGTCACTGCACTATTGTAACCCAGGCAGTACTCCAAGATGCATCCCCTTTCCAAATAAAAGGATCAGAACAGGCGCACAAGTGCTGTGGGAGGTGTAGGGACCTTCCTTTCCCTATAGAGCAGAGCCAGATCACCAATGGGGACTTAACCATATACCTTTTAATGAGAAAAACAGTAGTGGGAACATAATATGTATAAA
Source organism: Crocodylus siamensis (assembly GCF_052110815.1). NCBI lineage: Eukaryota > Metazoa > Chordata > Crocodylia > Crocodylidae > Crocodylus > Crocodylus siamensis. The sequence goes on along the minus strand of NC_143401.1, from coordinate 51,155,285 downwards.
CCCAGGGGGTATAGGGGACACAACCCCCTGAGGGAACGGGATTCAATAAAGGTTAGGCATTTACATTTGTAGACATATTCATTCAGTTGACAAAAGACAGGTTTATCAAAGTATAAAACACAAACAGCACAACAAACAATACTGGTTAGCAAAATATAAAATGCATAAAATACAAAATGTCAAATAACAAGAGATATAGGGCCTAGGTACCTGGAGGGGTGGAAAGAAGGAAAACACAATGACACCCTTCCACCACAACAAGAATTTGTCCCTGTCACTCCCTCAGCCATACCTGACCCAGCTAGGACTTAAACTCATTTTTCCTATGTGGGGACAGAAACTCTACCACACAACCACCAGTGCTGAGACAACACTAAGCTGCTAGGGGTTTTGACCTTCCAGGAGCCGCTGCCTCATGTTGAGCTGCCCTTCCTTTTGCTGGAGGAAATGGAAGCAGAACTGGGAACCTCTTGGGTCACTGGTCAGCTTCTTGCTGGAACTGGGGAACCTCTCCTGCTGGCTGCAGACCCTCATAGGGGGGATCCTAGAGCCCAGCAGGGAGCCTCTCCTGTCAGCCGCACACTGTACTGCTGTGGTTCTACTTGCTGCCAGCAGGTCCCACTCCTTCAGGTTCTTCTGGGGCAACTGCTCCCAACCCACTGACCCAGATCTTGCCAGTGCTTTGAAACTCCTTCCCTGTGGTCCCTCACTGGTCTCCCCAAGTCAGCTGCCTACCTCTTTTATCCTCCTCCAGGTGACTTGAGGGGCTAATCAGGGCACATGGAGTGGGAGTCTCTGGGGCCTGATTGGTGTGGAAAGGGAATCTCAAGTCCTCCAATCATCTTTTACCCTTTCAAAACCCCTGGGCCAAATCACCACCAGCTAGCCCATCACACTATTAAGGCTTCAAAAACACCAAGAAGATTTACTGAAGTAAGAAAAACAAATGAAAAATCCTAGACAGTCTGCTGGAGCTTTCCATCTATGTGTTCAGCTTGAAGATCTTATCCTTACCTCTTTTGCAAAAATATCAATTACAAATACATCAGATTCTAATACCCTTTCAAAAGCTTTTTCTTCTACACTACACAAAAAATCATGTAGAGCTAAGTTGGGGTCACAATGAAGAAATCCAGTTTTTGTGAACATTTGCACACAAAAAAATCAAGTAGGTGCACTTTTTGTTATAGCCTCTGAAAGATTAATTACAAGACCATACTAGTATTACTTTAGTACTGTTTTGAACAAATAAGATTCCCCTTACCTCTTTTATAGAGCAGTGAGGTAAAATAATGAAAATTCCTACCTAACAGTTAGTTATTACCATTACTGGATTTACCTATAATGTTCTACACATTGTTTTAATTTAAAAATCTCTTGCTACATTATCCCACAAATTCATAATGTCTTCCTCTGTAAAAGGAGGCATGGTCATCTACTTAGGGGTTGCTTCAGTGTATATTAACAACTTTTTACATAAGCAGGATATTGATTGCCATGGTCCCCCTGATTTACCAGTGGCAGGTTAGGGAGTTATGTCTTGTATTGTGTAAGGATTGACAGTAGTTTTACTAAGAGGTTATATTATGTATTTATATAGGATGGTTTGGATAATGAGTGTAATCCTGCCTCAGGCCAGCAGTTGGACTAGATGACATATAGGGTAAGGGTATGCGAAACGGGCTGTATTTGATTTAGATTTGGACCAAATTGGGGACAGTGATTCTGTTCATTGATTCAGAACACTGTCCCAATTTGATTAGGCTGAATCTGAATCTGAAGATTCAATGGTGATTCAGCCATAGACATAGCTTTAAATGTTTTTCTAAATACCTGAAGGTACCAGGTGCACCATTTGGCCACCAAATCAGACCAAATATCTGCCGAATTGAATAAGTGACCAGAGCTTTGCACAGTCCTAATATAGGGGTCCTTTCCAGCCCTTCTTCTCTAAGATTCTATAATTCTATAATATTGTGTTGTTACGTTTTAAATTATTCATAGAGTTCCTCTAAGTTTGGTGCCTCACAAAGAGATTAAAAAGAAAATCCCATTATTTTTTTCCACACAGAAGAGGCCTTGTGAGCTTCGTACAAGGATCCATCATCATTCTCACATCATCAAATGCATGCTGGGAACAAAAAAATGCTATAAAGTCTTACTGCACAGTAAGCCTTCTCTGGGAGCAGCCAAGTAGCCTGCTGCCAGGCCCCCTGCATCAGCCAGGGGTAGGTGCAGGGAGATCCAGGCTCCCTGGGATGCTAGCCTGGTGGCTGGCACAGATCACGGAGGTTTGCCCTAATGTGCATGAGGGCAGGAGACCTCTGCTGACTGCAGCAGCTGTCTCCTGGCCACCTGCACATCACAAAGCGTCCTGATATACAGCAGACCAGGAGACAGCTGCCATTTCAGAGTTCTTCTGGCACCCTGCACATGCAGACAAGCCCCGTGCCCTGCAGGGCTTCTGTGCACAGCTGGGGGCTGGCTGGGAGCTGTCCTATTTTTAGGAAGCAGAGAGCACCCCAGTCCCAGTGCTGCTCAGCTTCCAGCTGCACATGTAGATGGTGATATTTTACTGTGCAGCAGATTAGTCTACTGAGCAGTAAAGTGGCTTGTGTAAACACACCCGATGTGAATCTAATGAAAACATTAGCCATATATTCTAAAAGGCACATGTAAATCCTCACATTTTGTGCATAATTGTGTAGGAAATAAGGTAGGAAACAAGAAAATGTTGCTCCTAGTAGAGATGTTCTTGCCTGCCAGCACTGTCAAATCTTTCCCTTTGAAATCTAGTACTTGCTTCATATCCATAAAAGGACTTAGGACTTATATACAGGGAAAAGTTATTGTGCAGTAAGCTAGGGCATTAATTTACAGTTTGCTAGCTCACAGACTAACTCCTCACATGGGCACTCAGGGGGCTGTCCAAAAAGCATGCCCCTATGGAGCAAGCTAGGGTGTAAAAATACAATGGACTGTCTACTGTCCTCCAACTTTCTGTGTGAATGCTGCTTTGAACCTGGAGGTATCCCTAGCATGTACAAAGACTATCTATATCACTTCCTTGCTGCTCAAGTATTCCCTACCGATCTCCCCTGCTCCTTCAAAAACAAAATGGAAATGAGCTAGTGAAGAGACATTTTGGGTACCCCCACCACAAGTCTGAAGATCTGTTTCTGGTGTGTTTGAGAGGTGTGGGTGGTGTGTACTCAAGAATGAATTTCTTGAGAACAATGCAAAAGTAGCACAAATGTACTCTAAGAATCTTCAGAGGGGAGTTAGTGTGGTGTAGCTAGTGCATCTTACCTAATTAATTACACAGTAACCTCCTAGAACAGGTAAGCCCACATAGGCCCACAGTGGAATTTAGACACTGCTGTCCAAAACTGCACTTTTGAAAGCCCTTGTTCAGCTTCTACCTTAACGCCATTTGCACCTCTGTGTCTACCATTAAAGCTTCCTCCCAAGCTGAGGAAGGAACGGAACCCAGGCCAGGGGCGAGTGTGCTAAGTTCTGAACTTTTATATAGAAGAGTAGGAATGCACCCCCATCTTTCCAGAGTGATTTCTGCTTCTTTCTGAAAGAAAGGGGGGAAAAAACTTTGGGGCAATAGACCTAAAGTGGAGGAAGGCCTGGGAGGGGTGACATTTAGGAAACTCCCTTTTTTTAAATGTCTCCTGTTGCCTAGTTAGGCATCTCTAGGATCAGGTGGTTTATTTTTGCAGAACATCTTCTGAACTGCCCAATTGTCTCCAGACACCATGTAAAAGGCTTGAGTGCCTAACGCGTGGCAGTTGATATTGCTATAGGTGCTAGTATTCCAAAAGTTAAGTGTCACAATGCTCAACATTGTGTCACCAATTGTTCTTTGTGGTTCTGGGCAGAAGAGAGTTTCTGCTAACCATTTAAATACAACCAGATTTTATCAATAATTTTTGCCTTGGAAATTATATTATTGAAAATTTCAGTTTTGTAATAGAAAGCATTTCTGCATAGTATTGGGATTCCACTTCCTTGGTGGGACATAAGCTTATATCTTATGTTGCAACACAGTACCTAAAAGGAACTGCTTCTGCTTTGCGATTGACAAGCTTGCACCATTGGATTGAATTTTCACAATTCTTAGGGTGAATTTGTCTAAACAACAAACAGTAAATAGCTTTTCTTAGCTTCAAAAACTTTATGAAATATTGCTTTGGAGGACTGGTGGTCTGTACCTGCAACTTTACAACTTCTTCTTAGCTCAGATTATCATTTCATGTGAATAGGAATGAGCAAAGGCTGTTAAGAAAGATTTTCCTCTCACCCCCTATTTTCACTGTACAAGAAAGTAGATGGAGATAAAAACAGGAGGAATTGAAGAAACATCTCTTACTCATCAGTCTGAGCAACAAGTTAGCTGTATAGCTGTGGATAATCCATTCCACAAAAAAAGAAGTTGCCTGGTCAGAGCAAGAGGGAAGGAAGCAAGTAAGGAACTGTGATTCATTCTTTTTGTCTACCTTTATTTATTTACATCTAATATTTTTTGTCACATGGGAGAGATTGAAAATTTGCAGTTTAAGCCCCAGAAAGTCACCTACATAGAACAAGAAAAATCAGGCTTGAGATTTCTGTACATGATCCAAGTCAAATGAATGATGTCACTAAAAACAAACAGATGATCTTCCAAGACATGTCCAAAAAAGTGGATGGAAAATGCTCATGGTAAAATAACAGTGGGGGTCAGAATTCTGAAATACTGCATAATGAAAGTGGTAGATGCAAAATAAATAGTCACTTACTGATTTGAATTATGCCTGAGATGGAGAGGAATTTTTCATTTTATCAGTCCTATATATCCTATAGAAAGTTATCATTTCTCAGGATCCAGTTACAAATGGTGGCAGTCAATAAAGCTAAAATACTGTTTAGATTTTTGTGGTAGCTATGACCTAAGACCAGAATATGTCATGTTAATAGGCACAGTATAAGAAACCAAATACAGTGTAAGAGAAAATAGCATTGTGTATTGGACAAAAGACTGGTTAGGTATTTTAGGGGAGAGTGGAAGTATGGGGGAAGAGTATGGAGACTTTTGGTAACTATTGGATTTTGTTGGGAAGAAAGTATATCTACTCTGAACTGTGCTTTTAGCACAGAATTTTGGCCTGTGAGCCAGCCAGTTCACCCCTGAACAAAAGAGAGTTTATAATGGTTTGGCAGTGAAGTAAATGCAATTTCATGGAACAAGGAACTCTGAAGCACTTGTAAACAACGAGACTGAGCTACAGTTGCCCGGTATGACTCAAGAGTTGTCTCAAGAAAGACTTGCAACAACTTTGTAAGTAAATAATTCAAAGCTGTGCTCTGATTTTTTAAGTTAGTATTTTTCAAAGCCATATTCTGCAGGAACTAAGTATGTTGCAAACAAACAGACTTGAATCCATTATTGATCCAATGTCCTGGGTCCATTCATTTTTCTCGCAGTAAGAAAATAACTCACTCCTTAAGTCCATTTCTTTCAAATTGTCTTTTCTGACCATTCTTAAGTTATGAAAGTGGGTAAGGATCTTGGCAATGACTTCTTGTAATTGCTTTTTTGACTCATTTGTCCCAAGACACAGAGCTGAAGTAGGCTTTTGGAAGTTGGACCTGAATTTGGGAAAGTGTATAGTTATATTATCCCAGAAGAAGTATTCTCTATATTGGCAGAATCTGAGGAACAAAGGTTACATCATAGTACCCTCATATGTAGTAAATGAAACTGTGTGTTTAGAGATAGACAGACAGGCATGGCTGTGTATCCAGCACAGGAAGTGGAACTGGTGTTTCTGGATAAATATCATACACTGCTAAAGGGGTATACCAGTATGCATGCTTTTTCTGGCCCTTAAGTTCTGCAGTGAACAGAATGTTCACACCAGAGAGATGTGGGGAAAAGAAGGAGAATACCAGAGAATAAGAAGTTTGCTTGTTTTTCTTTTTCATATCTTGTCAAACTTGATTATGAACCCCTCCAGGAAAGCTAGGGTATTTGCTGGTGAATGGCATTGCAATTAAAAAAAACCCTTTTTGTTTTGTTTTTGCTTTGTTTTTGACAGGAAATAGTATTGAATTGTTTAGTTCTATCCGACTTTAATGTGCTCTCCTCCTCCTATTTGTTGTCTAGAGATAAATAGTAAGTGGTTGTCCTATCTATTATAATAGTTTTAATAATCTTCTGAAAAAAATAGTCAAATTTCTCTTCTGAATGGCTAACATGTCTATGACAAATGTACTGGGCTTGAATAATGACTTGAAAGCTTTGGAGGTAAACAAGATCAAGGACTGTTGTTTTTTTATCATATGTCACATCTGACTTTTAGTTTGGAGGATGGTTTTCAGCATTAAAAGACAAGGGGTTTTTTCCCCTTTAAATAAAAGAATGTGCATCTTATTGAGGGCCTGATACTCAATAAAACTGCCAGGTTTTAATGCATTCAGATCAGTAGAATAAGAAAAAAGATTGTTGTTAGGCACAGGAGGGATTTGAGATTAGTGTTGGCATGTGACTTATCCTTTATATTTAAATCTAGTTCAGCAAAGGGGAAGTTCATCCATGAATTAAAGAGCCACAGGAAGTTCCAGGGCAAGGATTTCATTGTACAGACAGGCAGAAGTCAGAGTAGATATATATGCACCTTAATTTAGTTAGACTGTAAGGTATGTATCTACCTTGACAGACTAAAATAGCTAACATACCTATCTCTAATTATGCATTATATAGAGAGATATTAATCCAATGGATACACTGAAGAAATTTACAGCCACTACACAGTGCTTATAGCCCAGCAATGAGGATTTCTGTGTTCCAAAGAACAAGCAGATCTAAGTGTAGACCGCTGAAAGGTCTGTCATCACGTTATTCTTTTCTGTAACAGAGGATGTGCCTACATGTACATTAATGCACTGTAGTTAGTGCACATTAAGTTTAGTACTTGCAAAACCAAGTACTAAATCAATATGCAGTAACTGGCACAGTGCCAGCACATGGGTTTTTACAAACTCAAACTGTTCCGTAGCCTAATACTCTGCGCAGTAGCATTTTAGCATAGGTTTTGCCTGGCATGCTACTGCAGTTTTATTAGACTTCTGTACAGTTAGCATCTCATGTATATGTACACACAGAGTATATGGTGTGTGGGAGGGTCACACTGGACCAGCCCCTTGTGATGGATTTAGCATGGCTTGGTCCAGTTCAGCCCTGTGCTGGCCCCCTGTGCTATGTGCAGGGCTCAGGGCACCAGATCCAGCCCATGGACCACATGCAGCATGTAGAGCTAGGGCCAGTGTGTGGGGTCAGTGCAGTTACCCACAGCCTGGATTGTGTGGCTCCATAGGCTGGATCATTTAAATGCTAAGCAGCATAATTGTGTCACTTACAGTATTCTACATGCTATTTGTCTGATTAAGTTTTAGCAATGGATACCAGTTGTCCTACCAAAACTGCATGTATAGTCATTACTAGCTTAAGGCAATTGGTACCCACAAGAAGAAACATAATCTGTCAGATTTGTGATGGAAAGTTGAGATATGTCAAGTTAAATCATATCACATAATGCTGCATTATGTGCTGCTGGTCAGGGCAGCTCAAGTGTTATATTGCTCTGAAAATGTATATGCATGTCAGCTTATTTCTTTAGAAAAGTCTAAATAAAAAAATCCCAGATTTAATCTCCTTCCTTAAAATTTTGAGGTCAGGACAGAATGTGAATCCACATCTAAGTTTCGTGGCTTGCCTCCTATTCAATTACAAGGTAATAATACAGTGTTAATATGCTGTTGCACAGTATTATTAGGCTACTGTGCAGTAGCATCATTTAGAAGATGTTCGCTGGTGCTACTGCGCTAGATTTCATAGATTTCATAGACATTACCACCTCCCATGGCAGGCTGTTCCAGACCTTGGGGGCTTGGACAGTAAAGAAATTCTTCTTTATGTCCAGCCTGAAACGGTCTTGCAGGAGTTTGTGACTGTTCGACCTCGTCATCCCTTGGGCCGCTCTGGTGAACAAACGTTCCCCCAGATCCTGATGGTCACCCCGATAAACTTATAGGTGGCCATCAGATCACCCCTGAGCCTGCGCTTTTCCAGGCTAAAGAGTCCCATGTCTCTCAGCCTATCATCATAAGATCTGTTTTCCTGACCTCTGATCATGTGTGTGGCTCTCCTCTGGACTCTCTCAAGCTTCTCCACATCCTTTTTGAATTGTGGAGCCCAAAACTGGATGCAGTACTCCAGCTGCGGCCTCAACAAGGCCGAGTACAAGGGGAGAATGACGTCCCGGGATTTGCTCGAGAAGCATCTATGGATGCACGCCAGCGTTTTGGTCGCTTTATTAGCCGCAGCATCGCATTGCAGGCTCATGTTCATCTTGTGGTCAATGATGACCCCCAAGTCTCTTTCTTCTGTAGTGCTATCCAACCTAGCACTGACGAGCCTATAAGGACGCTGCAGGTTTTTCCTCCCAAGGTGAGGAGTTACTGCGCATTTATTTATTACTTGTTAATGGCCATGTGTAGACAAAACAGGGGCTGTAAATTGAAGTGGTGGGTTTTTAAAAGCACTGTTTCAATTTAGGACCAATTAAACCCCCATGTTGTGCACATACCTGACTTACCTGCCTCTCTGGATACGGGTAGGAGACGGCAAGCTGCCAGTGGGTGAAGCAGTCCCTGGGCTGCAGGGGAGCCTAGTGCTTCCCTCCACAGCAGTTCTGCCCTCCTCCCAGGTGGCACCCACCCACAGGCACTTGGCTTCAGCGGTCCTGGGGGGCAGCACAGCCATGGAGGAAAGCACCAGTCCCCTGTGAAGCTCAGGCAGGTAGGCAGGCTCTGGGAGAAAAAAAAAAGATCAGGCTTGCTGCTATTTTTTCCCCCTCTCTTGGACAGAGCCTGCATTCCTGTCCTGCTGCCCGCAGGGCTTCCTGCAGAGTCCCTGCGCTGCATGGAGCCCAGTGTCATTTAAAGCACATTATGCCACCAACTTTGCTACAGCCGCTGTAATTAATGTGCAATGTGCTGCTGAGGCATGCAAACACAGACACCATTAAAGTGGTGTAAAAACATTTAACCTGCTTTAAAGTGCCGTGCACACATGCCTGTTGTTTCAATTACACACAGCCACAAATACTAAATGAATGTGGAGTAACGACTGCAAAGTAGCATCTTGTATAGATGTGCCTATTTGTGTGAAAATGAAACATATTTTGACTCCAAAAGCAAAGAAATTCACAAAATTACATTTAGTATTGAGTCAACAGAAAGTGTCAGCTTGTATCAGAGGGTCTAGCAAAAGAACGCTAGACAGTAAATGTCATGTAAATAACTGATTTTCCATTTCACAGGCCAAACCAAAAAAATGAAAAAAACGCAACAACTTGGGGTCAATTTGATTTTTTAAATATTCAGAGTAAAATGAAAAATGAAAACTGTTTCTGGTTTAAGAAAGAACATTACATTTTTCAAACTACATTGAAGTAAATTTACAAATGAAACTTCTCCAAATGAAAATCCAGATTATTTTGTTTTGAAAAATGTTGAAACTAAATGTTTTGATTGTTTCAAGTTTCTCTTGATTTTCAGATTAATCATTTTGATGAATTCTGTGTGAATTTGAAGAATGATTTAGTCAACCTATATCTGCATTTTTCAGTGAAAAAAATGTTTTATAAAAATATTCACCTAGATGTATTATTGATGTAGGCATGCTACAGATATAACTGAATGTATAGTCTATATAAATAAAATTGCTAGTTTATGTGTAATATGACTGTTACATATTGCCCAGAGAAGCACTTCCTAGGGACCCCTGTGACACCACTCCTGGATTTTTCTCTCTCTTTTCCCCTTTGGCTGTGTGTAGATAAAACAAGAGGTATGTGTGCATGACGCTTTAAAGTGGGCTAAATGCATTTGCACCACTTTAATGGTGTTCCTGTTTGCATGCCTTGACAGCATATAGTGTATTAATTCCAGCTGCTGTAGGAAATTCGGTGGCGTAATGCACCTTAAATAGCTTGGGGTTCAGCAAACTAAAACTCCTCTGAGACGTTTTAGTTTGCTGCCCCTACAGCCGCAGGGCAAAGCACTGGGCTCCATGTAGTTCCACAGCTCTGCAGGAAGCCTTGCAGGTAGCCTGGTACCAGCCCAGGAAGACAGGTTTCGCCCAAGAAAAAACGATGAGTCTGATGGCTGCCCCACCCATCCCTATCCCTCTGAGGCCAGGCCCTGCTTCCCCCCACTGCATGGGAGGGGGGCCCTGCCAGGAGGCCCTGGAGCCCCCAGAGACCCTGCTTCTTCAGCGTGTAGAGGCTTTTTTTTCTTTTTTAAGTGCTGGAGTCTGGGCTGGGGGTGCAAGTGGCGGATGAGGCCATGGGGGGCAGCCACTGTGGGGTCTGGAGAAGTGGGGTGGAGCTGAGTGGGGAAGCCATTGGGGGGATGAAGGAGCCAGCAAAAAATGAGGCCAGGTGGGGCAGCAATCCAGGAAGCCGGGGGAGAAAGTGGGGGTGGGGCATACAGGCCATGCGGGGGGCGTGGTAGCCCCTGTGGGGGGCTATCTGACCTGTGTTGTGGGGGTGGTAACCCCTGTGGGGGGACTGTAACTCTTGGGGGGGGCTATAGCCCCTGTTGGGGGGATGTGACCCCTGTTGGGATGCTGTAACCCCTGGTGGGGGAGATGTAGCCCCTGTGGGGGATCTGTCACCCTTCTAGGCAGGGCTGTAGCCTCTCACCGGGGTTGTAATCCCTATGGGCAGCAACAAAACATATATATATTTAGAAATCATTGTATTATGATTCTAGAGACACTGGTAGGCTTCCAAATTGCTTTAACACTGTAGATGTATCAATATTGCCCAAATGATTGCTGGCTCTCTTTCTCTGTCTCTCTCTCTAGTGGTCTTCTGTTTTAATTGTGGAGGAGCATGGATTTTGTGGTATTTTACAGAGTGACTTTGGGATTTTTTTATCAGGGATTTTTCAGTTTTCAAATAGGAACACCATAATTCCTGCTATGGAGGCCAGTGGCAGGACCCTGCCTGCTCAGAGCTGGCACCTTCGACCAAGCTGGAGGTGGCAGATCTCCTGGCCAATTGGTGCCAGGATGACGTGCTTTGACAGTTCAAAGCAGGCCACCACACCTGGAACATCTTCCGGGCGATAGCTACCCAGATAGCGAGGCACAGATACACATGGCAGTAGTGCCACACAACGGCCAACTGTGCAGTCACAGCCCCCTGGCAGCTGGCCCAGAGGGGCAGATGATTCTACTGGCTGTACAGTCCCCATCCAGGTCTGGCAGGCAGCAGGTCACAGCTAGGCATCAGCCCCCACTGCCAGATTGCTGCAGTGGGTAGAGGGTGCAGGGAACTCTCAGGGCTGCTTCAGCAGTCCAGCTGATACAAGGGTTAGTCCCTAGGTACCAATTGGCCAGGCCCCAGAAGGTCTTGAGAGCTAGTAGCCCTGAGCTACTTGCCAGGGTGGCTTTTTATACTGCTGGGGCCGAGACATGGCAGCATTCTGTACTGCTGGTGACAGCACAGATGCTGGTCCTAGGCTGTAGCTCCCTGTGGCTGCAGATCCAGGAAGAGCCAGGAAGGGTTATTTTGCCCCAAGTGGCACAATTTGCTCCACATGAAAGTGCATGTCCAGGCATGTGCACTGAGGCAAAAAGCCCCAGCTCAAATTTGCACTGATTCTATTTGAGCTGATGCAAGTGCATATGCCTGCATGTGTGGATGTGCCCTACTTGTCTACCACCAGAAATAGTAGAGAGTCCCTTTTCTTTTTGGGTTGGAGTCTACTTGGTGTGACAACAAAGGCAAATTGATTAATTTTTGTTTAATGGTCTACTCTCCCCTAAAAAATCATTTAGGTAACTCCCCATAGCTCTACTTTCAAGCACAATTAGCTAGAGGTGCACTGATACATCGGTCTAACATCTTATCACCACTGATATAAGGAAAATTAACAGTACCAACAATCAGCCTCTTTTAGCTGACATGGCCAATAATGTTGCCAAGAAATGCCCTGTGCATGTGTGCAGCCACAGTGCAGCATGGAGCCAGCCAGGAGTGGAGCCTGGCAGCATGGAGAGTAGCAAGGTCCAGCTGGTAAGACTGTTGTGAGGGAAAGTGTGTGGGGGTGCAGATCAAGGCCCCAGTGGTGAGGGAGGGAGTGGGGCTGATGCCAGGGCTGGGGCAGGGGCAAAGGCACATCCAGGAAGGAGCACAGGATGGAGCCATGAATGGTCTGTCCAGGGAATGCAGGGACTGGGGTGGGGGGCAGCTCCTGCTGCTGCACACACCCCAGGAGGGCATGGGTAATGTGTGCCCTCAGATGTGTGTGCAGCAGGGCAGACTGCCTCTGGGGCTGGGGCTGGGGCTGGGGTGGTGCTAAGGTTTTCCTGGCAGGGGCAGGGTTGGGCCAGGGTGTACTCATGACACATTGTGGCAATGCTAGAAGGGGAATTATAGCAAATTTTGAGTTGGTGGCAGCCACTCCTTGTAATCTTCTTCCCAGAACCACCACAGCCTGCCTCGAGTGGATCCATGGCACACCTCCTACTGGGAAAAACCCATCTCTGCCCTGGCCCCAGCCCACAGTGGCAGGCTGTCTTTGCCCCACATGCAGATCTGGGGACACATGCCCCCCCATGCCCTCCTGGTGTGCACATAATAGCGGGATCTGCCACCCCCTCCCCGCAACCCCCAGATGAGCAGCTCATGGCTTCATCTCATGCCCCACCCCAGCTGGGCAGTGCCTTCCCCAGACCCAGCCCCACTCCCTCCCTCACCACAGGAGCCTCAATCTTCCCCCACCATGCACCTTTTCTTTCCACTCCCCCCTTCCCCTACAACAAACTTAGCAGCCAGACACCACTTTCAGCTGCATATCAGAATTGGATTGGTATTGGCCTATATGACTTGCTAAAAATCGGCCATTGGTATCAGCCCAAAAAACTCAATCGGTGCAACCCTAAAATTAACCCCTTTTTTTTTACCCAATGGGCAAGCTAGTCAAGGCTGCTAAGGCATACAATATTACTGTAACGTAAAAGGGGTAACAATTTTAATTCAGGGATAACAGTCTTCAAATATCTGAAGGGGAGTTACAGGGAGGATAGAGATGGGGTTTTCTTTGTGGCTGTAGGAGTCCCAAGATTCATCAGGGGAAATTTAGGTTGAAGATTAAAAAACTTTCTGACGATGAATGTTGGCAGGATTGGAACAAAGCACCTAGAGTTGTGGAATGTTCATCCCTGGAAGTTTTCAAGGGCATGTTAGACAGACACATGGTTTAGTCATGAATGATCCTTCCTGGAACCAGGGGCTGAACTAAATGGCCTTTTGAGTTTTATTTCAGCCCTTATTTTCTATGATCCAATAAATGCATATAAGCTAGGAATATTACAAACAAGACATTGACAGTCACAATGACTATATACATTTTTTAATGTTTGTATTTGTAAGTAACACAAAGAATAGATAATAAAGAGTGGATGGAATAAATTGTTCTAACATGCTGATTAGGAATTATAAATTCAAATTTGCATTTAACAGGTATAAATAGATAGGCTAGTTTTAAACAACTTTCTACTAACCTGGTCAGATAAGAAAAATGATAAATGTGATGTTTGAAGATGTTTGCTGTTCTGCAAATAATCAAAGCATATTAAATGGCCATAAACCTAATGTACAATATAATGAGGTCAATAATATGTTGTTACCCTACCAATATTACAGTGGATAAATATGGCTAAACTATGTGTAAGTGCTGTAACTCATATTGATTTTGCAGCAGTCACAATCAGATCACTGAAAGCATTACATATGATGAATTAGTGAATATCCATGGTAAAACTACAGTGGGAAAGGGATGATAACATATGCATGCTTGGAGAATAATAATAGTCATTGGACCATTTTTATGTGTAGGGTTTGACCTCAAGGTGAACATCCACACATGCAAGCACATGCGCTTGCAGCAGCTCAAATAGAAGTGGTGCAAATTTGAGCTGGGGCTTTTTGCTTCAGCACATGTGGTCAGACATACACTTTGTTGGGGAGCTAATTGTGCTACTTGGAGCAAAATAACCTTGCCTGGCTCTTCCTGGATCTGCAGCTACGGGGAGCTAAAGCCCGGGGCCAGCACCTGTGTTGTCCCCAGCAAGATAAAAAGCTGCCGTGTCCTGGCCCCAGCAGTATAAAAAGCCACCCTGGCAAGTAGCTCACGGCTACTTGCTCTCAAGACCTTCTGGGGCCCAGCCAATTGGTACTTGGAGACACAACCCCTTGTGCCAGCCGGACTGCTGAAGCAGCCCTGAGAGCTCCCTGCACCCTCTACCCACTGCAGCAGTCTGGCAGTGGGGGCTGATGCCTGGCTGTGACCTGCTGTGTACCTGCCAGACCCAGATGGGGACTGTAGAGCTAGTAGATGCATCTGCTCCTCTGGGCCAGCTGCCAGTGGACTGCAGTTGCAGGGTTGGCTTCTGTGTGGCACTACTGCCATGTGTGCCCCCTGCCTGGCAATCTTGGCAGCTATTACCTGGAAGATATTCCAGGTGTGGTGGCCTGCTTTGAACTATCAAAGCATGTCATACTGGCCCTATTTGGGTAGGAGGTTAGCCACCTCCAGCTTGGTTGAAGGTGCCAGCTCTGAGCAGGCAGGGTCCTGCCACTGGCCTCCATAACAGGAATTCTGGTGTTCCCCATTGGAAAACTGAAAAATCCGTGATTAAAAAAATCCCAAAGTCACTCTGTAAAATACCCCAAATCCATGTTCCTCCATAAGTAAAACAAAAGACCACTATAAAGACAGAGAGAGAGACAGAGACAGCAATAAATTGGACAATGCTTTATTGATATAGCTTACAGTGTTAAAGCAAGTCTCATCATGATAATAAAGTGAATTTTAAATTCATGTTTAATGAATATATATTTTGCTGGCCTCCCACAAGGTGTTAGCCCCACACAAGGGTTTTAGCTCCCCAGTGGGGGGTTCAGCCCCTACACAATGGGTACATCCCCCACACAAGGGGATGGCCCCCCAACAGGTGGTTCAGCCCCCACACAAGGGGTACATCCCCTTAATGGGGGCCAAATGGCACCTGCAGGGGCTACCACCCCCCTGCAAGGCTCTCATGCTGCACCCCAGCCCCCCAATTGCTGCCCTACCTAGCCCAATCTCCCACCAGCTGCTGCAGATCCCCCACTGGCTGCCCCACCCAGCCTCACCTCCCAACTTGCACCCCTAGGCCCCCAAGGCTACCCCCACAACTCCAGGCACTGTCACTTTAAAAAAAACATACAGAAAAAGAACAGAAGAACATGGGAAAAAAATACTCTGTTTCCTTAGAAGGGAGGAAGGGCTCCAGGGCCTCCCAGCAGAGCCCCCATGGGCAGAACAGGACAGCAGAGGGGTAGGAGGGCTTGGGCTGGGGCCGCTGAAGCTGTCACCCTGCCTTGCACTGTGTGGGTGGGACCCCAGTCAGCCACATGGAAGTTGGTAAGTGCCAGGGCATGGTTGTTTTGTTTCTTTAAACTATGAGGTGGGGGACAGGGATGGGGGGTTTGAGGGGATGGGGCCAGACATAGCAGGGGTTAAGGGTCTCAAGGGGACTGGGGGGGAGGGGACAGCCGCAGCAGGGGTCGGAGTCCTTGGAGGGACTGGTGGGGGGAGGCACCAGCCATGGCAGGGATCGGGGGGGTTGGAGGAGTGGGCAGGGCTGTAGGGAGTCCCCGCATGGTCCCCTCCCCCTCCCCCTCCTCCCACCCCCCTGACCCCTTACTCACCAGCTCCAGAGACCTGGTGCTGAAACGTGGCCTGGCCAGCCACGTGTTTCAGCACCAGGGAGAGGGGCCAACCATAGAGGCACTCTGGCAGCCAGAGCGTCTCCATTGAGGATCCAGCATCCAGTTGTATCAGGGCATGGTCTGGGTGACTAATTTTCTCTCCACGCTGCAAACTTGCAGTGTGGGGAACATTTTTTCTTTCCTGCATGTGACTCTTGCCCTGCCTTAAAGGGATTTGAGGCGGGGCAAAAGCTACACACAGGCTTGTCTGGATGTACCCAAGGTGATTATATTAAGTTGCACTTAATATAGATTCTATTTGAGGATTCTTCTTCAGTAAGTAGATTTGTAAACTTGGTCTTATTTTGAATCTATATTTTTTTGCTCATTACATTTCTTGGCCCTTTTGCTCCTTTCTGTTCCATTCTCATCTATCTTCATTTTGGTTCTAATCTATTTGTAAACCATCTTTATACTCTGCTGCTTTGAATTTTCAAGGCTCTTCATAGTGTATCCCCCTTCTGTCTGTTCTTTTTCATTTAGTATTAAGAGGTCAACTCATGCCTCTGACTGGTCCTCAGTACCAGCCTTTTTATCCTTCTTGCTAGATTTCAAATAAGCTTGATGCCATGCTGTTGCTCACATTGCAAAGAACTCCCAAAATATCTACAAAGCTACCTCACTGCTCTCCTCCAATTTTTTACTAATACTCCATTTGCTGTTGTATGTGCAAAAATTGACAAGTTAGGCTTCTGGCATGCTGAGATCACTGTCTATCAACAGACTAATACTGCTTCATTGTTTCTCTTGATCTTCTGTCTGTATATGTCTCCTGTGTCTTGTCTTATACATGGCATCTAAGCTCTTTGAAAATTAGCCTATTTTCTCTGTTCTGCTTTTGTACATAATGGGATCCTAGTGCTATGGGATCCTGTGGGTCCTATGGTAATAGAAATAAAATTTTAAAATCTCTTATAATCTCTTCTAAACAAACACTTACTACTATGCAGTAGAGTGTTTTGTAATATAGATAAGAATTAATTAGTGTAATGAAAACTTGACCTTTGATTTCAAAAACTGAATAGTGAAGTAGTTAATATTCTACTGTGGAGTAGCACACTGCAGTTCAGTATGGGTTATTCTAGAACTAATCAGAATAGATTTTGATGATTCTCACTTTTCCTGAACAAGAGTAAGCTGGCACAAAGGGGCATATGATAGTTGCAGTCAGAGATTGTTGATGGAACATTTTTGTAGCAGTCAGACCAAACAATTTCTTAAAAGGAAAATATATCAACTACATGTACAGATGGAGTGGATGGGAAATGGAGACTAAAAATCCAAATCCGAACCGTCAAAAAGGCCAGAAATTCAACCAGACATAAACATGATTTTTAACCAGTTATTTACGTATTTAATTCTTTGGCTGCATGAAAATATGGGTACAATATTGTATTTACAAAGAATGAGGCCATTTTTTTGAACATCTGGTCAAAAATCTGCATTTAATATAAGTTCTTTCATTTTTAAAATTTCAATTATGCTTAATTAGCCTTTGCAGAATCTTTTTTGTAGGTGATTTACTGCTTTATTGTACAAAGCCCTTTGTGAATCATGTTTCTTTCATGAAACACAGTGCCTTTTTTGTAGAATGTGTGGAACATAATGTGTCTTCTTATTAGTTCAGCTATATAATGTACTCTCTGATAATAGTTTATACAAATTTAAAGCTAGGAAGATTTAATTACCCCCTGAGGCTGTGTCCACTCACACTGGCAACTCAGATACACACACATTCAAAATAACTAGTCTAGGTTCATGCACACCTATCATCAGTTTAAGCCCATATATGCTATGCACACCAAATTTAGACAGAATCAGTTACCAGTTACCAACACCTGCACATCCAATACACATACATGGATTACTAATTTATATACCACACACACACACAATTATATATATGTGTGTGTGTGTTCACTAATTTACACACATACAACCCACCTACACATACACACAGGTGAGTTCCTAAATTGGGTGTTGTGATATGTATGTATATGCTTTGTGTACTTGGGATAACTGGGGAAAGGTTAAGGTGAGAAAGTAGAAGTGTAGGGAGTTAAAGTTACCAGGACTGGGATTAGAACTGGTAGACTACAGGGGCCTGGGCAGAAGAAGTGAGGCTCAGGGGTTACTTTAGGTCAATTTATCTTAATTGATTAAAAGACAATGCCCAAAGCCTGCAGAACAGGGAAGCAATGCTAGCACAGAGGCTGGGACTGGAGCCAGAGCTATGGGAAAGCTGAAAAAGTAGGTGGGGAGAGGGAAAATGGGACTAAAGGAAAATGTGGGTGTTAAAGAGGTGCTCTGGATGTGCAGAGCCAGAGGATGGCTCCGAGGCAGCTAGAGAAGTTGCAGGGAGCGGCAGTAGGTGCTGAGAGCTGGAGAAAGGCTCCAGCTGCTGAAGAAAACTGAAGAGAAGCTGGGAAACTGTCGGGGGAGGGTGTGGGGATGACTACAGAAGGTGCCAGGGAAGCCTGAAAACAGTGGAAAATCAGCAGGGGAGACTGAAAGGTGGTAGGGCAGTGGGAAAGCAGAAAAAGGTAGCAGAAAGCCACAGGGAAGAGGCAGTAGATGGCATGGGAAGCTGAAAGGCCGCAGAGACAGCATGAAAGCAAGGAGAGGCTGAGAGGTGGCAGAAAAGGGGAGATGGAATTGGGAGATCAGGAAACTAGCATGGAGGGGCTGGAGCTGAAAGGGAGAGAGAGAGAGAATGAGGCTGGAATTTAAGATGTAGAAGGGACTGGGACTCAGTAAAACATGACCCAACTCAGGGTTGCAAATTATAGTGGTTTAATTAAACAGGGGAGATGGTGACACAATTTCTTATTGATTCCCTTCCACCCACCCACCCACCCACCCATCACACACACACACACACACACACACACACACACACACACACAATGGCAGCAGGGGTTAGAGAAGCTTGGTGCAAGGGCTGAAATCCACTGAAGTCCAGGAGAAGAGAGAGAGAGACAGATAGATTCCAAATTGTAGGAGAAGGTGTGCACGTAATGTCTACCTATCCAGGCTGGAAATGGGTCCATGTCCAGTAGGTGTTGTCCGGGGGGGGGGGTCACCGGCAGGGCCTCTGGGTGGATAGGTGTGGCATGGTGCTGGTCCAGATGGGGAGGTAGTTCCACTGGGTCTTTCTTCACTGCCCCTTTTTTGTGACCCTAGTGACAGGAGGCATGCTCAGGCAAGGGTCAGCCCCTGGCATACTGAGCATGTGTGCTCCATGCAGGGATGTGCAGTGTGGGGTGTCTGTAATGGTGAGAGTTGCTGATTCTGCAGGGTCTTTTGTCTTTCAAATGCTGGTCTTGTCTCTGTTCCTGGGTGAGGTCCATGCTTCCTGGATGAATCAAGGCGAGGTGATGGCCCAGCCATTACAGGCCATTCAGTAGAGGCCTGCTATCATTGTATTTCAATCATTCCCAATCACACTCATTCATCCAGGAACCAATTTACATGGGAGGGATGTGTGACTCATACAGTTGCAACACAGGGAATTCCTGGGCAGAGGACACAAGGTGGAGACTTGACATATAAAATGGAAACTTGACATGACCTTGGTTCACTTACAAACACAGGCTTAAACCATACAATATCCATGTGAAACAATAAAAATCAATACAAAAATGATAATAATACAATATACAACAGTAAAAATCAATACAAACCTAATAATAATACAATATAAAACAGTGGATATCCAAAACCAAAAACTTGCTACCAAAATAAAAATGTTTAAAACTTATCCTACATCTTAGCTTACTTATACTTATCTATAGGGAATAGAGAGGGAGAGAAAAAATCAGAAATGGTTGGGGAAGGGGAGCGAATGCAATACTAATAATAATAATAATAATAAAATGGAGGTTTTGCTACAGGTATGTGGCTATTTGGTTCCCTGGGGACAAATAACAGCACCTTGTGCCACTGCTAATTGTCCCTGAGGAACACCTGTGCCATGCATACTTTGGCACACAGCAACTTACTCTGGGTTGGGTAGGGAATGCTGGGGCCAGTACTGGGCTGGCCCCAGCAGCCTTACCTGGGGCTCTGGAGGCCTTCTGTGGCTGCTGCACCGAGCCTGGCTGGCAGCTGGAGTGCAGCTCCAGTTGGCCAGGCTCCAGTTTTGAGCAGTGCATGCTGCCCCCATGTGCATGGCTATACTTTTTTTCCCCATGGGTTTTTTTGACCCCTGGATATCCAAAAACCTCCTCTACACTGCTCCTAAAAACCTCCCCTGCGCTATCCAAACGCCTCCCCTGTGTTGCTCCCTTGCAGCACAAAGAATAAATGAACACGTGGTATGTGGCACCATACACACATCTGCGGCGTTACATGCCACAAGGCCATGTTCATCTGGACATGACCTTGGAGTTTTTCATTTCAATTAGTTATAAATATACTGCTTTTGATGAAGCACTGGAGTTTCACCTCTTATTTAGGTAGACAAATAGTATTTATGAAAACATGAGTAATATATTTATGGAAGCATGTAAAAATGTTTTTTTAAAGACATCCATCTCTGTATAAGAGTAGTCTTTATTTCTTTCAGAACATTTCCTATAATAAATAACAAGGTAAATAACAAACGTGTTTTATTTCTAGGCCATTTCTTTTCCTGGCCACTTTTTTGCTTGATATCTGTTCTTGTCTAACAGGGGATATCACCTGGGGTATTGTTTAGCAGCCCTAGAAGTTTCAAATTATTAGCCCTGGGTGCCTTTGTAAAGTTCTCTTGGTACAAGTAGCACAGCAGTAGAACAGATCTTAGCACACAATGTGAGTTCAAGTACACACAGATTAAGACAGTGAAGTTCCAGACACATATTTGGTGCTTGGGCTAAAAAAATTAGCAAGCAATGGGTAATTCATAAGAGGCATTGCCCAGAAAAGGAAATGCCAACTGGTGGGCCTTGCACAGGTTTTTCCTATAAATGAATACAAAAATTTTTTAAAAAGGTAAAATCTTCTATCTGCCTACATCAGTGAGTCTGCAAATAGATGTAGATCACAATAAATGTCAAAGCATGAAAATAAATATATGTTGCCTTTTAAACTAATCAGATTTTAGAATGGTCACTCTGGATGCTCTTACTCTGTGCTGGAGAACTCTACCATGTGTGTCATCATTCTTCTGTGGTAAGGGCCACATCTAGCTGGAGAGTCTGGATAAGGAGCTGTGAATTTGGGGGCCAGGGAGAAGAATATATTTACCTATAGAACTATTCACCAGGAATTACTTCAGGTCTGGTTAACCCCAAGATATCCAGCATAAAATGAATGAATAAAGGAGGTACCATACTGCTCTCACATCTCAAACCATACCTACCATGCAGTGCAGTCCACAACCAAGTTCTATATTGGCAGGGATTGGCTATCTCTATTAGATCCTTACAGTTCAGATGGGGAACTCAATGACAGCTGCTGAGTCAGTGGGTTATCATTAATGCTTTAGCTCAGGGGGATCAAATTAATTTGGCCCCACAGGACAGGTAAGTGGCCTGTGATTGGTCCAAAGGCCAGATGAATGGCAGGAAGCTGGAACCTTAGGCTGGATGCCCTCTCTCCCCCTCCAGATGCCAGATCCAGTGCCTGCTCTGGGTGGTCTGGGACTGCGCCCATGTAGTGCCCATTTCAGGACCCACACCTCATGCAGAGCCTGCTCCAGACCAGCTGGAGAGGGCACTTGGAGAAGGCGCCACATGTGGCACTTCCCAGACCTGCTAAAGCAGATGCTGCAGGCTAGGGAAGGGAGAGTGGTCCTGTACTGGTCCCACATGGGCCAGAACTGGGAGCTGCATGATGTGGCTTTGTAAGTCAGATTTGGCCTATGGGCCATATCTTTGAGACCCTGCTGTATCTCTTATCCATGTTTATTCTATCAGAAGTCACTTAGGACTTGATTTAAAAAAAAAAGAGTGTAAGCACCTGAAATGGGACTTCTGTTGAATTTAGGCTCATATGCCCAAAACTGCAACCCTGAAAATGCACATACAACTGCTGGAGAGAGGTTAACTCTACTACTGCCTCACCATCTTTCTTTACAGGATCTAGCATCTTAAAGTTTCTCAGCATGGCTGCAACATACTCAGGCTTAACTAGGTAGAATAAATCATCCTTGCCTAATCCTAAACTTCCAGAGGTTTCAGAAACTAGGCATTCTCAAAACACATTGAACATGTGCAATAAGTATAGTTGTGGGTCCTACTTCTTTTAAGCAGCTGGCAGAAGAGATGCCTTTCTTTGATACACAGTTGGGCCTCAATTTACACGGTGGTTACATTCTTGAAAAAAAACCAAGCAAACAGAAATCACATAAAAAGATACCAAGGAACTATGGAAAATAAGGGTTTATGTTCCAGATGCAGCCAATAATTTGGCTGATAAATGGTCGTGCATGTGCACAGCTGCAGTGCAGAATGGAGGCCACAAGGAGCAGTGCCCAGCAGCTTGGAAAGCTGCATGCAGCTGGTAAGTCTGATGTGGTGGAAGGGGAGGGGAGAGGGAAGGGGCACAAGAGAACAGATAAATGCTCCCCTGTGGTGAGGGAGGAGTGGGGCAGTGGCAGATGCTGCCCAGCCAGGGTGGGGCAGGCACAGGACAGAACTGTGGCTCATCCAGGAAGTGTGTGGAGGGGTGGTTCCCGCTGCTTCATGCGCCCCGGGAGGGCATGGGAGTGTGTGTGCCGCTTTATCTGCATGGGGCAGGGTGGGCAGTCTGCAGCTGCTGGCTGGAGGTGTGGCTGTGCTAGGTTTTTCTTGGTGGGGGCTGGGCTCAGGGCAGGCAGCAGTGTTGCTGGGAGGGTACTATGATGGGTGGTCTGCAGCCACCCCAAATCTCACCATAGCCCCCCCATAACCTCCTTCCAGCACTGCACCACCCACTCTGAGCCCAGCCTGACTCAGCCCCTGCTGAGAAGAGCCCTGCACAGCCCCGGCTCCAGCCTGCAGCTGCAGCCTGCCATGCCCCACATAGATCTGAGGGGCACACTCCCCCCTACCCCATGCAGTGGTGGAAGCTGCACCCCCTGCACTCTCCAGATGAGCCACAGCTCTGTCCTGTATCTGCCCCAACGCAGCTGGGCAGTGCCTGCCCCAGCCTCTGCTCCACTCCCTCCCTCACCATGGGGGGCATTGATCTGCTCCCCCATGTCCCTTCATTCCTCCCTCCCCTTCCACCTCAATTCAAACACACTTACTAGGTACACTGAGAGCAGCATGGTAGAGGGGAGGTGGGAAGTGACTAGCTGATTTTAGATGCATCTGCACATCTTGGCAACTGTGCTGCACCATGTAAAAGTGAATCCATTCTGTGTACAAAAATAAAAGGTTACAATTAATTGACTGTGCATAACTGAAACCATGCAAAAAATACTGTGTAAATGGAGGCCCAGCTGTAATGCTCTTTCACGCTGCAGGAGATCCATGTTCAGTTCCCTCCTCTGCCTAAGGGGTTCAAACACATATTTTCCACCTCTCTGGAAAGGTCTACACTGTTATGATGTGAGGTAGTCTCTACCTGTTGCATTGAAGCTTTCTATTGTAAAAATAATCAAATTTCCTTAAGCCCAAAAGAGAATAAAATTCTCCAGCCTGGTGATTACAGCACTCGTCTGGGATAGGGAACACCTGGGTTCTGATTCTTATTATAAGGATTCTTTATGTATTTTACATTAAACAGTCACTAGATAAAATGAGTCTTAAATTATTTTCTGCACAATGGAATTGTCCTGGGGATAGCAAGAAGTGGGACCAGGAAGCCACACCCGTGGGGCTTGGTGTGGTAAGAAACACCAAAATAAAGAAAGAAAGGGAAGCAATGCCAGAACACTGAAGGGGAAAGCCCATGAGGTTTACAAGCCATGCCTTTATGTAATTAAGGCCAGTGGGTAATGTCACAAGGACACACCCACTGGCAAGGATAAAAGCGGCTGCCAGCACTAGGGAGGGGAGAGTGAGTGAGGAGGCAGAGGCTTTCCGTGCAGGCAATGGACACAGCCAGCACGACCAAGGATGGCTCAGTCAGTGAGCAGCAGCAAAGCTTGCAAAGGATCTCCTCACCTGGGCTGCTGAGATCGAGCCCCAAAAGGGGAGGAGCATCTGGGGTGACTCACCCCTAATACTTCCAGGAAAGCACAGCAGTGGAGTCACTGTTCAACGGCATGATGGATGCAGTGACCCAGAGGGAGAGGCTGAAGCCTTACCCCGAGGAAATAGGAGTTTCCCTACATGGTCGCTCCCAGGTACCAGGTCAGGGAGCTGGGCTGGGGGCAGAAAGGGAAGGGGGACCCCAAGGGAACAGCATCGAAGGAGCACTGCCAAGCATGGGCAGGAGGCCTAGAAGAGCCAGCCAGTAGGACACTGGACTGGAAGGCCTTTTGGGCTTTCTCCTATCTTTTCTTTTCTTTGTTTTATTTTCTTTACCCCTGCCTGACAGGGGCACCCCTACCAGCTCCAGGGATAGAGCCAACTGGCTCAAGGGGGTTCCAGACCTAGGATCTGAAGTGACTGACCATCCTTTCACCAAGGAGAATGGGGAATGCCGCCTAAGGCAATAATAAGCGATGATACCACAGAGCACTGACTAGGAACATCCACACAGGAGGGGTGGCCATTTCAAGACTAGACGACCCACCAGAGGCTTGTGTAAGGTTGGGGTGTGGGGGAGGTGGAGTCCCACAAACATCCCACAAGCAGAGTGGTCATCTCTGAAGGGAACTTCGAGGCTGAACCCCACACTGACTTAACATTCAAAGATGTGGCAGGCGAGTTTGGGGAAGGCCAGAGGAATAACTGAAGCCCCTTTTGGGGAACCCGTGAAGCCAGAGAACATACATCCTCTACTGTCCATGCCAAGGCAGCACGTGAGTGGGCATTTGAAGCCAGGTGGGCAAAGGAATAACTTCAACAAAATGGGTAGAGAGAGCTTCCGTATGAAAACAGATTATATCCTGGTGGTCAGGGCAGCCTCCAAACAGGTAAGAAATGTGTGTGTGGCTCTGAGTGATATACCTCAGATGCTGAAAGTAGTCCTCCCACAGTATCACAGAGTTCCATGAAGGCAGTGTGAAGTATAGACATAACCTGTTATCAAAGAAGCATTATAGTCTGTGATTCCTTCAGGGATATGACATTATTTGTGATTGAATTCTATTGAAAACTATTGAATTCTATTTCCAGGGAATCAAAATTAGTCAGAATTTTGGCAATCTTATGGTATTCATTGAGATTTATTTATTTATTTATTTGTACCCAAGCTGGTTTTCAGTTGTCTGTCCTAGTAGCCATTGAAAACAAGGAAACCACAACTTAAAACAAAACCATTTTCCTCCAAAATAAAACAGCAAAGCCTTTCACTGCACACTTATAACCATTTCTTTTTCTGCAAAGCAGATAATCACATGTTTAGGTGACACAAGAAGAACACAGGAAAAAACATAAGAAGAATGACAGGCCACTATGAATGAATTGCATATTTGGGAGAGATGTTGGAGACATTTTTGGGCGTGAAGTGCGAAGTTGGTCGAATAAAAGATATCAGAATAAAATATTTGCCCCTCCTACGTTTTCTGGACCATCAGTTACAGCAACACTCTAACCCTACTCAGACACTATAAATGTCTGCTACTTTATTAAGTGACACACTTTGGAAGAAGGCATGTGTAGATGAGACGAGGGACACGTATCCACAACACTTTAAAGTGGGTTAAATGCTTTAGCACTGCTTTAATGGTGTTGGTGTTTGCACACATATTGGTCATTAATTCCAGCCACTGTAGCACGTTTGGTGGCGTAATGCGCCTTAAATGACTTTGGGGTGCAGCAAACTAAAACACCTCTGAGGAGTTTTAGTTTGCTGCCCTACAGATGCAGAGTGAAGCACTGGGCTCCGTGCAGCTCAGGGACTGGGCAGGCAGCCAGGCTCCACCAAAGAAAATAAAAGAAGTGGTGAGCCTGTTCTTTATTTTATTTTTTTTCCTTGGAGCCTGTCTGCCTGCATGAGCTGTGTGCAGACCTGGTTCTTCCCTCTGTGGCTGCAATGCCCCCCTGGGCTGCTCAAGCTGAGTTCCTGTGAGCAGGTGCCGCCTGCGGGGGGGTGAGGAAGGGGAGGGGAGGGGAGGGGAGGGGAGGGGAGGTGGGGACAGGCACTGCTGTCACAGAGGAAAGCACCAGCCACCTTCCACTCCCACCACAGCCCAGGGATTGCTCTGGCTGCTGGCAGCTCACCCTCCCCTCCCTGCTGTCAGAAGGGCAGGTAAGATGTGCCATGGGTATACAGGGAACACAGGGGTTTACTTCACCCTAAATTAAGCCAGTGTTTTTAAAAATCCACTGCTTCAGTTTAGGGGGCCTGTTCATCTACACATGCCCTAAGTGGCAATAATTCATCCAGTTCAGGGCCTCCTCTGTTTACAATCTGTACCACCTTCTGTAGAGATACTGTCAGTACTTCCTGGCCTAATGCCTTAGTCCCAGCACTATTTCTGATGTTCTACCCTCACATGACACCCGAGAGAATAGGAAAGAGGATCTTCTGTTCTCCCTTCATGAGATATTAGGAGTTCCATTCTTCACCTTCTTTCAGAGTTCTAATCTGCTTCCAGTTATAGTTTATCAGAGCACTAGCTCCTTTGTTAAACTATTGTCTGAACTGGGCAGCTGCCAACTTGCAAGACAATAGATTTAACATCCTAATGTATGCACTACGTACCTGGGCTGTTGTGAGAAAGATGAGACATCCACATCATTCAGGCCAATCTAACAGTGAGGGGAAAAAATTCTTCCCTGAAAATTGACTAGGATGATATCCACAGCAAGGCCCCAGGAAAACAGTCCCTATTCTAATCTCAAAGGGAAAACATTGCAGAAGTTTTCTTTCCAGAACAGAATGGCCCCTCAAAAAGGTGAAGTGCCTATATAAGCCTACCTCTTGTGTGAAAGGTAGCCAAGAGACTTATGCTGTACCTTAATACCAACCATTCAGCTGGAGTCTTCTCTGCTTGTAATAAGTATGTTTACAATTATTAAGAGAGCCTAGGGATTTTTCTCCCCTGATAATCTAGAGAAGATATCTCTGCCTCTGAGGCTGGGGGAGAGGGTCATACATTAAAATTGATGAGGGTTAAGCATGTATCTGAATTTAAGTATTTGCTTACATGCTTTTCTGACTGCTGAACTGGGGCAAAGAATGATTCAGGAATAATTAAGATGGAGATGTTCTTCATCTCTTCCATTCAAATATGTTAACATTATAAATGCAAGCCTATTTTATGATATGTTATTTATTGTATTTTATGCACACTCTTCATAATTTTGCTGTGGCACACTACTTTGTATTCTCCTGAATTAATCAGAACAAATTAGAAAAACGAGCCCTTGGAGTATATGCAGAAAAATGAACTAGAAACTTTTGAAATTCTTCTATTTCTTCAGTGGTAATGCACCCATGCTGATGAATTCATTATGACTGGACACTTGCCATAAATACTACCAGTAATCTTTTCTATAAATTTAATGGCGGTGAATTTGAAAGTAATGTCTGCTTCCACAGACAGATACAGTTATATTCAGAGCTTGTGTATCACACACTGTAATTTCTCTTTACTACTTCTATTATTACCAGAGGGAAGAATTTGATTAATGGTAATCACCAGGCTATAATTTTGTTATCCACTTGCAAAGAACAGGACAGAGCTTAAGTGTCAAGGAAAAGTCTAGGTGCTTGATAATGTTGATACTTGTTAATGCAGCTCCTCAAAAATCCATATTGGCTGCTCAAACATAGAAAAGGAAAAGTAATGTTTTAGACAGTCAAATGGAGAAGAAGCAGAGTATCAGAAGATCTTTCATAATTAATTAAGTGTTCTTGACCCAGTATCACCATACACAATCCTTAAAAGCCATACAATTTAGTCTATGAAATCACTGGAATAATAGATCTGCAGGTACATTTCTGAGTTCTGATCCATCATGAGAGTACACAGAGAAATCTAACAGAGGGACAGATAGGTTTTTCCAGGATATGTTTCTGAATCCATATGGTTCTGAGCCTTCTATGGGACAAAGAAGAAAGTGTGAGTCCCAGCTTCTGCTTTTTTCACTTTTCAATACCTCAGTGAGTCTGAGTGAACAGTCATGGGGGCTCTTGAGACAAATTACTTTGGAGCACCTTCATCTGAACCCTCATATAATGGGAGTTCAGATTGTGGCATAGGGCCCTTTTAAAGTGCTCTGCAGTCATGCTGTACTATAAGACCACAGCTGTAGAGCACTTCAGGGGGCTGATTGTGTAACAAAATATCACTTGTGTCAGCACCATAGAGAATGGTGCTCCCCAAAATCTTATTTCCTTACTCTGAAACATCTTTGTCCTTATCCCAGCTGCTGAACTATAGCTCTTGGATTTATCAAAATAGCAGATTTAAGTTCCTTTTTAGTTTTCTTGTAAGATACCCTAGTAATTAAAAAAAGAAATAGAAAGAAACTCTATAGAAAGAACTGGGTAGTCAAAATTCAGCTATTAAGTGTTTGCTTTATTGTTCCATTTAGGTCCCAAGGGCAGAACTCTTTCTGGTAAGTCACATAAATGTAAATTATGAAGTTTTCAGTTGTTTTAGTCACCTGTTAGATTATAATTCATGTCACACAATGGCCTAGAACACATGTATATATCTAAATGTCTTACACAGGTAAATTTTTACTCTAAATGACTGTTTATGCTTAATGCACATGATCAGAAGTAATTCAATGTTTAGAACTCCCATTTATGCTCTGTTGAGATTCAGCTTTGCCATAGGTACATAGAACGCTATATTAAATCTCCAAAATTGCACACAATCAAAAACCACAGCTGTTTAATAGTAAACTAGTAGCAGTGTCATGGTGCCCATCTCTTGCCTGGGACAAGGGGGACTCATGTTCTGCACCGACTATCTCTGAGAGCATTTGGATCTTGACTTTCCACATCCCAAACAGCAACCAGATCACCAGAAGGGAGGCCAGAAAGGGCTGAATGCATCTTTCTGTTGAAGTTAAGCCATGAGGGAGCCTGGAGGAGACACTATACTGAGAAGCAGAACAAGGAGAACTAGTTTGTGGAGCTAGAGGCTGTCCTGCAAGGGGAATATCCTTCTTGGCCAATGTTGTTTATGAACTTTGCATTAGAGAGTCTTTGAGAAAATTGCATAAAAGCGCACTGGGGGTAGAAAGCGGACTTCTTCACATGGCACTCCACCTGCTTGAAATTTCTTGCCATGGGGCTGGAATGTACATCTAGGTTGCACTATTTGTACAGCTTTCTAGTGTTAGTCCTTATCACAGTGCTTCTTCATGCAGGGAAGGTCTCTTGGAAGACATGACTCAGAATCTCTAACAGAAAGGCATGTTTACCTGCATTTAGATAAGGAAAGGAAAGCCTGGTGAATCGATAGCTTATCTTACCTTTGGGGACAGAAGCTGACACTCTCCATTTATCTTGCTTAAAATCATGCATCTCCCATAGTACCTCCTACCACACATCCAGCTAACACTGCAGGATGGCATGGACATACAAGTGATTGGTATGCCATTTGTTTTTAGATTCCCCCGTGCAGTGCAGGCGCTAACTTCCAGTGATGTAACTCAGTTAGGTCAGATCTTGCCCTCATTACTAAAATGTGATCCAAAATAGTGCTGTGACTTCAGTGACATTATTTCAGATCAGTGTGTGTGATATATTTTGTGTTAAAAACGTCATTTGTTAAAATGCAAAAACAGCTTTAGAAACAGATTTACTCTCTTTTGAGCATTGCCTGACTTCTTGGCTTACAGAACCAAATTCCTTTTACTTCCTCTCTTGGCCCCATACCTCTTTCCCTTTTGCCTACCTTGTGGGCAGCTTCAAGTGGAGGAGGGTGGGAGGTGCACCTGAATGTGCCTACTCTAGTTCTTGGTTGTTAGTCCATCTTTTTTAAGATGTAGAAGCTGTGTGGTCAAACTCATCCGGATGAGGTGAGCCTAGTATCTAGGTTTTTTATGCCCTTGGTGAAGGGTCTAGGTGCTGTTTTATTTGAAAAGTGGCATCATAATCTTCATGCTGTTATTTGGGTACAGGTCAAATCTCTGCTAAGACATATGTGTCTTATCTAGTTAGGAGGAAGTGGATAGCACAAGTGAAAATTCCTCTTTGAAATGAATGTAAATCTATGTACCTTCTGGGTAACTGTGGCTGTATATCTAGTGGGATTTAAGTGCTGCCAATTGAAATCTATGGGAGAGCTGTGTGGTTCTGTGGGGAGAAGCAAAATTCTCCTCTGGGAACACACAAAGTACATACTAGGTCCCTGCTGACAGTATAGTAAAAGTACACATTTACGGAGGCCAAGCAGAATGCCTTCTTGATACTTATGGAAGTCAAGCAGCTATACATTACCTCAGTAGAGGAGATAGAATTGAGCCCTAAGTGTGTCTCAGTATTTGCGCAGTATGAACTTAGTAATTGGATAGAATGAACAGCAGAACATGAAGGAATACATCGGGAAGGAAACTTACTCTTATAGAGAGTCATTTGCAAATTACCCAAATATGCTCTCTTTTTACTTCTTTTGCAAGGGCACTAGTATGTAGAATGGACTTCTAAATTAAACATATATTTTAAGCTTCATCTGATAGAATGTAAAATTAGGAATATAAAAAAACAAAGCAGAAGAACTTTGTACCATTCCTGATGTAAACAATCAGGTAGTCATGTGTGAGGTTGTATTCTGTTGTTCTGCATATTCAAACACAATAATTCATTAGCCTTCAACAGAATGAAGGTGTCACTCCTGCTTCCCCGGGAATTTGTCCCATCATGGCTTGCCAAATCATTCCCATGATTACATTTTGGGTGAGAGTCTGAGCTTGCTCACCCACCTAATGCCAACGATACATTGTTTTGGAGGGACTGTACACCAGACATCATTAACCCTTCATCCCTTTCTATGAGTCCTTCCCACCCAGGAAACACCTTACTTATTAGCTGCTGTTCATCACTTAACAATTTTAAAGATGCGGTTAATGGAGTTCCCATTTTCCCTATATTTTCAGTGGCATATGACAGTTTATTAGCAAGAAGTTCTATATTTGCAGCATCAATTAAAGGAGCTCCTATTCCTACAGGTGCAATCCAATCACTTAGCTCCCTATTTACCTTATTTATATCGTTAACTCCTTGCCACATTTTTACCCATTCATTCCAACCTTTATGGCTCGTTTCAATTAGGGGAGCACATATAGGTGCAACATGAGAGAAATTCATGCCATTTAAGTGGATTTGAACTTCCTTTAGCAACGGCTGAGGTTGAAGAACTAACTGTTCTTGTTGATCCCATTTTAATACATGGAGTCCCAAAATTGGGGCCCTTAAACGTTGGAGGGGTGCAAGGTCTGTGATTAGAGGATCAAAGTCTAAAACTGTTTTCTGTCGTTGGCCCAATTCTACCCTGTACAGTCCTGGCTCATAGAATTCTTCAGAAATGTCAATATGCCCATAGGTTTTAAACCAAATTGTTTGCATGAGCTTGTCACAGTGTGTGCCCTTTAGTGGAACTACCCAGTCTGGGGGACCTTGCTGGACCAAGTTATATCCAGCTAAAGTCCAGTTCAATGGTACCCAGTTCACAAGGAACTGTTTTATATTTTAGCCTGCTGGTGTAATCAGAGATAGCTGCAGTTCATTTCCTGGTAACAGAAGTGTCTGGGTCCTGACTACAATAATGACATAAAGTGGTGTGGCCACTCCCCAAACAGCAGAGGAAACTAGGGCTACCATGAACCCTTTGCTGTGCCTATGCTTTGCAATGCCATCTCTGGTTGTCTGTGATGGTATAGGTTTCTCTTGAGTCCATGATAGCTTACAGAAAAATGGACTGGAGCTGGGGATAGCCTTAGTTCCATAACAAAACTGCAGTGACTTCCCAGTGGTACTTTGTGTGCAATTGACAAAGCTTTGCCAGGTGCAGCCTGAGGTGAGGTTAGCAGCATAGAACTGGTAGCAATGCTGCAGGGCCAGGGAGTTGCTTCTGTTTCCATAGAATCCATGCACGTTGCACATTAGCCATTTTATTTCCTGGGCTCCAACTGGCAAACACTTCCAGAGTTTCAGAGGGATAGCAGGTTCAGAATAGAATCCGGACATCAGACCCCAGATACCTATGCACAGCAGAGTTTTGGTGCAGCTGTGGGATGTCATGGCATTTGTGTAGAGGCATTTGAGGCCTCCTGTAGATGTGTGTACGGTCCTCCTAGTCCCAGCGTTGCCTTGGCCCCCATTGCTTACCTGTTCACTTGTTTCGCTCGTTGGTCTGGGCTGGGCTGTAGATGTTGTTTGGTCTGGCAGTCTGATGTTTCCTCCGCCCTCATCTTCGCCTTCCCCCAACAAGCCTAGTTTAAAGCCCGCCGGAGGAGGTCCACCAACCTAGAAGAGAACGCATGCTTACCTTTAGGGGAAAGGTGGAGCCCATCCCATCCAAGCATGTCTCTCGTTGTGATGTGCCGGTCATGGCTGAGGAAGCCAAAGCCCGCCTCGAAGCACCATTCCTGTAGTCGCCAGTTGGTTTCCGCGATGCACGTTTCATGCTGTCTGCCTCATCCACTCACTGGCAGGATAGAAGAGAAAACCACCTGTGTGCTCATCTCCTTCAGCACGCACCCCAGAGCGTGGTAGTCCTCCATCAGGTGATCAGAGCTGCTCCTGGCTGCATCATTAGTGCCCACATGGACTAGGACCATGGGGTAATAATCGGTGAGCTGGATTATGGTCTGGAGCATCCCTTTCACGTCCTGAATCCTCGCTTCAGGTAGGCTGTAGACCTCATGTGCCGAGGGGTCCCAGCGACAGATGGGGCCCTCTGTACCTTTCAGGATGGAGTCGCCAATGATGATGATGTGATGCTTCCTTCTCCTGGTCTGCTTGTCTCCTTCAGCTTGCACGGGACGCGGTGAGCGTGGAGTTGCCTCCTCCCCAGTTTCGTCTTCTCCTTCCTCCTCCTCCAGGGCTGCCAGGGCCTCGTACCTGTTCTCCAGCCGGACTGGAGGAACTGGTGCTGCTGTGTTATGAGCAGCCCTGGCATGTGAGGTGACCATCTGCCACTTAGCAGTGGAGGGCACTTCTTGAGGTGCATCCTCCTTGGTCATACAACCCTGCAGGGAAAGAAAATACCTGTCAATGTTAAATTAGACTAATGTACATCAACACATCTCTTTTAGATGCATCAACACATCTCTTTTAGATGCATAAAGTTGCTCAGGAAATGCAGGATTCTTATATATCTTCAAACACACGTATAAATTAATGTCTTTCTACAGGTACTTCTTAACTCTGATAAAAAATATTTTTTCTTCAATAAAACCAGATTATTACTGTGGAAAGATGAATATTCTCAAGACTTGGAACAGAATAGTGGCCTTTGAGCTAGAAGCCATAAGAATGTTATGTGGTTTAAATAAGCAGCAGTTTATCTGTAATGTATTACCTGCTAAGACCAAACCTTATTCCAGAAGTACCCTTGAAATGTAAGTTCAGCCTTCAGGGCAAAAGAACAGGATGCAGGTATGCTTTTAGTGCTAGAAATAAAGTATAGCTTAGTGCTACTGAAAACTTTGTAGAAAAAAATGACATCTTTTATTTCTCAGACCTTGTATTCAACAGGAATGTTCCTGAAGGCTTACTGTCTAATTTTGCACTAGGAAACCTCAAATACTAAAAACTAATGTAAAGGTGCCTTCTACAATAGAGAGTCCATGTCAAACATCCCTTTTCATTCTCTAGTTCTGATACAGAAAGTAATAACACATACGATTACCAATCAAATGTAAGTACTTTCCCACAGTAAACAGTGGCTTTTCCCTCCCGATTCCTAGAGAAGCTATATGTCTCTTGAAACATAACATTTCTCCCTTGTTGTGGAGAAAGCATTTCAGATATGAAATGTATGTAACAGTCTTTCTGAAGCTGCAAATAGCCTAAAGAAATAAGGATGACCTGCTTAAAGCCCAAACTC
Source organism: Crocodylus siamensis (assembly GCF_052110815.1). Taxonomy (NCBI): domain Eukaryota; kingdom Metazoa; phylum Chordata; order Crocodylia; family Crocodylidae; genus Crocodylus; species Crocodylus siamensis. The sequence continues at coordinate 51,121,373 of NC_143401.1, read as the reverse complement.
TGGCCCCAGCACACAGTCTCTGTAGTCAGGCATTAATCATGTGAGCTACCTAAGGAATTTAAGGAAGAAAATACCTCTACCTGCCAGGAAGAGGATTTCACTTCAAGCTACTCCTGCGTGAAGACTGTAGAAATACCATGTTTTTGTCAGTAGTGAATTTAACTGTAAAGACTAAAAATAAGCTCAAGTAAACAACTTTATAAAGAATATTAATGTTCAGGGCTCCTTACAGGCATAAATCCAGATACCATGACACTAAAGAAGGAATATAATTTTGTAATAAGAGATGAGAAATTATGCTAGCTGAGGTAATTAGTGTAGGTTAAGTATCTATAAATGTTTTCATAGTTTCATTGTTTGTAGGGTTGGAAGGGACCTGACGAGGTCATCAAGTCCGACCTCCTGCTGTGGCAGGAAAGAGTACTGGGGTCAAATGATCCCAGCAAGGTGTTTGTCTAGCCTTGTCTTAAAGACCCCCAACGTAGGAGCCACCATCACTTTGCTTGGAAGTTGGTACCAGATCCTAGCCGCCCTGTCAATGAAGTAGTGCCTCGTGATGTCTAATGTGATTTTCCTCTCTGCCAGCTTGTGACCGTTATTTCTAGTCAGTCCTGGTAGTGCTTGGGGGAACAAGGATTCCCCCAGTGCCTGTTGGTCCCCTCTGACTAGTTTGTAACAGGCCACTAGATGCCCCCTCCGCCTTCTCTTGTGGAGGCTGAACAGGTTCAGGTCCTGTAGCCTGTCCTTGTAGGACCTACCCTGCTGCCCCTGATCATGCCAGTGGCCCTCCTCTGGACCCTCTGCATGTTGTCCACATCCCTCTTGAAATGCGGTGCCCAGAACTGGATGCAGTACTCCAGCTGCGGCCTGACCAGTGCTGCATAGAGGGGGAGTATCACCTCCTTGGACCTGCTTGAGATGCATCTGTGGATGCATGGCAAGGTGCAGTTGGCCTTCCTGACTGCATCCCCGCACTGCCATCCCATGTTCATCTTGGTATCAATGATGACTCCAAGATCCTTTTCTGCCTCTGCACTGATAAGAAGGGAACTCCCCAGCCTGTAGGTATGCTGCTGATTCTTCCTCCCCAGGTGCATCACTTTGCATTTGTCAATGTTGAATCCCATCCTATTCTCACCCGCCCACCCCTGTAACTTGTCTAGGTCCAATTGCAGCCTATTCCTCCCTTCTAGCATGCCCACATCCCCCCACATCTTAGTGTCATCAGCAAATTTGAACAGGGTGCTTTTTACCCCCTCGTCCAAGTCACTGATGAAGATATTGAACAGTGATTTTAGTTGATTGATTCTCAATATAGACTAGAAAGGGACACCTACCTACAGTTAACACTTTATATACAACAGCAGCAGATTACTACTTGTCTCAAAATAAGGTGGTAGGCTGTCTGCATAAGGCCTATTTATATTTGTTCCTAATCACCATAGTATCGAAAGACCCTCTGAATCTTTCACATCTGTGTCCTCATTACATCCTTCTGAGGTGTATAGGTGCCAAATTCCCATTGATTTGAATCATTGTGAATTAGGCACCTAATTTCTTTTTGAGGATTGGAGTGTAAGGGACTTGCTCAAATTCACAGAAAAGGTTTTGTGGTGGAGCAGTAATTAAATCCAAGTCTTTCACCACTCAGGCTAATGCTCTTACAACTGGCAAAATTTCCATTTGTTGCAAAAGGAGGGCAGGCAATGTGTCTGGCATAAGTATATCATGCCTGGGAGTATATAAGCTTGAGAGAAATGGAAAATGTGGGAGCACAAACAGATATAAGTTCAATATGTGTTGAATAATTTAATTTTGAATATTTGTGCCCAGTTAACAGTCATGAATTTCTTTCAAGATCTCTTCAATACGAGCTGGAACAGAGAAATCAGTCTTGTTTTTTGCGTTTGAGATCTGGAAAATAAAGAAAAGGTAAAAATGTCTTCTGTTGCTGTCCAAAGTAAAATCCTTACACTTTGTTGGCCAAGACCCTGAAGAAGGGTGTTTGTGCCTGAAAGGTTGCAAAGAACAATTTTCCAACTATTTAGTTGGTTAATAAAAGATATCACATCTACCCAAAGAACCGTGAGTGCTTATGTTGTTAGATCGAAGTGGCTATAACCAACAACCTTTACACTTTGTTTGTACTGGTCTAGTATTCACAAGCAAATGGTGAACATTGTCATGGATTACTCATCATTTATCAGGCTCTTTAAGAGTATGGATGCTCAAAGGTATTTCCTTTGTGGAATTCTTGAATAACTGTGCAAATGCATCAATTTGTTATTGCTCACAGAGATAGTCACATCCACAGATGGAGCTGCCTCACTGACATCATTTTCTTCTTTTATACTATATTTGGTAGCTTTAATTCTTGAAGACACTGAGTTATAAAAGAAACTTGACATTATTTTTTTAATTAAGTTTCTAGTCTTCCTAGTTGTAAAGCAGATCTTGAAAATGTGATCCTAAAGGCCCAAAATCTAGAAAGCAAATAAAAAGAACACACGTTATTATTTTTAAAGTTCATGACTTTAAACAATTTAATGATTTTCAGGGCTTGACTCATTCTACTTGAAGTTTATGACTGGAAATACTGTATTTTCATATATGCACTGAAATTGGAGACTAAAGCTTCCACTGTCCCAAACTCTCAACTGTGTGTTTTGTTCATGTAAATAACTCAGAATGAAAATGAAATTGACATGATGAAACCTTGGCTGGGAGAGGGAGAAGGAAAGGAAAGAGGGAAATGTGGACAGCAGTGGACCTTTTTCATTCCCAGAGGGAAAAAAAAAGATGATGAGGGAACGTCCACACTTCTGTGGAGCACAGCCTTTACAACTGGCAATGTATGTAAATGAAATGTGCTTAAATGTTTTTGAAGCATTAATATTAAATATCCATATAGCTGATTAGGCATAAGGTAGATGTTAAATCTACCTCTAAAACAGTTAAATCTCTCTCTAAAACAGTAGTTAATCTCTCTCTAAAACAGGTTTGTTTGTATTTTTAACCTGTTGATACTTTATGGTCTTATTCCTGTAGTATAAAGTTAGTTTTCCTAACAGTGGCTACATCTACATGAAGCACTGACTGTGCAGGTGCTACTGTGCAGTCATTTAGTACTTGCATATACAAGCCTGCAAACCAGCCCAGGAATGCTCATTCCACAGGCTGGATGAGTTTGATATCCCTGTGCTAGGGTGAAGTTACACATTCCACTTAGACTATACTAAGGGCACTTAAAATGCAAGCATCTGCAAGTTAAACCTTGTTAATTCCTGCCAAGTGCTCTGTGAGTATCTCAAAGTTATGCTACTTCAGGCAAGGATTAATTCTGGGCTGTGCTGCCTAGCTTGTGTTCAAGTAACTTCAGTCTGTTCCCTGAAGATAAACAATTTGCAATCCTCTAGCATCCCAGGGTGCACTGCTTCCAGTCCCATCCCCTTGCACACAGAGCATGGGTAGAGTCCAGGGCCAGTTACAGACATTACACTTTTACCAATATAAGTGATTGGAAACCAGTCTATACCTCTAACAGAACAGAAGTTCAGCACACATAGACTGGTTAAAAAATATCCGAACCCAGTCTAAGATTTGCTTCCCCGACCAAAGGGCAAATATGTGATCCATTCGCTACCAATCTGAACTATGCCATTTACAGAAAACCATGTCACTTAGATCGATCCCACCTCAGGCTTTTTGAATGTCTGAACCTAGCCCAGGTGTCCTGAACCTTAGCCATACTCATTAGCCCTCAGGGATAGGTACAGAAATTACACATAAACCAGTATAAGTGATTGGAAACCAGTTCAAATTTGCAACACAACAGAAGTTCAGTGCACATAAACCTCTTTCAAAATGACCACAACTGGTTTAAGATAGTATTAGTCTTAAATAATTTAGCTTAAATTTTATCACAGATCCCCTCCAGATTCAAGTTGCCTCACAGTCCCCCAGCATCTCAGGATGCTTTATATCTCCCCACAAACCCCACCTTGCAGGGTGGGCAGGCTAGCCTTGGCCCAAGCTGTCAGCTCCAGCAAAGCAGGAAGGCTTTTGGCCTGGGCTATTGCAGGCATGTGGCTGCATTTTCAGAATCAAAGGTCTGTTCACTTACTTATTGGTTCAATCTACGCAGCTTAGATTAACCTGCAAAGTTGGAGTCAATTCAGCTTTGGGGTTTTTGACTGTCTATACTTAGGCCTAGTAGCAACTCAGAGCTGTGAAGGCAAGAAATAGTATTAATCCTAAACATGTGACTGTTCACAGCATGTTCTAACTTTAAACCACTTAACATTCCACAGATTTATATGGTTTCAGTGCAAAATGTAACTTCATCCTTTAACAGGCAATACAGAGTATCACTATTATATGGGCAATTCTAAATGGCCTCAAGTCTCCCTGAATTTCCCAGGGAATAGGAGAAATACCTTTGTTATATGCAGAACAATCTTCTTTCTCACCAGTACTACTTTGTATTATTATAGGAGCATGTATCCACTTCCTGCTTGCCTCTCTGAGGCACTAGGAGGGGAAAAAGAATATATAGTTCTTGCATATATAGTCTATGTGGCTCTCACATGGGCAATCATAGAACAGGTGAATTGAGAACTTGTGTGTGAATCTGCAGTTTAGTCAGCTAAGCATCAATATGATAGCCACTCTCAGGACTTCAGAATCAGTTAGATACTGAATGAGCAAATAAATTCCATATATCTCTGGTCAGTCCAAAAAAAAAAAAGGTGGCATCAGTGTTTACAAGACTGTAAGAGAAATGATCATTATGTTGTTGGTTCATATTTATCAAAATGCCTGCTTTCACTCTGGGAAACAAGTGCTTTTTTAAATAATAGATGTGCTTAGAATCTCTGGCTGCTTACAGATGTTAAAAAAAAGGGCACTTTATTTTAAACTCCATGTGCCCCTATACGGAACCCAGAGCATGCCCAGAACAGGCATTGCATTAGTTAGACCCAGCTTGCCCAATGTCTGTGTAGATCAGGTGCTTTAGCAGGGCTTTTTTGGGTGTTTTTATCTAATAGCTGATTGAATCAGCTATTAGATAGAAATGCCAAAAAGCCCAGCTGAAGCACCGGATCTATACAGACACTGCAGAGCTGGGTTAAACTAATACACTGCTTCTTTCACTAAAGCGCTCTATTTTTCCACATCTGTCAGCAGCTTTAATTACCTAGGCATTGATCCTGGAACTGGTTCAGGGCAGGCATAAGGATCCACCTGCTCAGCTGTGTGCATACTGTGTTTCACTTCTTAAAATGTGCCATGCTTCTGTAAGTTATTCCCTGGAGGTTTTTTTCAGTAGGTTTCTACAGGAAAAAAAATATAAGTTTAGGTCCAGTTCAGGGAAAATTACACCATTAATATCCAACTATTAGCAATTACTGTAATAATTAAATAAATTTATCCCTCTGACTGTCAGTGTCCAAAATGATTCCATAGTTTGGGGCAGTTGGCAGGAGGATGGTAGGAATGTATCAGAATTTTGATAGAGGTTTTGAAATGTTACAAGTTGGGTTTTTTTTGTAATCAGCTTTCTATTGAGATGATAGTGGTTCTGGTCCCTCTTCTGAATACAGGAATTCCCTATAGGGATGCAAACTGGAGAGTAGAGAATTTTAAGGTAGTCAGTTGCACAAAGTCTACTTTGTGAATTTTTAAGGACAAAGAAAACCACATGTGACTAGACTACCATGAAGGTCGTCATTAGTTTTAAGGTGGATTTTATAGTTTTAAATCTAATAGAATCCCTATGTTATACAAAACAAATTGGCATTCTTGTCAGGGAAAAAAAAGTTATCTTAAAATAGTTTTGCAATATGAAATATGCAATTAAACCAAATTTGCTTCATTACATAAGATAGGATTGTATTGAAACGTATTACCACATATCCCATGGCATTCCCCTTTGGGTGATACATATGCAAAGGAACAGCACTTCAGAAAAATGTTGATAGTTGATTTAACATATAATAAGAAATGTGTACTGTATTTGCAAAATGAATTACTAAGCCATTAAGAAACTAGCAATGTAATTAAACATCCATATTAATAAACACCTGTCACAATGGCATAACAGCTGTTCAAGGTATATATCAATACAAAATGTATGTTTTGTAAGTTATGCTTCAAAATGCATTAATTACATTACATGTATTTTCATTTGTTTTTTTCATTTTTCCATATGGCTAAATTTATTTATTTTTTATTTAGGAAGGTCTTTTTTAAATAAGTTTCAGAACTTGACTCTGTTTACTGAAATTTAAACTCATTCTGGAAAGCAGTCTTGTTTTTTTTTTTTCATTACCCATATGCAGCCTAGCACTAAGGCTTTTGTTGTACAGCAAATGGTGCTCAAACATTTTTCATAATGCAGTCTACTTAAGGTGGAGATTCGCTTATGGACCATGACCCCTAACCAACCTCTCAGTCCTAATATTTATCACTACCTTAAGGCAGGTGTATATTTGGTTATATGTAAAAAGTGGATTGGTGATATTCCACAACTATGACACAATCAGGCAAAAATATCATTCTTTTAAAGAGCATGCTAGATTTTAAGTATGTGCATAATGACATGGAAGCCTGTGATTAGAGGTGTAACTGGTCAGGATTGCAGTATTGTTTGGTACTGGGCAGTGGCAGTGTATATTGCAAGAGCAGCACTTGGAGGTTTACTGCTGCAGCGGAGGATGTTGCCTTTTATTTTCTTGATGACACATCAAGTGGCCATATAAACACCAGTTGCTTGTGGCAAAAAAGGGAGGTGATATCTATATTATGTGCAACTACTGTTGCTCTGCTTTCATTGTTGCTGGAGACAGAAAAAGAGCCACTATAGGAATGGTGCAGGGTGCAGAAAAGACATGGGTATGTGGGGAATGGGGGAGTAAGGAACCTCCCAGGTCCATTCCAATGCCCGCCTTCGGCAGTGGATAAGATTTGTCCGCTTGTTGTGATGCTATAGTCTGGAATTGCAGGACATAGTGGGCACATCCACACATGCAGGCACATGTGCTTGCAGCAGCTGAAATAGGAGCAGCACGAATTTATGCCAGAGATTTTTGCCTCAGCACATGTGCTTGAACATGCACTTTGGTGTGAGACAAGTTGTGCCACTTGGGGAAAGTTACCCTGTCCAGTAGGGTGCAAAGCTTCAGTCCCTGATTCTATCTGGCAGAGATTTGGTCTGATTCAGTGTCCGAATCTCCAAATCTGAATCAAATCAGACAACACATTAATCTCTCTAAATCGATTTGGAACCCTCCAAATCGATTCAGACAGATTCAGCAATTCAGACATTGATACTGCTTTAAATATTTTTGCTACATACCTTTAGGTAGCAGGGGCTCTGAACACTGTGATACTGGGGCAGAAGCAGTGTTCCACAGAACTGTGGGTGCTCCCCAGCATGCTTGACAACAGAACTGGAAGTGTACCAGAGCACTTCTGGTCCATGTCCTGGTCCATGGGGGAGCACACAGGGGGCTCCCACACTCCCCCTGGCTCGGTGACTAGTGCCTTCTGCATCTAGGGGAGACACCCAGGGTCCCCCCACAGCTGATCACTGAGCTGGGAGGATGTGGGGGCCTGTGGCAGGGCACCGTGTGTGCCTGACACTTTGAAGCCCTGGAGCTGGCAGCTGCCAGGTGTCTAATGAGGGCAGCCATTTTAGATTCAGGGCTGCCCATATAAACAAGGCAGTTTGGCTGCTGGAGGCCAGGCAACAACACTGCCTGGGCTGAGTTTGATCTGGAGGTAAGGGAGGAGCTGTAGGGGATGGTAAGGAGGCTCCTGGTCCTAGGTATGACCTAAAACTGCACCTGCCAGGAGTGGGTGGCTTGGTGGGGCTCTCAGTGGCACGGGAGCCCCCAGGAAATGCCAGGCCAGTTACAACCCCAGTGAAAGATGGGTTGGGGTGCCTTAACTCCTAGCCCCCACCACCACAGGTGGATTACCCCTTTATGTGTAGGGCCAACGGGGTGGACCCCTAGAGAGAGAGAGTGATCAATACTCAATATTGATCAAGAGAGTACCCTCAGCTGGCCCATGCTGGAGCCAGGACCAGACTGGTCAAAAGGGCCAAGGGCCCACTGTGAGGGATGCCTGAGAGCCGAGGGCCAACTGGCCTGGAGGTGGGCCAGGGTTGGTAGCCAAAGGTCACAGGGGGACCACACCCAAGAGGGGAAAATGGCTGCAGGGAGCTACATAGCCTGTATGAAGGCAGATGAGGCTGCCTGATAAGAGGACTCTAGGTTGGGGTTCTATCAGAAGAATTCTAGGGCCCAGTTTGGGGCTGGTGATGACAGGAACACCTAGTTGCCATCTGTGAGGCTTGGGCTGTGGTGTAGGGGAGGAATGGAGCCACATATAGTGCCTCTGGAATTGGGACAGAAAATGGGTAGCCTCCCACTTAACCATCTAATTAATCAATTAAGATCAAGGCATGGCAGGGGAGAAAGCGGGCGGTTGGCCCAAGAACAGGTGGGTGGGCCATGTGGAGATTGGCCCCAAGCAGGCCTCCTGTTACAGGGCCCTCCAGCGTGCTCCCCGGCAGACCTTCTGGTCTACTTCTGGGTTCACTACTGAGCCTGCTGGAGAGCCTTCCACACTCCTGTGGGGCAGTCCATCTCCCCCAGCACCACAGCAATCACAAGCAGCGCTGCTACCTCAAGGTATGTAAAAAAACCACTTTTAGAAATGTGTCTATGTCTGAATTGCTGATTCACCAAATCAGAATCAAATCATCAGATTCGGATTCTGCCAAATTGAATCAGGGACAGTGATCTGAATCAATGGATCAAATCACTGTCCCCAATTCGGGCTGAATCTGAATTGAATAGGGCCCATTTCACACAGCCTTACAGCCCAGCTTCTCCTGAATCTGCAGCCAGGGGGAGCTTGAGGCTGAGGCCAGCACCTGTGCTGGCTCCAGCAATATAAAAACCTGCCCTGGTGACCAGCTCAGAGCTACTTGCCCTCAGAAGGTTCTGAGGCCTAGCCAGTTGATATCTGGGGACACTACCTCTTGTGCCAGCTGGACTGCTGAAGCAGCCCTAACCTGGAGTGGTCCCTGTACCCTCTACAGCAATCTGGCAGTGGGGGCTCCTGTTTGGCTGTGACTTGCTGCCACTGCAACAGCACCCACTCCCTTGGACCTACAGCCCAATGGCTACATGCCTGCTGGGCCTGGATGGGGTGCCTCTGCTCTGCCATCTGGGCAGCTATCACCCAGAAGATGTGCTCCTTGTGGTGGCCAGCTCTGAACTTTCAAAGTATGTCCTCTTGGCCCCAAATGGCCAAGAGGTCAGCCACCTCATCTGTCCTCCAGCTCGGTCCCCACTGCTGGCCCTAGACTGACTTCTCTGCCTGGGTCTCACCACTTGTCTCACCAGCAGAGGTCTTGGTGTTCCCTGTTTAAAAATTGCAAATTCTCTCATAAGAAACACAAATGATCTCATTACAATACCCAAAATGGTGTTCTTCTGCTATTAAAATGAAACACCACTATATGTAGAGAAATAAATTGGGTAATGTTTTATTGACATATTTACAAGTTTAAAGGAATTTGGAAGCCTAGCAGTGCCTCTATCTTCATAATAAAATGGATTCTAAATATTTATACACTTTGGCATTTACTTTTGTGTTTTTTGTCATAGAAAAATCAGAGCTGCCCCTACCCACTTTGCTCACCAGGGTGTGCAGCGCTGAGCAGCGCTGATATGCCAGTGCCATACCCCTGCCCTTGCCCCTCAACCCATAGCCCTCCACACCACTCCCCTCAATCTTGACCCACAGCCCCTGCCTGCCCCCGCTAGCTCCCTCCCAGCCACAGCTCTGTCCCAACACCAGGATATGAGTCCAGCTGTCCCACTCACTGATTTGTGGCTCTGAGCAGTGCCAGCCCTTGCTGTTTTGGTCTCTGCCCCATGCTGTCCCTGGGAAGTCCTTGACTGGGGGATCAGGGACTAAGCTGGGACCTTTCCTGCCAAGCCAGCCTCCCTCTGCATAGGCTGCTCTAGGGGGGCCAGAGGGCTCTAAGCTGGGCTTTGGAAGCCTCTCCTAAGCAGAGTGCTTCCCCCACCCACAACTCTCCCCACACACACCCCTGCTGCCACTTCCATCCCTCCTCCCAGCCCATTACACTCCCCAAGCCAATTGGCTCCTGGGACTAGAAGCCCCCTCAGGCTGGGGCCATGTGTCCCAGCACTGGTGTGGGCATGGGGCAGGGCTGCACTGTGGAAGTTGTCCCTGCAGCTGCAGCTCCTGCCAGCAGGTCCCATCCCATTCCATATGGCCAGCTGGGCATGTAGGATGCGAGATTTGTGAGGGGGTGGGGTTTGTGGGAAAGGGGTGTAGGGGTGGGTGGGGTTTGTGGGTGGGTTTGTGGGTGGGTGTAGGGTTTGTGGGGGTGAGGTTTGTGGTGTATGGGGCTTGTGTGGGGGTTTGTGGCTGGGTGTAGGGGTAAGGGTTTTATAGGGGTGGCTTGAGGGTATGGGGTTTCTGGGTGGATTGTGGGAGGACTGTGGGTGCAGAGTTCTTTTGGGGGGTGGTCAGGAGGGGTGGGTGCCCTGCCCTCTCTGCACAGCTCACAGACTGCTCCCCCAAGGGCCCACAGCTCCCCCGACACAGCAGCAGCAGCCGTCAGCCACTCAAGGCCCACTGATGTCTGAGTGCCCCACAATGCAGCATGGCCCCAGCTGCCTCAGATCCTAGCACCAGCTGTGCTGCTCGTCACAGGCCTGGTCCAGCTTAGCACGGGACCATGCACCTTTGGTCAGCACCAGGCCACTCGGGCTGTCACCCAGGCCCAGCACTGCTTGCAGGGACCATGCGTCATGCCAGGCTGAGTCCTGCCTCCACAGAACTGACTTGGTCCAACAGCACATGGATCCTATGCACACAGGACCTGGCTTAGCACCACATGCGGTTCCTGTGAGTGGTCTTGGGTCCCAGGTGACAGCCTGAGCAGCCCAATGCTGCCTGTAGGCAATCAGCTTCATGCTGAACTGGGTTGGGCCTGCAACAAGTTGCACAGGTGGCACCAGGTCTGAGAGAGCCAGGGTCATGCTGCACTGTAGGGGGCTCTGGCAGCTGTGAGCTCTGAGACTTAACAGCTGCTGCTGCTCTGGGGGGGTCCTGTGGCCCCTGTGGGGGACCCACACTCCCTGACCAGTCCCCCCACCCCCACACAACCCCCTCACACATCCTCAGCCTCCTCCTCCACACTCACAATTCCCCCCACTCCCAGCCCCTACTTACCAGGGACAGTGTCCAGGTTATACCACAGCCTTGCACTGCTCCTGCTTGCCCTCGTGTATGTAAATGCAGTGTGCTAGGACAGCAGGGGGACTATAGAGACACTCTGTTTAGATACTAGAGTGTCTCTGGAGGTCCGAGGCCCAACTTGCCTCAGGGCACACTGGGGAACTATAGGCTGGGCTGCTTTTTTCTGGGGTGTTGTTTTTGATACCTGGAAATCCAAGTATCACATTTAGAACCTGTGTTTCAAATATGCAGCATGAGGAACATTTTTTCATTCTTAGCGTGCCTCTTGTGGCATCTCAAACTAATTTGAGACACCATGCAAGGCACACCATGTGTGCTTGTCTGGATTCACCCGGTTACTCAGTCCTTTGCAGTTTCTTCCAAACATAGATCCTCTGGTCTTATCATCATTATCAGTGTGCTCTGTCAACTGCTGATGGTTCACTTATCATAGTTTGATAACCACTGATTATTATTAATTAACTCTTTATAAAGCACTGCAAAATGCACTTTGGTGTATCTCATTTTTGCAGTACTTTATAACCTATTTACCAAAATATTTGTTTACATACAAAGAAATGCCATACCAGTTACCAGTAGGCAGGTTTACTTTTGTGTAAAAAAATGGAATTATTCTGGATTTTGTTATTTTTGTCAGAAGACTGGTTTGTTCCTTAAGGCATCTGATGCACCTTACATTTAGGATGTGATTAATAGGTTAATCACACCTTAACTAGTAACTTAACCACACATTCAAGTCAATTTAAGGTGTGATAATACTATACTATGAGCCATAAAGTTATTCTACATATAATGTATAACAACTTTGTGGCTTATTTGTATCGTGTCTTAAATTGAACATGTGACCAATTGAGGTTGGTCCATGATAGATCCTGATACTCATCAAAGTGTCAGGATCTAGCCTTGAGTAGCCCCAGGGCCTGGGACACAGATATCTTGTACCCAATCAGTCTGGGGGAAGAACTAGCCCCTGGACCCCAGACTCCCACCTGACTCCTGGAGGTACAGCATGGGTGCAGTGAGCCCAATATAGAGGAGGATCTCCTCTATCTCAGGTTCACTGCATCCCAGACCTTTAAAAAGTGCTTGTGCAGTTGCACATATGGTTTTCTGACATCCCCAGTACCTGGGAACCCCAGGATCAAGGAACTTGAGGTCCTCATGCACAAGTGAAGTCAGAAAACCATGTATGCAGCTCATCTATACACATTGTTTTTAATGGTCCCAGCAGAATGGGACCCTTTGCACCAGGGGTAGTGAAAACCACACGTGCTGCCCAGATGGGCAGCACATACAGTTTTTACTCATCCCAGTGCATGGGGACCTGCAATCAGGCTGCAGTAGCCCAACCCCAGGGTTTCCATACTCTGGGACCAGTAAAAACATGTGTGCCAACCAGATGGAGTTTTAACAATTAGCTAATTGTCAGATGGGTGCAGAGACCAGTTCCAGACCTCAATTTAGTCCCTCAATCCAGTAGACAATCAGCTGGTTGTGTTCACATGACTTTCAACTTGCTGGTACAGGCAGAGCCTTGAATCATGATTCCAGGCTTCCCCTGTACTAGCAAGGAAGTCGCGATTGGCAGGAGGCACAATTGTTGGGATAAAATTTCAAATCTCATCACACCTTAAAGTGATGTCTGTTGGCAGCCTCAGATATGCAGGTGGTTAACTGTAACAATTATCCTCTTTGAAGGACTAATTTTTCCACTTGAATTAATAATGGTTGGTTTTGCTTTGGGACTGTAGTGATGAAAAACACAATTATTCACAGCAAAATTTAACTGCGAAAGCAAATATGCTTAGAGTGGTGGTACAGGCCATAACCAGAATCTTGAAGGTTAAATCCTGAAATGAACATATTGTTTGCTGATTAATGAGCATTATAATGAAAAAAACTCACATGTGGATTAATTATTTATATTATGACTGTGTTTACATTATTTGAAGGCTTACTGTATTTGAAAAAAAGGAGGAGAAAATAAGGACATAAGGTCATGGAGTTTTTAAACATACAACAGGTAAAAGAATAAGACAAAAGGTCCAAACTCCCTGTTTCTGGCTCAATCTCCACCTTAGCCCATGAAATCCATACATACTGTTGCCAACTCTCTTGATTTTTTTGCTTTATAGGAATGGCCACTTAGAGCACTTTTACATGTGGTCTAGAGGTAGCTTCAAGAGCTGCTCTAATTAAAGCACTGCAGTGTCTTGTGCATCAGCATTCACATGCTTCAAAATGGTAGTGGGGGTGCTTGAACTAAAGCTCATCTGATGATACATGAGGTGCAGGAGGCTGATACATGAGATGTGGGAGGCTGCTGGAGCACTTTATTGCCACGGTCTAGCAGAATCAATTAATTGAATCCTTCATGAACCATGACCTCTACCAACCTCCCAATCCTTAGAACCACCAGCTGTAGTATTATAATATGTGGTGTTTTCCTTAGAGCTCCAATTCTTGAAGTTCTGTGATTAGAGGAGAATCTCATGTTTCATTTGGAAAAAAAGAGAGGTTTTAGCCCCTGTGTTTTTAGAGAAAAGCCTGGAAACATGATTTGAATGAATTCCAATTAGCCAAAAATGTCATTGGGAAACAAACCATATATGGGTTAGGTTTTGCTGAGTGGAGCAATGCCTAAGTACCCTTAAGGATCTGGGCCAGGAAATAGGCAGAAATAGTCCTATTTCACAGAACTCCTGCTTTCCTTTTTTGGCCTTGTTTTTTTTTTCTTTCTTTTTTTTTTTTGTTATATATGTATATATTTATGGATGCACACATGGATTTTAAAGCTACTTTAAAGTACTTACATAACAGATTATAGACTATGAACAATTTGCCTTATGGGTATTGCAAAAGTAATTAAGGTAACAGGGGAAAACAAATATCCCAGCCATATTTCCCATCCATATGGCTTCCTATTTATCACTGATTTTTATCAGGTTCGCCTTTACTACACAACTGCACAGTGGCAGTGGAAGTATAAAGGTCAAGGCTGATTAATAACCTCATTAACAGATCAGAAGAAGTCTTTAATGAGATAAGTTTTGTTATTTTAATTGAGGAGCTGTCTAGTGAGAAGTAATGAGAATTAAGTACTTGTTGAAGAATGAGGTGAAAGCTTTCATAAATGTACAGGTTAATTTTAGTATAGATGATCTTGCCTTTCTCCCTTTAATTTGTTATTACATTTTAATCTTAATCCAGATAGATGATCTTTTCTTGCAAGACACCCCGTGTACAGCTAATTACTGGTAAATGCATCTAATTGTTTCTTCCTGAAATGTATGCGTGGTTTAATCATGTGAAGTATGACATATTTAAAAGCAAATTGAAATCATTAATCTAACCTTTTACATTTTTACAGTTCATCTTGTTACCAAGGTTGTGGTCAATATAATAAAAAAGAAAGTTATAAACTCAGAAATCTGATGTATAAGTGCAGAAGTACAGTTACATGGGTGAAGAATATTGCCTGTACTACTTTCGTCTTTTTAGGCCATATAGACACATGCACTTTACTGTGGAGTAGACTACTTAGCTGCACCACCCTCTACATATGCAATGGTATTAGGTCACAGTAAATTAATTAGCACCACCATAAGATAGTACTATCTTACAGAGGAGTAATTAACTGTGAGTAAACACACATGTAGATGCTGACTGTGTGTAAATTTCACCTGGTAAGCCCAGCAGCAGGGGACAAGGCTACTCCCTGCCACCTAACCACATAGCTCCACACTTTCAGCACTCTTGTGCCCCAGCCAGCCTCTTCACTACCTGATGCAACAACATGGAGCCCAATGGACAGCAGGGCAGGAGCAGCCCTAGTGTCAACTGCTTTACCCCAGCTCAAATTGCTACTGTTCTGGGCACATATATAGATGCTGCACCTGGGCCTGGCTCAAACTGCTCCAGAATTTATTCCTTCTAAATAATTGCACATGTAGACACACCCTTACTTATTCAAATTTCATGTGATGATTTTAGTATTTGACTAATATTTTCCTTTCTGAGTAAAAGTAATCTGATAGAGATCTATGATCTGTTGCTTTAGGTCTTTCTTCAAATATCTATTTTAGGGTCATGAAATTATGACATTGGGTTCTATTTTGTTTTTCTTTAAATTCAAGATTTAGAAGAAATAAAATCCATTGGAGGATATTTCTTTGTCTGATAGTTTATTTTTCTTATACAATTTTCTCATATTCATCACTTTCTCATGAACTACTTGTCAGTAGAAAAAAATAAAAAAATACAATGTATTTTGCCATTCCTGGACAGAGATATAATAGTATAAATAAAGGCTCAGAAAGCCCAGAAGTAATTTCCACCTTCACTTGATGCTTTCTGATTCTAAGTAGTCAACGGTACTTCTTTAAGATTCTCTACTGTAGTTTTCTGCAATTAATATTTAATGGAGAAATGAGAAAATATGGTGGGTGGCAGGTGAGCCTCAAAAAAAACATTTTTAGTGGCCTTCAAAAATAAGCACGCGCGAAGGAGCTATTGTTCGCATCAGATTTGGATTTTGCCAATTTGGGGGACAGTGATTTGATTCAGTGATTCAAATCACTGCCCCAAATTGATTTGGCCAAATCTGATTCAGAGATTTGGCTGCTGCTGAATCGGCCAAATCTCTGAATCACACAGGCCTCACCCCCGACCCACTCTCCCAGCCTTGCCTGGCCTCAGCTCCTGGCTCTTAAAAAAAAAAAAAGCCCCCACTCACTGGCTGCTGCCAGGTGGGGGACATTGTACACTGCCCCCTACTACCTCCTGCTGCCCTGCACAGCATGGGAGGCCCTGTCATGAGTCCCACAACCCCCACTTGCTCTTCTAGGCCCCCCATGGCTGCCTCGCCAACCCCAGCTCCCAACCCTTTAAAAAAAAGAAGCCCCAACTCACTGGCTGCTGCCAGATAAGAGACAATTCCCACTCCACCCCACTGCCCCACGTTGCATGTGGGGCTCTTCCCTGAGGCTGCTGTAGCACCTGGTAATTTTGAGGGTTTTTTTTAAAGGGCTGGAAGCTGGGGTAGGTGGGGCAGCCATGGGGGGGCTGGGAGAATGGGTGTGGCTTGGGAGCAGCAGCCAATGAGTGGGGTATTTTTTTTAAAACAACCAGAAGCTGGGGCCGGGTGGAGCAGTCATGTGGGGGCTGGAACAGTGGGCAGGGGTCAGGTCAGGAGGCACCCAGGGGGACTGGGGAGCAGGCAGGGGATGGGGCCTGGTAGGGGTCCCCCCATGGTCCCCTCCTCTCTTGTCCAACCCCCCCCTTCCCCACCCCTTACTTACCAGTAGGAAGTCTGGGTCCAGCTCCCTGCTGCAGCCAGTGGGGACTGCCTGAATCTCAGAAGCTCTCCAAATCTTTCCCAAATCGATTCAGAGATCTTCAAATCAATTCAGATCTTTTAATTGGTACCCTAATTCAATTCAGATTCAGAGATTTTGCCACCAAATTGGGCCAAATCTCCTCTGTATAGAATAAGCACCTGAAGCTTCACACAGCCCTACTCAAAAATTCTGTCCAAATCAGTCATAATTTATTCTAGAATTAACTGGAGAAGCAAATTCATTTCCATCATTGAAGGTGTGTCTACCTTATTAAGGTGACACAGTAAACTCTGGTGCTTATTATGCTGGAGTTTATTGCTACTGTGCACTTCATCTATACATGTGCCTGGGACTGCAGCATGTTGAGCCAGGTTGGACCCACTCCAGCTGGCAGGGGGTCCAGGGAGTCAGCTTGCAAGCTGGGGGCTGCTCTTACCCAGCTCAACTTGCTGTTTAGGGCCTGCCTAGGGCACATGGGTTCTCTAGTGCTGGGTGAGACAGCAGGCATCCCCTGCACTGAAGCACCCTCATGCCCCAGGCAGCTGCCTCAGCATTTATACATGTCCTGCTGTGGAGTAAAAAACTGTGGAGTTTTTTACTCCACAGCAGGATCATACTTGTAAATACAAGTAGAATCCTTCTGTGGAGTTAATTAGTTTACTCCAGCCTTATAAGGTGAATGAGAGACTTTACTGTGGAGCTAATTAGCCTACTCTGCAGTAAGCATCTTATATAGACATTAGGGATGTTTGAAGCTTCAGGTGTTGATTCAATTTGGAGGAGATTTGGTCTGATTTGGTGGCCAAATCTCAAAATCCGAATCAAATCAGGGGACTAATTTAAAGGTCCAAATTGATTCAAAGCTCTTTAAATCTTCCACCAACCCTTTCCCACCCACTCCCTCAGCCCCCCCCGACCCTAGCCCACTCCCCCAATGCCCCCCCCCCCCATGGCTGCACTGGGTGCCCCAGCTCTAAGTGCTTTAAAGAAAAGCCCTGGTGCTCATCGGGTGCTGCCAGGTCAGGGGGCAATCCCTGCTGCCTCCACTGCCCCACGCTGCATAGAGAGCTCTTCCATGAGCCCCCTGACCCCCTTTGCTCTCCCAGCCCCCAAATGGGTGTCTCACTTGGGCCAGCTGTGGCCCTTTCAGAAAAAATAACCTGAGAAAAGCCCTGGGACTCACTGCTCCTGCAGCAGTCTGGGGGCTCTGGGGGGCTTGTGTAGAGCACCTCACATGGTGTGGGACATTGGGGGTTAGTGGGTATTGCCCCCCACGCTGGCAGCAACAGTGGTTGCAGGGTTTTTCTCATTTTTTTTTCTTAAAGGGAGAGAGCTGGTCTGGGTGGGGCACCCATGCAGGGGTGGGGGAGCGAGCAGGAGGTTGAGGGGCTCGTGCAGAGCCCCTCACAGAGCATGGATAAGTGGGGGCAGTGGGGATCGCCCCCTGCCTGGCAGCATCTGCTGAGTTGGACCCTTTTTTTCCCCAAAGAGCCAGGAGCTGGGGTGGGTGGGCCATCCATTGCCGGGCTGGGCGGGGATGGACCTGGCTGATTCAGAGATTTGGAGATTCAGCTGCAGGTGAATCTCCAAATCAGATTCAGCTGAATCAATTCAGGACAGTAATTCAAAACACCGAATCAAATTACTGTCCCTCGAATCATCTGAATCCGAATCCAAAGCGAATACTAACTGCTTCACACAGGTCTAATAGACATGCCCTGATAGTACTAATCTAGGCCTGTGCCTTTCCTTTCCACAAAGATTGTACTTGGACTCTTTGCATAAAGGACAAGTTTTAATACTTTTAGCTCAGCATTGTATACCAAATATAGGGCCATCTTGGGACGACAGCCTGCAATTTTCAAATTGTGCACAGGAGCAACTCTTATTTTAGTTCATTAGTTAAGAGCCATAATAATTCTTTGAGGTTGTTAACAATCACATGGACAAGGGGAATCAAATTAATGTAATATATTTGGACCATCAAAAAGTGTTTAACAAGGTCCCTCTCCAAAAGTTTTTGAAAAACCAACACATTGCCATACAGATTCAAAGGACTGAAGGATGGTTAAAAGGTAGAGGAAGCAAACTGTAGAGCTAAATGTCCACTTCCTAGGATGGAAGGAGGTCAAAAGTGGGGTTCTATGCTGGGGCCTATTTTGTTCAATATTTTTGCCACCTGGAAACAGGGGGTGCATGATGAAATCTCCATTTTTACAGTTAATACCAAATTATTCCAGGTAGTCAAGTCCCGAGGTGATAGTAAGGAGCCAAAGAACATTCTCACCAAGCTAAATGAGTGGGGGTAAAAAATGGCACATGAACTTCAGTATTGACAAGTGCAAGGAAATGCACCCAGGGATAAACAGCCTCTACTAGCTGTTACAACTCAGGGAGGAAATCTTGGAGTCATTGTTGATAGTTCTAAAAACACCAGTTCAATGTACAGCGGCAACCAAAAAAGGCAATAAAATGTTGGGTGTCATTAAGAAGGGAATTGAAAACAAAATAACATCTTTGTGCCATTGTACAAGTCCATGCCATGCCCACATCTTGAATACTATGTGCAGTAATAGTCCTCACATCTCAAAATGGTTGTAGTAGAATTAGAAAAGGTACAGAGAAGGGCAACCAAAATGACCAGGGTCCTGGAAGAATTACCACACTTGAGGGAATTAAGCATATAAACAAAAGCACCTTATAAGATCCCTAGAGAGTGTGAGCCCTGCTGGTCCTGCCCTCTCCTACACCATAATCCCTAGATCTGCAAAAAGGATACTTTACCTAGGGGAAGCCCAACCACTTTCTCATTCCCAGCGCAGCTGAAGAGAGTGAGGACATCACCTGCCAGCAACTGTCCAGCTCCCCTTGATGGCAAGTGCTGGCAGAGCAAGTTTCCAAGAGGCTTCTTTTTACCCTCTGGATACCTTTCCCTCACATGGCATAACAGATTGCATTGAGTGATAACTTTTGCTTGATGGAAATGTCTGCCAGGGGCCCTAGAAAAATAAGATCTTTTTTTGGTAACTAATTGAAAGAGGAGACTACCATATGAATTTTTAAAACATTTTATAAAACATATATTATGTGAACAGTTTATTTTGCCTTGTTTTTATTTTATCTATTTTTAATAAGCCATGTGCTTAGGAAGACTATTATTGTAATCTGAAGATGAAAGCACAATGTGACTATTAAGGACTTATTGTTATACTTGACTGGCTAATTTCACAGAGACCTTTTCCACAGAAATGAGAAGAGACTGAAGGGCAAAGATTTGAAGTCCAGCCCTCTTCTCCAACTTAAGTTTTGGGCTTAATCATTCAGTGGATGGACATAACTGTCCTTTCCTGTTAAAGTGTCTTTTAAGTAGCAGCAAGAGAAGCTGGAGTACAGGCAAGGAAGCAAGCAAAGAAAAAATGTGAGTGGACATATTTGTGAGTGATTGTGAGTGCATGTGCACACACATTTCAAGACTTATGGTTATATTTGTCAAGATGGGTAATAGAATTGCAGAAAAAGTCTGCACCCTGGTGTGGCACCCATTGCCACACCAGGGGAAATTAAGCATATAAACAAAAGCACCTTATAAAGGCTGCACCATTGTCTGTGCCATTCTGACTGTGAAGTAAAATTCATTTTTGATCCCAAAGGTGGCGATTAGTCTGGCTCTGGGTGGAGGGATAAGAGCCTCTACCCAGGAACCTTTGGGCTTTAGTCATCTTAGGAGCATTGGTACAAACCCATTGTTGCCTATAGTTAACAGAGTGCTCCTGGAAAGGTGACCATTCCATAACACCTATAGCAACAGGAAGGGGAAAAAATCCTTCCTGGCCCCATATGGCAGCCAGCAAAATCCAGAAGCATGTAGGTATATGTATACATTTCTACATGTGGCTAAATTGCCTTCTGACAATAGAAGCTGTTCATTTGCTAATGTAGGCCCATGGTGCCCTCCCCCAATACAAACTTTTCTTTTGGGATTTGAATGATCAGCTTTATCAGGCTCATGCTTTAAAGCCCTTTAAGCCCCAGCTTCAGCTACTGTGCCCTATTCACCTTCTTGACTATAGCAGCACTTTTCTTGTCATGTTTTCTTTTCTATCATCACTTATCCTGTCACGACCTCTTATGATTCTTTTTCCATACAGTTGCAAGATTTAATTCCAACCCATGAAGCATCCTTGACAGACATCATAATGTTAGTAGTTATTCAAATAAAATCATCTTTTTTTTTCAGTCCTTATTATGACAGGATTTCTTGGTTAAACAAGTATCTCTGAGAAGAATGAAAGAGTGGGTACACTGCCCTTACAACAACATATTATGAGGCAAGTATTCTGTAATGACATTGCCCATGAGCCTTTTCAGATATAGCAGATTAGAAGTAGCACTTTTAGCGAGAGTTATTTTACAACACAGTCATCCCATGCCCCTTTGATCTAATAATGGAGGTTTTGGCACTAGTATTTTCTAGTACAAAGTTCATGTAGTATTGACAAAAGAATCTATGATAGCTAGAAGCTGTGGTGTATTTACCCTTTTGTATTCTAAATATCTCAGTTTTCAGTTCACCATTTAAATACATAGGTATAAAGACTACATAGAGCACATCAGTTCAAAAGTATTTCTGTGTCAAGAGTCTTGTGAATTTCTCATTCATTTTTCATCTCATTCCCTGTCAGCCCATGTCCACTGATAAAACATTCAATATACCCCAGTGAACCCATCAGAATCCATTGATTCCACACTGCCTTTCCCAGAATGCAATATATCTGTTCCAATGTACCAAATGCCCTCACAGTAATTACATGGGTGAAACTAAACAGCAACTCTGCACCAGAATGAACTGTTACAAAAAATATAAAGTACAGAGAGATGCTGGAGCACATTTTTCATAGAACATCCACTTCCTTTCTGACCTCATTATCCTTGTGCTCAAGGGAAATCTACCAGATGCCTTCAAAAGGTGAGTTTGGCAACAGAAATTCATAAGCTAGCTGGATACTAAGAACCAAGGACTGAACACCATTAGTGATTTTTGACATGTTATAATCCAATTCCAGACTTTTTTCCTACAGACAGCAAGTATTAATGCCCCCTCTGCCCCAGCATGTGGTGGGTCTTGATCTCCAAGTAATCAACTTCCTTTCTTCTGCTTCTTGTTTATCTTGTACCCCTGGGAATTTCCCTCCCTCTTCCATTTTCACAGTTCTGTTCTTGACTCTTTTTCTCATATGCTATGCTCGCTTCTTTCCCTCCTTGGATCTGATAAAGACTATCTTACATTCAAAAGTTTGTCTAACTTTATTCTAGTCATGAAGTTGGTCCAATAAAAGATATCATGCCCCGCCACACCCAAATCCGTGCTTCACGTCATTCCTAGCATTTTTCTTGTTTGTATATCACATTGCATTGATAAGACCAATATATGCCTGACCTCTTGCAAAAAAAAAGAAAAAAAAGGGACTTTGTATTTAGGAACCTCATAAAAATGACAAAAAGATCTGCAGTCTCTGAACTTTACTAAATCTCTTATTATCCTCTCATCTTCTCCTACATGGGACAATGACCACTAAAAAAATGGATGAGAAAGCAGCAGGGCTATTCTGTTCTACATGCAATAAAGACTGATGTAGAAAGATGTGCTGCATTCTTTTCTGGCTGGGATAGAAGATGAGCAACATGTAGAATGGAGAACCAAAGGAATTTATATTACAAAATAGCCCTTAATAGCTACAGATTACATTTTCTTAGCTTCCATTCAGGTCCCAGAACAACAGGACATCTTTCCAGTGGAATCTGTGGAATTTTTAAATATTTAGGTGTAAATGTCATAATGGCAAATTTTGTCCTGAGAAATTATAAAACTATACTTCTCTATGGGCTATATGATGCTAAGAAAAAAATATATAGTTGTTAGATATCAGTCTCCAGATGCCAAAACATAGAGAAGAAAGAGAGGAATATAATTAAATGACAGCATTCCTCATAGAGCAAATTCAACATGAAATAATCTCTATTTATTTTATAATGCTGGTAAAGCACAAAGGAATCAGAAAGAGATTTGACCTAGATAAGAAAGACTCAATGTGAGATCAACAATGAAATATCTAGATGGTGGAATGTTCCCCAGAGACAGAGAGAGAGAGAGCACTAATACTGAATAACATTAATAGGAAAAATATTTTAAATAACAGTATCTTGCAATGCACATTCAATTATCAATAGCATCATATGAGAGAATTTAACCACTGCCATGGATTGTTTAACATTTCCTTTTACTTTTAATATAATTTGATTCACGGTTACATTAGAAATATTTAAGGAGTTCTTCACAAGGAGAGAAGAAATGAATAGATCTGACTGTTCATTACAGCTTGGTTTTGGGGAGGAGGGGTAGTTTAAACCTATTTTCTGATTTCCTGCCATCTACAACAGTGAACAATTGTCTTCTCTCTTTATAGCAGCCTTTCACATACTTGAAAACTATTGTTATGACCTCTTCTGAGCCTCTTTTCCCTCCAGACTAAACACATGTATTTCTCTCAACCTTTCTTTGTATGGGTTACATGGAGCCCCTTTTACATTTTTGCTGTACGGAGCTTCCTCAATTTCTATATAATGTCATTAAAATGTGATGCCCAGATGTGGACACATGACTTCAGCTGAGGTTTAGCCAGCATTAAGAATAGTGATGGTATTTCCACCTATGTCTTCCATAAAATAGAGTTTTTTTGAAAGAGCATCACATAAATAAAATAGAATAGCCAGTTCAGACCCAGACATAATAGGGTTAAGAGAAACTTTGTGGGATTCATCCCACTACTGGGCAGTTAGCATTAGGGGCTATAGGCTTTACAGGCGGGATATAGAAGGAAGGCAAGGCAGGGGTGTGGCGCTCTATGTCAAGGAGCAATACATATCCTCTGCCAGCAAAATGGGGTCAGAGGAGGGGCAAGCTGAAGTGCTCTGGGTCAAGATACAAGGGGGCCATAGGGAGAGGAATTTAACGGTGGGTGTCTACTACAGACCCCCAACCAAGGGGAGGAGCTGGACTGGGAATTTTCGGGCCAGGTTGCAGAGGCACTTAAGGCAAGGGATGTAGTTGTCATGGGTGGCTTCAATTACCTGGACATCTGCTGGGAGGAACAGTCAGCCAGGTCGGACTGTTCCAGGAGGTTCCTGGCTGAGGTACAGGACCTCCACTTAATTCAGGAGGTGCACAGTCCCACCAGAGGAAATGCCCTGTTGGACCTGGTCCTGGCCATAGGCGATGACCGGGTAAAGGGCCTCCAGGTCCTTGACCACCTGGGTGATAGCGATCATCGCTTGCTGGAGTTTACCATCCAGTGCAGGGTGGCAAGGGCCAGCAGCAAGGCAGTAGCCCTAGACTTCAAGAGGGCCAACTTCAATGAGTTGAGGAGATTAGTGGGAGAGGCACTAGGGTTCTCAAGGGGAGGGGAACTCAGTGTCCAAGATGAGTGGTCATTCCTTAAGGAGATGATACTCAGGGCCCAAGGGGTGACCATCCCAACAAAAAGCAAGGGGGGCAGGAGTGCTCGAAAGCCCCTCTGGCTCACCAAGGGCATCTGGGAATGCCTGATCACCAAAAAGGCAGTGTACACCCGATTGAAGGGGGGTACTATCCCCAAAGAGGAGTATACCTCCTCTGCTCAGTCCTGTAAGGGGGCTGTCAGGAAAGCTAAGGGGGACATAGAACTAGGACTTGTGTCCAAAATCAAAGATAACAAAAAGTCCTTTTTCAAATATATAGGGATGATGAAGAAAGCACCAGGAAATGTCGGGCCCCGGCAAGATCCTCTGGGCAATCTGGTGGTTGTGCCAGAGGAGAAAGTAGACCTCTTTAACCAATTCTTCACCTCTGTTTTCTTGTGCAGGGACCAGGACTTCCCCACCGTGATGCAAGACAGACTTGAGGGGAATGCCTCCAGACCTCAGGTTAGGGAGGATCAGGTTAGAGAGTTTCTGGAGGGGCTGGACATGTTGAAGTCAGTGGGTCCAGATGCTCTCCACCCCAGGCTGTTGAGGGAGCTAGCAGGGGTTATTGGAGGGCCCTTGGCATGGCTTTATGAGCATTTGTGGTGCTTAGGCCAGGTGCTGGATGATTGGAAGGTAGCCAACTTGGTCCCCATCTTTAAAAAAGAGAGGAGGGAGGACCCAGGCAACTATAGGCCCACCAGTCTTACCTCAATCCTAGGGAAACTCTTTGAGAAGATTATAATGGAGCACATCTGTAAAGGGCCAGCCTCGGAGATGATGCTCAAGGGCAACCAGCACGGTTTCATTAGGGGGAGGTCATGTCAGACCAACCCGATTGCCTTTTATGATCAGGTCACAAAAGCCTTGGATGCAGGTGTTGCCGTGGATGTAGTCTTTCTGGACTTCAGCAAGGCCTTTGACACCATCTCCTACCCCATCCTCATTAAGAAATTGGGTGACTGTGGCATTGATGCCTACACAGTCAGATGGATTGCAGATTGGTTGAAGGGTCACACTCAGAGGGTGGTGGTGGATGGGTCATATTCAAAATGGGAGAAGTGGGCAGTGGAGTCCCCCAGGGCTTGGTCCTTGGGCCTGCACTGTTCAATCTCTTTATTGGTGATTTGGATGATGGAGCGAAAAGCACCGTGTTTAAATTTGCTGATGATACCAAAATTTGGGGTGAGGTGAGCACACTAGTAGGGAGAGAAAGACTGCAGCAAGACTTGGATAGGTTACAGGGGTGGGCTAGCAAAAACAGGATGTGATTCCACACTGACAAGTGCAGGGTGCTGCACTTGGGTAGTAGTAACCAGCAGCACACTTGTAAGATGAGAAACTCCCTTCTTGAGAGCACGGAGACCGAAAGGGATCTTGGAATCATTATTGACTCCAAAATGAACATGGGCCGAGAATGTGAGGTCACGGTAGGCAAGGCTAACCAGACCTTGTTGTGCATCCACAGGTGCAACTCTAGCAGGGCCAAGGAGGTGATCCTCCCCCTCTATGCAACACTTGTCAGGCCACAGCTGGAGTACTGTGTCCAGTTCTGTGTGCCCCACTTCAGGAGGGATGTGGACAACATTGAAAGGGTTCAGAGGAGGGCCACCCGAATGATCCGGGGACTACAGGGCAGACCTTACTATGAGAGACTGAGGGATCTGAACCTGTTCAGCCTGCACAAGAGAAGGCTGAGGGGGGACCAGATGGGTTTGGGAGAGACCTTGTTTCCCCTAGAGCCCACTGGCATAACAAGGAATAACAGCCACAAGTTGTTGGAGAATAGGTTTAGATTAGACATCCATAAGAACTACTTCACAGTTAGGACGGCTAGGTGCTGGAACCAACTTTCAAGGGAAGTGGTGCTGGCTCCTACCCTGAGGGTCTTTAAGAGGAGGCTTGATGCCTACCGGGCTGGAGTCATTTGAGCCCAGTTTGTTTTTTTTTTCTCCTGCCCTGGCAGGGGGTCAGACTTGAAGATCTATAAGGTCCCTTTGGACTCTACTTCTATGATTCTATGAAATACAAGTACTATCCTACTACAGAGTTATTTACTGTGCAGCAACACACAGGTAGACAGTGATAGGGACATGAGGGTGCTTCAGTGTGGGAACTGCCTGCTCCAGCCAGCCCCTCCACAGTATGTTTAACTGGGTCAGATCAGCCCTGGACTGGTAGGCTGACCTCCGCAGATTCCCTGCCGGTCAGGGCTGCTCTGCCCTGCTTCAATGTAATGTGGCCTGAAGTGCACATTCAAACATTGCACCAGGGAGAAATAAACTGCAGTGCGATGTGTGATGGAATTTTGTGCTTCAAATTAATTGGACATGTAGATGTGCCCTTTTTGATCCACCATAATCCCCAGATTCTTCTCATCAGTTTTGTTTGTTTGTTTTTACATTTGTTTTCACTGAGTGTGTCTACATGAGACACCAACTGCAGAGTAACTTAATAACACTGCACAGTAGTGTGCCTGGTAAAACCCACGCTAAACGCCACTGAGCAGTAATATTAGGCTACTGCACAGTTAGTATCTGAAAAAAACCTATGCGCTGGTGCTGCTGCGCAGCAATACATGTTACTACACATTGATTTAGTACTTGGTTATCCAAGTAATAAACTTAATGCACCTTAACTATGGTGCATTAATGAATGTGTGGACACACCCACTACATTTCATTTTCTTGTGTATAATTCAATTGTCTAATTTATCAAACCCTTTTAAATTCTTATCCAATCCCCTAAAGTGTTTACCTGTTTTCCCAGTCTTATGGTGTCTTCAAGAGTAAGCTCTTTTTCTGCATCCAAATCATTAATAAAAATGTTTGTCAGTTGTGGACCCAGAACAGATATGGAACCCCACTCGAAAGCTCCTGCTATTCTGAAATCCCTGTATTTATAGTTATGCTCTAGATTTTTAACCAATTATACATCCACCTAACACTAATTCTATCTAGCCTGCATTCTCCCATTTTCTTATAAGAATGTCACGAAGGACTGGGTCAAAAGCCTTTCTAAAGTCCAAGTAAATCAATCCCACTTCATTCCCCTTATTTGCCAAGCAAGTTACCCTGGCAAAAAAATGGAATCAGGTTGACATGTCATGATTCATCTTAATAAATCCATTTTGACTGCTAGTGATGACTACCTTGCCCCATCAGTTGTTTACAAAACTGTTTTTTTAAGAATTTGTTCTGGTAATTTCCCAGGAACTGAAATCAGGCTGATGAGCTTAGAGTTCCCCTGGTCCTCCTTTTACCTCTTTTAAAAGATAGTACTATATTAGCCCTTTTGGGACCATGTCTGTCATCCATGAGTTTGTAAATATTATTCACAATTGTTCTGAGATTTCATCAGCTAATTCCTTCGGTACCATGTAACAATTTTCCACAGGCTTTGCTTACTTATATTCTCAATGATATACATATCTTGTCTCTCAATTTGTTGTGAATAAGCGGGCTATACATATTGGACATTAGATGTGGTTCACTTGTTCCATGGATTGCAGCAGCTCCTAAAACATATTCAAAGATAGGTAAGCCATGCTTATATTCTTCTTGGCTGATTATGTTCAGAACTGCCACAACCAATAAACTAACTGAGCCCAACTGGTTTGGTCTGGTCTTTTGTACGTTTGTTTGGAAATAAGTAACAGATTTCAACAGTATATCATTGGTATTGGTAGGATAGCTGGTTCCTAAATTGCTATAATCTTACAAAGGTGTCACACAATGTATTTGGCTGTTCATGAAGTCTATTCAACCATTCTTGCCATGAGAATGGAGGTAATGAAGACTAATAATACCTTTTGATTGCCAACAAAATTTGTTTTACCTAAGGAAAGTGGGAAAGAAAAACTGCAAAACTTATTTATGCCTGAACCTAACTGAATGATTTTTGCTTAGATTTCCTTTTAATACACTTTCAAAATTAGTTCCCCTGAGCAATATACATGGTGCCAGTTCCAAGAAAGGAATTAGGCAAGGTAAGCTCTGCAACAACTAATTTATAAGCTCCTGTTTCTGAACAAAAGTGTCTCCTGCTGCTGCTGTTTGTGCTAAACTTAATACTGTCCATGGGTGTTATATAAGCATTCAGCTTCTCAGGGGACTTTGGCACAGGGCTGCCTAGTTTTGGGCTTAGCTGGAATTTAGTCATCAGCTGCTTATATTGGTTGAGCTATGGACATCCACAGAAGACTGAATTGCAAAAACCTATGGAACTTTCAGCCCAAACAAGAAGACTTCTAGTGAGTTTAGGTTGTTGTTGAGCAGGTTGTTTTGGTTCAATTTGTACTTAGGTGCCTGGAATCTACATAACTATTTCTGTGCACCCAAATATGCCACATTTCTGCAGGCTGATGAGTACCCACATTTTTCGTATATCCTTGAGAGATGCTTTGGTTTATAAAGGGTAAAGAAAGGATTTCCCCCCCCCCCCCCCGCATTTCTGTGTCTCATTCTCTAAGTGAGGTGGAAAAAACTATTTACTGACTCATCACTGTTTTACCTGGTAGCTATAGTAAGTTAAAATAATGTGAAGTTCTTTTTAAGAAATTGAAAATTTGCTTAAAAAAATTCCTTTTCAGAAATGACTTAATTGAGTGTAGACCAAAACATAAAAAAATACATTTTTTTCATTGAAATTGGTAAATTTAACTGTGACTATCCATAGGGGGCAAAGCTTAGAGTAAAATGATGAAATTTCAACAGACACATTGCAAACACAATAAAATACTTGCTGAGGTGCTCATAGAGTCTCATAACTGAGGTCTTGAGAGAAGAAACTGATCAGAATTGAGATTCCTACTTTATGTAGAGGCCCCAATTCTGTCTAGCATCATTTCAGATCCCTTCATTTTCCATTGACGCTCAGATATTCTAACCATCCTTCTTCCTGTACCCAATTCATCCCACAGATATTTTGGTGGATCTCCTTTTTTCCTCTGACTCTTGTATGGTCATCCACTCTACAGAGATGTCACTGTTTATTAATTTCAGATGTTATATGCTCTTTTCTCATGGTAGTCATTGGAAAGGGTAATTGATTTAACAGGACTTGAACAGCTTTAGTTCACACAGAAGTATATATAGCTGTTGCTATTACTGTGTTTATGCTTCAGTGTCAGGTTTTTTTCCACATTTAACATAGAGAGAAAAGCCCCTTGTCTTGGACCAAGTACAAGTGAGAGGGGCAGGCTGCTGCTGTGACTTGAACTCCAGTCCCAACCTACCATCAGAGTCAGAGCCTTGGCAGCTGCCTGCCCCCACCATCTCCTGCTTCAGGCCCTTAACCCTACATCTGCCCCCCTCCCCTGCACTGCTGCTTATCCTCATGGGTTCAGTTCTGGCTCTAGCCTCACATTGGCATGGGGCACAGAACAGATGGTCACTCTGGCTTCTATCTGGCCATGCAGCAGTGGCGGTGGTGGCAGCAGCTTTGATCCCAGCCCTGGCTCCAGCTCTGGCTTCGGCTCTGGCTCCAGCACTGGGGCCAGGGTCAGATCTACCACCAGTGAAGCTGCTACTGTCCAGTTGGGCAGGGGGTGGAGCAACCATGTGCTCTGTTCCCCTGGCCAGGAGAGGGTCCAGAGTTGGAGCTGGATTTGCAAATGGTAAGCGAGGAGGGAGCAGAAAAGGGTGAGGTGAGTGATGCGGCAGGCAGCAGAGGGGGCAGCAAGCTTGGAGGCAAGCTTGGCATGAGGAGCCATGCAGGAGGGGTTTCAAATGGTAGGAAGGCAGGTGCCAGGAGTGAAGGCATGGTGGGGCATGGGGGGGAGAGGACAGGTGAGGGGTAAAAGTAATAGAGGGGTAAAACACTGCTAGGGGTGGCAAACACCAAGGCTGGGGAGCATAGGAACCTGGGTTACAGGCAGCGTTGTGGAAAGTGCATGGGGAAGACAGTGGGAGGCAAGAGGCAGAGGTCAGGCCACTTGACACGTTCACTGCCTGCCTCCCCCTGCCATTGTTTGCCCACTGTAGTGGTGGGGGACAAATTTCAGACAACCCTCCAATAGTTAGATTCTATACATGGAAAATTATAGCAAACTTATACATTTTCCATATATAGAATTTAATCTTGGGGGAGTCAGCATAACTTTGCAGTCATTTTCAATTTGGGTGAACATGGTTAGTCCTTCCATCTTACATGCCAGAATTAAACATTCATGGTTTATTGATGACTAAAGACACTGAAATTGTTAGGGAGAAAAGTCATTTAATTCATTAATACAGAGGGTAAAAAAATTTGGGGCTTGTCCGAGTCTTGTTAGGATTAGAGGAATAATACAAGACCTGGAGAGATTAAAAATAAGTCAGAAAACAGAGGTGAAAGATATCTTGAAAAAAGTAATCCTAATGCCCTGTAAAAAAAGAAAAAAAATCCTAAAACATGGGTAAAAATATGGAAAGTTCTATATTGAGAAGAGAATTAGGAGTGATAGTGGCCATCAGACTAGACATAATACAAAGAATTCTATTTTGCCCAGCAGAAAATGAGAGAGCATCTTGAGATTAACTCTGAGTCACCTGAACAACATGTTGGTATTGTTCTATGGCGTGTAAGAGCTCCTATTATAGGAACAGTTGCATGCCTGAATGTCTCTGGAGGACTACCTTACTTTTCTACTGGGACATTTACATTCCCAGAGAGTATATTAGAATTGTGTCTAAATGTTAGTTCTGTAACTCTTGGGTGAGTTTCAGGCTGCATTCTGGTCTTCCACTAAGTGAAATACAGTTCTGCTGCTATCTATATAATATGGTAAAAAAGAAAAAGAAAGGGAAATATATTTTAAATCGTCATGCATTTCATAGGGACTTTATGTTATAGCATAACAAAATAGAAATCTCTCCCTGTCTGTCTCTCAAGCCCTGGTAATAGTATCCTGGGAACATTTTAATTCATTACTAGAAAGTTCATTACTAGAGAGTTGCTGCTGAATTGGACAGTTAAGGGAACAGCAGCTGAAATGGTTATATGGCTAGCAATTCTGATATGGGAAAAGATTAGGTCTCTATTATGCAAAGATTCCGCATGCATATGATTCTATTTATATACAATTTATATATGTAATTTCTCATAGATTCATAGATTGAGAGGCTGGAAGGAACCTTGGGGGATCATCAAGTCCAGCTCTACTTCACAGGCAGAAAAAGCAACTGGGAGTCAGGTGACCCCAGCAAAGTGACCGTCCAGTCTCCTCTTGAAGATTTCCAGGGTAGGCAATTGCACCACCTCTGGAGGGAGCCTATACCAAAGTCTAGACACCCTAGCTGTGAAGAAGTTTTTCCTAATGTTGAGCCTGAAACAGTCTTCCTGAAGTTTGTGACCATTGTTCCTGGTTTTCCCCAAGTGTGCCCTGATTAACAGCTGTTCACTGAGCCCTTGATGTACACCCCTGATATATGGTAAGATGCTAACAAATCCCCTCTCAGCCTTCTCTATTTCAGGCTGAAGAGTCCCAGGTCCCTCAGCTTTTCCTCATATGGCTTGCCATGCAAGTCCCTGAACATATGAATGGTCCTCCTCTGGACTCTCTCCAGCTTTACCATGTCCTTGTTAAAGTGAGGCAGCCAGTACTGGGCGCAGTACTCCAGTTGCGGTCTCACCAATTCCAAGCAGAGTGAAAGAATCACTTCCCTAGTTTTGCTGGACAGTATTATTTGCCCTATTTGCTATTATTACCCCCAGGTCCCTTTCATTTGTGGTGTTGGTCAGTTTGGCGTTGCCAAGCCTGTAGGTGTGTAGGACGTTTTTTGTCCTCAGGTGGAGCACATTACATTTCTCAGCATTGAATTTCATTTGATTCCAACCCTCCCAATTTGCTAGCCTGTCTATGTCTGCATGTATCTGCAGCCTATCTTCAAGCATGACCACACTTCTCCATAACTTGGTGTCATCCATGAACTTGGCCAGTGAGCTCTTCACTCCCACATCCAAATGATTGATAAAGATGTTGAAAAGCACTAGACCAAGCACCTATCCCTGCGGAACACCACTAGCCACTTCTTGCCAAGAGAACACAGATCTGTACATTAGAATTCTATGGGTCCTACCCTGCAACCAGCTTCCTACCCACCTGTCTCATGGTTAAGCCCACAGTGCTCCAATTTTCTCACAAGAACACTATGGGATTCTAGATCAAAGGCCTTTTGGAAGTATAGAATGTCAACCTCCTCTCCCTTATCCAGGTATTGAGTTAACTGGTCGTAAAAGAAGATGAGGTTAGTAAGACAAGACCTGCCTGTGATGAAGCCATGCTAGCTTTCATTCAGAATCCTACCTTCTTCAAGCCCATTGCATATAGAGTCCTTGATGAATTTTTCCAGGGTCTTTCCTGGAATACAAGTTAGGCTGATTGGTCTATAGTTACCAGGGTCCTTCCTCCTCCCTTTCTTGAAGATGGACACAGCATTGGCCCTCTTCCAGTCCTCAGGGACCTCCCTGGAGTGCCACAACTTTTGGAAGAGTTTTGCCAGTGGTCCTCTGATGACTTTGGCCAACACTTTCAGCACCCTTGGATAAAGTTCATCTAGTTCTGCTGACTTATATATGTCTAATTTTTTCAAATGATCACACACTAGTTCTATGGTAATAGTAAGAAGACAGTCATTCCTACCCTGCTTATTCTGTACCCACTCTGGCATGATTTTGCCCTTGGCCCAGTGAAAGACTGAAGCAAAGTAATCATTCAAGAGTTCAGTTTTCTTCTAAGTCCCAGTAACCAGCTGCCCTGAGCTGCTGAGCAGTGGTTCCACACCCGAACTTGTTTTCTTCCTGTTCCCTACATATCTAAAGAAGGACTTCTTGTTGTCCTTGACTCCTGTCATGAATTTTAGTTCAGTTGCTGCCTTAGCCCTTCAAATCTGTTCCCTCCAAGTGCGGGCTGTTGTTGCATAGTCCTCTCTAGGGCATGCCCCAAGCTTCCATTGTTTGTACACCTCTTTCCACTTTCTTAAGAGGAGCATGATTTCCCTGTTTAGCCATAAGGGCTTTCCAGCCCTTTTGTTACCTTTTTCTCTGTATGGGAATGGACGTTTGTGCTTTGAAGATCATATCTTCTCACATTTATAAGTATTTGCAGTATCAGGTCCTTGGAGTTAAATATTTACAGTTTGATTAAGAGACAAGTATGAATAAACTGGATAAGTGATTTTTGTATTTGAAATGTGTAAACGCTAAGGACCAGCTTATACCATCTCTACCATCTTGAGCAGTATATGACCCCATAAAATTGCAAATAGCTTCATAGTGTCAAAATCTTTTCAGAAATAATTATTTAGATTTGTGTAAGAGTTAGGAACTTGGGATAATAAAGTGAGGAGGAGAAAAGAAAACAGAAGAAATACAGATTTAATAGATTTCATAGACATTAGGGCTGGAAGGGACTTCATAAGATCATTGGGTCCAGCTCTGTGCCCGAGGGGCAGGAAGTCAGCTAGGGTCAAAGGATCCCAGCAAGATAAGCATCTACATGTTTCTTAAAAGTGTCCAGAGTAGGTCCTTGTACCACCTCTGTTCCAGGCCTTGGGGGCTTGGACAGTAAAAAAGTTCTTCCTTTTGTCCAGCTTAAAATGGTCTTGCAGGAGTTTGTGACCATTGGACTGTGTCATCCCTTGGGGTGCTCGGTTGAACAGGTGTTCCCTCAGATCCTGACGCACACCCCTTATGTACTTATAGTCTGCCACCAAGTCAGCTCAGAGTCTGTGCTTCTCCAGCCTGAAAAGTCCCATAGCTTGGCAGCCTCTCTTCAGAAGGCCCGTTCTCTTGCCCTCTGATCATGTGCATAGCTCTTCTCTCTACTCTTTCAAGCTTCTCAATATCCTTCCTGAATTGTGCCCAGAATTGGATGCAGTACTCCAGCTGCGGCCTCACCAAGGCCGAATACAGCAGGAGGATGACATCCTAGGTCTTGCTTGAGATGCATCGGTAAATGCAAGCCAGAGTTTCGTTTGCTTTGCCAGCTGCAGTATTGCATTGGTGGCTCATGTTCATCTTGTCCACCAAATCATGACCACCAAATCTCTCTCAGTTGTGGAGCTAGTGAGTGTAGCATTTCTGAGCCTATAAGTGTAATATGGGTCCCCTCCTCCCCCCCAAGGTGGAGCACCTTGCATTTCTCCATATTGAATGCCATCAGGTTTTCATCTGCTGACTTTGAAGCCTATTGAGGATGGCCTGGATTACCAATCTATCCTCAAGTGTGGATACTCTTACTCAAAGTTTAGTGTCATCAGCGAACTTAGCCAGTCTGCTTCTTACACCAGTGTCCAGATCATTTATATTGACATTAAAGAGTACAGGTCCAAGAACGGAGCCTTGGGGGACACAACTAGTCACTGAGTGCCATGTTGATTCAGTTCTGTTAACTAATACTCTTTGGGTCCAACCTTGGAGAAAGTTCCTCAGCCATTGGACTATGGAGTAGTCAAGGCTGCAGCTACCTAAGTTTTCCATGTGGACCTCATGGGACACCAGGGCAAAAGTTTTTTTAAAGTCCAAATATATGGTATCAACCTCGTCCCTTTTTTCCAGGTGATACATCACCTGGTCATAGAAGAAAATGAGATTGGTCAGTCAAGATGTACCCACAACAAGCCCACGCTGGCTAGCCCTCAGAATATTGCCTTCCATTAGCCTGTCAAGTATAATTTCTTTGGTAATTTTTTCCAAGATCTTCCCAGGGATTGAGGTCAAACTGATTGGCCTGTGGTTTCCTGGGTCGTCTTTCCTCCCTTTCTTGAAGATAGGCACCACATTGGCCCTCTTCCAATCTTCAGGTACTTTCCCCAATTGCCATGAGTTCTCAAATATCTTTGCCAGTGGCCGCAGTATGATGTCTGCCTGTTCCTTTAGCACTCTTGGGTGCAATCTATCCAGAGCAGCTGATTTTTGGAGATCCAGCCTCTGAAGATGTTCCCTCACAAGTTCCACACCAATGGTGAGCATATATTCATCCTCCCTTTGGTCATCCCGCATCATGTTAGGCAGGGTGGTCCCTTTGGGTTGGTGAAAAACTGATGCAAAGTAATCATTAAGCCAATTGACTTTTACCTGGGTGTCAGTAGTCAACTGCCCCAACTGGTTTACCATGGGTCCAATGTTGCCCTTGTTTTTCTTTCAACTCCCCACATATCTTAATGAAAGCTTTTTATTGTCCTTGATTTATGTAGCCTTTTGGAGTTCAGTTGCAGCCTTAGATTTCTTAGTGCACTCCCTACAGGTGCAGACTAGTGCAGAATACTCTTCATTAGTGGTGTTTCCTGTCTTCTATCCTTGATAAGCCTCTCTTTTTAAATGTAGGAGGTCCATGTGACTTCCTGTTGAGCCAAGGGTGTTGAGCCCTTTTACCACCTTTTCTATGGGTTGCAATGGATTCCCCTTGTTCTTCTACAATCACTTCCTTAAGAAGCAACCACTCATCATGAACTCTTCTCCCTGTGAAATCATGGCCTCTCAGGGTCTCAAGAACAAGCCTCCTGAGCTTATGAAGATCAGCTTTCCTGAGCTCGAGGACTACTGCATTGCTGGCTGACTTGCCACCTTTGTGGTGAATAGTAAAAGTGATCAACTCATGGTCACTATCACCCAGCTTCTCTTCAATTCTTAGGGCCCTGATTAAATCATCCCCCTGGGTGGTACCATGTCCAGCAGTGCCCTACCTCTTGTTGGCCCATAAACTTCTTGAGACAGGTAGAGTTCATCCACACATGTAAGGAAGCTTTGAGACGAAGTGGATTTGGCCAAGTGCTCTTCCCATGAGGTGTCCAGGTAGTTGAAGTCTCCCATGACAACTGTGCATCAAGAGTGTGCAGCCTCAGCCAGTTCCCTGGTGAATTCTTGGTCAAGCTCTTGTTCCGGATTTGGAGGTCTGCAGTAAACTCCTACCATTGTATTCCCTTCACTTCATTCACCTCGTATTTTAGCCCAAAGGGTCTCCAGTCATCCTCCTTGGGTGCCAATCTCACCTTGTAGGGATGTGTAGCTGTCTTTCACATAGAGAGCTACACCCCCACCCCTTTTTTCAGCACAATCTCTCTTGTACATGGTATAGCCATTTATATCCATAGGCCAGTCATAGTAGGAGTCCCACCAGGTCTCCATTATCCCTATGAGATCATAGTCATTTTTGTTTAGCAGAAGGACCAGTTCCTCCTGTTTATTCCCCAAACATTTAGCATTAGTGTACAGACAGGTAAGTATGCTGTTGGAGGCACTAAGCTTCCTTTTACTTGCAGAGAAGCTCTATTCCTGGGCTGCGGTAAGAGTGGGTTCTCTTGAGCATCCTAACCTGCTGATTTTTGGTTGATACTTGGTGAACTTGTTCTGGTGGTTATTTCTCCATCCCCCAGATAGCTTAATTTAAAGCCCGGTTGAGCAGGTCAGTCATTCTGGCTGAGAAGAGCTTCTTCCCCAGTGAAGTGAGGTGGAAGGCATCTTTTCCCAACAGAGTACTGCCTCTCTTTTCTAAGTGCATACTGTGGTTGTAGAAGCTGAAACCT
Source organism: Crocodylus siamensis (assembly GCF_052110815.1). Classification (NCBI taxonomy): domain Eukaryota; kingdom Metazoa; phylum Chordata; order Crocodylia; family Crocodylidae; genus Crocodylus; species Crocodylus siamensis. The sequence continues at coordinate 51,084,718 of NC_143401.1, read as the reverse complement.
TCACAATGGTACCAGCACCACAGTCTTCTGTTTATTGCCTCAATTCATCTCTCCCTCCTCAGCCCATGACCCATAACCAGAAGGATTCAGAAAAAAACAAAAAACAAAAAAACCCCACACCTGCAACCCCAACACCCTGAGCCCTGCTCCCAGAGCCCTGTAGTCATTCATGAACCATCTGAGATTGCTCTGAGCTGTGCCATTTGTGCCCACATGGATAAGGAGCATGGGGTAGTGGTCGGAGGGCTGGATACATTTTGGGATCTTCTCAGCCACATCCTGGATATGGGCTAAGGGCTTGGTGCATGGATGAATGGTGCCTCCTGAGTCTGGGGGGGCACCAGTGGGGTGCAATCAGTGGGGGTGGGGCCCAGCAGCCAGCCAGTGACCTGTGGGGGGGGCAACCAGTGACCGAGAGGGGCACAAGCGTTCTCCATGCCTCCCCTACCAGCTGGAGCGCTCACTGTTGGGGTGGGCAGAGGCACTCTATGGAGGGGTATGTGCCCCCTGTGCCTCCCCTACACATTGCCAAGAGTCATGGAAACCGTTCGCTCCCTCGGTCCCCCTTAGTAGAGAGTCTCCCACAATGACCACCCTGCATTTCATCTTAGGGATGGATGATAATTGGTTGTGTTTCTTCCTCTCTTGCATAAAGCTGGCAGGTCTGCAAGCTCTACTGGTGCCCCAAGGGGTTCATATCTGTTGCAGAGATCCAAGAGGGTGGTGACCCTGGTATAATGAGCCTTGGGCCTGGAGACAACCTTTGTCCAACCCCCTGGCTGGACAGTGTGGGTGTACCTCTTGGCCTCTGTTGTCTGGGCAGGTGACCAAGGTCTTCCCTCTTCTTTCTTGTGGTGAAGGGCCTAGAAGTAAGAGTCAGAGTCAATCTCCTGTTCACCATCCCTGATGGCACGCAGCCTCTGCACCGCAGTCTGGAGCTCCACTATCTGGCATTCCAGAAATTCCAGTACAAAGCAAACCTTACAAGGGAAGATTGCAGTGCTCATGATCCCATGTCCCTGGTGTCATGCCAGGCAGCCCCCACAGCTGGGAGTCAGGGGGCTGGATGGAGAAGAGACATTTCTACCACTTGGAGGCCAAAACCATGGGTTCTGTATGGGTGGAGGCCTTGGAAGTACCAAAGGGGAGGGATCCAGCCACAGGGGGGAACTTCAGGCTGTGACACATCCCACCTACCATTGCAGAGGTAGTAGATTGGCTACTTCTATGCCAACTATTCCTTTGAAGCTCACTGCCTAGGGCCTCATGCCCTTCCTGCTTGCCTTCCTATGCAAACTCCCATGCTAACTCTCATGTCGGGCCAAGAGCATGCCTGTTTGCACATTCTGTTCACAAGGCTCCGGGGGCAGGGGGCTGGGTCAAGTAGAAGCTGGGCTGAGGGCATGACCCTCATCAGCTCCTCTCAGCTTCCCCACAGCTGTGCTAACTCCCTTCCACCACAGGCCCTGCTTACCTGCTCTCTGTGCTGGAGGTCTGGGTCAGGGTCTTCTGGGGTCTTGATGGGTGTCTTGGGGCTCACAGGGGTACAACAGGCTTCTTCTTGTGTCTTTCTCACCAGAGCCAGGGCCAAAAACATGTCATCACAGTCTATTATCTTGTAGAACAATCTCAGAAACAAACTGGTTTCTTACACTTCAGAATTGACAGACAAAAACTAATAAATATAAAACAGGTAGAGCCTTACCGTGTTTGGGGAGAGGATTAGTTGATTTCATAGGATGCTTCTCTTGCTAGGCTGTATGATGCATTGGAGTGAAACTGTGAGGGTTGTATTCTGAGTCAGAAGTTCTGGCAATATATCACTTTGGGCCCAGTCTTACTGGGAAATCAGTGCATGTTCAGGTGGCCATATTAAATTAAAATATAATCTGCATTGAAGTATTTAAGGACTCATTATCTGGCATAAAACTTGGGCATTAACCTTGGCATCTTGTTACATGGTAACTTTGGACAGCTCCTGGAGCTCTTATCACCTATATTGTCCACACATTAGTACCTGAACCTAGTTTTAAGCTCTCTTTATGTGGCTCAAAGTTATTCCACTCCAGAACAGGGCTCTCTCTGATCATGTTATGCAGGTCATGTTACACCAAGGTATAGGCACTTTAGACTACACCTTAGTGAAACACCCCATGCACCTCCCCCTTTCGCACTGGCCTGTATTGGGCTCACTGTCTCTCCCTCCACCACTTACTTGTTGCAGCCTGCTCTGTCTGTCCTGGGGAGATCAGGCAGGGAAAGGGTAACCTCCCTGCTTGACCACTGCCACCATTGCAGAGAAGAGTAGCAGCCTGGCAGTGGCTGCTGTTCTGGGATAGACAGCACAGGCTAGCCCAAGTATGTGGGGGGAGGGTGGGGAGGTCTTTGTCCAGCACCAAGGCTGGTCCCAGCAGTTTTACCTGGGGTTGTGGCGGCCTTCCAGGGCTCCAGTGGGGGCAATCTGGCACAGAGTTTGGCTGGCCACCAGAGCATGAGTCCAGCTGGCCAGGTTCTGGTCTGAGGCAGCGCATGCTGCTGCCACATGCCCTGTCCTGCTTTTTTCAGGTGCATTTTTTTTTTTATTGACACTGGGATCTCCTGGTGTTAAGAAAACCTGCCACACTACAATTATCAGAACAATGAATGCCTGCATGTGCAGCACGTGCAGTTTGTGGTGCTCCAGATTGGTCTGTGGTGCCATATACCTCACATCTGTGCTCCATTGGTCCCTCTTCTGACTTGTACAGCCATCTTGGACATTTCTGCCACTTTTTTGGGGTGAGATAATGGAAATAATCAGGCAAGGATCTTCCTCATATATAACTACAGACCCTCAGTTTTCTTTTGGAAAAAGAGGCAGAAGAAGAAGAAAATATTAGTATGTGCATCCATGGTCCTACCTTCTCACACACTCAGGCAGTCTTGCTTAGCATTAGACGTGCAATGGGTTTACATCCAAAACAGTTACCACAAAAAACCTAAGAAATAGTTACTACTGTTGTTATTGCTGTGCTTTCCCTCTCCCTCCTAATAGTGGGGTACATCTACACATGCCACTATGGTGACATTGTTACTGTGCTGTGATTGAGTACTTCCAAACATTCCATACTACACCATTCTTTCCATACAGTACAGGGTTATTTTTAACAGTTAATTTTCTGTAGCAGTTCACAATATCAGGGAAGTGTGTCACTATGGTAAGATAGCTGCTGATCAGGTGTAGATGCCCATGGATGTTATGTCATCATAGTGTATTGCTATGGCGATATAGTGTCATGTGTAGACACACCCATAGTATAACTGGGTGGCAGTAGAGGAGCAGTAGATTTGGGTGCTGACTTACAGGGGATGCAGAATGGCACCCACACTGTCTCCCATGGGTCTTTGGTGCAGCAGAAACAGCCTTGCACTACCTGGCCAGAGGAGCTGAGCAGAAACAGGTGGGCATGGGGACACCCATGCCAGATTAGACCACTCACTCTCCTTCCCCCTCTACCTGCTCCTCCCCACCACCCCACCTTACAGCAGGGTAGTTTTGCCCAGGGTGCAAAAGTCATTAATTATGTCTCTGCCTCTTCATTTTTGTTACATTCCCCTTTAATCTTTCTTTTATCATAGATGGTAAACTATTCAGGATAGGGACTGTGTTTCATTACACATGTACAATGGCCAGAACAATGGGACAGTGACCTTGACTGGGGCCTTTAAATATTTCTCTAGTACAAATACAAGCAACAACCACATTAATCATCATCATCATGAGGAATTGATAAACAAAACAAAATCTCGAGGGTGGGGAATCAACTGCTAAATACCTACAGCCAAGTTCATTTCAAACATGAAACCAAATAAAAGGGCAGGAGAGCCAAATAAAATTAAAGATGAAAGTAAAGATTGGAATGGGCTTCCATATGAATGATCACGTTTGCTTGTCTTTTTTTTTTTTTTTTGAATTACAGCATTTTTCTTCCACAAAGTTAAATCAATTTGCTAAATAGTGTTTGTCACAGGGCGGGGACCCAGGAGCGGCTGTGATCTCTTCTGGCGCCCCCTACCATGCCAAGTGGGTGTCCATGCACCCTCGTTATCTCACCCTTCTGAGCCCTCGCCCTCTCAGGGGCTCCTCTCCACTCTTGCCCCCTCCTGGGGCTTCTCAATGTGCTCGCACCCACGCCCGCACTAGGGTCTTGCTTGGGCTAACGCAATCAGGGCTCAGGCTGCCTCAGCCTTACCTGGCCCCCAGACCCTTTTCCCAGGTCTTACACCCACTGGGGCTTCTCCCAATTGGAGCTCAGGCAGCCTCAGCCTTACCTGGCCCCCAGACCCTTTTCCTGGGTCTTACGCCCACTGGGGCTTCTCCCAATTGGGACACACCTCCCCCCTCAAGTTCACAACTCACCAGGGCCGCTCTTCGATTTTGTGAGGTATGGCATCTCTCAAGGGTTCTTCTCTTCTGAGCCTCCTGGGCCATCAGTTGTTCCAGCCTTCTAGTTTTCTCCACCTCAGCTGACGGTAGGCGCCTGATTTCTTTTGCAGTTCCCTCCTTCTTCCCTGGTGATAATTGTCGTTCTAAGACTGCTGACTTAGCCTCAGCTCCCTCCTTCTGGGCCTTCGCTAGTTCTAACTCCCATTCTACTCTGGCCATCTTCTTTTGTATCTGTTCTATTTTCAATTGCCAGATAAAATTTTCCTGCCCCTGGCCTTCCATCACTTCTTTTTTGAGCCATGACTATCCTGACTTTATCTTCCTAGGTTGAGGCCTCAGTCTTGCTGTCTCAATTCCCCGCAGTGGGTATTTTTCTGCAGCTCCACCAACAAGCTGTGGTATGACTGTCTTTCTACAATGTCTGTCTCTATTATAGCCCTTGGGTTCTATTTCACTTTTTAAGGGACACGGGTTCCTTCCCCGTGCACAGCCAGCATTTCCTGGCCAATGCACCACTTGTCACAGGGCAGGGACCCAGGAGCGGCCGTGATCTCTCCTAGTGCCCCTACCGTGCCAAGTGGGTGTCCATGCACCCTTGTTATCTCACTCTTCCGAGCCCTCGCCCCCTCCTGGGGCCCCTCAATGTACTCGCCCCCACGCCCGCACTGGGGTCTTGCTTGGGCTAACGCAATCCGGGCTCAGGCAGCCTCAGCCTTACCTGGCCCCCAGACCCCTTTCCCAGGTCTTACGCCCCACTGGGGCTTCTTGCCTACGCCCACACTGGTCTCCCCCTATAATTGCCCACACTGGGCTGGGGTCAGGACACCCCAAAATGCAGTGCCCTCTCCAGCACCAGGAGGCCCCATGCTACCATGGAGCTCCTATGAGGCCTCCTCCACCCCTAATAACTTCTCCCAGTCCTCTGGTTTAACAACAAACAAAAACCATCAGCCAATCGGCCCCAACTCAAACTCTAGCTTCCTGGCTTAAAACTTAAACCCAAAGCCCTCTGGCTCATCATTATTTCCATCCCTGCCAGGGTTCCTCTGCCTGGTATTCTCACCCCTGAACTGCTCATGTCCTCAGGCCTCCCACCTCTTCCTACTCCCAGCAGAGCTCTCTCCTTCACAGCTGCCAGAAGGGGACTGTCCCTTGCCCTCAGCCTAGGCTGTTTATAAAGGCCAGGCCCTGCCCCCTTCTGGTCAGCTGACCTCTGGTGTTGTCCCAGCAACCCACACCTGTCCTTCTCTAGGAGCAGGGCACTTCACTGCCCTGCAACAGTGTTTTCCATAATAACAAGATAGCTTTCTGTAGTGCAATACAATCTGAAACGATCCAAAATCTACATACTTTTAGCCAACTTTGGGTATGATCTTGGTGGCTGGGAATAATAAGAAATTGTGGTTTGTAAAATATGTTTTTTGCTCTGGGATCAATAAGTAATTCTTTGCCAAATAATATATTTAATTAACAAAAAAAGGAAGAGAGTAATCATTATCTGTCACATTGTATTATCATTATTTCAATATTGTTTACTGCATACTGTTTTTACATTAGTTCATGTACTATATTTGAAGAAAAATGAAAATTTAACTTAAACTGCTTTGCTGTTTTGTACTATTGACTTGAATTAAAATATTTAATCATTTTTATTACCTATACAGAAAAAGGTACAGTTATCAACAGTAACCTTTGAATAGTGATGCTTTTTGTTTTTCACTTGGAAAATTCATGTACTATCTTTCAGGAATATAGCTAGTACTATTCATATTTAAGTTTTGTAGAGTCTCTTGGTAAAAATTAAACTAAATCCTACCTGTTTGCTAAGGTGTGTTTAACTTAGGCACACTCTTATGTTGTGACTTGATATCTACATAATGAATAATGATGTCGCAAATACCATCTGTATTTACTCAAATATAAAATGACACTAAATATAAGATGATGCCTCAGTATGTAGATGCTATATATGGAACATTTTAAAATTGGTTATAATTTTCCAGGTATAGAATCAAATTATTGGAGTTTTGCCTTGAATTTTTTCCCTTCCTACTGCTATAGCATTGAAAAATCAGTAGGGGGGGTCAGGTGGTCACCTTGCCTTCTGCCCCCCGCAACTTCTCCCTGCAGCCCCATCTCCCCTCTTAATGTCAAACCCTGATATCCTTGAGCAGACAGGAATGAGGGACAAATCTGAAAATGTAGTAATTTGCATGTAGACAAAATACAATTCAAGTAGTGCACAGAAGAGAAGCCTCAGCAGTTCTTGTGGCCAGCAACCTGGAGGACGAAGTAATACAAGTTCAGTAAGGGTAGTATGTAAAGCAGAAGGGTATATGTCTCTTCTCAATGGGAATAGGTGGACCTAGAGAAGACCTTGAACCAGGATGTGGGCATTTCCTTCAACCCCCTGGAAAGAGGCAGGGAGGGTGTGTAATCATCTACCTTATGCTCAGTATCTGCTTTCTCATCATAAGGAATCAAGCTGTAATTATAAGTCTATCTAACATAAATGTATATAATATATGTCTATATCTACATATATATTGGCTATATATGTATGGTGGAGGCCCAGGATGCTGCAGAGGCACGGGCATCAAATAGCACTCAAAGCTTCACTGCAACCCACTTGATCAGCCTGCAGTCTTCTCAAACCCTTCATAGGGCTTACAGAAACTTGGTGGGATTCATCCCACAACTGGGCAGTTAGCATTAGGGGTTATAGGCTTTACAGGCAGGATAGAGAAGGAAGAAAAGATGGGGGTGTGGTGCTTTATGTCAAGGAGCAATACACATCCTCTGCCAACAGAATGGGGTCACAGGGGCAAGCAGAAATGCTCTGGGTCAAGATACAGGGGGTCCATGGGGAGAGGGATCTAATGGTGGGGGTCTACTATAGACCCCCAACCAAGGGGACACACTCGTGGTGCTTGGGCCAGGTGCCAGATGATTGGAAGATAGCCAATGTGGTCCCCATCTTTAAAAAGGGAGGAGGGAGGACCCGGGCAACTATAGGCCCGTTAGTCTTACCTCAATCCTAGGGAAACTCTTTGAGAAGATCATCATGGAGCACATCTACGATGGGATGGCCTCAGAGATGGTGCTCAAGGGCAACCAGCATGGTTTTATTAGGGGGAGGTCATGTCAGACCAACCTGATTGCCTTTTATGATCAGGTCACAAAAGCATTGCATGCAGGTGTCACTGTGGATGTCGTCTTTCTGGACTTCAACAAAAGATAGTCTTTATTTTAAAAATAGCTCTTGAGTATGTACAGTTTTCTTAAATTTAATACTCTTCTACAAATAACTTATGAGTTTTTCTGGCCTATCAGTGCTATTTGATATTTGAAATTTGAGCTATGTTGTTTTGGTCTGATTGCAGCTTAGTTCATATTATATTGTTTCTGTACATGACTGGATATGCAAAGTTCTTAAAATGGGACTTCCACAGCAAAACCTTGAATTTATTATTTCAAAATCTACAGATGCTTCAAGCTTTTAATTATACTTATTCACCAGAATAGTCATCAATATTTTTCATTAAAATGTATTTACAGCAAGTACACAGCCATTGGGATGGTTTTTTTCCACTCTGGTGTAAAGGTTTGGATAAACCCCATCTTTCATATTTCTATATTAAAGTGACTCATGTGCTGGCTTTACTTTATGTGGGGGCTTTACTTTAGGTGTAGACAGACATAACAAGTGAAACATCTCAGAAATGTTTCAAAGGCCCTCTACACATGCAAGTAAAAGTATGAATTGATACATGGATTGATACATGGTTGTGGCAGGGGACATTAGATCCCATTGCACCTTATTGATGGTGCAGGGGGAGGCCAATTCCAGCAAGAAGCAAGCTTCTGCAGCTGGGAGCCCCATGTATCCCAGTTGAGAAGCTCTCATCCATGGGGGTGCCTAACATACCCCTGGGGCTAGGGGTTCATCACTGCAGGGATGTGTGAAATCCCCAAGGTAGGAGGATTACTGGTAGCCATGCTGTAAGGACCTAGCTTCTGCAGCTGCTGGGGCCGAGAGTCCCCAGCAGTTGTGGTACTCACAGCTCCAGCTGAGCAATGTGTACACCACTGTGGTTGGGAGTCTGTCCCCTGCCACAGGGTAGAATCTGCTACATGTGAAAATTATAGCTCAGTAGCAACCAGCTAGAAAGTTAGTATATATTTTTGAGGTCTAACTTTATAAGTGGTTGAAGCTCTTTACTGTATGATAGCTACTTTGCATGTGTAGCTGGTCTCAAGGTGATTGCACAATTAAACAGTTAATTGTCCAGTACCTGTACCATGTAGTGGGAGCTGGTTGAAACATTCCAAAATAATACCATTTTAGAGCACTGCACTTTTTGTTACATCTGCACAGGGGAGGAAGGGAGAATGGAACAACAGCCTGCTAGCTGTTCAGCATCCATCCTATGTCAGGTCCTCAAACATTCGAACCCCCAGTCTGTCAGACTCAAAGCCAAGCTTACCCCCTCTGCCAGACTGTGCTGACTCCCAGGGACCCCACCACCAGCATACCCAGCACCTCTCTGCTCAGCTGAGACAGGGAGACGTAGAGGAGGTTGGTAGTAGAGTGTTAAACTCCATTTGGGTCCAGTGGAAGGAAACTCCTGCCATCCTTACTTACCTCTCTGCTCCAGAGCTGATCTCCCCTCCTCTCTACCTCCCATCCCTGTAAGGGGGTGGTGTGTGGTGTGTGTGTGGGTACCCCCTGGCTGGTGCTAGAGGAAGCTGTAATGTTTCGAAGAGTATGTATGTCCCCTAGATGAAATGTTTCCATTTTGAAACATTTCCATGATAATTTAACCTGTGTCATTTAAATGTGTCATTTGTTGTGTCTGTTTATACCCCTTAGGTTTGCTTGTTTGTGCATTTGTCGGGGACTTTCTGTCTTTTACTGGATCAAAAGTGCTGCTATTGACATATGACAGGGAATTTTTTTATGTCTTCACTTCCAACTGACTCTCTGAAGTACATCATGGGCCATTAAAATTAATAAACCCCTTGGGGGGATATATATATATAAAATAAAATTTCTAGTAAGTTCATTTGAATTTTGAGTGGGTTGATTATTATATTCAAACAGGTATTTTCATTCCTAATATTCATGGATTATAGTATATGTTTAGATCTTGTATCATATAATAAAGTCTTTGTTTCATTTTAAGGGGTAGAGGTCCTCTGAAGAATACATCTGATGTGATTAATGCAGCAAAAATGATCTCGGAGTCAGGATCCAGGATGGATGGACTAGCACGATTGATTTCCAACCAGGTATGCCATTTAAGGATATGTATATTTATTTGGTAAAACTAAATTACTGTAGTAAGACTAACCTGGGTCTAAAATCAGCCCCAGCACCTCTGGTACACTAAGGGCTTCTATACATGTGCAGGGAAGTGACTCCAACATGCTATAATTGCAACATATTGGAGCAGAGTTGATTAACTGAGTCTGCTGGAGTGTGGTAATTACTGTGCTCCAGTGGACTCCAGCATCATGTGTATTAACAGCCTTATGCTGAAAAATGGTGGCCATTTTTCAGCACAGGGATGCTGATACACATGATGCTCCAAACACTTTTAATTACCACGGTGCTCAGAGCTGTGCTAATTAAAGCGTGCCCTCCTCCCCTTCACCCCCCAATCCATAGATGCCCTAAGTAACCAGTTTTCAGATGTCCTCATGGAATTTCAGGTCTTTCTTCCTAATTTATCTTCTTCTGTGAATTTCTTCCACAGAATTTTGGATCCAAAATTGGATGAGTCCCAGATGTATGGGACTCAATTTAGTATATAGGACTCAATTCCCATTGAATACATGCAGTGGTTCTGTAAAAATAACAAATGTAAAATATTCCAGTCCTCTTCATATCTTGAAGAAAATGTAACACTTCATCTGCCTGGACATGTATCAATAATTGAAGCCAAATGAGCTTTTATATAAGTATTCTATTGGCTACTTTCTTCGTGTGTATATAACAGTCCTGTATGTTTTGGAGATTCAGAGGGAGTAGATAATTGTGAGAAAGCGGGGCCTAGGAGCAGCCGTGAACTCCCTAGCACCCCCTACTGTCACATTAGGCGAGATTCCCTCAGAATCTCGCCCGCCACGACTTTGATGACAAATAAGTTGTATGGGAGGCTGCCTCTGTTCCCCTAGTTGACAGTACCGATGTTCCTGCCCCTACTCCGAAATGGGGTATCTCTATGCGCCCCGCCTTAAGGGCTATGCGTGCCTCCAACCTCCCCTTCAGCACGCCCCAAGCCTTGCAGCTGTTCTGGGGACATTGTACGGTCCCTCGCCCCTCTGGTGCCCTCTCTTTCTCTCTTGGGCACCCTGGGCTCAACGCCCGTCTGGCGCCCCCTTGGGCCGGGCTCCTATCTTCCAGCCCACTTCCTGCACCCTGGGCCTGTCTAGCCGGCGTCCAACTATTGCTGGCGCCCCCTGGGTCCGGCTCGCTACCGCCGCCCTACTACCGGCGCCCTTGGGCCTGGCTCACTACCGCCACCCTAGGGCCTGGCTCACTACCGTCACCCTAATACCGGCGCCCTTGCCGGCGTTCCTCGCCTGCTCGCCCTCTCTCTTTCTCTGCCCACTCTGGGGCCTTTCCCTCTCTGGGGCCAACACTGGGCACCTCATGCTCTTTCTCTGCCCCGCTCTGGGGCCTTGCCCTCTCAGGGGTCGCTACCGTGCTCCGCACGCTAGGGGCAGAGGCGATCGCCGCTGTGCCTGCCCCCTTGACCCTTCTCTGGGTCCGGTTGCCCCACTGGGCAAAACACCGCCCTTATGGGCTGGGGTCTGCAACCCCGCACACCGCACCTCCCCGGCACAATACGGTGCCTCTCCGGCACAGACAATAGTGCCCCACTGGCACTGTGCCCCTACTGGGCACCGGGAACCCCCAAGCTGCTGGGGAGCCCCTGTGAGGCCTCCTCACTCCCCTACAGCCTTACCCGGCCCTCCGGTGCAAACTGTAATATAAGCTCAAGCCACCCGGCTGTAACATAAACCACACAGAGTCTCCCTGCTCCAAACATAAACACAAGCCCCACCAAGGCTCTCAAGCCTACCTCCCTTTAGGACGTTCTTGTTCCCCGCATCATCGCAGCCGGTTAGCGTGGTAAGGCTACGACTACTAACTCAGGCTACTCAGCTCAGCCGCAGAGCTCCTGCTCCTGCTCCTGCTCCTGCGGCAGCCAGAAGTGAACTACTGGGCAGGCTCCGGCCTAAGCTGTTTATAAAGGCCCAGCCCTGCCCCCTTCTGGCCATGTGACCCGCCTGGTCGCCCTGGTAACCGGCACCTGAGCTGCCCGGGTGATTGGCAGCTCTGACAATCACACTCGCAGTCATGGGGCACTTATGTGACTCCGTGACAATAATGCATAAGAAATACCATCCCAAACTATATGGATTTATTCTCATATGTCTGATAACTTCTTTGTAGTTTCTGGTTTTTGTTCTGCCTTTCCCTAGCTATTGCTATTACTATTCAACATGTCTTATTTTGACACTTTCTGTAAAAATCCATGCTAAGAAAAGGAGAGTCTACACAGCCTGAACTTGACTTGAGTCACATTATGGCTGTTTCCTATGAAATTTCAAGGACAGAGGCTGACATGTAACTCTTTGGCACAGAAAGCAAGCAAAGATAAGCATGTGCAAAAGCAGTTCAAGACTCTCTTTTATGCTCTTCGGGCTGCTCTGTGAAAATCAATCTTACTGCAACATGTCAGAACAACATAAGAGCCATGGGTGATTGGTGCCTCCTAATACTGGCGGGGCACCAGTGGCTGATCGCCAATGGGGCGGGGGTCCGCTGTGGGCAGAAGTGCCATCGGCACTTCTCTTAGTGCCCTCTTAATGTCGGTGGGGTGGGACACCAGCCATTGCCCCCCACTCCCCAGCCGGCAAGGGCCAATCTGAGGGGGGGGGCTTGTGCTCCCCCATATTCCCTGTAGGTATCGCCTATGATAAAAACTGTTTTAATTTAGGTTGAATTACAACAGCCTCAGCCAGCGGTGGGTGGGGGAGAGGAAAGCAGCCTAGAATCCACATAGCACTGAAGTTTCCAGGCCATAAGAATTTTTATGTTAAGAAACCAGCATGGAAGCTGGCTGTCATGAGACCAAGCACTCCCTCTAGGCCATATTTGTACTGAGGTGAATCTTCTCAAGTAAACTCTAACTCTTTATAGCCACTTTGTTCCATCATTTCAGTGCAAAGTGTCTGCATCCTACAAAAGAAAAGAATCTATCCCTGACCACTCCTGCATTCTTATCTGTGAATAGCATTTGATTCCCAGTCCTGTCTCCTCCTGCCCACTGATCAGTAGCTACATGATTACTTTGAAGGCCCAGATAAGGATGGTATGGTACGATATAGCTCTTCTTCTTGCTTACATAACACCCATATTTCCATCCATTTTGGTTCTCTTTATGGTGTTAGGATCTGCCTTCTATTATGCATACGAAACAAGAACAGTATGTTAGTTTTTCTTGCTTCTGCTACATTACTCTCAAGACTTGAGTTAAGCAATCACTTTAAGACATATGCATTATTAATCTTCATTTGTGTTCAGAGGAACGGTTGGGCAGAAGAGAAGAGGATTCCTCATTTCTGGTCTTGATGGTGAAGTTACTTCAGCATGTATTCATTCTGCATGAGAGAATAGCTTCTTTTCTCTCAGAACTGTCAGTTATAAAGTAAACCCTCATAAAGCAAGTCACAAATATATTGCAGTGTATGAGGTAATGTCAAAACTGAAAGGAATAAAGAAAATGATTTAGTCAAGAAATCAATAAAACAACAAAAATGATTCTTAATGAAATATTTCTTTTCCACAAGTTTGGTTCTTTTCCCATTTTCTTAAATGTTATTTTTTATATGTCACTTAAATATTATAGAAGAATGAAGTATTAAAATAGTTTCCTCTAATTAAATAACCAAATAAAAAGTCTAATTATTTAACAAATGAATGGAGGGGACTCCAGCTAAGGATATTTTATAAACCCTTTTATCAAGTTGCATATTACATCCAGTGAAGTTTTTTGTCCCCAGTTTTATGTTAGAGACCTGTTCCAGAACCTCAAACCACTTATAGTTAAAAATTATGACTTAATTTTTAAGCATAATGACTTGATGGCCATTTTATATCCATTCATTCTTCTGAGCAAACTGTCCTCTGCTTAAGTAAGTCTTCTTATTTCCTGATTCTTCCCTTATCCACTTTCCCTTCATTCTTCATTTTTCTAGGCTAAATCAGTCCAACTCTTTTAGTCTCCCCATATAACAGGCTCTATAGTTTCCTAATCATCCTAATTGTCCTGCTCTTTTCTAGATTCAATTAATCTGTCTTAAAACATAGAATCATATATTTTGTTCCAGGTGTGGTTTAACCAGTGTCTTGTGTAATAACATTGTTACTTTCCTTCACTGTCTCTTCTGGACATACCTCACCTGATCATATTTAAAGTTTCAGATACCAATACATTTTTGTTTCACCGAAGAAATGCTATATTATGTATATGCTGAATCAGAACTGTAAATTAAAATGTGTCTGCCTCCAGCACACCAATTTTCAAATAATTTTTCAAAACTATGGGTATTGGCATTTATTTATGAAATATATTTTCCTGACTCTACTTCACCATATGCTACACAGCTGAGAAATTGTTGCCCAAACTGAAAATGCACTAAATCACAGGATTTGTTGTCACTTCTAATATTGTCATTTAGTTGGACCACATCAGTTTGCTATTCACAATCCTCCTGTAGCCTGGCTCTATTATTCTGGCTATGCTTTTTCAGTTAACAATAATGTATGACAGAGTTTTTAGTTTCCAAAATTACATTCAAGTAAAAGAACCAAAGAACAAAAACTCTTCATCTAGCTTTAAAAGTGAGAGAGAAGTTGAAAAAAGCAGTTGCTGTGTAATGATGAATCATTGTTGTATCTCTTTGACCTTTTCCAGTTCATAAAGTAAAGTCATTTCAAATTAATCATCTCAGTTTGGGCTGTCTGCAATTTCACAGAATCCAAGTTGAGAAATGTGAAACTATTTGAGTAAGTCCGTGCAATTTTTGTAGTGAGAAAATATCCTACAACTTACATTAACTGTATCTTACAGGTTCTACACTTTTCCAGTACTTATGCCATGTCCTGTTTTCTGCTTAAAAATATACTAATGTCCCTGCTTCTTATTCTGCTGTAAGTGATGTGATACAGGGCTGTACAATTAGCATAATTCGGTTACATCTCAATGCAGTTTCATTGCACTTTAAGATGACTCAGAGTTAACAGCTGTGAACATAATCACAGTACAGGAGCAATGTAAATGAAGTAAAATTAGTTGCAAATAAATCATTAACAAACTTATTTTAAAATAAGATGATTTTAAATCTCTTAGCTAATTTGTGCTCTGAAAGTATTATGGTAATTTAGATGATAGTTCATCTCTTAATTTGTGTTAAACTTGATGGAGATAAAAATCATAGTTAAGGGCCAAGTTCTATTAACCCTCATGTACCCAAATGATAGTTTTCCAGGCACATAAGTGGCTTTTTTGGCATTTAGGAATAATTTGCAGTTCTGTTACCCATGATGTAAGGATACATAAGTGTCCATACAATTACTAAGCATGCATAGTAAGGCACATAATGGTTGGGCAGGTACATGCCTATGTATATACAAACTTGAGTGTAAGTCCTGGAAAGAGAGGAGGAGTAGAGAAGCTCCACCATGTTTTAGCCCCAATAACTACATGGTTGGAAAATTTTACCACGGGGTGGGGAGAGTGCCCAAACCATTAGGCTATAGGTTAAGTATTATTTAGTTCTGTTTCCCCAGCTCTGTATTACCCTTTACATTTAAAATTCATTGGCTAAAATGGACGAAAAGCAGTGAGGAAGTTTATGCCCTACTGGGAACTAGACACCTGGCCTATGGTATGGTAGTCAGAACACTGTGCTTCTGAGTCAAAACCTCAAAATTGCAATCTGTAAGTTTAAAAAAATGTTATTTTTTAAATTGCTATTTGGGGCCATAAAAGGTAACAGAATTTGTCCCTGGAAGCACACCACAATTTTGTATGTCAGTGGATCTCAGCCCTTAAAGACTCAAGGAATCTCTCCATAACTTTTCTGAGTTTATAGCAGCATCTTCTACAGATGTAGGCAGAGGAAGCTCCCTCTTTTCCTCGTACAAGGGAGAAATACTTCCCTCCCTTTGCCTCCATGCATGAAGGCCAGAGGGTGTCACTCTGCCACTGTAAAGAGCAGGGGCAGGGGTGGCACTTTTGTCTATGGTGGTATGGAAGAAATCAAACTTCACATTGTGGTTGAATCAGAACTGACAGAGCCAGCTATTCTTTATTTAAGGCTATACTGTGATCACAGGGAGAATGCCATACAGCAAGGGGAATCACCCACTTGTCTGTTTCAAAGGATTTCTCAGACTCTCTAAGTTTACAAGTGTATTTATACTAAAGACTGAGAAAGAGATAAAAAATACACCTCGGAGAAACAAAAAAATAGTAAATTACACAGAAATTTAAGAAGTTTACTTAAACAAACTATCTATGCACAGGGCAAGATATCAAGATAACCTAAGGATTATGCAAGGTGTGCAGGATTCCTTATCTCAGAACATTTAACTGAATTAAGCAGTATCAGCACTTCTGGTCTTTGTCTGTTTTTCTAGTCAAGTAAGCTAATTACTTCTACAGTGGTAACAATTTCACAGAATCCAAGTTGAGAAGTGTGAAACTTCTTCTGTCTGAGCTTTCAGACAGGCCAGCTGCAGCAGGCTTATGGCAGCCCCTCCCATCGGGCCAGGCTGCAGCAGAGAACACCGTTCCCTGCATTTCCAAGAATCAGAGGTAAGGCAGGACATTTCCACCTGGAGGTGGCAGTGGAATGGCACCCTTAAAGGATTCTCACATCACCCTGGGGTGCTGAGACACCCTAGTTAAGACTCGTTGGGCCTGTCTACACATGCAACCCCACAACAGAGTTATTACTGCATCGTCATTTAGTACTTCCTTTAGTAGTGTCTCATGTAGGTGGGTGCATCTACACGGTCATTAATATTGTTTTGATAATACACATTAAATTTAGAACCTCCATTGTGAGGTGCTAGAAAAAGGCATATTAACCTATTTTAATTTCACAGAATCATGAGCAAAAGTGCATGGTTTTTTTGTGATGCTTTAATTAAAATAAGCTAATGACTATTAAAGTGTACATGTAGATGCTCCCACTGTTGTTTACAAATCAGATTTAAATTTAAAATAGCTGTACCTTGGAAATCACAATATTAAGACAAAATCAATTAACTTTCTGAGTCAGTCAGATGCCATTTTCATGTGTATAAATAATCTGTCCTAAAAGTATTGTTACCAGTAGATTCTTTAAAATGATGTGTTAGATGATAAATAATCTTAAGTGTTAAATTGTTCACTTGGATAAAACATTTATGTAAATGGTTAAACTAAAATAATATTTTCATTTACATCTAATGAGAGCTGTCGCAGGGGCACTCTGGTGCCCTGCTCCTATGAAGAGATACAGGTGCCTGTTGCTCGGGCAACCGCAGTTGGTCAGCTGACCAGAAGCGGGCAGGGCCTGACCTATATAAAGGTGATCCAGGCTGAGGCCAGGGAAGCAGTTCCCCTCTGGCAGCTGAGGAAGAAGGAGCTCTGTGGGAGCAAGCAGAGTAGGGAAGCCTGATGGCCTGAGCAGCTTCTGGTCAAGGATACCAGGTGGAGGAAGCCCTGGTAGGGAGTGGAATGAGGGTTAGCCAGCTTGCTTAGGGTTTATGCTGTAGCCCAGGGGCTTGAGTTTTCTGGGTGAGGCTGTAGGGGTTGAAGGAGGCCTCATGGGAGCTCTCCAGTAGTGTGGGGGTTCCTGGTGCCAGAGAGGGCACAGCAGTCTGGTGCCAGAGAGGGCACAGTAGTTAGGGGGTGCACTGACCCCAACCCTGAGAAGGGGGTTCAGTGGATTGAGGGCCAGGTAAGGCCGAGGCCGCCTGAGCCCGATTGTGGGAAGCCCCAGGGTGGGCGTGAGCGTGAGCAAGGCCCAGTGGGGCAGTGCTGTGTGAGAGAGGCCCTGGAGAGGGCGCCAGTGTACAGAGAGGCCCCGGAGAGGGCGCCAGCAAACAGAGAGGCGGGCCAGGAGGACGTCCATAAGGGTGCGGGCAATAGTTGACCCAACAATGTCCAGTACACCTGAGAGGCTTGAGGCGTGGTATAAAAGGTGGTAGGAGCCATGCATAGCCCATAAGGCTGGGGTGCACCAAGTCACTCCTTACAGAACAGGGGCCAGGATAAACAAGAGCACCATGTCCAAGGGGACAAAAGGCAGCCTCCATTATAAAATTAGATAACATCAAAGACATGGTGGGCGAGAACGAGGGTGCTTGATCGCCAACTTGGCATGGTAGGGGGTGCCAGGAGAGATCACGGCCGCTCCTAGGTCCCCATGCTGTGACAAGAGCACACTGAAATCTTTGGTTTGATCTATTTTTGTTAATCATCCATAAGAACATTTTAAGTGCAAAGGAAATGACATTTATTTCTCTAGTAAAGAAATCAAAGTAAAACAAACAACCCCCCATCCCCCAAAAATGATGGTCAAAGTTTCCTGCAATTATTTGCATTGAACTTTTGTGCTATAGTTCTGCCAATAGCTAATAGAAATGCATGTGGATTTTACTATATTCATAGCCAATGCATCATTTATTAAATCATGTTGAGGTTCTTCCATAATAGTATTTCTTCTCATATAAAAAACCACGCAGAATACTGTCATTAGTTGTTTAGTTTTCCATCTTTGTTATGTTTCTCAGGCATTCCAACCATCTTCTTTAGTGCTGTATAACTTTTGTGCCATCTGCAAATTTTTCCACTGCACTTGTCACTCAATTTATACAGACACAAAATTTAAATACTCTGCATCTGAACTGAAGATTGATGATCCATATTATTATTACTTGAAGTGAATATGAAATTACACAGAACTCTCATTTGTACATTGCTGGAATCTTCTCAATTGACATGAACAATAGTGGACTTTAAAATAAAGCAAAACAAAAAGAAAAAGAAAAACATAATAGTTGAAGACCACATAGATTAGTTTCAAGTAACAGATTCATTTTTTCTTGATACTATTAGCCCTGATGCATTAAAGACACAAATCTCCAGGTGACTAGAGGGCAGATTTTGGGGAACTGAACTAAAAGAAATAAAATATAGCTATTCAATTTGTCTATACACCTCTAATAATAATATTTACCTCTTAAATTTGTAAAGTAATGAAAACAAATTTGTATGGGGAAGAAACTATACAAAAAATATATTCTGATGGGTTTTTTTTTTCTTTCCTATTCACTGATGCCTGTAACTTGCATAAAAAAATTCATAGCGAGTGCATCTAAATGTGCATTTAACTGCACAGTAGATTAATCTGCTGTAGTGTAAAGCATCCCAGTCTACACATGCAATGCTATTAGATCTCAGCAAACTAATTTTCACCAGGGTAAGATAGTACTCTCAGAGACAGTACTATCTCTGTTGAAAATAAATGTGCCTAACTGCCTGTTTAAAAGCTGACTCAGATATATGTTGTGCCCAGTCAGCCCAGACCCTTGCCTGCCACCTAGCCACAAGGCTCCACACACTGGGGCACTCTTTTGCCCTAGCCAGTCTTAATGTCTCCTGGATCCCAGAGCTCACTCCCTGCACCCCTGCCAGCCCCAGGCTGCTCTACCCCAGCTCAGACTCTTGCAGTCCCAGGCACAGCATTTGCACATGTGCCTGGACTCTAGCAGTTTGAGTACCTACACATGCCATTAAGGCACTGTTATAAACTCCAGCACAAATTGTGCTAGAGTTTATCATGTCACCTTAATGACATATGTAGATGCACCCAGAGAGGAAGAAGGCTTGAGATTTAGAACCTGCTGCATTTTTCTTTTAGTCTGTACTAAAATAAACTTTCCCCTCAGTTACTTTGGGAAGTGGTGAACCTATCAAGATTACAACCTAGTGATGTACCTTTCATTTTTATAATTCTTCTTGACTCTAACAAAATTTTAAAACATACCATTTTTTTAAACTATGAACTAGAAATGAATATTCTGATGAATAATCATGAAAACTAAAGTCCTGGTTTACTGAAATCAATCGTGTGGCCAGAATTTTACTACAGGTATCTCATGAGTTAAGCAGAGTCTGATACTCCTTCTTAGTGCCACCCCTCTTAGATTCTACCTGAAAAAAAAAAAAAAAGATTATCACATAGACACAGAGAACCACAGAATCACATAAAATAAAGATAGAAGGGACATTTAGAAGTCATTTAATCTACCTTCCTGCTACAGCTGCATCAGTTATATATAAATGACTCCTGATAGGTATTTGTCAAATCTGCTTTTAAAAAAATCTTGTGATGGAGATTCCACAAACTCTCCAGGTAATCAATTCTAGTGCTTAACTAACTCTCTCTCGCAGCTTTAATTATTCTGACTCAACATTAATACTTTGAACCTGTCCTTATTGAATTTCATCTTGTTTGTGTGACACCATTTCTCTAAGTTGTAAATCATTTTGAATTCTAATTTTCTCCTCCATAGCCTTTAAAATATTTTCTATTCTGGTATCATCTTCAAATTTAACAAATATATTCTCAATTCCATCATCCAGGTAATTAAGGATTTAAGCCAGATGTCTCAGTACACCATGTGATATATATCCTTGTAGTTTCAGAGTGAGATGGTGGGCATGTCTATATGAGACACTACATTGCCACAGTGACGAGCTATGGCAATGTAGCTTGTTGCTATGGTGATGTAACATCAGTGGACACAAGCCACGACACCAACGCAATGGCAGCATAGCATCTAAAAATAACTATGCACCACTGGGACTGTGGAGTACCAGCAGTCAGGAGTTACTACATAACTATGCAGTACCAAATGCTTAGTCAGGAGCATGTGTAGATTCACCCATTGAGAATTACTTTTTAAATGCAGTTTTATAAGACATGAAAGACAATACTAAATTAACTTCTCTGGTGGAAATATATATATGGACTTCAACCTTACTGATGCTCCAAAACAATCCTCAGATATTAACATATATGCAAGCTTTCTATCAATATTCTAATAATAAGCAAAAAAGTATAATTAGTGCCTGAAAGCGGAGACGGATTGGGAGAGACTCCTAGTGGCAGGAAAGGGGAGGCTCAGCTGCCAGTCACCAGGACTGCACAGGTGCTGGTTGCCAGGGGCAACCAGTAAAACCAGCTGACAGGAAGGGGCAGGGCTTAGCCCTTCTTAAGCCCAGGTAGGAGGCCAGGAGAGCAGTTCCTCTCCAGCGGCTGTGGGAGTAGGAACTCAGCTAGGACAGACAGAGGGGAGAACTCTGGCAGTGTGAACATCCCCCAGTTGCTGCTGGGGTTGGGGAGCCCTCCTTCCTGCTCCCCCTTATTCTCTAGTAGGGAGTGAATCTGGTTTGACTGGACAGTCTAGTTTTTATGTTGTAGCCCAGGGACTTTGTATTTTTATGTTCACTGTTTTGCCTGGAGGACCGGGTGAGGCTATTAGGGGTTGGAGGAGGCCTCATAGGGACTCCCCAGTAGCATGGGAGTTCCTGGCACTGGAGAGGGGGCAGTGAGGAGCCCCAGAGTGAGAGGGGGCAGTGAGGAGCCCCAGGAGTAAAGAGGAGGGCCAAGACATAACAGGACCCAGGTCAAAACATGTCAACACCATCTGCAAGGCTTGGGCTGCAGTGTAGGGGAGGAAAAGGAGCCGCAGGCACCGCCCCTGTTACCAGGGTTTGAAAAATGGGCAGCCTCCCACTGATTACAACAACCTACTAATCAAGTAAGATCAAGGCATGGCAGGAAAGTAAGCAGGTGGTTGGCCCATTACAGGAGGGCAGAGTCACTCCCGGAAAGGCTCTGATAGTGATACTCCTGTCACAGTCATGTACCACATAAGTTCATACCCCCTACGATTGATTGGAATATATATCTCTATATACACAAATACTGTGACAATTTTCAGTCAAAAGAAAAATGACTACATTCTCATGGTAAGTACTACAGAAAGCTGTTTCATGAAGGCCTTGTTACACAGTTTAAACATGTATTACACTTATCACCTAATTTAAGACTCCTTTAACAAAGAGTAAGAACTTTAGTGTAAATGTGAATCAGGCTCTAGGTAGTTGGCCTGAAGGAAATATCTTTCTGTGATTAAAAAAAAAATATTCTACCCTCTCATAAATTCAGAGGAATGATAGGAAAAGATCTCTTTTATAATGCATGAATACTACTATAAAATAGCAGATTTGCCATGAGATTGTTATTCACATATATTAGCTGCTTTTAGGAATTTTGCCATTGATTTGAATGAAATAAGAACAGACCCATAATCTGTGAGTCACTTACCTGTGACATCTAAAAGGAACTATTAATTTGAGGTGAATATTAATATTGGAGGGCATTTCCATTCTTTTTAGTGCAGTTAAAGTTTCTATCTGAATGGCAGAGTAATACCACAAAAAGAGATTTAGTTTAATCTGTCAGCAATCCCTTGTAGTTGAGGATGATAATCTATCATGAATCTGTGGGTCCAAAGATGGCTGATGAGTCTGATCTAGGATCAAAAGACACTCTTGCAACTCAGGCACATGTTTCTGTTCAGGGTGGGTAGCTAGGAATTCTTGATCTTGTCCATGCATTTAAGTAAAGTAATAATTACATACCAGTGAATGCTGCCCACCTGGAAATACTTGCTAAAACAAATCCAGGAGCCCTAAGTAAGAAATAGCAAGGGAAGGTTAAGGACAAGGATTGTGCCTGTTACTTTATTCCCTCTACATGCTCTAAAAATCTGGATATCTGTGTTTTTGTTGCATGGTATTATTGCAGCAAAGCCACATTCTGATGTCTAGAAAGAGTGAAGTCTACTTTTGGGGATTAACAGACATAACGAGATTATATTTTCCTGGGGTGTCAATGGGCATTACAATTTGGAACATCTCCAGCCACTAAAGAGAAGTAAGAACTAGATAAATATTTTCAAGAACATAATTTAGTTTTAACAACTTCTGAGCTATGATTCCAACCAGTCATTCTCAGCTTTCACCCATGTGTGTTTGGTTCAAGAGTAGTCAAAGTTAGGTTCTCCAGTGTAGAAGAGAGTAGATGGATGAATTTTTTTGAAAAATGATTTCCCATGTTAGTTCCTATGCAAAAAAGAAAAGAAAAGGAAACAAAAGGAAAGGAAAAGGAGGATGGATGAATTTTTTTGAAAAATGATTTCCCATGTTAGTTCCTATGCAAAAAAGAAAAGAAAAGGAAACAAAAGGAAAGGAAAAGGAGGAGCAGGAGGCAGATTTGCCATTTAAGTAAAGTGCTATAAAGATGGGCTGAGTCTTGTTGCCTATATTTTTCCCAGGCATGGAAGACAGGACTCAAATATCACTGGTCCAGCGGGTTCAGACTAGTTCACACCAGTGCAAACTGGTTCTAATGGATTCAAACTGGTCCACAGCTGCTTTTCTGATTTGCACAGGCAGTAGATGCCCAATTACTTAAACCAGATTCAATGGACATAATGCTCCCATGTGGAGTAGATCATAGCAAGTTAATCCAAACTAGTCCACAATGCTCTAACCGGTTTGAACCAGTCCAAGCTGTTCTAAACCAGTCTATACTGATTCAAAGCCATCTAAAGAAAGATAAACTGATTCAAAACAATCCACACTGATTCAGACTGGTCCAATACCCCTGCTCCTCTTGCCCTGGGCTTGTGCCCCAGTGCGCCTGTGCTAATACATCTTGTTCCTGGGCTACAGCACCTCCAGCTACAGGAACACGGGATACGGTATCTTCTGTTGGATTTGAAAATGTTCACAAAAATTCAGTGACTAACAACCTTATAGAGTGCAGTAGAATTTAGATGGGAGTATAATTACAGCAAACATTTCTAAATGGATGACATTCAAGTCTAAATTTTGAATGCACAGTGTTGAATGAGTTTGAAATGTGTTAAAAAGTAGTAATTTATTTGACTATTAAGCTGCTTTGTTGAAAAACTTAGAACTTAACAAAAAGTCCTCCAAAATCTGCATGACCAAAAACTGAAGTGGTAAAAAAATTGCAGAAAGTGTTTTATGTGCTATTTTTAATTTGTAGTGTCCAGACCAATCATGTAAGCAAGATTTACTGGCTTACCTGGAACAGATCAAGCTGTATTCCCATCAGCTGAAAATCTGTAGTCAAGTAAAAGCAGAGATCCAGAATCTTGGGGAAGAGCTCATCTTGTCTGCTGTAAGTAAACATTTCAGGTGGAACCCTTATTGCTTGTTATAAGCTATACCTTGGGCTGAATTTGCAGTGCATAGGAAATGTCCTAAAGTTGTATATTTCTAATATCCTTTTTTATTCTCTCCTGCTTTGAACCTCTCATCACCATTGATAACTCAGTCAGGTGAGAGCACCACACTGAAAAAATAGCATTTTAAATCCAGTCTGCAGATATGTGTTTGATCACAGAAAGTGTAAGGCAGTGAAACATTTCAGCTGGTGTCTTTAAAGGAATAGAAAGCATTTGTGTGCAAGTCTTCTTTGAATATATGGATGGAACTTATTTTATTTTATTTTTATACTGAGGTAACTAAATTGTCTTCAACAGAGATACACTGATGGAATACAAGTGCAACCCATTTCAAGACAATGTGTGTCCTCCTCATTAATATTGAACCTTTTTCATTTCTATGAATGTCTTTATATAATTTTTTGATTTTGCTGCAAAATGTGTGTGTGTCCAGATGAAAAAGACTAGAAAATAAAAGTACCAATAAGCTGAAAAAATCATGCAAATGAGGGTATTTGACTTAGAGAATGAAACAAAGCTAAGCACATGGTGAGTTGACTTCACATTGTTTTGGAGACATCAGACCACAGTTAATAAGAAATTATTCTGAATCCCAGTTAGAAAAGTGTTCATACCTTTGCAAGTGTACAAGTCACCTAAGGATCTAGGTATTCACCATATATGTTACTCTGTGTAGTAGTAGCAGTAGCAGTAATAGTAGTGTGGTAGCATCTAGCTCTGCTGTTTATAGACCTATGCTCGATGATGAATAAATACATAATTTTTCCCTCCCCAGATGACATTGTCTGAGTCATAGAATCAAAGAAAATTAGGGTTAGAAGGAACCTCAGGAGGTCCTCTAGTTCAGCCCCCTGCTCAAAGCAGGACCTCTCCAACTAGATCATCCCAGCCAAGGCTTTGTCTAGCCAGGCCTTAAAAGACTCCAAGGATGGAAATTCCACAACCTCTCTGGGTAACCTGTTCCAGTGATTTACTACCTTCCTCATGAGAAAGCTTTTCCTAATATCTAACCTAAACTTCCCTTGCTGAAACTTGAGAGACAATTTTTCCTTGTTCTGTCATCTGCCACCATTGAGAAGAGTCTAGCTCCATCCTCTTTGGAATCCCCCTCCAGGTAACTGGAGGCTCCTGTTAAACCCCCTCTGTCTTCTAGTCAGCAGACTAAGTAAACCCAGCTCTCTCAGCCTCTCAGAAGTCATGTGGCCCAGCCCCATAACCATTTTCACTGACCTCCACTGGATCCTCTCCAATTTATCTACATCCTTTCGGTAGCGGGGGCCCCAAAACTGGAGACAGTACTCCAGATGTAGTCCCACCAGTGCCAAATAAAGGGAAATAATAACTTCTCTTGATCTGCTGGCAACGCTCCTACCAATACAGCTCAGTAGGCTCTTAGCCTTCTTGGCAACAAGGGTACACTGTTGGCTCATCTTCAGCTTATTGTCCACTGTAACTCCCGGGTCCTTTTCTGCAGAGGTACTGTGTAGCTCGTTGGTCCCTGGCCTGTACTAGTGCATGGGATTGTTCTGTCCAAAGTGCAGGACTTTGCAGTTCTCCTTATTGAGGCAATATGATATAAAGTAGCTCATACAGTGTTTGGAGACATATTTACTTTCCTACTGGAAGGCTGAACCTAAAGTTTCCCTGAACACATCATTCTTAAAAAAAAAAAAAGTGTAAATATATAATCAATAATTTTGGCATGTGAGTTTTCTCTATTCTCTTCCTGCAAAACTGGTTGAATTTTAATGTAGGAAAGTATTTTGTTTAAAGCTAGAATTCTTGATAGATTTCATTTGACTGACAATTTACCTAGATTTGAATCCTCTGCCTAACATAAGACTTGAAGTATATCAGCTTTTGCAATCTATCCTGGATATCCAACTAGAGGAAAACAGCAAATGTTAATATTTGTAGTTTAGAGAGAGAGAATTTTGAATTGAATGACGTAATATTGTTTGAAGTGAATGCTGGATTCCAAATGAGTTGCAAATTAATCAAAAGGTACTTTATTATTCATTCCTTGCTTCCTTTTAAAAATACTGCTTTGAGCCACATCACAAGTAATATATAATTAAAATTTCAGCACACGTGCTCAATTATAGATTTTTAAGTGTATGTGAGAATTCTGCATTTTTGATGGCACAAATTTTCAAAACTTATTTTTTCCCTTTCGTCTTTTTTCTTGCACTGCTCTATTCCTTGGTGAGTTTACATAATCCGCCCATCTACACAAGACTTTTCTTTGCCTGGACAGTCTTTTTGCTGTCCCCAGCGATCTCCTGTTTTACCTTACTGTGTACATGAGCAATAATAGGTATGGCCACGCATAGTGCTATATACCCCAGCACTATATCTGTATGGTCTAGAAATTGCCACACTAAAAAGCTCAGCACTATACTTAACAGTGCACTGAGGTTCGTAACGGGCTGCATAACTTACACACATGCACATACACTCCCTGTACACTTGGGCATTAAATCAAGTGATATAAAAAGACAGACCCTGACATCATTACTGGCAATACAGACAAGAAATGATGAAAACTCACTTGCTCCATCCACTGTTAATTGAAGTCCCAAATAGATGGGGGCTTAAGAGAGTTAAAAGTCATAAACTGTTTATACATGAAGCCCACAAGCTCCTGGAAGAGATTGGGGATGCTAAGCCAAACCTATGGGCAGCAACGGGGTGAGCCAACTGCTAGGAAAGGTCAGACTTATTCCTTCATCATTTGATACCAAAACCAAATGAGTCCCCCATTGGGCATGACCTTGACAGAGAAGCATGGGTCAAGCTAAGGAGACTAAGATCTGGATATGGATAGTTCAAAACAACACTTCACAAGATGAAAAATTTGGACAGCCCCCTATGTGAATGTGGTGTCCAACAAACTGCACAGCACTTAATAGAAAATTACAATCTCTAAAAAAGCCCAGGCAGGGCAGATGGAATCTGCACATCGAGAGATAATACCAGACAGTGGCTTGTAGATTTGGAAGTTGATATCTGGTGCCATAGAAAAGAGAGAGAGAGACCGTACTGATGGCTATGATAGAAAAAAAGGCAGATAGATGCAGAGCTCATTACGTTTTGATGTACCTTTTATGCACTTTAATTTTGCTTTCATTTATTAAAAAGCCAAGCCAGTATTTTCAGATTTTATTTAAAAAAACTCTGGGAAATAGTCAAATAATTTAAATACAATCTAAATGGACTAAACCATTGTCAACAATTTGGATCCCCACATGTAGTGTTTGCAAATATTTAAAAAGCTTTATCTAGCATAGTGAAAGAGGGAAAAGCAAGATGTTTTTTGTATTTACTGGTTTTAGTTTTATTGCTGTTCTTTACATTTTAATATTTTATAACAGCTGAGCTCCAAGCACCTGGGAATGTGAATGGTACAGGATACAGTGACATTGGGTGCATGCAAGTCTTCAAATCAACTGTTTGAAGTTGAGTTGTTTACTTTGGGTAATTGGAACTCCTATCAGTAGAGCACTGTACAAACTCAGTGAGCATGTCTACACGTTCATTAATGCCCCTTAGATACTGCAGATTTAGTTTAGTACTTACTGCACAGTAGGACTGGCACATGGTTATTTTGTGATGCTTACTGTGCATTAGCCTAATACCACTGTGCAGTAGGCTATTAGCATGATTTTTAAGCAACATACTACTGTGCAGTGTTATTAGGCTAATGTGCAGTAAGCATCTTGTGTAGACACGCCCAGTGTCATGTGCCAGGAATTGTACAGACATCTTGCATTGGCAACAGCTTGCAGGCAGGGGGACCCTGTGTACATCTTAGACTTCTCTGTGTGTTCCCCAGCTACCAGAGATTGCCAAGAGGAGCTGAGTGCAAAGGGCAGCTCCAACTGGCTGGCTGCCACAGGGGAATACCCCTCCATGGGGAGCTACTGCCTGCAGTAACCTCTCCTATCCTCCCTCCCTCCCTGCTCAGAGACTTCCAGAAAAGAAATGAGGAACCTTTTCCTTTTTGGTCAATTGTAGGCACCTCATTTTTATTCTCTTGCATCCCAGCATGGATGCCTATCCCTCTCAAAGAGATCAATGGTACTGGGAGCTACACCATATCTTCCTTGCCATTCTGCATTCATCTTGCCAGAGGGTAAGGGGCATTCTATGTTCTTATTAATCCAAGAGATCTTCATGCACAGGGTCCAATGCATCTTCCTGCACAGGGTCTAGAAACCCAATGTCCTGCATGGGGTCCTACCAGACTATTTAATTACCAACCCCCTTGGATGGCCAGTGACTTCCACTTGGGTGACAAACAGTGGGCCCTATTGGACGCCATGGATTGCAGGTTCCTTTGGGAGTGCCTCTTGACTACCTACTGGCAATTTTGAGTCCATGACATATGCAGCAATTGGTGCTTGCCAATTGTCCTGCGCATCTGGCATAACAAGCAGTGGCTGCAAAGCTTCCACATGTGCTGGGCCACCTTCTTAGACTTTGTTGCTGAGCTGCCTCCACATCCCCCTCATTGAGCAGCAGGATATCAGCAGAAGGCCACCTCTGACTTTGGAGAAACATATTTCCATTGCCATGGGGAAGCTCACCACCCTCAAACAGCCTCCATTCCATCACCAACCAGTTCAGCATGAGCAAGTCTGCAGCTACAGTGGCAGTCAAGGAGTTTTTCTGTGCCATTCAGGACATGCCAGTGGACACTGTCATATGTCTTGGCAACCTGCATACAGTCATCACCAGCTTCCACCAGATGGGCTTCTCCGACTATATGGGGGTTTGTTAATGGCACACACATTCTCATTCTCTGCCTGCTTCAAGGCTTTATGGAGTTCATTAACCACAAGGGTCATTTTGCAGGGCATCATCAACCACTGTGGCTGCTTCACTCATATCATCCCCATCTGGACAGGCAGTGCACAGAATGCTGATGTCTTTGGCAACTCCATGCTCCCAGGGCCCCTAGCACTGAAGTTGGTGGGGTCCTTGTTTCTTCCCTTATTACCAGGGACATGACCTACCTTCTCCTTCCCTGACTCATGAAGCCCTACACAAGCCACCTGGACCACAGGTAGGCACTTTAAGCACTGCTTCAGCAGGCCCATCATGACTGTTGACTAGGTGGTGGAAGGTGCAGCCAACAGTCATGATGGGTATCACAAATTCAGATAATTGGAGTGGAAAATATCTCCTAGGCCACCTGCTGTGATCTTCTAACATTATAAAAAATATTTCCCAGCATTTTTTTTCACAAATGTCTGAACTAATTTATTCTTGATTGTCTCTGATGGTATCTAAAATACTAAAGAGATGTAATAGTAAAATAAGGAAATCAAATTTCACAAAGAGAGGTACTTAAATAAGGCATCCAACTTCTACATTTGGATACATACATCAACTTGGAATAGCTATTTTACTTAATTACCACTTTGAATGTATCCCAGGTCAAATTTTATTTCACAGACTATTCATACAGACTTACTTTTAGCTCTCTGGACTTTATGAAAGAAGATCTAGAAATATCTTCAGTTAACATATAAATTCAACTGCAGTAAAATACAAATACAAGTTCTATAGCTACCAAAAATCCTTTGCCTGACATCATCCCAACTTTCCAGTGTCTGTGGTGCAAGGAGATGGTGTCTCACATAATGTACAATGACTGTGGCAGCTGGCAAGCTAATCTGCTTCCCCACTTAGTCTGTCATTCACTGCTAGAGAGAAATCTTGCATCTGGAGTCAAGATTTTCCTACCTCATATTATTCCTTTGGCTGGAAAAAAGACAGAGGGGCAGTGCAAGTCCTAGTGCTATTTAGCTATTTTTTCAGGAGGGAAGAGGGTAGAGGAGGTGTAGAGGATCTTAGCAGTTGGTTCTTTAAGAATTGGAAATAGAAATGTAGCAACAGGAAATGAACTTGAAATTTTTTTAACATTGGCTGCTATGAAAATCTTCCTCAAAGATTAGTTTGTCTTAAGTGAAAAGGGTTTTTTTGTTTAGGCTAGGAAGGGAATTTCACCTATCTGGCATTACTTCCACTGGCTGTCTGGCTGTGAATTGGTGAACTGGTTCTAAGAAGGTATTACTGATTTGTAAAGTATTTAAGAATACATTTACATTCAAGACTTTCTGTGACATGCTCATTTTGATGGGAAGTTTTTCTTAAAATACTTCTGCCACTTCAGAATCTCACAGTCTGAAATCCAGAGTTGCTCTTGCCTTTAAAATGAAAATGCCTCCTCTAAATAGTAGTCTTAGTTCATCTCCTCTTCATTAGTACAATGTATTTTAAGTACTTGAATTCCAAGAGTGTAGGATAATATGCCATAAATATTGAATTATATTTACTTTCTTTCCTCCCACGTAGTAGCCCATCAGTTGAGTTTGTTTAAATTTGTAGGCATAGTCTTCATTATAATTAACAAATTGGCCTTACAGTGTCTCATAGAAACCAGTGTCATGTTAATTATTTTATTAATATTAATTATTATGAAAATATACAATTCTAAGACTTGCTTAGAGATTCAACCCATTTCAAGCATTGTAATTGTTATTTTATTCTATTTTATTTTACCTTATATATTTCTTTGCCTTTTTGTTGGTCCAGGACTGGGTAAGCAGACAGTTTTTGCATGGAAAGAAACATCACATAATTTGGTTTTAGTTGTGTAGCTATATATGAACTTTCACCAGCTTTGTTTCTAATGTAAATTTTTTTCATGCCTCTTCTCTTCTATACTCATGGAATACATAATGAAAACCCAGCTCTAAAGCAGGAGCTATCTTTAGAAGGCAAAAAAAACTCATGTTTGCATGCTTATGAATTATTTACCATTGTATTTTTTAAAACCATTTACAATTTGCATATGCTAAGTTTGCATAGGAAAACTAAAAAAGAAATAGCAGGGATGTTTTATTATTGGTAGTTTTACTGAAAGCACACGCTAGAGGTCATTCATACTCAGCAAATACAACAATGCTACTTTGACAATAGGAGAGAGCAGGGTATGAAATTGTATGTCACAGGCCATTTACAGCTCTTCAGTTTCCACTGGGAGAATTGCCTTTCTCCCAGTAGAAAAAAAAGTATGCAGATGTTCAAAGCAAAAATGGCTGCTCCAAGAGAAAAAAAAAATGGGAACACCTAGGAATGCTAAATTGCTTCTGGGAGAGTTTGTCCTGGGACACTCCACACTTTCCTCCAGCTTAACTCTTCTTAGGGACTGGGAGGAGTGGAGTTAGGGGAAAGGAGACCTTGCCTTCCCAAGACCAGGTTCACCCCAATAGGGAGAATGTGTAGGGGGCAGCTGCTTCCCATAGACATGAGGGGAAGGGAAGAGCATCATCAACTACTCCCTGTCTGTCAGCTCATGCCCTGAGTTGTCAGAATGGAAAGTGAAGAGAAAGTAGGGGAGTGAGTTCAGTCTGTGAAGGTGGGAGGAGCTTCAATCTACCTCCCTCCCAACACACACATTCCAGAGGAGACTGAGGAAACCCCAGAATGGATCTCTCTCCCTTCTCCCATCCTGAGAGAAGATCAGAGCTTGGTGAAGGGGTGGGGCTAGGGGACAGATGCTGTAGACACACCGTCCCTCTCCCTAGATAATCCCCAATATGACTTTCTGTAGAGGACTGTGAGTTAGATCAGGAAGCTCCACATCTGTGGGCAGAGTTAGCCCATGGAGCATCCTTCTACTGCCCCCTAGCTAGGGAGCTTGCCTGAAAAAGTCTGTAGCTATGGGGCTGGAGGAATGTTTGTATAGTCCAATTCCCATGTAATTTTTCTACTGTGATAAATTTCTTCCACTAGAAATAACATCCATACACAGCCTTAGCTGTTATCTTCCATAAATATAAGACATGTTTGAGGAAGGCTTGGGGTTGACCAGAAGATCTGAGATTTTCCCTAATCAGCATCTCCAGGTGGGGAGCAGCAAGAAGGAAATTTATATGGGATAAAAATGAATTTTGTTTGACTATTCACAGCATAGCAGTAGTGTAACAAAGGGGGGATTACTGGCATACCAATCCCATATCATGAGCATTAGTGGGCTGAAAAATAGCAGCAGCTTCATTGCTGGCCCAGCTGCCACTATGATACCTGTAGTGCAGTCACTGACATGGCTCCATGTCAAGGGCTCCCAAGCATGTATATTTTTCTTTTTTTTTTACCATTTAACCATCTTTAAATGAAGGTGAATAGTACTTGAAAATAAGACATGCACATACCTGGGCATGCAAACGTTCCACCAGAGTCCCCAAAGGAAGACATCTTACAATGGCATACGAGCTATTTATTCCCTAAATAAAACATAGGGTCTAGTCTGATTACAGTATATGACTTCTTTTGCAGAGTTCAACAGTAACTGCTGCTATTGTGGGAAGTCACTTAGTCTGGCCCAATTTAACTATCTTTAAAATGGGGAAAATACTTATCTGGGAGGGATAAACTTCTACTTTACTAGTGCAGTGTTGCCAGTCACATAAGTGATGAAATACATGAAATACTTTTCTTAAAACCCTATATTTTTAATTCAGGCAATTAATTGAGAATCTCAGCTTTCATTAAAAAAACCTAATTAAGTTTCCAGCCTTCCTGGCTGTGGAGAAAAAGCGTGAAAATATGAACCCTACTGGGGTGATTTCCTGAAAAGATACATAACCTCAACTTCATTACTTCTACATTTCAAGATTTATTTATTTATTTTTTGGTATGGGAGGAGGCTGACTCATGATTTTTTTAATACTTCAGGCTGGCAATACTATGTTCAGAAAAATCTTTGACTACAAAGAAAACCTTCTCCTGCCTTTCACAGTTGCTAATAAAGTCTAGTTTGCGTGGAGGGTGCTTTGTATCTTGCAGGTGTTGAACATATAATATTAAAGCTGAAATCCTGGTTCACTGAAGTCAATGGGAAAAAAAAAACAAACTTCCACTGATTTCAGTAGGGTTAAGATTTCATATTTAGTAATTAAGTATTTTATTATTATTATATTTACTTAAAACTTAACACACAAATGTAATAAATATTGTCTTTAAACTTAATAAGTCACAAGCTCAACATTTTGTGTACTACCATATTACTGCCAAAACTAGTCCTCAAATAGATCAGATTTAGTATTATTCTCTGATTAGGACAGTATATCACAAATAAATAACCTCTAATGATTTATTCATTGTAACGGAATCCTGCAGTTATACTTTAATCTGATATTTCTAACAACTGACCTTTGTTCTGAAAGATTTTAAACACCAACCTCAAGTAATAAATAAGCTTTGTTCAAGGAATGAGAGTTTAGCTTTCTGCAAAAATATAAATAATCACTGAAAATCAACCAAAATTCTCTCAAAGCATATTAAAAACTATTTGCACTTTTTATTTTGCAGTTTTCTCATACTTCTACTCAAGAAAAGACAAAGAAAATATTACCCACTGTGAGGTATCACATAGTTTCTCCAGATTAAGTTAAAAAAATAAGGGTATTGATGGCTTTTTTCCCCCTTGAAATAAAAAACTCCAATTTCAACTGTCTCTGAAATAACTTATAATAATACAGTGGTATGGGAAGTTTCAGTTTCAACACAACACAAACAGGACAAAGTTTGATCTACAAAAAAAAGGATATTTTTTCTATCAGTTATACTTAACACAGCTATTGTTAGTTACAGCTGATAACAAAACCATAATGATTTTAAGTGACACCACTGAATATTTTAACTACTACATTATGGCAGATTTTGTTGTCATTAATAGTGATCATGTATATAAGTGCACTAGTACTACTGACAAGTCATTAAATGATTTAAAATTAATAAAATGAAAAAACCTCCATAAAAATTCCAAAATTCAATTTCAAAATGAAAATTCAGAAACTTTTAATGGATTTTTTGTTTCTTTGTAAAGTTTTTAAAATATTTATTTTAATTCTTCAAAACAAAAGCTTATCTTGATATGCCAGACCTTCCCAGAAAATGAAAAATCTACATTTCAACAGGCTTTATTGATGAATGTATTTGTGTGCCCTTTGTCAGATGGAATGCCTAAGAACATAATAGCATCTGTATGCAAGCCTTATGCAGGCTTCTCTGAAGGGCTAGGAAAGCAGGTACTGTTATAGATAAAATATAATTTGCATTAGCTCTTGGTAGAATATTTAGTTTTTTCAAAACTACCAGGTTTATTTACTCAAATCCAAAACAAGGATTTTTTTTCCCCTCCATTTAACTTCATTTTGGCTTTGCATACTAGGGCACAGCCAGAGCTTTTGCTGCTGCTACTGCCACCCCAGCCACTATCATTGTTACCTGGTTGGGGGGCAGGACAGGGGTGACAAATTTAAAATGATCCTCCCCTCCAACAATTAGATTCTACACATGGAAATTTTTAACAAATTTACAATTTTCCATGTGTAGAATCTAGGATGGGTGGGGGGAGGTTGGCTAAAATTCAAAGTAATGTTGGATTTGGGTTAATATGGTAATGTCCTGGCTCCTAACTGTGCTGTCAAAAATCATTACCAGATCACTATTTCCAGTTGAACTGAAACAAACTGATGACAGTTGCTGTCCAGTAAAGAAGAATGACAGGTTTTAGTTATTAAAGATATGTACACAGTGGTCTTGTTTAATCCTTTTGTGAAGTA
Source organism: Crocodylus siamensis (assembly GCF_052110815.1). NCBI lineage: Eukaryota > Metazoa > Chordata > Crocodylia > Crocodylidae > Crocodylus > Crocodylus siamensis. The sequence goes on along the minus strand of NC_143401.1, from coordinate 51,050,229 downwards.
TTGTGTGTTCTAAGGGGAAGCTAGAAATATGAAATACAGAGACAGGACTATAAAAATTATATTATTTTTGTGTGGGTGGGTATGTAGTACAGAACTAATAAAAATCTGTATTCAACTAAAAACAGGTATTTTGGGGGGGGGGCGTTCTTTAGCTAATGAATCTTTAGATATCTCTTGTTTAAGATTGAAGAGTTTGCAGCTACATGTCTCTAAATAAAATGAACTAAAGTGCTCTATGAATAAATATTTTATCAGCCTTTCATTTATGCCAAGTCTCATTTCATCAGTTTTCCCTGATATGTTATGAGGCCTTGAAAAGTCTGTTGAATATTTGAGAGATAAACGCATCCAAGTGGAAATGGTCCTTGAGTACATTAGATTCATAGTAGAACAATAGATTTACACCAAACTGTATAATGTTATTGGCACCAAAGTATAAAAAGTAACCACTTCTGTGTCTATAGACAAAACAGGGAAATGCGTGGTATGACTTCTACTTTTATTAGATGTATCCCTATGAACCCCCTCCCCTCCCAGAAATCCCTCTAAAACCATGACATTCATTTTCTAAATATAATTTTCTGATTATTTCTGTCCCCCAACTCTCTCACTCCCTGCTCTACCCCATTTATCTTTTTTTTTCTTGGTAGGAAGGTACGTTAGTGAAACACTGTAGGAAAACCGAGAAGAAGCATTGTCAATGGAATATTGCAAATAATATTCATATGTAAAGGGACATAAGCCTGCTGTCACAGGGCACTTAGGTGCCTACTCCTGCAAGAGCAGAAACTGCCTGGGGAGAGCCCAAAGAGCCAGACAGGAGCCCAGGTACAGGTTGCCATGGCAGCTAGCTAATGAGGAAATTAGCCTGCACCTGCACCTGGTCAGCTGGCCGGAAGGGGCAGGTCCCTGGGCCCATATAAACTCCAGGACAGGGAGTAGGGAGGTCAGTTCTCTGCTGGCAGCCAAGTGAGAAGGAGCTCTCCTAGAGCAAGTGAAGGAAAGAGACCTGACTAAGTTCTGCTCCAGGTAAATGTAATGTAAAGGTAAGGTAATGTAAAGGGGCTGAGCATTCCTTATGTAGCTTGTGTTATGTTATAGCCCAGGGGCTTATGTTTTATTTGCCATTTTATAAGACTGGTGGTTTGGGTAAGACTATTTGGGGACTGGTAGTTAATGGAGGAAGCCTTAATGGGCATTTGGGGTGCAAAGACCACAGCACCAGAGAGGACATGGCATTTGGGGTGCAGAGAACCTGGTACCAGAGAGGGCAGAGCATTTTGTGATGCACAGATCCCAGTGCTGAGGGGCGCAGTGAGAAGGGCTGCGGAGAGCCTAGTGAGGACAAGGGGCCAAATTAAAATGAGGCCTAGGCAAGACAATGCCAGTACCATCTGCAAGGCTTGCAGCATGGTAAAGGGGCAGTTGGAGCCATGCATATAGCCCATAAGGCTGGGGACCCACAGGGTCCAGGGAAGTCCATTAGGACTGCAGGAAAAAACAGCACAGTTGGAGTGGCAGTTAGAAGTGGCCCAATCCCTGAAAGAACAAGCTGAGGCCAGGGTCGCCACTTTAGAGCAAAGAGTACAAGCAGACAAGAAAGGAGGGTCCAAAGAATTCAGGCACTTGATAGTGGCGGAACCTGAGAGAACTTGCACACTAGAACAGCTTATCTCACGTGAAGCTCAGAAGAGCCAGAAGAGGGAACAGAAGATGCAGGTGGAGATGACAGCATGGTCATCAAGGTCTCCTGAAGCCTGCACAACCCAGGCAAGGGAACAGAAGGAGGTGCTACAGAAGAGACCCCAGTGAGGACAAGGGGCCAAATTATAATGAGGCCTAGGCAAGACAATGCCAGTACCATCTGCAAGGCTTGAGGCATGGTAAAGGGGTGTTTGGAGCCACATATGTAGTCCAAAAGGTTGGGGACCCATGGAGTACAGGGAAGTCCATCAGTACCATTGTTGCCCTGAGGGGTCAGGCCAATGCTCAAGCTCTCAATATTAAGCTATTCGACAGGAGGGCATTGTGTACAACTGCACATGCACACACTCACTAAGTGCATGCACCCTATTAGGCATGCACACTCACACTACCAGTTCAAGCACTTACACTATACACCCCAAAAGTTAGACACTGATCACTAATTCGTATATCATGCACACAATGCCATATATATATGTACACATGTGTATATATGCTCAGGATCTCAATAATGCACTGTTAGACAGGAGGGTGTAGTGTACAACTGTTGCTAGTGAGAGAGTGTGTATATATGTGTGTATGTACACACACACACACACACACACACACACTCTCTCTCTCTCTCTCTCTCTCTCTCAACTCGGATACACACACATTCCAAATAATCAGTTTGGGTTCACACACACTACACACTCCAAATTAAGACAGAATCAGTTACCAGTTACCAACACCTGCACATTCAATACACATATGTGGATTACTAATTCATATACCACACACAATTTACACACATACCACCCACCTACGCATACACACAGCTGAGGTCCTAAATTGGGTCTTGTGATATGTATGTTTATGCTTGGTGTACTTGGGATACCTGGGGAAAAGTTAAGGTAAGAAAGTAGAAGTGTAGGGAGTTAAAGTTACCAAGACCAGGATTAGAACTGGTAGATTAGAGGGGCCTGGGCTGAAGAACTGAGGCTTGGGGGTAACTTTAGGTTAATTGATTAAAAGACAATGCCCAAATCCTGCAGAACAGGGAAGCATGCCGGCATAGAGTCTGGGACCAGAGCCAGAGCTATGGGGGAGCTGAAAAGGTAGATGGGGAGAGAAGGAAAAATGGGACTAAGGGAAAGTGTGGGTGTTAAAGAGGGGCTCTGGGTGTGGGGAGCCAGAGGATGGCTCCAGGGCAGCTAGAGAAGTTGCAGAGAGCAGCAGTAGGTGCTGGAAGCTGGAAAGAACTGCAGGACAGCTAATAGGAGCTGGGAAGCTGCAGGGGAGGGAGGAGATTACAGAAGGTGCAGGGAGGGGAAAGCTTGAAAAGAGAGAGAGGGGCAGCAGAAAAACACAGGAAAAGCAGCAGGGACAGCAGGAAAGCAAGGACAAGCTGAGAGGTGGAAGACAAGGGGAAATGGAATTGGGAGGAGATGAGGAAATTAGCAGAGAGGGTGGGAACTGGAGCTGAGAGAGAGAATGAGGCTGGAATTCAAGATAGGGGAGGGACTGTGATTCAGTAAATCATCATCTAACTCGGGGTTGCAAATGACAGTGGTTTTATTGAAAAGGGGAGATGGTGACACAATGACAAATTGATTCCCTCCCACCCACCCACACAACAGCAGCAGGGTTTAGAGAGGCTTGGTGCACTGAAGTCCACTGAAGTCCAGGAGGAGAGAGTCCAAATTGCAGGAGGAGGTATGCAGGTAATATCTACATATCCAGGCTGGAAGGGGTCCTTGTCCAGTAGATGTTGTCCAGAGGGGTCACTGGCAGGGCCTCTGGGGTGCATAGGTGACATGAAGCTGGTCTAGTCCAGATGGAAATGGCATTCCCACTGGGTCTGTCTTCACTGCCCCTCTTTATAGGGACAGACCGTGTGTGACCCTAGTGACAGGAGGCATGCCCAGGCAAGGGTCAGCGCCTGACACACTGAGCATGTGTGCTCCATGCAGGGATGTGCAGTTTTGGGTTTCTGTAATGGTGGGGTACAATGGTAGAGTTGCTGGTTCTGCTGGGTCTCTTGTTTTTCAAATGCTGGTCTCTTTTCCTGGGTGATGTCTGTGGTTCCTGGATGAATCAATGCGAGGTGATGGCCCAGTCATTACAGGCCATTCAGTAGAGGCCTGCTACCATTGATTGGGTATGATTGAGATACATTTTCATTCATTGGGGAATCAGTTTACATGGGAGGGGTACAATGAATCATATTGTTGCAACATGGGATACCCAGGCAGAGAACAGAAGTTGGAGGCTTGACATATAAAATGGAAACTTGACATTATTTTGGTTCACTTACAAACACAGGCCTAAACCATACAATAACCATATGAAACAACAAAAATCAATACAAAAATGACAACAATACAATATACAACAATAAAAATTAATACAAACACAATATTATAAAACAATGGATATCAAAAACCAAAAACTTGCCATCAAAAATAAAAATGCTTAAACCTTATCCTAACTTTGAGCTCAGTTATACTTATCTATAGGGAATAGAGAGGAAGAGAAAAGTCCGAAATGGTTGGGGAAGGGGAGGGAATACATTTTAAGATAAATAATAATAAAAAAAAGAAACTGGGGGTTTTGCTACATCGTGTCTGACCAGACGTGAAGCCAGCCTCCCTACATTACATTTTATATCAAGACCTGGCAGGAAAAGAATAGAGAGTGCCCTTCGGCCTGAATTGACATAGTCAAGGGGCCTTAGGAGATCACGGCCATCCTTAGGGACCCCATCCTGTGACACCTGCTTAAATTCCAAATTTTATTGTCCATATTAAATGCAACAGAGATATCTGTCTTCTTTCCCTGCTTTTCCCCTGGCCCGCACTACCAGGCCATGGCAAATGATGCAAAGCAACTTATTCAATCAACTTAGAGGTAGTTAAATATTCACCTTTTCAGCAGGGAAGTTCACAGGATTTATGAGAGAGATTTATTTTGAAATATTTCATAGAGATTAGGGCTGGAAGGGACTTTGGAAGATCACTGAGTCCAGCCCCCTACCCCAGGGGAAGGAAGTCAGCTATGTCATAGGATCCCAGCAAGAAAAACACTTCTCTTGAAGGCATTCAAAGTAGATGCTTGAAACACTTCCAGTGGCAGGCCATTCCAGACCTTGCACTCTCTCAAGCTTCTCCACATACTTTTTGAATTTTGAACCCCAAAACTAGATGCAGTACTCCAGCTGTGGCCTCATCAAGGCCGAGTACAATGGGAGAATGATGTTCCAGGATTTGCTTGAGAAGCATCTATGGATGCAAGCCAGCGTTTTGCTTCCTTACTAGCTGCAGTATCACACTGATGGCTCATGTTCATCTTGTTGTCAATCATGAACCCCAAGACCCTTTCATCTGTAGTGCTAGCCAGCGTAGAACTGCCGAGCCTATAAGCATGCTGCAGTGTTTTCTTCCCAAGGTAGCAAACCATGCATTTTTTTGGTGTTAAACACCATTAGGTTCTCATCCATCCATTTCCTGAGCCTGTCAAGGTCAGCCTGGATCACCCTCCTGTCTTCAGGTGTGGACTCTATCCCAAAGTAAGGTGTTTGTCGGCAAACTTGGCCAGTCCGTTTCTGATATCAATGTCCACATCATTAATGAAGATGTTGAATGGTATAGGCCCAAGGGCAGAGCTTTGGGGGACCCTACTGGCCACAGCACACCACTATGATTGTGTCCCAAGAAAAAGCCAATCCATTAAATGGGTACTTTGCGTTGGTCTTTCATCAGTACCATGGGACGCCCATGCCCACTATGGACAGGGAGGTCCAGGTGAGGGAGATCCCCTGGCCTCCATAAATGCTGACCTCATGAAGGAACATCTTGAGAAGCTGGATACCTTGAAATCAGCTGCCTCTGACAATCTACACAACAGGGTACTCAAGGAGCTGGCAAGCGTCATAGCCCAGCCCCTGGCACAGATCTTTGAAAACTCCTGGTGCTCTGGTGTAGTGCCAGAAGACTGGAGGAAGGCCAAAGTGGTGTCTATCTTCAAGAAAGGGAGGAAAGTGGATCCAGCTAATTATAGGCCCATCAGCCTGACTTCTATCCTGGGGAAGATCTGAGAAAAGTTTATTAAAGAGGCCATCCTTAATGGACTGGCAGATGCCAACATTCTGAGGGATAGCCAGCATGGGTTTATTGCGGGTAGGTCTTGCTTGACCAATCTCATTTCCTTCAATGACCAGGTGACCTATCACCTGGACAAGAGAGAAGAGATTGATGTCATATATCTTGACTTCATAAAAGCCTTTGATCTGGTATCCCATGATCTCTTGGCAAAACTGGCCAATTGTGGCGTTGGGTCCACCATGATCCGCTGGCTGGGAGAAATTGGCTCCGTGGTCGGACCCAGAGGATAATAATTGATGCTAGTCACTCATCATGGTGTCCTGTGACTAGTGGGGTGCCCCAAGGCTCTGTCCTTGGACCCATATTGTTCAACATCTTCATTAATGATGTGGACATTGGAGTCAGGAGTGGACTGGCCAAGTTTGCCAATGACACCAAACTTTGGGGCAAAGCATATATGCCAGAAGTCAGGTGGATGATCCAGGCTGACCTGGAAAGGCTCAGCAAATGGGTGGACGAGAACCTGATGGTGTTTAACACTGAAAAATGCAAGGTTCTCCACCCTGGGAAGAAACACCTGCAGCATCCTTATAGGCTCAGCAGTGCTCAGCTGGCTAGCACTATGGAAGAAAGAGACTTGGGGGTCATCATTGACCACAAGATGAACATGAGCCTCCAATGCAATGCTGCAGCTACTAAAGCGACCAAAATGCTGGATTGCATCCATAGATGCTTCTCAAGCAAATCCCAGGACATCATTCTCCCCTTGTACTCAGCCTCGGTGAGGCCACAGCTGGAGTACTGCATCCAGTTCTGGGCTCCACAATTCAAAAAGGATGTGGAGAAGCTTGAGAGAGTCCAGAGGAGAGCCACGCACATAATCAGAGGTCAGGAAAACAGACCTTATGATGGCAGGCTGAGAGCCATGTGGCTCTTTAGCCTGGAAAAGAGCAGGCTCAGGGGTGATCTGATGGCCACCTATAAGTTTATCAGGGGTGACCACCAGTATCTGGGGGAACGTTTGTTCACCAGAGCGCCCCAAGGGCTGACGAGGTCGAACGGTCATAAACTACTGCAACACCATTTCAGACTGGACAGATGGAAGAATTACTTTACTGTCCAAGCCCCCAAGGTCTGGAACAGCCTGCCATCGGAGGTGGTTCAAGCACCTACATTGAACACCTTCAAGAGCAAATTGGATGATTCTCTTGCTGGTATCCTATGACCTCAGCTGACTTCCTGCCTTTTGTGTGGGTGGCTGGACTCGATGATCTTCCAAGGTCCCTTCTAGCCCTAATGTCTATGAAATCTATGATTGACTTCCATCAACCATCGCCCTCTGGGTCCGACCACTGAGCCAGTTCCCCAGCCAACAGATTGTGGTGAAACCGAGGCCACAGTAGGCCAGTTTTGCTAAGAGGTGGTCATGAGATACCAGATCAAGGCTTTTTTGAAGTCAAGATATATGACATCACTCTCCTCTCCCTTGTCACCTGATCATAAAAGGAAATGAGATTGGTCAAGCATGACCTACCCACAACAAACCTGTACTGGCTGTACCTCAGGGTGTTGCCATTGGCCAGTCCTTTAAGGATGGCCTCCTTGATGATTTTTTCTAAGACTTTTCTCAGGATGGAGGTCAGGCTGATGGGCCTGTAGTTTGCAGTATCCACTTTCCTCCCTTTCTTGAAGATAAGGCACCACATTTTCCTTCTTCCAATCATCAGGCACTTTTTACCAGAGTGCCAGGAGCTCTCAATGATCCATGCCAGGGGCTGAGCTATGATGCTAGCCAGCTCCTTGAGTACTCTGAGGTGTAAATTCTCAGGGCTGGCTGACTTGAAGTTGTCCAGCCTCTCAAGCTGTTCTTTCACTAGCTCAGCATTGATGGAGGGCAAGGAACTATCCTCACTTAGGTGTCCCTGTCCTGTAATGGGCAGGTGCATCCCATGGGACTGATGAAACACTGATGCAATGTTCCCATTTAGCATGTTGGCTTATTTCTGGGCATTGGTCAACAGTTCTCCCTCTTGGTTTAGCAGGGGTCCAATATTGCCCTTGCTTTTCCTCCACCTCCCCATATATGTAAAAAAAGACTTTTTTTTTATTGTACTTGATACTTGTGACCACTTGGAATTCCATGGCAGCCTTGGCTTTCCTGGTTTGCTCCCTGCAGGTCTGGACCAGTGCAGAGTATTCCTCACTGGAGGTAAATCCCATCCTCCATCCTTTGTAGGTCTGTCTTTTTAGATGCAGGAGGACCGTCAGTTCCCTGGAGAGCCAAGGGGGCTGCTGTGATCTTTTGCTGCCTTTCCTTAGAGATGGAATAACCTTAGCTTGTGCATCTAGGATCACTGCCTGAGGAGTGACCATTCTTCTTGGACTCCCCTTCCTTTGGGGTCGTGGTCCCTTAGGGCCTCACCGCAAGTCTCCTGAGTTTTCAAAGTCAGCCCTCCTGAAGTTGAGGACCTCTGTCTGCTGACTGACTTGACCGCTTTTTGGCAGATGGTGAAGGTGATCAGCTCATGGTTGCTGTCACCCAGCTTCCCTTTGATCATGAGGTCACTAATTGGGTCATCCTCAGTTGCCAGCACCAGGTCAAGCAGTGGTTTGCCTCTTGTTGGCCCGTAGACTTCTTGAGTCAGATGGAGCTCATCCAAGCATGTGAGCAAGTTTTGTGACTGTTCAGATTTCGCCAAGCGCTCTTCCCATGAGATGTCCGGGTAGTTGAAGTTCCCCATGACAACCATGGACCAGGAGAATGCAGCCTCAGCCAATTCTCTGGGGAACTCCTGGTCAATCTCTTGATTCTGGGAGGGAGGTCTGTGGTAGACTCCCACCATTGTATCTCCTGTGCCATGTTCCCCACAGATTTTAACCTAGAGGGTCTCTAGTTATCCACCTTGGGTGCCAATCTCAGCTTGTAAGGATGCGTAGTTCTCCTTGACCTAGAGAGCTACACCTCCACCCCTTTTGTTCCATTATCCCTATGACATCGTAATTATTTGTGTTGTGCAGGAGGACAAGTTCCTCCTGCTTTTTCTCCAAGCTTCTGGCATTGGTGTATTGGCATGCAAGTGTCCCCTTGGGGGCCCTTGTCTTGCCTACAGCTGCTCTAGGGCTGGGGCAGGGATAGGTTCCCTTAAGTGCCTTGGCCTGCTGGCTTTGCAAGGGTTGCTCAGCATGCCAGCAGTGGTGGTAATCCCCCTGCCCACCAGAAGGCTTAATTTAAAGCCTGGTGGAGCAGGTCAGCCAGCTGGCTGAGAAAAGCCTCCTCCCCTGTGGACAGAGGTGGACTCCATCCCTTCCCAGCAGCTCACTGCCTCTCTCACCAAAGAGCAGACTGTGGTCATGGTAGCTGAAGCCTTCCCATTGACACCAGCACTGCAGCCTTTGGTTCACTACCTGTATCCTCCTCTCCCTCCTCAGCCCATAGCCCAAAACCAGAAGGATCGAGGAAAATGCCACCCGTTCCCCCATCCCCTTAAGCCCTGCTTCCAAATCCCTATAGTGCCTCATGACCCAGCTGGGAGGGTTCCAGCCATGTCATTGGTGCCCAGATGGATGAGCAGCATAGGGTAGTGGTCAGTGGGCTGGAGGAGTTAAGGGATCTTCTCTGCAATGTCTCAGATACGGGGTCCCAGGAAGCAGCAAAATTTCCAAGCCGAAGGATTGGGGCGGCAGATTGCCCCTTCCGTCCCCCTCAGGATGAAGTCTCCCATGACAAACACTGCATTCTCTCTTAGGGAGAGTGGGGGTGGTAATTACAGTTGAGCCTGTGTTGCCTGTTGGAGCTGGCAATTCAGTAGACTCTGCTCAGGCTGTAAGAGGCTTGTACCTGTTGCAGAGCTCCAGCTGGCCAGGGACCTTGGTGCAGCGGGTCTTGGGGCCCTTGGCCGCCTTGGTCCAACCCCGTGGCTGGACAGTATGGGAGGTCCCTGGGTCTTCCGTTCTCCTGGAGGGAGACCATGGTCTACCCTCCATCTCCTGGGGGAGAAGGGCTTGGCAGTTGGAGTCTATCTCCTGCTCGCAGTCCCATATGGAACGTAGTCTCTGGACTGTGGCCTGAAGCTCCTCCAGCTGGTGCGCCAGAGACCCCAGTAAGGAGCAGACCCCACAAGGGGAGATGGCTATACTCCAGGGCCCCAGAGCCTGAAAAAGCTAGAGGCAGCCCCCACAGCTGAGCCAGAGACTTCATCTGCATGGAGCCGGGAACCATGGGCTCCATCTGGGTGGAGGTCTCTGAGGTGTGAGAGAGTGGGTCCTCAGACCCTGAGGGGACCCTCGGGGTGTGGCTTGTGACCATCCATATCATGCCACTGGAGGCCTCACTATGCCTGGGACTGGTTTCACTAGGGTGGGGGCGCAGAGGCAGGGCCTTGGGCCCTCATGCTCACCCTCCCCAGTTCCCACTCAGCTGCCTACTGCAGCTGATCTGGGCTAGTCTGTCCCACCACAGGCCCTGCTTACCTCTGGCTGCTGTTGGGGGTCGGCATGGGGCTCCGTGGCAGTTGGGAGTTACTGGGGGACTTTGGGGTGCGGAGGTGTGATGGGCTTTCACCTGTGCATCTCACGCTGCTCCCTAAGCCTCACTGAATTTCTTTTTTGCAAGCTTATTTGGATCTTAGGAAGTCATTTCAGTTTCTGAAATAATGAACCAGAACATCACTTAAGACAAAACAGCAATGGAGCCAAGAGGGATAGTTTGGAAAGGAGCAAGGTCCAAGTTTGTAATTTTTAGTTTATTATTTACAATGCATTGTAACACATTCAGTTTTCAGGGCAAATATATGGTTATTTATTTGTTTGCTTGTTTATTTATTTATTTTTTAATGTGAAGGCTTAGTTTCTTAGACATTATTCCATGGTGAAGGATTTGTAGGAAGTAAGTTACCATGTCCAAATTGTAGTTTCTTGAATTCAACAGGAAAGGCTGCATATGCCAATTACAGCTAACTCCTGGGAAGATGGTGTTTCATGGACATAGTACTGATATAACTAATGAACTGTTTGCCTCTTCCACAGTAGCATGAAATAAAAATATTCCTGGGTAAAATTTTAAAAAACACAGAAGTAACTTCTATTAGACCTGATTAGTATAAAAGATATCACATATACCCAAAGAAGGTTGCCTCCCTATGTCTTTAGACCAACACAGCTACAAACAAAAATACTATGGGTGTATCCACACATACAAGTACATGCGTTTGCAGCAGCTCAAATAGAATCAGTGCAAATTTAAGCTGGGGCTTTTTGCCTCAGTGCATGTGCCAGGACATGCACTTTGGTGTGGGTCAAGTTGTGCCACCTGGGGCAAAAAACACTGCCTGGATCCACCTGGATCTGCAGCCAGGGGGAGCTAGAGCCAGGGTGCAGCTCCTGTGCTGCCACCAGCAGTATAAGCAGCCGCCCTGTTCTGGCCCCATCAGTACAAAAAGCATCCCTAGAAAAAACTCAGGGCTACTCGATCTCAGGAGCTTTTGGGCCCCAGCCAATTAGTACATGGGGACACTACTCCTTCTTCCAGTTGGACTTCTGAAACAGCCCTGAGAGTTCCCTGCACCCTTTACCCACTGCAGCAGTCTGGCTGTGACCTGCTGTGCACCTGACAGACCTGGATGGGGACTGCACAGCCAGTAAAAGCATCTGCCCCTCTGGGCCAGCTTCCTGTGGGATGTGGCTGCAGAGTTGGCTTTTGTGTGGCACTACTGCCATGTGTGCCCCCTGCCCAGCCATCTGGGCAGGTATTGCCTGGAAGATGCTCCCAGTGTGGCAGCCTGATTTGAACTGTTAAAGCATGTCCTCCTGGCCCCAATTGGTCAAGTCAGCCACCTCCAGCTGGGTCCAAGGTGCCAGCTCTAAGCAGGATCCTCTGTCTGGGTCCTGCCACTTGCCTCCCTGGCAGGAATTCTAGTGTTTCCTATTTGAAAACTAAAAAATCCTTGGTTTAAAAAAAAAAAAATCCAAAGTCACTCTGTAAAATACGTCAAAATCCATGTTTGCCATAATTAAAACAAAAGACCACTATATAGGGAGAGCAAGTGAGAGGAAGAGTGAGTGATCAGTTGGGCAATGTTTTATTGATATACCTACAGTGTTAAAGCCATTTAGAATTCATTTTATTATGATTATAGCAACACTGGTAGACTTCTAAACGCCTATATGTTTTACTGTTTGCCTTTGGTTTTCTTACCCTAGAGCAGTTAGAGCTCTCTGTGACCCCTTCACTATCCAGGTTGTGAAGACAGCTTCCCCTGCACCCACAGCTCCTGCCAGCAGGTCTCATACTGTCCGGAAGCTGGGCAGGCAAGGTGTGTGTGTGTGTGTGGTGGAGGAGGATGTGAGGTTTGCAGGAGTGGGGTGGAAAGGGTGTGAGGTGTGAGTGGCTGTGGGGAGGTTGTGGGGTGTTTGGGTAGGTGGATTGTGGAGGGACTTCAGGGGGACTGCTCAGGAGGGATGGGTCCCTTGCCTCCTGCAGGGTGCAACCCCCCTGCACAGCCCCCCTACAGGGGTTTCAGTCCCCCAACAGGCCTTCCAGCCCCCCACATGGGCCACAGCCCCCCCAGGGGTTAGACCCCCCACAAGGGCCACAGACCCTCACAGTGGCTACAGCCCCCCAACAGAGGTTACAGACACCCAAGAGGGGTTATAGCCCCCCTAACAGAGGCCACATGACCCCATCAGGGGCAACCACTCTCCCTGCAAGTCACATATGCCCCATCCTCACTTACTGCCCCAGCCCCCTGGCTTGCTGCCCACCTGGCCCCATCCCCCAGTGGCTCCTGCAGCCCCCTGATGGCTGCCCCATTCAGCCCCACCCCCTGCTTGCACTCCATTCCCTCAATGGCTGCCCCACCCAGCCCCAGCCCCCTGGCACTTAAAAAACGAAACAAAAAACCCCCCTCACACTCACCCAGCCTCATACTCACCCACTTGGGACAGGGGCTGTGGGGGCTTTGGGGCCTTGTGGCAGAGCCCCCCTTGCATGGCAATGAGGCAGGAAGGCCCAGTGCCAGACACCTGGCATCCACACTGCCACTGCCCCATTCAGCAGGTGCGACCAGGTTCAACAGGGCACTGTGCGGCTCCAGCTGGGTCTGCTGTGGCTGTCATCTGGGCCTCCTGCTGCACAGGGGGCTTTGCCATGAAGCCCCAGTGACCTCAATGGCAGCTGCTGCCGCCAGTGAGTCCAGTCTTTTCTTCTTTTTTTTAAATTGCCAGGATGCTGTGGCTGGGTGGGGCAGTGATCAACGAGGGGGTTCAGGGGGCAGGCAGGGGATGGGGCCTGGCAGGGCAGTGATTGGGGGGCCTGTGGGAGTAGGCAGGGGTCCTCCCATGGTCCCATTCCCCACCCTCCAGCTCCCCTACCCACTGTTTAGAGGCAGGATCATGGGTCTAGCTCAGCAAGCAGCATGCTTCAGCACTGGGGTGAGGGCAAACCATAAAGCTGCTCTGGATGGCTACCAGAGCATCTCTGGACCCAGCCTCCAGCTACCTCAGGACATGGTCTGGGACTGTGCCCTGCCCTGCTTTTTTCCTCTGAAGTGTTTTTTTTTGTTTCTTTGGGGTTTTTTTACCCCTGGATATCTAGGGGTCTAATTTTGCCCCTGCGCTGCAAATTTGCAGTGGGGGGAACATTTTTTCATTTCCTCACATGCCTCTTGCAGCATCTCAAAGGCTTTGAGATGCTGCAAAAGGCATGTGCGTGTTGGTCTGGGTGTGCCCTTTGGGTAACTTCAGTGCTTTAATCCAACTGTGTTCAAGCTAGGTCTACAAAACGTAGATGGTGACTGTTGCAGTGCCTGACTTTTCATGCCCCACCCTCAGTAGGCACTTAGGCTTCTGGTATAATGTACTGGGAGAGTTAGCTGCTTGAGAATGAGATGCACAAAACAGGAAAAGGGAGTGAAGAGCTTCCTAAGTTTGTCAATAGGAGAAGTGTGTGTAATTTTAAATTTATTGAATCTGGGAAAAGAGCACAAGGCTTCTAGTGAATGCCATAACTATTAGGCTGTAGAGGACTGCTTATTTCAGCTTGGAAAAGTAGAAATGAAGGCTTCCTATAATTCTCTAAAATCTATTTTTGCAATTTTTCAAATTATAGAAAAGCACATTTTAATAGATTAATCAGACATCAGTTAGAAGGAGAGGAAGTCAGATTTGGACCATTTTTAGTCTACAACTGGATGTCCTGTAAGAGACAGAATCCATACGGGTTTCAGAAAAGATAGGTAGGTTGAAGAGGAAAAAGGATGGGATTTGAAGATGTGGTAGGGCACTGTGTGTGCCTGCCACTTTAAGGACCTGGAGCTGGCAGCTGCCAGATGCCTAATAAGAGCAGCCATTTTAGATTCAGGGCTGTCCATATAAACAAGGCAGTTATTGCCTCGCCTCCAGCAGCAGAACATTGCCTGGCTGGGGGGCTGCTGATATCATCTAGAGGTAAGGGAAGATCTGTAGGGGAAGGATAGGAGGCTCCTGGTCCTGGGTCTGATCTAAAACTGCACTCTGGTGGGACTGGGTGGCCTGGTGGGGCTCCCAGCGGTGCGGGGGCTCCCAGGAAATGCCAGGCCAGTTACCATGCCAGTGAAAGGTGGTTTGGGTGCCTTAACCTCTAGCCCTCACAACTGGGTGGGTTACCCCTTTTGTTGGAGGGTCAGGTAGGTGGACCCCATGGTGAAAGAGTAAGGGTCATAGACTCAGGCCTGTCTGAGCTTCCCCTGATTTGGCCCATGCTGGGGTCAGGACTGGAAGGGTCGAAGGGCCAGGGGCTCACCGTGAGGAACGCCCAAGAGCTGAATACCTGGGGTTTCGATTGGCCTGGAGGTAGGCCAGGGCTAGTGAGCCGAAGGTCCCAGTGTGGTGTCACACCCAAAGGGGATCAGCTTAGGGAGCTATGTTGCCTGTTATGACAGCGGAAGAAGCTGCCTGATGAGAGGACCCAGGTGGGGGTTCAACAGTAGGATTCTGGGGCCTAGTGTGGGGGGCCGGTGACAATAAGAATTATAGATGTCATCTGTGAGGCTTGGGCTGTGGTGCAGGGGAGGAAAGGAGCTGCAGATAGCACCCCCTGGCATCAGGGCAGAAAATGGGCAGCCTCCCGTTTGATTAACATTTATGAACTAATTACCATCAAGGCATGGTGCGTGAGAACGTGGGTGGTTAGCCCAGGAACAGGTGGGCAGGCCTATGGGAAAGCAGCCCCAAGCAGGCCCCCTGTTACGGAAGACTATCTTTCAAAGCTGCATACAGCATCCTAAGTAAGTGGTGTTTTTTTTTTTTGGATAGATATCCAAATGTTATTAGCTTTCCTCCTCACTTGCATAAACACATCACAAACAAACTCAACCCTATCAACATATATCACACTATAAAAAGAGAAAATTGGAAATAACTCTTTGAGGTTTGTTTGGTATTACCTTAACTCATGCTGTTCCTGTCCTAGCTTTCTGACTATTCGATGCTTAATTTTTCTGCTTCCTGAAATATTTGCTTGTTACTGCCCTACTAGCAAGCAGACTTAAAATATATTAAGTACTTGGGTAGATACAAGGTAAATATCAAAATAAGATTTCCTTAAAGCTATTCAAAATGGAGATGCCTTTCCAAATTGAAATTGTCAGCCTTATACTTAAATATGAGTACAGTGACTTACCTGATGATAAAACAAGCTACTCATTCGGGTAACTCGTATGATTTACACAGTAAACTTATCCTCTGCCAGCTCTGTATTGCTATATGACAACAACACAGACAACTTAACTTCAAGGGAGAAAGCACTTTTAACTCAGAGAAATAAATACTGAAATAAATAGCTCAGCTGTTATCTGGTCCTATCAGAAACTGTTCCTTATCTGAACAAAAACAAAATTGTAAGCATTCACCTGAGCAGGTAACAAGCTTCCTGAGTGCTTAGGGATGACATGCAATACCTAGGTTTAGCCAAAAGCTCAGAGAGCACAAATAGAGAAATTCTGTACAAACCATTTTTAGGAAGGAGAATAGGAAGGGTCACCTTGGATTTAACTTCCCACTACTCCCATTTGAAAGCTGTTTCCGATTTTCATGCTGCTGATAGTTAAAAATCTTGAATTTTGACCTTTCAAATTTTCTGGCCTTACCTGGAGTACTGAGTTCAGTTCTGGATCCCCAACTTCAACTAAGATGTGGACAGGTTGGAAAGAGTGCAGTGCAGAGCAACAAAGATGGTTAGAGGCTGGGGAAGGGTGACTTATGAGGAAAGGTTGAAAGAACTAGGATTGTTTAGTCTGAAAAAGAAAAGACTGAAAGGAGTTTTGATAACAGTCTTCAAGTACCTGCAGGGTGATAGACTTTTTGCTGTGGCTGTAGGAGCCAGGACTAGGAAAAATGACCACAAAATGCATCAGAGGAAATTTAGGTTGGAGATTAGAAGAAGCTTTTTAACTAAGAGGATGCTCAAGCATTGGAACAGGCTACATAGAGAAGTTGTGAAGTCTCAATCCCTGAAAAATGTCAAGAGTTGGTTGGACAGATACTTGGCTGGGATAGTTTAGTCAGGGATGATTCTGCTTTGAGCAGTGGGCTGGACAAGATGATGGTATAAAGTCCTAGCCAGCCCTACATTCCTATGATCCTACAAATAGCCAGAACAATGTTGCCAATTTGCTCATATGCTAACATTTTCCTTTATCTTAACTAGCATGTCTCTCTGATATTGACCTGCTATGATGAATAATATAGTCAGCAACTATAACTGCTCTTATCTTCTGTGTTGCTAAGTTAAGTTTAAAAAAAAAAAAAAAATTTCTTTTGGTGTCCATACATAAAATAAGGGTATGTGCAGATGTTTGCCGCACCCAGTCTGCAATCACATGGCTTTTTTTTAAGCTACATGATCGTAATTTAGGAGCAAAACATGTAAACATTCACTAGTGCTGAGAGTCATGCTGTGAACTGCGTGTAACTTGGGGCGGATGGAATTAAGGTGTGTTAGCAGGTCCACAAAGGTGGCTGGTGGGTCTGGGGGAGGTTTTGCAGAACTGGGCGGTAGCAGGTGCTGGTGGGAAGGTTCTCCATATGAGAGCAAGGGAGGGGTGAGAGACTAAAAAATAGCTCTGTCAGGTTCGGGAAGGTGGGTAGGAAAAGTGAAATCCCAGGGCTAGAGTGAGTAGTTTGGCTTCCCTAGCCCTAGGGCTGTGCTCTGAATATGTGGAGAGGTTCACTAGATCAGGCTAAACCATTTTAGATCTAACTTAGTTCACATTCTCAGGTGAACTCATTTAAATCGGTCCCACCATTTTTTGCTCAATTAACTTCCCTGAATGTCTCACAGATTAGCATTTAGATTGACCTAATCATAGTTATGCACATACATAACCCTATTTATGAAAATGTCTGCACAAACCCTAAGCTGCCCATGTTCCTGATCATCCTAATAGCCCTTCTTTGTACCTAGTCTAGTATGAATTTTTTTTCCTGTATGAGGGTATTCTGAATTGTACTGAGTGGCCTAAATTAGGTCTCCTTAGTGCCCTATACAAGGTGTCCATAGTTTTCCACCTCTGCTAACATATGCTAGAATTGTTTGCCTTTTTCACAGAGCCATCAATTTGGTAGCTTTTTCTATGGTCTGAAGGGACTTCTTTGTTTGATATAGAAAGGCAAACACCTACCAGTAGCCAATTTGGTTCCCTGAAACTTCAGTGAAGTGGCACAGAGCCAGCTTGCTCGAATTAAAGCTTATATATACTGTCCTTATTAGCAAGGCAGAATAGGAGCAGCATGTTATAGTGCCCACAGAAATTCATAGAAGACCTCTTATTTTAAAATTTGTATGTGCATAGCAGTTGGTGTTTGAAATCTGGAAGCTAAATACATAGACCAGCAATATACATTCTATAGTCTTAAACCGTTTTTTGTTTTCTTTTTCTTTTTTTTTAAAGAACCTAATATATTTCAGGCTTTCAGATCCTTTTGAATGTCATAATACAGTATGACCTCATAAATCCAGAATTCTCAAAAATCGGGCACATTGGGGAGTAGTGGCAGCCAGTCCCAGAGCAGCATAGGGGGAAGTGGAAGCTGGTCCTGGAACAGCAGAGAGGGAATCTTGCAGGTGGCTGTCACCACCATCCACTGCTCCACATGTGACTGGTGCTGCAGGACCAGTCACTGCTCCCCTCCCTGCCCCGCCCCCCAATGACTGACCGCTGTTTCAGTTTAAAAAAAAAAAAAATCCAGAATTTTCAAATTTCTGGCAGATGCTCAGTCCCAAGCATGATGGATTTATGAGGTTATACTGGATGAGGTGGTCATCTATCTTCCTTTAATCTCCTTTGAAAGACCTAACCACAAAGACAATAGAATAGATTCAGTACTGCTAAAGAATCCAGCTACTTGACAAGATTCTTATATTTCCCAGGAAGCTTTGCAATGGAGTCTTTGGAATACAAGGGAAACAAATGGAGAATTGTTCTAGTGTTAGTTTGAAGTAAGGGAATAAAGGTAGACTTTTCATGGCTTTTCTGTTAGTTGGTCTCATTACCAATGACAGTAATTTCAATGATATTCTGCACACAAGGACTGTGAATTCATGTTAAAGAATGCTTATGCAGTTTATAGTTCAGCATCTCAAATTGTTCCATGTTCTTTAAGTCTGAGTAGTGGAAAACTGAATATAATGATCAAACATCCTAAAGGGAAAACAAATATATTATATTTGATATGGTAGTCCTTTTTTTAAAATGCTATTTATTCCTCGATATGCTATAATAAGAGGCAGGGTGATTCCTAGACTAACAGTCATGTTTCTTATTTCAGTTGGATAGTGTCACTTCACTAATTCAGGCAGCCAAAAATTTAATGAATGCTGTGGTGCAGACTGTGAAGATGTCCTATATTGCCTCCACTAAGATTATCAAAATTCAAAGTTCTACTGGGCCACGGCACCCTATTGTGATGTGGAGGATGAAGGCCCCAGAAAAGAAGCCCCTGATTAAAAGAGAGAAGCCAGAAGAAATCTATGCAGCCATCAGGAAAGGTTCTGCTAAGAAAAGTATCCATCCTGTTCAAGCCATGAGTGAATTTAGAGGAAGAGAAATAATCTAACATTCTTATTTTGCCACTATGTAGTTTGAAACTGCTCACTTTGTATCTTGGTTTTTCCCACTTGTTAAAACCTGCAAGTACGTTAATGTTGGGGATCTTCTGTTTTTGTATGTTTAACAATTGCTCTGTCTTTTACAGAAATTTTTTTTAACACTTAGGTGTATTAAGTACACAGAATATAAAACATTGTCTTTTATTCTCTGATTTTGACACTTGTTTTTTCTGTTTTGTAATGCCTTGTTTGACACAAACCATTTTGAGTGATCGGTCACAGTGCTGTGTTATGCTAAGGGTATGCATAGCTGGCTTTCATGTATTTGGAAGGCAATGCACAATGAGCCAAATTCATCTGCTGTATAACTTCATTGACTGCAATGAGATTACACCTGATGAATATGGCCAGACTGCATGAAATTTTAAGATATTCTACAACACCTTCTGAGGGTAGGGAATATTGGACCAGATGCTTAGTTGGCATGAATCACTGTAGTTTCATTGAAATAAAGATCTGGGCTGATTTTACACTTCCTGAATGTCTGGCCTGTTCAACTTATCCACATTAAAAGAGTTGAAGAGATTTTTTTTTTTTTTCATAAGTCTATTAAGCATAAACTTTCACTATAAGTAAAAGTGAAAAAATATGATTAGAAATATTTGGTGAAACAAAAAGCGTAAGAGCATAGATGTAATAATAGTATCAAAAGCAGGTTTTCTTAATAACCAGTAGTAAGAATCTTTTAAAGAAATCTTGGAAGTGTTACCACTTATTCATATTTTACTTCATGGGCTAGCTTATGTATTCTGGGAAAACAGGTTAGTGACTATTATTTCCATAAGTGCTAATAAATCTGAAAATAACTATAAAGTATTGTGTATATAATAATCCTGTCACAATCATAATACCTGATATTAATTTGTAAAATGCAGATGGAAATATTTTGAAAGCACCCTATAAATATTAAGATTTTGCAATATAATTGCAGTGGATTTAAGCTACTTTGCTCATAGTACCACACTCCTGAACTGCAGGACCATTCCAGGTGGCAGACAGCTTGCTAAATTACTATATTTCACAACATATAAATATGACAGAAAGTGCTATTAGCCTTTAATTGCCACTCTAGCTCTGTGAAATAATCTGAGAGAGAATATCTTTTCTAGATCTGTGATAAAATTATTTTAATTGAAACCTGTATTCATTTGAGTTAAACCTTGGGTTCAGGATTCCAAGCAAATGTGAATTTTAGCTTGGTAATTACAAAGTTACACAGCATGAGCTTCTCTTTTCCCCCTCTCTCTAAAGCCCTCAGCACTTATCTCAAAGTTGACTTTGGCTGGAGGGGCTGGTGATCAAAATTCTCCCTTCACTAAGTATTAAGGTCAGGAAGTCATCTCCCATCTCAGGTTTTCATAAAACATAAAATCGCTAATTTGTTTAGTAAGAGACTGCACAACTTGGATTGCTGCAACATGTAAATTGAAATGTTTTGGTAAACGAGGTATGCTAGCTCTTCTCCCACATATGGCAGCATGAATGGGGAAAATAGTCCCATCGCCTCTCTTTTTTTCTACAGCCATCCTATAACACAGGATCTAGTGGAGCATCCTGCAACCATATCTAAAGGATCTTGTCACTCATTGTCCACGAGTCTGGTTACCAAGGGGCTTCAGTAATGAGATACTGGAAAAAATCTCACGCCGCTTGACTTGAAGTTCCTAATGTGTCCACAGATCTTAAAAAGGTGAATATACCTACAGTTCCCTGAAAGTCTAGACAGCTGACAAACCAATATAGTAGGTAGAGGGGTTGAGAGCCACTGAGGAGTTCTGTAGAAAGCAATGCTTTTGCAAGGATGCGTTGTGTGGAGAAGGGAGTGAGGGGATGTTTGCTCTAAATGTTGTTCAGATTTCTAAGTGATATTTCAGATTGGTCTCCACACCCTCAGTAAGGTTCAGTTTGCAAATATACTATACGTTTGTATGCTCATTTTCCTTTTAATAAAGCCTTTAGGCTGACTCATGCTTTTGTTATTGGCCACTTTGTTATCAAATCTTTAAACTAAATGCTTTTAGAGGTCATATAAATAATAAAATGCAATTGACACACCCGTGAGGTTTTCTTGTTTTACCAAGCTTTTGTGTATCTATTAATGTCTCCAGCTCCAAGGGGATACAGAAGAAATGTTATGTTATTTTTAAAATGTGACAGACTCACAACTATACAACACAGTGAAATTAAAAGCATGTCGCATGAGAAGCTGCATGAAAGATGGAAAGCATATGAAAAAGAGTTTGTGTGAGAAGCATGACGGCTAGCTTCAGATTAAAACTCTGTTTGTTAAAGATGACTAGAATTGAACTTTTAGGGCCAGACTGGTGCTATAACTTGTAGGCTCATCACCAAGGCTAGGCACAGCTGAACTATGCTAGTAGAAATTGTGAAACATAGTGGGCACATCTACACATGCATTTTTCTAATGCACATTAAGTTTAGTACCTCCAGTGTGAAGGTACCTAAACATGAGCATGAAGACTGTTCTGATGCACTGGAATTCCAATTAATTAAGTCTGCTGGAGCATGGCAATTGTACTAGGTAGGGAGCTTTCCTTGCCCTTCACCTGAAAGAGGCTTCCACTGTGGGCAAGCCATAAGGGATACCTCAAGGTATGAAGAAATGCTCTTTGTACCTTCCTTATTTTCATGTTCATGCAACACCCCCCTCCCCCACACACACACACACATTCAGAGGGCAAAGATATATAAAGAAAATACTTTTAAGAACAGACTATGCCTTCACTTTTGATTGACATTTACATAAGCTTCAGGTAAGTGATTTATTGGTTTGTGTGCTTTGCTTTTACTTCTAAAATAGATAGGCAATGTGTCCATATGTAATTAAAAAAAGTATCTTGAACAAAAGAATGCCAGACCTATATAAAAAAAGGATATTTCTTTTTATCTATGTGCTATATGTAGGCCTGAGGGGTCAGGCCAATGCTTAGGATCTCAATATTGCATGATTAGACAGGAGGGCATGGTGTACAATTGCACATATACAAACACACAAATCAATTAGGTGCATACTAACACACTACTAGCTTAGGCACACACACATCTGAACCAGCCTAGGCACGTGCATACCTATCACCAATTCAAGCACATACACTATACACCCCAGAAGTTAGACACAGATCACTAATTAGTATATCATGCACACAATGCCTATATCTATATATACACACACACTCACACTAGCAACTCAGATACACACACATTCAAAATAACTAGTTTAGGTTCATGCACACCTATCACGAATTTAATATACAAACCAAATTTAGACAGAATTAGTTACCAGTTACCAACACCTGCACATCCAATACACATATTTGGATTACTAATTCATATACCACACACACACAACGATATCTATATATGTATATATTTGTGTATTCACTAATTTACACACATACCTCCCACCTACACACACACACACACAAGTGAGTTCCTAAATTGGGTATTGTGATATGTATGTATGTATGTGCTTGGTGTACTTGGGATACCTGGGGAAAGGTTAGGATAAGAAAGTAGAAGTGTAGGGAGTGAAAGTTGCTGGAAATGAAAGTCACCAGGACCGGGATTAGAACCAATAGATGAGAGGGGCCTGGGCTGCAGAACTGAGGCTCAGGGGTAACTTTAGGTTAATTGATCTTAATTGATTAAAAGACAATGCCCAAAGCCTTCAGAACAGGGAAGCATGCTGGCACAGAGTCTGGGACTGGAGCCAGAGCTCCAGGGGAGCTGACAAGGTAAATGGGGAGAGAAGGGAAAATGGGACTAAGAGAAAGCATGGGTGTTAAAGAGGGGCTTTAGGTGTGGGGAGCCAGAGGATGGCTCTGGGGCACCTAGAGAAGTTGCAGGGAGCAGCAGTAGGAGCTAGAAGCTGGAGAAAGGCTCCAGCTGCTGGAGAAAACTGCAGGATAGCCATGAGGAGCTTGGAAGCTGAGGGTGGGAATGACTACAGAAGGTGTGGGGGAAGCCTGAAAAGAGAGAGACAGACAGCAGAAAAATCACAGGAAAAGCAGCAGGAGAGACTGAAAGGTGGCAGCAGGAAAGCAGAAGAAGGCAGCAGAAAGTCACAGGAAAAAGGCAGGAGCGTTTGAAGCAGGGGGACAGCAGAAAATCACAGGAAAAGTGGTAGGAGAGACTGAAAGGCAGCAGGGGCAATGGGAAAGCAGAGAAAGGCAGCAGAAAGTCACAGGGAAAAGGCAGTAGGAATTGAGAGGAGATTGGGAAACTAGTGTAGGGGGTGGGGCTGGAATTGAGAAAGGGAAAGAGAGAATGAGGCTGGAATTTAAGATAAGGATTCAGTAAAACATCACCCAACTGAGGGTTGCAAATGACAGTGGTTTTTATTGAACAGGGGAGATGGTGACACAATGTCTTATTGGTTTCCTTGCACACCCCCTCCCGCCCCACCACACACATATACAATGGCAGGAGGGGTTAGAGAGGCTTGGTGCACTGAAGTCCACTGAAGTCCAGGAGGAGAGAGAGAGACAGAGACAGAGACGGAGTCCAAATTGTAGGAGGTGGTGTGCAGGTAATATCTACCTATCCAGGCTGGAAAGGGGTCCTTGTCCAGTAAGTGTTCTCCAGACGCGGGTCACTGGCAGGGCCTCTGAGTGGATAGGTGGTGTGGCATCGTGCTGGTTCAGATGGAGAGGACGTCCCACTGGGTCTGTCTTTACTGCCCTTTTTTATAGGGACAAACTTCATGTGACCCTAGTGACAGGAGGCATGCCCAGGCAAGGGTCAGCGCCTGACACATTGAGCATGTGTGCTCCATGCAGGGATGTGCAGTTTTGAGTTTCTGTAATGGTTGGGTACAATGGTAGAGTTGCTGGTTCTGCAGGGTCTTTTGTCTTTCAAATGCTGGGTTCTTGTCTCTGTTCCTGGGTGAGGTCTGTGGTTCCTGGATGAATCAATGCAAGGTGACGGCCCAGTCATTACAGGCCATTCAGTAGAGGCCCACTACCACTGTATTTCAATCATTCCCAATCACTCTCATTCAGCCGGGAACCAATTTACATGGGAGGGATATGTGACTCATACAGTTGCAACACAGGGGCTGCCGGGCAGAGGACACAAGATGGAGACTTGACATATAAAATGGAAACTTGACATGACTTTGGTTCACTTACAGACACAGGCCTAAACCATACAATATCCATATGAAACAATAAAAATCAATAAGAAAATGATAATAATACAATATACAACAGTAAAAATCAATACAAACCTAATAATGATACAATATAAAACAGTGGATATCCAAAACCAAAAACTTGCTACCAAAATAAAAGTGTTAAAGCTTATCCTACATCTTAGCTTACTTATACTTATCTATAGGGAATAGAGAGGGAGAGAAAAAGTCAGAAATGGTTGGGGAAGGGGAGGGAATGCATTTTAAAATAAATTTTAAAAAATTGTGGGTTTTGTTACATATATAATGTAAATTATGGTTTCACAGCATCAATATTATTAAAGCACCATCTTACTGCTCAACAACATAACTCTGACTACTTTTATATTCTCTATTTTTTATACCATCAGTATGTGATAATCAGTTCTCTGCCTGTGTTCCTATTACTATAAAATGATAGTGATAGGCTCCGAATTCTGAGATGATACATATGATCATAAAAGGGGACACTGCTAATTACATCCGTCTGACTGCATAACTTGGCATGATTTCAAGTCTATCTGAAAATACGAGTTACAATTTTCCTAGAGCAAACTAAAAAGCTCCAAACGTTCTGATTCATATCTTCTGAATATAAAAGGTTTTCTTTGGAGTCACCGATGCAGAAATTAAGAATGAAAACTATGACACAGCTACCTAGCACATGTTTCATGAATATTTATCATCTATAATATATAAGTACCTATAGAGCTTGAACAGAACAAGGCTTCATTGTGCTGGCTACTGAACACAAGCTTATACTGTTTTTTCTTGCATAACTGTATCTCCTAGTCATACCCCAGCTTGCCAGCCTTCTAGTGGCAAGTCACAGCTGGGGACAGGCACTTTCCCAGGGACAGTGAGAAAACATTTTTAGCTTGAATGTGTAATTACTCTAAACTCAATCTAACACTAACACTTATCAACATTTGAGAAGCTTAAAGTCCAATGTGTAACAAGGCTCTAAGTGTATGTTCAGTTTTGAGAGTCAATGAAATACTAGAAATTGCACTTGTTTATTTTTAACCACCTGCACAAAAGGAAGAGAGTCCAATTTGCTTCTGCGGCTCCATTAATATATATTTTTAACAGAATACTTTGTCTAGTTAAATCTGCTCCAGTTGGTCTGGTTTGGTTTCCTTCAGTGTTTAATGTTTCTATTTAGAAAAATCCAATTTTTGCCATATTGGTATGTTTGCTGCATCCTACCTTAGACATAGTGAGACCTTCTATTGTTTTTCCTGGGCATAGTGAGACCTTTCAAAAACATACAAATCCTTTACCCTTTTTGTGTCTTTTTTCCCCTCACTACTCTCTGTATTTTCCCTCTTCTTATATCTTTAACTCGGTTTACACTACAATGTTTTACCAGCATGA
The DNA here is from genome assembly GCF_052110815.1 of Crocodylus siamensis. NCBI lineage: Eukaryota > Metazoa > Chordata > Crocodylia > Crocodylidae > Crocodylus > Crocodylus siamensis. The sequence goes on along the minus strand of NC_143401.1, from coordinate 51,024,734 downwards.
CTGGTAAAACTAGCTCTGTGGAGCCACCCCCCATCCCCACACTTCGGTCCCACTTTCCCCAACACACACACATGCACACAACAAAGTTATGCCAACAAACGATGGATTTTGTTGACATAGATCATTCAGAAAACTATTCTGGCAGATAGTACAACAGATATCCTTAAAGACTCAAAGCATAACTTAGATATGTCTTGGACCCCATGCTTTTTATTGGTTATTGGTTAATCTAAATGGGAAAGCATTCAAGTATTCCATTCTTTATGCATCAGACAGACATTAAAGTCATACCACAACTGTTGCATCTTTGTTGGAAAGGATAATCAAACTGTATGTCATTACAGAGGCCTACTAACCTAAGTGGTTTTAAAAGTACTTCAGCTTGTTTGAAAAAATTAGGGGTTTTTTTGTTTTGTATAGATCCTCTAATGCAGCATTTAAGAAAATGTGTTTAATAAGCTTTTGGAATCTTTAAAAGGTATTATTTGCAAGTCTTTATCAGTAGTAGACAGTAAAATTCCAAGCTGTCACACTTTCTTTTCTTGCTGTCAGCTTGTACTTATCTGCTGTATACTTCCTTTTGTTTAAAATTTGTTGCCTTGCTTGTACATAAGGCTCAGGGGCCATGTAGCTGGATAAATTCATTTCCAGCATTTTTAGGTTTGGGTTTTTTTTTAAACAGGTTTTCATTTTTTGGGAAGAAAAAAAATAGAATAAAATACACCCCCCCAAAAGCTAAGACTTAAGTACTTTCAACAATTATTTCACTATAAGACCCTGTGACTACCCATTGAGCATCCTCTACTTTCCTGAGAAAGTGTTATGGTAGAATAGGCTCTATGTATAACTAAAGCTTGAAATAGACGTTGCTGAATGAAGCCAATCAGCTGTGTTGCAGTATGTTCTGGCACAGCTGATCTACATCATCATGTGAAACCTGTTGCCTGTGTCCTACCCATTGATGGTACAGACAAGGTGTGATGTGTTCTTTCAGGGATTTAGGGGCCTGGTTCTGTGAACCCCAGGCATTATTAGCCAGGATTGGGCCCCTCTGGGCCTGAGAATGCCTGCCTAACTTTCTCCGCTTACCAAGACTGGCTCCTGGGATGTCTGCAGATTGGGGGAAAGTGCTGGGTGAATAGGGAATATCTGAAAAATCCCAAAGGCAGATTGGGATAAGCAGGGAAACCCTAACTTTCCCTGTTTACTGAGATGGGTCCCCAGAGATTCCCAGGTTTGGTCTGGGTTAAGTGGGTCATATAAGGCCCCTACACTGCAGTTTGGTAGGTAGGTCAGCAATACTCAACCTCCTAAGCAGGGCCAGATGACTGGTTCAACAGCAAGAAACTAGCATCAGTCTGTGAGTAAGTCACATCTGTGTGACTTCCCTAGTGCCTGCTCCAGCATTCTTGTCCACATGCCCAGTCCCTGAACTTTGGAACCCCATTTTGACCTTGGCTCACTTCCAGACATCCACTTGTGATGGTAACCCCTGTGGCTCAACATTTGAACCCCAGTTTTGCCCTTGGCTCATTTCCTGATGTCCATTTCTGGCAAGCCTGCTGGCTTGTTGCCCCAAACCCTGGTTTGACCTTAGCTTGCCTCCTGACTATGAATGCTGGTGATGCACCTCATGGTTCTAACAACTAGGATTTATGCCTGTATGGACCCTGGCATGTCCTGGAATGAAGGCACAGAGTACTGGGGAATTCCCCAGATCCTTCCACACTGGGACCCACCTGGGCTTCCCCACTTATGGAGACATGCACCTGGAGATCCGAGGATGGATGCCCCTAACTGGGGAACTCCTGACTTCTGTACTGATAGGGAAGTGCCTGAGATACCTGAGGATGCCTGTCTCTAAGCTGGGAAAGCTGGGTTGGTGCTTTTCAAGTTCCCAGAGCTCCTGTCTCAGGTGGTTGGAGAGTGTGGGCAGACTGGGCTGCCCACACTCTCCTGCCACAGAACGAATACACCTGCCACAGGAAAGCAGAAGAGTATATTAACACCTTTTGTAATGACACTGATTTGCCTCTGATTTGTTGTGACAAAAGGTAGGGACATCTATTTGTTTACCATTTAAGCCACCATAAACATTTTTAGGGCAGTCCAAAATGGGATGTCAGCCAATGTCTGTTTCTGCCCTAAGATGCCTTATCCTTAAAAAAACAGCAGTGGTGCCTCTCACAAAGTCCAAGTGTCTGATATTTAAAGTAAAGCTCATTCATTTGGGAATGCATCCTAACAGTAAATGCCACTGTGCCACTGGGAATGTAATGTTACTAAGAGATCAGGATGTCAGGAGTATCTCCACATCCTTTCTGCAGAAGAGTAATAAACAGAAGAGGATGGAGTTGGTTTGCCAAAGAACAAAGGAAAGATGTTACTCTGTTTAGGTACTTAGTCAGCTCAGGTAATTCGTTTGGGATTCCTATTATTTAGCAAAAACTTACAGTTCACTTGCTAAACATCCCTTTCTCCTATGTAATGTGATCTGTTACCAAGAGAGGGAAGGGAAAATTAAGAGGAAGATTCTCATCTATTCTGGCCTAATGCTATTGTATGTACACAAAAACCAAAATAAATATGCCTGCATGCATTTTTAGAAGAAAATTAACTAATTCTCTCTGAAAGTCATTTTTTCTATGACAGAAAAACAGCAAGTTACAATAATATGAAAAAAGCATTTTGGACCTCGAGTAACCACTATGCTTCAGGGGGCTCTCTGTTTAATAGTAGTTCTTTTACATCAAAGGACTGACAAACTGCACAGTGTACTGAACTTCCACAGGGATATTCAATGGTACTTTAACACACACTGTGTGTGTGTGTGGATGCGCACCCTCAAAAACACAGAATAATAATGCTGTTTTCAGTTCTGTTGTTTCTTACACACCCATAACATTTTCAGTTGATCTAAATATCAACCTCTTGGTTCTTATCACACATTAACATGGCTAAACTATTTTAAACTATTTTAAACAGAACCATGCATATGTTGCATCCAATTAATTTTAGTTAAAATAATACTTTTATGAGTTTATGTGACACCTGCTACTTTTTTAACATCTGACAAGCCCCAAAATAAAGCATATCCAATACAAACATCATAATTTCCAGACAGTTTCTATAGAAGTGTGATTCAGAAGTTGATAAGTAATTAAATATTAATTATAAAAAATCAAGTGGAAGTCCAAATGATGCCATATTTCTCTGTTGTCCTCCTCAGTTGGACATAACAAGTTTTAACATACTATTTTTAAATCAACTTGTTTTATTAAATAAATATAAATGTACTGACCTCTCTGGTGATCTGGTGCTGATCAACATACAGATTTGTTTTTAAAAAAAGAAATGGAATAGCTGCACTGATAGGTTTTTTGAACAAAACTTTTGTTATGAGTAATAACATTTCTTGGGGCCTAAGATTATCAATGCCTGCCAAAATCAGAAGCTGTAGAACTTGACTATACCTTTGCTATATAAATACTACATCTAAGTTTGTTAAACTTTAAAGGAAAAGAGAAAGATAATCTTAATGTTAAAAGCACTGGACTGGGAATCCAAAAAATGAAGTTCAACTCCTTGTTCCAAAGTGTTAAGAGATTATTATTCTTTAAGAGGACATTTATTTTATATTTTCAGGAGCGGAACTACAGGATCTAACATTTTATTTTTCATTACACTGTTTGTAGAACAAATATACCTAACTGTTATTTTCAATTGCTGAAAGCAATTGACTTTATTTTTAAATAGATTTCAAGTGTTCCCAGCCCTGTGGGATAATGTTACCTATGTGCTCTCTCATTCCTGTCTGTCTTGCCGTGGCAGAGCTAGAGACCATGTATTTCTTTGTTTGTCTTTTAGTTACCATAAGTAAAGATATAAATTAAGGCAGCTGAAAATACCCCTATAGCTTGTACTCTGAGATGGTTCCTGCCTCTTTGGCATAGCCCTTCAGGAAGGCGGGGGGGAGGGTTGGGGTGAGTGGTTGCACAGCATTGCCACACAGGAGGCAATTTGCCTGTGTCCTGGAGTTCCCTTGACATTCTGAAGGAAAGCAATGATGTCTCTCTCTGTGAAGTGAACCATACGCCCCTTTGCTTAATTGGCCAGCTCTGCTTGCTGGTGCCCAGGTAGGAGGCAGAGAACTACCTATGAGAATCTTGAATAAGCATTCAGCCATTGATCAGCCATAGTCCCTTAGGTTGTGGACACATTTCCTGCTGACACTTCCCTAGGAAACAGTCTACATGGGGTGACAAGCATTTCACTCCCTTCCTTCCCTCCAGTGGTAGCATGTGATTGGCTACAGTCTAGACCTATACTATGTCTGTCTTGAAACAGCTCATGATTCCTGACAATTCTTGTTAATGCATCTTTTTCCCTGGTGTTTTTAAAGCTGGTAGTGAGCTCTACAAATGCTGGAGATGTTTATTTCACTGTTTAGCCATTTCAAAGTTATTTGTACAAAATGTTATCTCTATTCATTTTTTATTTGAATCAGTAAGGACATATTCTTGTGTCTTGGTTGTCCTTAAATAATCACTGTTTTCACAGAGTTTGGGTACCCAAGAAATGCAGGATCAGGCTCCATATCTGCTGATGCTAACTAATTTTTTGCTTGAGCTGTAGTTTCAGATTCCATAGTAACTGTCACACAATAGAATTACATATTTAAATGCACTTCAAATGAATGGTGTGTATTTGGGATGTGGGGGTTGAGAGTAAAGCAATACAGGTGTAGCAGGCTTACCTTTCAGAGCTTGAGTTGAATCCCAGGCTTGAGATCCTGCTGTTTTGATTGGTGGAGCCCATCAGCATTCAGGAGGCATCAAGAGAAATAACATCATGCCCCTTTTCTGAGGGAAGGGGGAGAAGAGCTCTCCCGGACCTGATTGAAGACTGCAAACTGTCAGGTCCAGAAGACTTCAGGGGCAGAGCCCTGGAGCATATAAAAGGAGATGTGGGCTTGGCACAAGGGGAGATGGACTGAGAAGAAAGCAGAGCAGGGTTTAGAAGAGGTGAGGAGAGCTGCTCAGCAGGGCAAAGCAGTAGCCTAGGAAGAGCCCCTGAAGACTTCAGTGGGGAGTGGGGGATGGGTCCAGTGGTTAGGTTCTCTGTGCACACCATGGCACACAGTGCCCACACCCTGGGAGCTGCATGAGGCAGCTCGGGTCTGCAACCTCTGCAGCCAGAGACACAGTGCACAGGCTGGTGCATGGAGTAGGATCTTTGGAGCCCCTGGGGTGGCTCAGGTCCTCAACCTCCAGGACGAGGCTGGGAGTTTGGTGCAGGAGATGCTGCACAGAGGGTGAGAAACCCTGGGAGCCGCTTGAGGGGGCTTAGGTCTACAGCTGCTGACACGGGGCAGCAGCTCAGTGCAGATGACACAACCCAGAGGGTCCGTAAACAGACCAAGCCCCGGTGCTGCACAAGGCTGTCCAGGCTGCCAACCCCTAGCATAAGGTGAAGTGCCCTAAACCAGGACAGTGGCAGCAGAGTCAGGTGGCAAGAAAACCCAGCAGGGACAGAGCTTGACCTGGAGAACAAGAGGCAACCCTCTGGGACTGTGGAGTAGTAGTAAGTTACCCTGGAGAGAGGGTCCCCACAGGGAAGCCCCCCCCCAAACTGGGCGTGGCATGTCTGTGTGTGTGTATATATATATTATAGGGTTTATTGTTTTGTGAACTTGTACATAATATTGACAAATATTTGTCAGACATATTCTTAAGAGCCTCTAATAAGGGGAATTCTATGGTCTCCATAGATAGCCAGTTCTAGTGCTTAACCATCTTTATAATTAGGAAAAAAAACAACCCTCCAGATATCTAACCTAAATCTCTTTTGCTGAAACTTAATCCAATCTCCCACAGCCAGCCTTTCTTTGGCTAAAGAAAACAAATCATTAGGAGTTAGTGCATACCTGGGAAATCAGAGTAGTTCAAACCATCTTCCAAAAGATGAATTTGCATAATTGGTGTTTGTCTTTCAGTCATAATGAAGACTCCATTAATTTATTTTTTGCATCACCAGCATCTAAAGACCAAAGCATATAAATACATAACCCAAGTATAAGTAAATTATACATGCAGATGATTCTTCCTAGAATCTCCTGGAATATCACAGGCATGTACAGAAAATGGAGGAATATGTTGAAAAATGTTCCCAAATAAAAAATAACTGCAACCTTCACTGTTACAAACATTAAAACTGAAATTATTAGCAGCCCTTGTTTATCTTTATACAAAACAATGAATTAGAATGGTTGCAATGTGCCACAATGCAATGGTGAAAATGCAGTATGACACTTTAAGGTGACAGAACAGTGCATAACTGATCCTTTCCCCCTTCAGACCTTCCTGAACCTCCTTCTCTTCAGCCTCATTATTCTTGACTTTCCCTGACTGACATCTCTTCTGAGCCTGTTAGACAGTGTGGGAATATGGTGTGCATGTGTTACAATTCTACAATTCTGCAATGAGGTCACAATTCTACATCTTTGGGAAATGCTGTATCAGAATGTCTATCACAATCTGAGTTTGGACAGACAGACAATGTCCTAAACCATAACATACTCATAAGTGCTATTTTCTCTCAGGAGAGGAATGTGGTTTAACAAAACATTGCCAAAGGTGTATTCTTGTTCATCTGATAGTTTTCACTGGTAATGTTTGAGTCACCCATTAACTGGCGTATGCATGAATCAACACCTGGGTTTATCATGCCTCCTATTGGCTACTTGGATTATTTTGTCCAGTTTTTGAAATGTAGCCAATCCCAAAGGTAAATTTTCAGTTAGTAGCTTTGTTCTGTGATCAGAAATCTTAATATAACACACACTTTGATATTACTTTTTTAATCCAATGAAATCTTTATTAAAACAAAGAATAATAATATAATATAAACTGACTTAAATAACTCTTATAGAATCACAATATATTATCTACATATGGGTAAAACCTTTGAATGGTCCAGCCAATGTATGTAGCTGTTAGATAATGACTAGTAGATTTTACCTTTGGAAATAGATTTTGTATATTTCTTGATCATTTCAAATATTTTATCTCCATGAATAGTAAAAAAATGTTTTTTAATGACTGCAGGAGAAAACGTATCTTCAAATCTTCGCCCAAATAATTCAAGAACAATTGGCTTTTTTGTCAGTGAAATAAAATTTAGCTTGACACCTGAGCCAACAATCATTAGCAATTAGTCAGATCGCTACTGATAGCGTGCATTACATTTCTGAACATAACGATTTGATGTGCCATGACATGTTATCTCATGATGGACAGAAGCCATAGTTTTTACAGAAGCAAAATTTCATTGATATGTCAAATGCTGTTGTTAATGTAATTAAGCATGTGCCTAAATGCTTTGCTGAGCAGGGCTTGATGTGATTTGCTGAATTGGGACCTCAAAGCTAAAATATTTTTATAATGACCCATTCCAAATATCAACTCAGGGGGCTAGTAAAACGTACTTGCATAAAGGTCAGCTAGAATGTTACTGTATGCCTGAAGGTGAAATTAAAGGGTAACCTCTGAGTAAATTTTCAATGCTGGAGATAGTCTTTAGGGCCCATTTCACTGATCCCTTTTACATATGGATTATCCCTGTGCTGCAAATTTTATATTAAAATATGTTGCAAAGTTTTAACACAAGGCTGAACCCCTTAGGGTTAGCTTTTCCCTGTGTTAGCTAAATCTGTTATAGATAGGATAAAAAACCCCTCCTTTTAATTTTTTTTTTCTGTCAGGAGAGGAGGGGAAGCAGATACTAAGGCACTTCATCATTTATATATTTTTTATTGAAACTTTAGGATTTAGAAAATGAAAATGTAGGCTGATTTGAAACAATGAATGAGATGTGATACCTCCATGTTGCACCACAGTGTTTTTGCCTCTGATATAATCTATCAAATGAACAAAATAAATCATCATCCACAGCCCCTTACAGAACTGTAAAAACTTTATCAGACTACTTATAGGCAAATTATAGCCTAAAGGCCTGTACTTTTAAAATATCAAGATAAATAAATATTCATTTCAAGAACTTAAAAAGCTTAGAAGTGTTTGATTAAAATATTCAATCCTAAAAGGCCAATGTGAAGCAGCACAACATTGTGACTACAAAACATGAGTGCTTTCATTGAACAATTTCAACAACTCACTAGAAGATAATCTCCTTGTGGATTTTAGACCATTATGAAATCAAACTGATTTTTTTATTGAATTGTTCTTACTTTTATAAACATTTATGTTCATTTTGTTCTTTGAACCACTAACACAAAGACCTTGAGTATTTAATAGGCTAGATATTAAAGTGTTTCCAAATAAATACTTTAATATATGTGTTTTTAAATATTCTAAATAAAGTGTAGTCTAGGTCTTGTCTGAATAAAAATATTGTATCATTTTAACTTAATTTAGAAACTAATTTATTTTAACTAATGTAACCGTATATGTAGAAAACCTTTTTATGAATTTAATTTAAATCACCAAGAGCCAAGGACCTGCCTCTGCATTGCAAGTTACTTTCATGAAAGTTATTTATCTATCTATCTGCTCAAATGTGTAAGTGTATGTATCTGTCTAGATCACTGGTTTCCAAACTTTTTTATACCATGGCCCAGCAGGAGCAGGACAGGGCATGCGGAGCAGGCTGTCTCTCTCCCAGGGCTGCCCTGCTGCACAGCTTTAACCCCAGAAGCTCAGCTTTAACCCTGAAAGCCACTCACCTAAGCAAGCAGATGCAGTTCTGAGTGGGAACCTCTGGTCTAGATAGATAGACAGAAATAGACACACATACACACACACTGTTCTGAATGAAAGGATATGATTGATTCAGTTAAACTAAAATGATTTCAAAGTTTACTTCATGGCTAAGTACAAAAAGCCTTAGGCTGAATCGACTCATCTTGACTGGTTAGTTTATGTTGCATAGATTGAACCAATGAACAAGTGCATAGACATTCGCTCTTGATTCCAGAATGCAGCCATATACCTTCAGGGCACTACAGCATACCTTCCTGCTCAGCTAGAGCAGACAGCTTGGGCCAAGGCTAGCACACCAACCTTAGGAGGAGGGATTTGCAGGGGGGATGCAAAGCACCCTTGGATCCTAGGGGATTGTGAGTTAACTTGAATCTGGAGGGGATCTGGGACAGAAGTTCAATAAGCTGATTTAAGCTAAATCAGTTCTGTCTGATACTACATCCATCCAGGCTGATGTTAAACCAGTTTCAGCCATTTTGAAAGTGGTTTATGTGCACTGACTTCTGTTGTATTAGAGATTTGAACCAATTTCTATTCACTTATCCCTAGCCCATATGCTTTCCCATACCAGTCCCAGGAATAAGAAGTAAAGTGTCATTAACCCCCAATATTTTAAGGTGTTTCTGAATGTTATGCACATTTTCTTGAATGTATTTTACTAATACATTTTAGTGGTCACACCCAGAGAGTGGTAGTAGATGGGTCACTATCAACCTGGATGGATGTGGGTAGTGGGGTCCTGCAGGGTTCAGTACTTGGACCTGTACTCTTCAATATTTTCATCAGTCACTTGGATGTGGATGTGAAGTGTACTCTTTCCAAGTTTGCAGATGATACTAAATTGTGGGGTGAAGTGCAAACTACAGAGGGTAGGGAACGATTGCAGGCAAACCTGGACAGGTTAGAAAAGTGAGCAGTACACAATAGGATACAGCACAACAAGGACAAGTGCAGAGTGCTGCACCTAGGGTGCAAAAATATCCAACATACCTACTGGCTGGGAAGTGACCCTCTTGGCATCACAGAAGCGGAAAGGGAGCACAGAGTCATAGTGGACTTCAAAATGAACATGAGTCATCAGTGTGGTGAAATCATCAGCAAAGCTAACCGCACTTTATCATGCATCAGCAGATGCATGACAAATAGATCCAAGGAGGTGATACTTCCTCTCTATGCGGCATTGGTAAACTGTAGTTAGAGTACTGCATTCAGTTTTGAGTGCTGTACTTCAAGAAGGATGTTGATAGACTCGAGAGGGTCCAGAGGTGGGCTTACAGGACAATGTAGTGAAGAGAGAGAGCCACAGGGAACAAAGGATCACCGGCCAAAGATAGAATCAGCTGCTCCAGCCCCAAAAAGCCTGGCAGAAATCCTCCTTACCCAGGTGTTTCTGGAGGGGCGGAGCCAGGCATTCAAGCCCCAGTATAAAGAAAAGCCCGGAGCAGGCAGGGGAGGAGAGCGCAAGACCGGAAGGAGAGGAGCCAGGCCAAGCAAAGCTGCAAGAAAGCCTGAGAGCAGCCTTGAAAGCTGGCAGGAGGCTACTGCAAAGAGGAGGCTTCCCCCTAGAGGAAGCCTAGAGAAAGGACTGGTGAAGTATCAGCACCAGCAACTTACTGCTATCTTGCTAGCAGCTGGAGCAAAATACTGTAAAGATTCTAATAGAAGGACACTCAAGAGACAAAGCACTGTAAAGGCACTAAAAGGGGGATAAGGACAAATTTTCAAGGGTAGACCCAGTGAGGTGAAGGTACCATAATGGCCACAATAGGAGTCTCAGGAAGAGGTACTGTAATGACTGGAACAAGATGAAAGAGAAAGTGACCTCACAGAGCATTTTTCTTTCATTTATTAAAAGCCTGGTGGACAATAATTCCAGGACAGGAGCACTTGGTTTTTTTTGATATAAAGACAGAAGCCCTGAGTGAGAATACGCTGGTTGGACAAGTGACAAGAAGATGAATCAAGACCCGCTGGAACGGGAGAGGGTGTAGGGGATGGCAGAGCCTCATGAGCATAGGATGGTGGACAACAACCAATGGGAACTACGCACCCAGGTACAGAATTCTACTCCCATAAACATCAAGTCATGGCAAGTGAGGACTTGGGTGTGTGGACCTCTAGTTGGGACTCTTCACTGACATCAGCTGGCAGGCTGAGGTCCAATGGGAAAAAAATGTGTGTGTGTGTGTGTATATATATATATAAAGAGAAAACAGTAGGCTGGTTATAGACTGACTGAGGCTAAAACCCAGAAAGGGACAGGAGAAATAAAGACTCTTGGGGGTTACGTCAGGAGAGAGGGGGACAGACAACCCCTATACCCCTATGAGGAGAGACTGAGGGACCCAGACCTCTTCAGCCTCCACAAGAGATGCAGGAGAGGTAATCTTGTGGCTGCCACAAATTCATTAGTGGGAGTGCAGCAAGGGATCAGAGATGCTCTGTTCACCAGGGCACGTCTTGGTGTAACAAGGAACAATAGTCACAAACTGACAGAAAGCAGATTTAGGCTAGATATCAAGAAAAACTTCATGGTAAGGGTGGCCAAAATTTGGAATGGGCTTCCAAGGTAGGTGATACTCTCCCCTACATTGGGGGTCTTTAAGAAAAGCCTGGAAAGGGATCTGTCTGGGGTCATCTGACACCAGAACTCTTTCCTGCCTAGGCAGTGGGTCAGACTTGATTTGTTGAGGTCCCTTCTGACCTTAGCATCTATGAATCTATGAGTGTGTGTGTGTGTGTGTGTGTGTGTGTGTGTGTGTGTGTGTGTGTGAGAGAGAGAGAGAGAGAGAGAGAGAGAAAAAGAGATCTCTACATATGGGTCATATCAAGCTGTGTAGTCTCTACATATTGTGGAAGAAATCAAACTTTGCGTTGTGGTTGAATCAGAACTGACAGAGCCAGCTTTTCTTTATTTAAGGCTATACTGTGATCACAGGGAGAATGCCATACAGCAAGGGGAATCACCCACTTGTCTGTTTCAAAGGATTTCTCAGACTCTCTAAGTTTACAAGCGTATTTATACTAAAGACAGAGAAAGAGATAAAAAATGTACCTTGGAGAAACAAAACAATAGTAAATTATACCAAAACTTAGACAGTTTACTTAAACAACTATCTATGCATAGGGCTATCCCAAGGCATGCAGGAATGCACAGGGCAAGATATCAAGATAACCCAAGGAATGCAGGCATGTGGATTCCTTATCTCAGAACATTTGAATTAAGCAGTATCAGCACATCTGGTCTTTGTTTTTCTAGTCAAGTAAGCCAATTACTTCTACATTATGGGTCATCTCATCTTAGCCTTATCATCCTTATGCCTATGTGAACTGTATTATTAAATATAAATGTATTTCTTATATGTTATAATATGGCCAAAATTATATAAGTCTATAATGATTTCCTGGTGGCAGCCCCCTAAACAAACAGTTTCACATCTGGGAGAAGCTCAAAGCCTAAAACGCTGCAAACTAATAATAGAGAATTAGCATCCAAGATAAGTACATTTAATGACCAGTCAAATAGGCCCGTGTGGACATGGAATGAGGCACATGTGTGAGGCCCTTCCAGAGAATGATCCATTTACATTTTAAAAGGCGGGCCTGTGACAATAATGACACTTGACTATTCAGGCCATTTCTCAGTACATCAGTTAAGTGAGAGACATCTTTATGACTGAACAGATGTAATTATTCTCCAGGTCATAATTGGATCAGAAAGGACTTCTTGTCTTATAAACAAATATACTTTTGGGGGCAGAAGGTTATATAGGTTATATACATAGTATGGACCCCCCAAGAATCTAATGGATGAGGTGTATACATGGCCAGAAGCTCATGGAAGGATTAAACATCTGAGTATTTTGGGCTCTGAATCAAGTGCCCCAAGGAAAAAGCATGCGTTGGTGCCTTCCTGTACATGACCAAATTTTAGGGACTCTTGCTTAGCCTGAGAATACCAGGCACCTCTTTATGTGTCATCTCTGAGACGCAATTTTTTCTTTTCCTGTCTTTTCTTTATAGGACAGTAGACCAAAAGATACAACAGCTGTAATCTAACTGTTTACATTTACAACACAAGCCATAGAATTTAACTGAGTAATTCTGGCTTCAAGCCTATTACTTGGGTTGAGCTATAACTAAGCAGGCTTCATTTATAAAAAAACCACCCAATTCATTCAAATGATTTAAGAGAATCCATCACATTTGTAGTTAAATTTTTCCAGCAATTAATTACTGTCAGCATTAAAAAGTTGTGCCTTATTTCTAATTTGAATCTTTTAGCTTCACCTTCTGGCTCTTGTTTTTCTTGATCTGCTAGATTAATGAGCCCTCTGCTGTCAGAAATCTCTCTTGTAAGCATATGAATACTGCAGTCATGTTTCCTTTTAACCTATTTTTTGATAAGTTAAATAGATCAAGAATATTTAGGTTCTCAAACCAAGGCATGTTTTCCAGACATCAAGTCTTCCCTGCAGTTCTCACAGTAAAAATCTTTTGTTCTCTCCACACACAGATCACTGGCTGAAGCAATAATTCCCCATTTTAGGCATGAGAAAGCTCTTTTAAGTTGAGAGCTTCTTTCAATTTGGAATTCTTTTAACAGCTCAGATGTATAAATTAGTTTATCTGCACAAGTATGTACAAGATGGGCAGGGGAGGGAGGGGCTAATTGAGTCCACTCCATCTAAGCATATTGCTGCCTTTCTGATCAGAGTTTAGCAGGCCTCTAGAACCTTACAAGTCAGACTCCCAGTGGAGGAAAATGGTGTGATGCAGTCTGAGTATATTTTTGGTTCAACACATGTTAATTTATACTAAAACAGTAGCTCTGAATGGGGAGGATGACAAGAAGTGGGCATGTCATTCCATGTGTCAGAAAACTCAGTCCAATAGAAATGTTCAGTTTTCTGGGAACAATTTCTGTCACCAAGAACTGACTCAAATTAGAGAACAAAACAGAGATCAAAGTCATTTTTTCATAGAATTCTATTGCGTTACCCGCACTAGGAACAAAACTGAAAAGCCTTCTAAGAATTAGTTTGCTTATTATGAGTAAGAACTTGGAAGACTCTAGACTCTGTGGGCATGCCTCTACTGATGGCTAGGGCCAGACTACTGGTTACCACACCTCAGACTTGTCAGCATTACCATGAATCCCAATGCCTGCCTCCTAGTTCCAGCTCTCCCCAAATCTGGAAGATTTCTTGAAGTTGAACCTGAACTTAAAGCTTTCACTGATCACTTCCAGAACTCTCACTTTCTACAGTATACTTAGATTCTACACATGCCTTCTCCTTTTAGCCCTTCTACACACCACCTCTCTATCTCCAGATTGAAAGCTTTGTTTCCTTATTACAGGAGTGTCAAACATACAGCCCATGGGCCAGATCTGAACCATGGACAGCCCTTTGTTTGTAATGGACAGTCCCTATGAAAAGTGCCTGAGACATGCACCACCTACAGTGCTCATTTGGGCTAGTTCCAGACTGAGTTGCCCATGGTGCTTGCTCAGGTAGGGCCTGGGCCACACGGCTTGCAGTGCCACTCAGAACAACATCCAGGACTGCCTCAGGTAGTTGTTGCCAGTGCTGTATCAGGCACATGGGCAGAGGGCAGGTGGGGGGGAGGTATACTTTGGCCCATGGATTGGCTCTGTGCCAATCATTTAGTCTGCAGGGCTAGATGAGCTTGACACCCCGAGATTGTGGTTGAAGTTCTCATTTCCCTTTAAGTTTTCAAATTTCCCTTTGCACTCATATTCATTGGTGACAAAACTTAACAACAATAAAACCTACTGCAATCATGATGTTTAGAAGCATTGTAAAGTGGCCTGAAAAAAAACAACTGCATCAAACTCAAGAGGTGGAGGGAATACAGGTGGGTGCATGGTATCAGCCTTGCCTGCAGGAGCATGAGCATTTAGAATGTCTTCTTGTAGAAGCAAGTGGTGGAGGGAAGACCCCCTTCCCTCCAGACCAGAACCCAGCACTAAGACTGCATTAAATGAATGAAATCAAAATACAGTTAGGGCAAGGGCCAAAACAAATGAAATGGGAATAATCTAGTGTCATCCCTCTGCTATGAGGAAATTGATTAAATGTTTTTAGGGCTGTGCAAAATTTCAATAACTGTTTCATTTCTGAGGTGTTTTGGCCCATTTCAGTTCCTGAAACACTAAATCTGAAATGAAAGGGAAGGCTCTGAAACATCTCCGGAAAAAAATGAAATCATCCAAAACATTTTGGATTATTTGGATTGTGGAGAAACAGAAACTCAGAAGACGGAGAGGAAAGGTAGGGGGGAGAACTGCTCTGATATTGACATCTGTAGTTGGCCAGTGTCTGCGATATGTCCTTGAGGTCCCTTCCAATCCTAGTGCTCTGGGAGAGGGCTGGAGAAATGGCATATAAAGCTCTGTGTGAAGCCTTTCTCTGCCTATTGTGAGCTGTATGTCTGGAAAATATAGTAAAGACACAGAAGATATAGTAAGCAGATAGAAGAAGATATAGTAAAGACAAAGAAAATATAGTAAGCACATAGAAGACATATTACCCACCCACACATTAAATGCATATAAGATATGCTTCTTGTTAGCTCACTCACCCCAAATGGGACTTAAACTCAGTTTTCCCAGATGGTAGGCAGAAACACTGCCACATGGCCACTTACTTTCACATGTGCCCAGGCATGCGTGCACTATATTATAGAAAACATTATGAGTTGTGCTGGAAAGGCAGGCACCAGGTCTTCTGGCAAGGGACTGAAAGGGGCTAAATGGGATATGGAGAAAGCTGCAAGTCCCCCTCCCCACCTGCCACATATGCCTCCATGAGGCTACTGCTGCTAATGACAGCAAGAAGGTGGGAGCAGTGCCTGCACTTGCCTCAACTCTGCTAACACAAGCAATAAAAGTAACTTCCAGCACCACCAGCATAAGCATGACAGTCTCCTCCACCCCCAATTTCAGTTCCCAGTATGAGCCTCCCAGTGCCAGAGGAGAAGCTGGATCTGGAACCAGGGGAGCTCAGTGTCATAGCCAGGGAAATTCTGGGGAAGGAGCAGGAATCTGAGTTTGTGCTCCACACCCCTAAAAGTTCCCCTAGAGCCAGGTCTCCTTCTCTGGAAGGAGGAGGTTGAGGTTCTGGAGGTAAGTGGCTCAGCTGAATCAGCTTCTCCTGTTGTTGTGCCTGTGCCTGCTGAGGAAGTGGATAAGGCAGGATCTGCACCTGCATTCCAGAAACAAGGTGGTAGTTTAGTGTGGGATCATTTTGAGGTAGCAGATGATCCCAAATATGCTACCTGCTTGCAGTGCTGATGCAAAGCCACTGGGGACAAGGATGAGAAACACTCCAGCACCACAGGGATGCTGATGCATATCAGGAAGCATCCCCCCTGCCCTTGTTCCTCCTCAATCTGGCACCAGTAGGAGTATGCTCAAAGGGAAGTCTCCCTCTCATTCCAAAGACCCCATCCCCCAGAAGCAGAGGCAGGCCACCCTAGATCAGTGGGGGAAAGGTGGGGACAAAGAGGGGCACGTTCCCAAGATAAGTGAGGTCACCCAGAGCATTGGAGAGATGCTTGCTCTGGATGGCCAGCCCTTCTCCTTACTTGAGTGGCCAGGGTTCAGGTGGCTCATGGCACTTGTGGCCCCATCACACCACATGCCTGCATGCACCACCTTCAGCAGGATGGCCTCCCTGGAGGTGACATGCAGGGAGTACTTGAGGCAGGAGCTGCACAAGGCAGGTCCGGAGGTGGCCTTACACTTTACCTTGGATATCTGGATCAGTCAGGGTGGAGATCATGCATACCTCTCCCTCACAGGGCACTGGTGGTATCAGTCAGGCCGTTGGTGGGCTCTCTTTCAAGCGGAGGTGATGGATGAGTCCCACATGGTGAGGAAAATCATAGTGGCCATGAACCGTATGGTGCAGAAGTGGGCTCATGGTCACTGATAATGGGCCCAGTATGGTAAAGGCAGTCCGTGATGCCAACTTTGTTAGCATCCGCTGTGTGGTACACACATTCCACCTCATAGTCAGGGATGCCTTGGAGGGGGACAGGGTTGCTGGTGACAGCACCAGCACCACCAACAAGCTCATTTCAAAATGCAGGAAGGTGCCAGGCTACCTCTACCAGAGCATCAAGGGGGTCAAGATGCTGTGGTACAAACAGGCAGAGTTAAGCCTCCCTGTAACAGGGTGTGGCAGGAGGCCACCTTTGTTTCTCCCCAAAGTCTCTGCTCTGTGACAATTTGGTTAGGATGGGCTCAGAAGAGGAGACACACCTTTACCCTTTCACTTTAGGTAACCTGAGATGGATACATTCCTGAGAGATGGGGGAAACCTGATCCTTCTGCCTACCTGACTGGTATCAGCTACCTGTGTGAGGGTCATCTACCTGGTGGGCTAGACTCTGCCCAGCAACTAGTGATGTATTTCAAATTGGTTGGCCAACAGCCAACAGGTGCTGGACTCCATTGGACCAGGTGAACAAGGTCACAGGGGCTATATAAGTTAAGATTGCCCAAGAGGCAGGGGCAGTAGCCATGCGGGAGACTCAGACTTAGAGAGGAGCATTACCATCTGAAACTGAAGCAGTTGAAGTTGGGCTTCAAGAAACAGCTGGATCCACTGCAGTCCAGCATGGTTCACATGTTGGTGGCCATATGTGACCTGAGGGTGAAGGGGATCAGTGGACAGAGGTGCTGGTGAGCAGAGTCAAGGAGGCAGAAGGGCAGAGGCAGGGTGATATAGAAGAGGTCTATCCACTGTCCCATGTTGTGATGGGGCACCAAGTCTGCCCCCTCACAAAATTCTAGGGGAGTGAAGGAAAACAGAAAACTTAACTTAGCAACCAATCCCAGGAGAGAAAGGGGCGGGGATATCCAGATAGAGGAGGAAGGGACCTGATGAAAACAAAAATAAACAGCAGCAGGTGTTGAGGTAGCAAGGAGAGAGTGTTGGCTGTGAGAGGCAGCAGATGGCTGAAAGGATTTAAAGGGAGAGACTACAGACAATGGAGAGAAAGGAATGTAAGAAAGGATCCTGGAGAGAAACTTACCTGGGAAGCTGAAGTGAGGTAATGAAGGAGACCTCTGAGTTGTTGAGTCTGATACCTGAAGACATTGGGTAACATCCCAGAGACTTAAAATTAAGAGAAAGGAATGAGAGTGTATAAAGATTAACAAAAAGAAGAGAACCCTACTTTTTTTGTATCAGTAGTAAATACAAGGTGGCATAGAATTGCCATTTGCTTGGGACCCATGTGGAGGAGAACAGGACAAGCAACCAAGAAATTGACAGTTCTCAAAGAGAGAGGGAACTAAATATATCTAAGATGTTAGTTATCTAAGAGAGACATAATAGTTGTACAGAAGAATTATTTTTGTTGAGCCGCAGACACAGTATCTTCTTCATCTCTCAGGACTGTGTTTATTTCTGTACCCAATTCCAACTAAGTCATGGCGGGTGAGACATAAAGAAAATTAGGGTGTTTAAACCTAAAAGCTTGCTGAGATATATTTCTCCAACTATTCAGTTGGTCTAATAAAAGATATCAGAAGTATCCTTGACTGGTCCATGCTGGGGCCAGGACCCAAAGCAGGGTCAAAGGGCCAGGGGCACACCATGAGGAATGACCAGAGCAAGAGCTGCATGTGTAGGGGAGGCATGGGCCACAGTGTAGGGAAGCTACAGAGCTGCGGAATGGATGCCACCCCAAGACACCTAACTAGGCAGCTTCCCATGTGGAAAACAGCTGAATCACTTTTCCACCAATGTATGGCAGGAAAAAAGAGGGGTTGGTGGTTCGCTCAGAATCAGGTGGGTAGGTAGAGATATAACCGGCACCAGGAAGGCCTCCTTTTACAGGCTACCATCCCTGCTGGTTTCATCCCACTGCACCTTAACACACACACACAGAGTCACGTCACAAGATTAGCTTTGACTAGTTTGAGGTACAGTTTTACAGAAACCCCTGCCCCTATCTCCTTGAAACCTGGCAAACTTCATGGCCTCAGAAGGGACTAAGTTCCTGCATTTTTCAGCTGAATCAGGCATGAAGCGACAAAGTTATAGACATTTTAGTGACTCCCTATTATAGCCTGTGGGCAAATCACCAAAACAGCATTGAAATTCAAAGCAGATTGACATTGCAGAAAAGATCCCAAAGCTCCTCCAGCCCACAGACCACTATCCTATGCTCTTTATTCATGTGGGCACCAATGACATGGCTAGGAGTGCTCCCAGCCAGGTCATGAGATGCTACAGGGATTTGGGAGTAGGGCTAAAAGGTCTGGGGGCACAGGTGGTGTTCTCTTCGATCCTCCCAGTCTCGGGCTATGGGCCAAGGAGGGAGAGGAGGATCCACATAGTCAACCAAAGACTGCAGTGCTGGTATCTTCAGGAAGGCTTTGGCTTCCATGACCACAGCCTGCTCTTTGGCATGAGAGGCAGTGAGCTGCTGGGAAGAGATGGCCTCCACCTCTCTCCCCTGGGGAGGAGGCTCTTGTCAGCCAGACTGGCTGACCTGCTCCACCAGGCTTTAAACTAAGCCCGTTGTGGGACGGGAGGGACTACTGCCACTGCTGGCCCACTGAGCAACCCTTGCAAAGCCAGCGGGCCAAGGCACCTAAGGGAGTCCACCCCTGCCCCAGCCCTGGTACAATCTGTGGGCAAGGCAAAATCCCCCAAGGGGACACTTGTCTGCCTGTACACAAATGTGAGGAGCTTGGGGAATAAGCAGGACGGGCTCATCCTCCTGCTCAATGCAAATAATTATGATGTCATAGGGATAATGGAGACCTAGTGGGACTCCACCCATGACTGGACCTCGGGTATAGATGGCTGTACCCTGTACAAGAGGGATCGTGTAGATAAAAGGGGCAGGGCTGTAGCTCTCTATGTTAAGGAAAGCTATGCGTCCCTGCAAGCTGATATTGGTGACCAGGGTGGATGACTGGAGACCCTCTGCATTAAAATCCGTGAGGAACACAGCACAGGGGACACAACTGTGGGAGTCTACTACAGACCAACCACCCAAAGTCCTGAGCTTGACCACGAGTTTGCCCAGGAACAGGCTGCGGCTTCATGTTCTAGGACCATGGTTGTCATGGGTGATTTCAATTACCCAGACAACTCGAGGGAGGATCACTCAGCAAAATCCGAGTGGTCACAAAGCTTCCTCTCATGTGTGGATGACCTCTACCTCACTCAAGAAGTCTATGGGCCATCAAAAGGCAAAGCGCTGCTCGATCTGGTACTGGCTACAGGGGATGACCTAATCGGCGACCTAGTGATCGATGGGAAGCTGGGTGACAGTGACCATGAGCTGATCACCTTCACCATCCGCAGTAAAGCTGCCAAGTCAGTCAGCAACACGGAAGTCCTTGACTTCAGAAAAGCCAACTTTGATGAGCTCAAGACACTTGTCAGTCAGGCCCTAAGGACCATGACCCCAGGGAGAGAGGAGTTCAAGAAGAGTGGTTGCTCCTCAAGGAAGCTATCTTCAATGCACAAGCTAAGTCTATTCAATCTCAAAGGAAAGGCAGCAGGACACAGCAGCCACCCCTGGCTCTCCAGGGACCTAGCAGACCTCCTGAGGTGAAAAAGAAAGGCCTACAAAGGATGGAGGAAAGGATTCACCTCCAAGGAGGATTATTCTGCACATGTCCGGTCCTGCAGGGAGAAAACCAGGAAAGCCAAGGCTGCAACTGAACTTCAACTAGCTTTGAGCATCACGGACAACAAAAAGTCCTTTTTCAGATATGTGGGGAGCTGGAGGAAAAGCAAGGGCAACATTGGACCCCTGCTGAACCAGATGGGGCAACTGACAACTGACGCCCAGGAAAAAGCCAACCTATTCAATGGGTACTTTGTGTTGGTCTTTCATCAGTCCCATGGGACGCCCACGCCCGCTATGGGACAGGGAGGTCTGGGTGGGAGAGATCCCCTGCCCTCCATAAATGCTGACCTCATGGATACCTTCAAGTCAACTGGCCCTGACAATCTACACGCCAGGGTACTCAAGGAGCTGGTGAGCATCATAGCTCAGCCCCTGGCACAGATCTTTGAAAACTCCTGGCGCTCTGGTGTAGTGCCTGAAAACTGGAGGAAGGCCAATGTGGTGCTTATCTTCAAGAATGGGAGGAAAGTGTATCTGGCTAGCTATAGGCCTATGAGCCTGTTTTCTATCCCGGGGAAGGTCTTAGAAAAGTTTATTAAGAGGCCATCCTTAATGGACTGGCAGATGACAACATCCTGAGGGATAGCCAGCATGGGTTTGTTGCGGGTAGGTCTTGCTTGACCAATCTCATTTCCTTCTACGACTAGGTGACCTATGACCTGGACAAGGGAGAAGAGATTGATGTCATATATCTTGACTTCAAAACCTTCGATCTAGTATCCCATGATCACCTCTTGGCAAAACTGGCCAATTGTGGTCTTGGGTCCACCATGATCTGCTGGCTGGGAAATTGGCTCCATGGTCAGAACCAGAGGGTTGTAATTGATGGCAGTCACTCATCATGGTGTCCTGTGACCAGTGCGGTGCCCCAAGGTTCTATCCTTGGACTCATATTGTTCAACATCTTCATTAATTATGTGGATATTGGAGTCAGGAGTGGACTGGCCAATGACACCAAACTTTGGGGCAAAGCATCCACACCACTAGACAGGTAGGTGATCCAGGCTGACCTGGACAGGCTCAGCAAATCAGCAGATGAGAACCTGATGGTATTTAACACCGAAAAATGCAAGGGTCCTCAACTTGGAAGAAAAACCTGCAGCATCCTTATAGGCTCAGCAGTGCTACACTGGCTAACACTATGGAAGAAAGAGGCTTGGGGGTCATCATTGACCACAAGATGAACATAAGCCTGCAGTGCGATGCTGCAGCTACTAAAGCGACCAAAAGTCTGGCTTTTATCCATAGATGCTTCTCAAACAAATCCCGGGAGGTCATTCTTCCCTTGTACTCGGCCTAGTTGAAGCCGTAGCTGGAGTACTGCCACCAGTTTTTGGCTCCACAATTCAAAAAGGCTGTGGAGAAGCTTGAGAGAGTTCAGAGAAGAGCCACATGCATGATCAGAGGTCAGGAAAACAGACTTTATGATGACAGGCTGAGAGCCATGGGGCTCTTTAGCCTGGAAAAGAGCAGGCTCAGGGGTGATCTGATGGCCACCTATAAGTATATCAGGGGTGTCCACCAGGATCTTCTGGGGGAACATTTGTTCACCAGAGTGCCCCAAAGGATGACAAGGTCAAATGGTCATAAACTACTACAAGACCATTTCAGGCTGAACATAAGGAAGAATTTCTTTACTGTCCAAGCCCCCAGGGTCTGGAACAGCCTGCCATCGGAGGTGGTTCAAGCACCTACATTGAACACCTTCAAGATCAAATTGGATGCTTCTTTTGCGGGGATCCTATGACCCCAGATGACTTCCTGCCCTTTGGTCGGGGTGCTGGACTCGATGATCTTCCGAGGTCCCTTCCAGCCCTAATGTCTATGAAATCTGTAAAATCTATGAGCCCCCAGGACCTGGAATAGTTTCCGTCCAGAGGTGGTGCAGGCAGCTCTTCTGGACTTATTCAAGAAATGCTTGGATTCTTATTTTACTCGGGTCCTTTGACCCTAGCTGACTTCTTGCCCGTGGGGTGGGGAACTGGACCTGATCATCTTTGAGGTCCTTTCCAGCCCTAACATCTATGAATCTATGAATGTATGAACCAAGAATTCCACAGGGTAGGTCACCCCACTTGCCACACAGGCAGCATTCTGGGGTTTGTAAGTTCCAGAAAATGTTGATGGAACTGTATCAGATTCCACTAATGAACTTGAAAGGGCCATGTGGTAATTCATTAACAGGAGGATAAAATATTGTTAATTACAAGCCTTTGTATAAAATCTAGTGCAACACAGATGATGTTTCGGTAAATTCCAGTTGAGACAGCCTAATAAATCACAACACTTTATAATCCTTTTTAATTTGTGTATCTTGGGCTGTTCACGCTGTGGGCTGTGGCTATCTTTTGGACCAGCAGTGTTTCCCATGTAATGAATGACACTCTGGATATCATTTATATAGCAAAAAGTATTCAACAGCAGTCTGTAGAGCAGGAGTAGAATGTACTGTAAACAGTATATAGGAGTCACTGCTTGAAGTGGCTTCTGACTCATGTAATAGATATTTGGGCTCTCTAGAGCTTGCGTATTTAGAGTATTACTGATGATGTTTATAGTAGGGTTCCTTTTTCTCCAGCCAGTCTCACCTGCCATGACTTTGTGTAACAAAGTGTAAAGAAGTAAAAAGGAGGGAGGCTAGCTATCCTACTTGGCTGCTATTTCTTCTAGCTAGGATTTTTCTTCATTCTCCTTTCGCAGCTTTTGCTCTTTTCTAGTTGACTCAATAAGCTGGATACTACTGGCTGGGTACAGTCAAGCTACTCCTTACTTAGCATAAATATGTGTCTCAGAGGGCTGGAGGAATTTGAGCATCTGTTTTCACAAGCACTCTTGCCTGCAATACCCTCAATCATGGTTTGATGTCTTCTTCTGGTTACAGGGTCATCATTGTGATGGTAAGCTGTTTCTGGATCATGTTGGTCACCTATTTTGATTCCTTTTCTTTGGGTAAGTATGGAAACTCCTCCAAGTCTCAGAGGGAGAAAGCTCCTTCATCGCTCTCATCCCTTTACCCCTCCAGGGGTGCTGTTTCCTACCCTTCTTTAGTTTAAAGGTTTTCTTCATGGAGTTCCCTCCACATCTGTCTATCCATCATTCTCTCTCACTTTTTCTTTCTTCTCATCTTCCAGTTACTGTGGGGCATGGTTTTTGAGTATTCCCCATCCCCCACCCAGACAACTGGAACTAGCAGGAACTAATAAACTGGAGCATTCCTGTTTTCCATGCGTCCAATTCCTTCACTCCTGTCGGGTATTCCAGTAAGTACTCATGCTTGGGGCACACACACCAGCACTTATTATTCTCTTTGGGGATTCTTCCTACTGTCTCCCCTGGGCTGACAGTGGAATCTTCACTGCCATACAGTACTACTTTTATTTCATAGATTTCATAGAAGTTAAGGCTGGAAGAGACATGGTAGATCATCAAGTTCAGCCCCCTCCCAAGGGGCAGGAAGTCAGCTAGGGTCAAAGAATCCCAGGAAAATAAGCATCTAAATGTTTCTTGAATTAGTCCAGAGTAGGTGACTGTACCACTTCTGGAGGGAGTCTATTCCAGGCCTTGGGGGCTCAGACAGTAAATAATTTTTTCCTTATGTCCAGCTTAAAACAGACTTGGAGTTTATGACCGTTGGTCCTTGTTATCCCTTGGGGTGCTCTGGTGAACAAGTGTTCCCCCACATCCTGAAACACACCCTTTATGGACTTACAAGCAGCCACCAGGTCCCCCCTGAGCCTGTGCTTTTCCAGGCTGAAGAGTCCCATGGCTCTCAGCCTCTTTTCATAAAGCCTACTTTCTTGCCATCTGATCATGTGTGTGGCTCTTCTGTGAACTCTCTGAAGCTTCTCGACATCCTTGAATGTGGAGCCCAGAATTGGATGCAGTACTTCAGCTGTGGCCTCACCAAGACTGAGTACAGTGGGAGGATGACATCCTGAGATTTACTTGAGAATGTAACTGTTTTATTTTTTTTTCTTCTGTATAACTGCCGCATGGCACTCTCACATTTATGTAACCTTGAAGTCTTAACTAGTAAGCTAAATGAGCGCTTTGTATTTTTCTCTGTTGGCATTAAGCTACACATGCGCATTTTGTAGATTTTATTTCTTATCTAGAAGTGTTATTTTTGCAGAAATGAAACTTATGTAAAAAGTCTGCCTAGCAATTACTATGTAAAAGAAACTATCCTATCCCTGTATGCTCAGCTTATATCAGTTAGTGTCACAGAGGCAGTCCAACCAACATCTATAAAGAGGCAAAGAAACAGAAAACAGCAGAGACGATGACTGGAAAACTCTATAGGCCCGATCACCCTATAGACCAGTTCTCAGCCTCTCCGTCTGGGCGTACCCCAGCGAAGACAAAGGCCTCGAAAATCCAACAACTGACAACAATTCACCGTGTTACAGTTTTGTACTGTATATCCCTTTCATGAGCTGTTGACCAGTTCTGGGACTATGGAGCCGGCAGCCACACCTAGCTTTGGACTTGTTCCACTGTTGGAACGCAAGGGCTGGCTCTGGAACCCCATGAACCAACAGACCCCCTTTGTATCCAGCATACTGTAACTGAAGAAACATTGGAGACTCCACTCCTTAACTGCCTCTCATCGTAGCTTAGACAGCATATCTACGCTCGCTATACTTGTATTTACTGCAGCTTCATTCCAACCGGCCTCCCCTCTTATTCATAAGAGGGTGAGGCCAGGTGAGTGAATAAAATCTTTTTATTTTATCCTATATCTACTCTGAAATAACTTCTATTACTAACATCCCAATTAAATGAGCCATTGACCAGTTCTGGGACTACGGAACTGGCAGCCGCACCTAGCTTTGGACTAATTCCACTGTTGGAGAGGAAGGGCTGGCTCTGGAACCTCGTGAACCAACGGACACCCTATAAATTAAGAAACATTACCAACTTACTCTAAGTCGTCTACTTGTGCCAACTCGGCGAACCTCGAGGGCGGCTATAAAGCTACCTCCAATCCTGCCCCACAAGCCGCGCGCTTGCACAGCTCCGCAAAGCCCGTGGCTCCCCTAAGCGGTGCTGGAACCGCTAGCCCGGCATTCCGCCACAGAGAAGTGTCTATGGATGTAAGCCATAGTTTTGTTTGCTTTACCAGCTGCAACATTGCATTGGTGGCTCATGTTCATCTTGTGGTCAATCATGAACCCCCAAGTCTCTTTCAGCCATGGTGGTAGCGAGCATAAAACCGCTGAGCCTATAAGAATGCTGCAGGTTCCCCCCCCCCCCCGAGGTGGAGTACCTTGAATTTATTGGTATTGAACATCATCAGGTTTGTATTCTCCCATTTACAAAGCTTATTCAAGTTGGCCTGGATCACTAACCTGTCCTCAGATGTGGACGCTACACCCCAAAGTTTTGTGTCATCAGTGAACTTGGCCAGTGTGCTTCTGACACCAATATTGACATCATTGATAAAGATGTTAAAGAGAACCAGTCCAAGGACAGAGCCTTAGGGGCATCACTGGTCTCAGAGCACCATAATGAGTCATTGCCATTAACAGCTACTCTCTGGGTCCGACCTCGGAGCCAATTTCCCAGCCATTGGACTGTGGTATAGTCGAGACCACAGTTGGCAAATTTTTCCATGAGGAGATCACGGGACACCAGATCAAAGGCTTTTTTAAAGTCCAGATATATGATGTCAATCTCTTCTCCCTTGTCCAGGTGATATGTCACCTGACCATAGAAGAAGATGAAATTGGTTAGGCAAGAACTACATGCGACAAACTGTGCTGGCTGTCCCTCAGGATGATGTCATCCTCCAGCTTATGAAGAAGGGTCTCTTTGATAATTTTCTCCAGACTCTTACGAGAGATTGAGGTCAAGCTGATTGGCCTGTAATTCCCAGGATCTACTTTCCACCCTTTCTTAAAGCTGGGTACCACAATGACCTTTTTCCAGTCTTCAGGTACTTTATCTGAGCACCAGGAGTTTTTGAATATATTTACCAATGGTTGAGCTATAACCCCTGCCAGCTCCTTGAATACTCCAGGGTGTAATCTGTTAGGGCCAGCTGACCTGAAGGTGTGCAGTCTCTCAAGGTGTTCCTTTACAAGGTCTACAGTGATGCTGTCTACACCCTCAACCTTGCCCTTCTGCATCATGCTAGGCAGGACGGTCCCTTTGAGCAGATGAAAGACTGATGTGAAGCACCCATTAAGCAGGTTGGCTTTTTCCTGGGTGTTGGTTATCAGCTGTCCCATTTGGTTCAGCAAAGGTCCAATGTTACCCTTGCTTTATTTCTGACTCTCTACATATCTGAAAAAGGACTTTTTTATTATCCTTGATATGTGAAGCCAAACAAAGTTCAGTTGCAGCCTTGGCTTTCCTGGTCCGCTCCCTGCAGGCATGGACCAGTTCTGGGTACTCTTTGTTGGTGGTTATTCCAGCCTTCCAACCTTTATAAGTCTTTCTTTTTAGGCATAGGAGGTGCTCACGTTCCCTGCTAAGCCAAGAGGGTTGCTATGCCCTTTTGCTACCCTTCTTCTGAGATGGAATGGACAATCCTTGTGCTGTCAGGATTGCTCCCTTGAGGAGCAACCACTCCTCTTGGACTCCTCTTCCTCTTGAGTTATGGTCCCTTAGGGCCCCAACAATGAGCTTATAGATTTCATAGATTTCATAGACATCAGGGCTGGAAGGGACCTCAGGAGATCATGAAGTCCAGCCCCCTGCCCAAAGGGCAGGAAGTCAGCTGGGGTCATAGGATCCCAAAGCTTCCTGAGCTTATCAAAGTCAGCTTTCTAGGACTGCTACAGTGGACTCAACTTCTGAAGTGCTGACTGACTTGTCAGCTTTGCGATGGATAGATTTAGACTTATTTGTTCTGGTACTGACATTTAGTGAGTTAGATTAGCATGAGAGATTGTACACTGTACAGAGAGTGAAAATATATTTTTAGTAAATTCCTTGGGCACAATAGTTTAAATATATCAACACTGATATTTTCTTCCTTAATATTGTTATATTTTATTGAAGAAAACTGAAATATTTGTAGAGCTAGCTGAATGAATTATGAAATCCAGTTGAACTGTCATTTTCTAATTATTGGCTACTTTGAAAGAATTGCTTTTTATAATGGAGTTAGATATAATTAATTTAATAAAATAAGGAATTGAAACAAAAAAAAAATGATTTTCTTCTGAAAATGTATTTCTCCTTAACATCTCTTTCAATTTTTTCACACTCTTTATTGGGATCACGAGGTGCCCTCTTCAGCATGAATCTGGCATTTACAAAGCCAAAAGAAACTGATTTTATGTTGTCCACCACAGTGCAAAAGCAGAGCTGTACATTTAATTGAATTATTCCCTTAGTTACCATTTAAAATATTTGCACATTTATAAATTTTCAGGTTATTAAATTGATACATAGAATAGACAGACCTACTTAATCATTATGTACTGATCATATTATATATTATGCCCATGCTCCAGGATAATTTTGCAATTTACAAGAACTAAGTATTCAGGTTGTTTCATCTAGTGGCTAGAATGGGACTAAGGAGTACCAGACTCTAAACTCATTTCTACAAGTAGCTTCTTGTGTGTCCCTTGGCAAGTCACTTAGCTTTTGTGTACATCAGAAGTGGTGCTCAAACTTTTTGTCCTGTGGGCCAGTCAGGCGGTGCCCAATCCCTCTGTGAGTCAGATCCACCATGTAGACCCAATCCAGTATGTGGAATGAGTGTGTTAGGTCCTGATCCAGCCACAGGGGGGAAGAGGGTATGGCCTGGCCCTGATCCAGCCATGCAGGTCTTGTGAATTTGGCAGCAGGGGAGGGTTGACAATATTAGTTGCCACTGCTTCCCCATTGCCAAATTCCCCAACCTGTGGGCAGTCCCCTGGACCAGGTGTCATGTCTCTGAAACATAAACCCCAACTATTTCTGAATTTTTTTCTCCCTCTCTATTCCCTATAGATAAGTATAAGTGAGCTAAGACATAGGATAAGCTTCAGCATTTTATTTTGGTAGTAAGTTGTATTTGTTTTATTTATTTATTTTTTCCTCCTTCTTTTCAAATAAGTGCCCTGTTGTGGATATCCACTTTTTATATTGTATAATTATTATGTTTATATTGATTTTTAATATTCTGTATTACTGTTTTACTGATACTATATGATTTAGGCCTACATATGTAAGTTAGCATAAGTCATGTCAAGTTTCCATTTTGTTTGTCAAGTCTGTATCTTGTGTCCCCTACCTGGGCATACCCTGTTGTAACTTTATTGTAACTGTGACTCATACTTACCCCCCCATGTAAATTGGTTCCTGAATGAATGGGGATGAATGAGGTGCTTGAGAGACAATGGCAGTAGGTCTAAAAATAGTTCCCTCTAAATCACCAAACCATCAACTCGACAATGCAACCATCACCCTGCATTGACCCTCCCTGGCTTAAGAGTTGGAAGACAAAGACTGCTGCAGAAGCCACCCAACCCACCATTACAGACACCTGAAACTGCATGTACTGACCTGGAATGCACATGTTCAGTGCACTAGGGGCTGGCCCTTGCCTGGGCAGGCCCCCTGCCACTAGTGTCGTAGGAGGTCTGCCCCTATAAAAGGAGGCAGTGAAGACAGACCCAGTGGGAATGTGATTTTCCATCCAGATCAGACCAGCTGCACATCACACTGCCTATCCACACCAGAAGCCCTGCCGGCGACCCCCTATGGACAACACTGAGCTGAAGGAGACCCCTACTCGCCATTGATGATCAACTTTCAGCCTGGGACAGATAGATATCACCCACAGACTTCCTCCTACAATTTGGACTCTCTCTCTCTCCTCCTGGACTTCAGCCCCTGCACCAAGCCTCTTTAATCCCTACAGCCATCGTGCGTGTGTGCATGTGTGGGTGCAAAGGAACCAATAAGATATTGTGTAAATATCTCCCCTGTTCAATAAAACTACTGTCATTGGAAACCCCAAGTTGGGTCATGTTTTACAGAACCCTGGTCCCTTTCCTATCTTAATTCCGGTCTCTTTCTCTCTCTTTCTCTCTCTCAGCTCCAGCCCTGGCCTTATTTCCAAATCTCCTCTTACTTCTGTCTCCCCTTTTCTGCCACCTTTCAACCCTTCCCACAATTTCTGCCACCTTTAGCCTCCCGGCCCTGCTCCCATCATCCACCACCTTCTTCCTGTATCTTTCCATAGATCTTCCTGCCATTTCTGCTAGTTTCAACCTCCTGGTTCTGTTCCTGTTGTCCACTGCTTCCTTCCCATGTCTTTCTGCAGCCCTTCGCACCGTTTCTGCTGCTTTTAGCCTCCTGGCCCTGCTCCCAATGTCCATCACTTCCTTCCTATGTCTTTCCATATCCCTTCCCACCATTTCTGCAACCTTTAGCCTCCTGGCCTTACTCCAGCCATCCACTACCTCCTTCCCATGTGTTTCTGCAGCCCTTCCTGACATTTCTACTGCCTTTAGCCTTCCAACCCCACTCCTATCTACCTCCTTCTGCCTCTCCCCACTCCCTATATCTCTCTGTCTTCTCTTCCCTACCTTTCCTGACCACTTTCTCTCTGTTCTTTGGCTTTTCCCACACCCTCTCTAGCCATCCCATCACCCCTGCAGCCCCCTGGCCTGCCATCAACTTCCCTGCAGCTCCTCTGGGCTGCCGCCACAGTTTTCCCAGCAGCTGGAGCCCTACTCCAGCTCCCAGAACCAACAACCTCTCTCCACTTAACTTCCTAAGATCCCCAGAAGTCCCTCTCCAGCATCCATGTTTGCCTGAGTCAGTTCCCAGTTTCCCCCATACCCACTCTAACTCTCCTGCAGTCCTAGTCCCAGTTTCCCTCTCCCTACCTACCTTTTGGCTCCCCCATAGCTCTGGCTTTGGTTCCAGCCCCTGTGCCAGCTTCTCTCCAGCATCACTCCCCTGTTCTGTAGGCTTTGGGCATTGTCCTTTAATCAATTAACATCAATTAACTTAGTGTAGCCTCAGTTCATCAGCCAGCTTTTCTCTAGTCTACCAGTTCTAATCCTGGTTCTGGCAACTTTCAAACCCTACATATTCTCTCTCTCTCCCACCTTAACCTTCCCCCAGGTATCCCAAGTACCCCAAGCACACACATACACACACCGTACCATCTGAGTTAGGAACTCACCTATGTGAATGTGTAGGTGGGTGGTATGTGTGTGAACTGGTGAATATGTATATATTCACCTGATATATATATCATTGTTTGTGTGATATATGAAATAGTGATCTGTGTATGTGTACTGGGCATGTGGGTATTGACAACTGATTGTTGTCTAATTTTTGTTGTGTATAGTGTGTGTTCCAGGGACAAGTGAAAAGATTTGGGAACTGCACTTGTGGGACCCAGCAAGGACAGATATGAAAGAAAAAATAAAAATGTTTACTTACCTGTATGGTGAGATAACACTGGAGGGGCAGAGGAGAGAGCCCATGTGGTTCAGGAACCATGCCTTTATTCAATTAAGGCTAGCAGGTGACATCAGCCGGAATCACGAGCCAGTGGAAATAAAGGCAGATGCTGGCAAAGCAGATGGGGGACCGAGAAAGGATGCAGAGGCTCCTCATGCCAGTAACACACTGCACCAGCACAATCAAAGGCAACCTGGGTAGGGAGTGGCAGCAGAGACTGCGGGAGCTCCTTGCACTGGTAAAAGTAAAATCATACCCCAGACAGGGGAGAGAGCTCAGGGCAATGAGCTCCAAACACCATCGAGGGAACGTGGCATTGGAAGCTCCGGTTGGTGGAGAGACAAGAACAGAGACCCAGGAAAAGAGGCTTTGACTGACCCTGGGGATATGGAAGCTCATCTGCCCAGTTGCTCCCAAGTATTGGGCTGTGAAAATGGGCTGGAGATAAAGAAAGAAGGGACACATCAGGGGAGTGATGTTGGGAAAATCCTTGCTGGGTATAGGCAGGAGAGCTGAGTGGGTCAACTCCTATGACCCAGGAGTTGTGGGTCTTCTTTTCTCTTTCTCTTTTTTTTTACTTTTATAGGTGCAAGGGCACCTGAATAGGCCTCAGGAACAGAATCTGCCAGTAGCAGGGGACTCTGGACAGAGAGGCCAAGCTAATTCACCATCCCATTCATGGGAAGTGAGGGGACAGTAGCCTAGAGCCTCAAAGAGGTGACAAAGCTTGGGAACACCCACACTGGAGGAATGGCCACCTTAAGACCTGATGTCTTGTTGGATTTTGGCACAAGGTTTGAGGTGTAGGGGATGTGGAGCCCCATAAACATCTGGCTAGAGATGTGATCACTCCTGAGGATCCTCTGTAGGCTACTCTCTCCACTGGTGTAATATTCAAAGTCATGGCAGGTGAGTTTGGAGGTGGTCCTTGAGGCAACTGACACCAACCTCAGGGTTTTCACGAAGCTGTTGAATGCATACCCCTTATGGCACAAACTAAGGCAGCACATGAGCAGGCATTAGAAGCCAGATGGATGCAGTGTGTATGAGCTTGAATTGATAATTGGTGTGTGTCCTGGGGAACAGGGCAATGAACAGAACTCACCCCAGCTCAGGATGAGACGTGTGTGAGGCAGAGGGAGGAACCCGCGTGGCTCGTTAGCCACCTTTTTATTCAATTGCGGCCAGCTGATGACGTTACCATCGGATGCCAGCCGGCAGAGATAAAAATGGCAGCCTCTGCTGCAAGAGTGGGTAAGTGAGAAGAGCCAGCAGGGACTCGAATGGACCAGGATCAGACCTCTTGACCGGAGACTGCATCAGGCAGCACTGGAGCAGGAGACACAGCACCAGGGATTGCGAGTGGAAGAGTGCCCGGGAATGAAGTGACCCACAGGTGGGGTATCGGGATGACAGGGCACGGAGAGAGTCTCACCAGGGGGGAGAGACCAAGGGAGAACCCCAAGAGGGGACAATCGGCATGGACATCACCGCCAGGCATCAAGAGAGCAATGGGCAAGAAGGGAGCTGTGAAGGGCTCAGAGCAGACTGCCTAGGGGATAGGGAGGCGCGGGGCGGGCAGCATTTCTTTTAGTTGTTTTGTTCATTTCACCCCGGTTAAGGGAGAGAGGGCTAAGGGAGTGGGCCCACAGTTTGGGGCTGAAGGGAAGTCTCAGTGAGGAGTTTTTCTTTGATTTTCCATCCCCTGAAGGGAGGGGAGCAGATGAGGAGGGCTGTGGGGCCCAGTTGGCCGGTGATCACTACGACCGGGAGTCGTGGTTGCTTAAGGGCTGGTCAGGTGGTGTTACCCCACGACTGGGGAACAAAACCCGCAGATAAAGGATGCACCAAAGGTGGCATGAGTCCAGGGTGCAGGGGTGGCAGAGCCCCGTGAAGCAACTGCCAAAGGATCCTGGGCCATGGAGTATCCCACGTACCGACCCCTTACACTGAGGAACATCAAGTCACGGCGGGCATGAATGGGGTTGGGGACACAAAGAAAAGAGAGCTACTCTGACACCGGCAAGATCCCAACAGGTGTTTGACATCTACCTGCAAGGCAAGAACCACTTGAGAACGGTTAATTGAAGCCCGGTGGTCACAGTGTGTATGTGCCTAGGCTGGTAATTTTGGATGTGTGTGTGTGCCTGAGTTGGTAATGTGTGCGGGTATGCACCTAATTGATTTTTGAGTGTGTGCATGTGCAATTATGCACCACACCCTCCTGTCTAATAGTGCGATATTGAGAACCTGAGCATTGGCCTGACCCAACAGGGCAACATCTCCACAGACTCTGGATTGAGTACCCTGAGCATAAAGTAATAAATACAAATATATCACCCAGGCCAGTTGTGTAATGTCGTGAATAAACTTTTGTAAATTAACTTGAGAGTTTCATATGGGCCATGCATAGACATCAACAATGATTATGATTTGTTTTTTTATTTTTTGAACTAGTTTTTACCAAAACATTGTATTCATTCTGTCCGTCCCAGCGCTCCCTCGCCGTCACTGGCCCTAACCGTTGCTCTCTTCCTGGGCTGTCCGCTGCCTCCAGAGTGGCGGCCGCCATTTTTAAAATCCCCTGGCTGGCATCCGGCGCCACCGTCAGCTGCTGGCCGCAGCTGTACGAAGATGCGGCTAATGAGCCACACTGATTCTTTCCCCGGCTTGGCGTCTCTCCTGTCCTGGGCTGCAGGTAAGTGTCTCCTGTTACCTCGGGCCCCTGGACACATTCATACATTATCACTTTTAAAAGCAGAATCCACAGAGGATGTGTGCATGTCTGCATAAAAAGAAAACTGTTTTTTGCTTAACTTTTTATAGCATTAGGGCAGTATATTGAAAGAACCCCAGGTATCCTAACTGATACCTGACCGAATCTAGAGTAAAATTAAAAAAAACAACTATCTTATTACTAAGTTAATAAATACTACATCCTTTTAGCTAATACCATCATGAAAAATATTTTTATTCAATTAATAATCTTTGACCATATTAAAAAGTTGGAGAAGCTGAAAAAGTCTATGGCCCTCTCTACAGGTTTCAGGCATTGCACAATTAAATGGTTAATTATGCAATTACCTTAAGACCAGCTACACATGCAAAGTAGCTGTCACATGATAAAAAGCTCCAATCAGATATAAAGTTAGACCTTGGAAATGTGTACTAATGTTATAGCTTGTTGGTATCAAGCTTTGATTTGCACATGCAGTGGGGTCTCCCCTGTGGCCGGGAGGCCCATCAGTGGACAGGGCTTCCAGCTGCAGGGTTGCACTGTGCTCAGCATGAAACCTCTGGGCCCAGGAGACTGCAGAAGCCCTAATCTCCCAGGCTTGGTATGTGTGAACCCCCGCCCTTCCTTCCCCCGAACCAGACACATATGACATGGCAGAGGTGTGATTATGTGGAACATGAATTAGATCCAATTGTGCCTTTATCTGCACATGTAAAGAGGGCCTAAGGTCAAGTCAGCCTTTCACTAAGAGAGGCATTTAGGGGAGTGTCTGCTATTTTGTTTATACTGCAAATTCAAACATGTGTAGTCCAATGACTGTATGGGCCTTGTCACACATTCAAAATAAAGCTGGATAGAAACCAGCTATAGAGTTGTTACACATGTTCAAATACTAACTTTGTAGCTGGTTAGCTCTTTTTATAACTGAATAGATATTTTATGGCATGATAACTCCTTTGCAAATGTGAGCTTATTTTGTATGTATGGCCAGTCTAAAGTTATTACATGATGAACCAATTCATTGAGTACTGGATGTAACATGTGGCAGAGGCATTAGAGGATTAAAGAACAAGAAAAATGGGGGAGGGCAGTTATCTTACCATATACTTAATGCTGAGGAATAGTTTTGAACTCATTAGACTATGAACATTTTGGAGAAATTATATCTTTGTTAAAGATGCAATAATCCACAATCTACAATTACAACTATAATTGCAGTCAGAGTGCCAACAGTGAGACATTCAGGAATTCTTCCAAGGAAAAATGAAGTTGAAATTTTTGAGTTACCTAAGATTAAAAGGAAGGAAAACGTTTTAGGAACTTTCTTAACAATATGAAGGGCCAAAAAACCCAAGCCCAACCAACCAACCAAAATAAACCCGTATGTCCAATGACTTCATAATCTTTGATAAGCCTTCTTGAATTTTATATGTATGAACCCAGAGCAGATGTCAGATCCACAACTCCCTTGAAACTAGGACAGGTAAATACTTCTGTGTATCATGGGCTTCAAGTCATTGCGTGTGGATGTAAAGCTCCACATTCAGGCAAAGCTTCCTGAGGGGATAAAAGAAGGCACATACTGCAGCCAGAGTGAGAGAGGCACATGGGCATTGAAGGGTTGACCCAGAGGAGCAGTCAAATGAGCACCAGAAGACCCTGAAGTCAGCAGGACAAGGCTGGAGCAAGGGTGGGATGGCAGAGACCGAGATGCTGCTCCAAGGGTCA
This sequence comes from Crocodylus siamensis, assembly GCF_052110815.1. Classification (NCBI taxonomy): domain Eukaryota; kingdom Metazoa; phylum Chordata; order Crocodylia; family Crocodylidae; genus Crocodylus; species Crocodylus siamensis. The sequence goes on along the minus strand of NC_143401.1, from coordinate 50,989,379 downwards.
GCAGGTTTCAGTAGCCAGAGCAAGATGATGCCTGTTAAGTCTGGATGGATCTGCCAGTATATCCTTGTCTGTTATAGGGGTGGGAATTGTAGCCCAAGAGAAGCCTTCCTAGGGTGTTCGCAGCCTGCCCATGAAGGGGATGTGCTGAGAGTCACCTGCCCCATGCAGGTGACAGTGCCCCATTGAATTCTGAGCACTAGAGAGAGAGATTGCAGGTGAGGATCACAACATTGTAGAGTTTCACCTAGACATGGAACGGGACATAAACCCCTCTCAGGGGTGCAGGAATCAAGTAGTAAGCTACAAGGTACTTGTCTGAGCCCCTGCTGAGGGGGAGGGGCCATGTTTAGGCCACAGGAGGTTGAGAGCTGTGTGAAGCTTTGGTCACTGATTCAATCTGGTGAGTCAGTGGCCAAATCTCTGACTCCAAATTTCATCAGGAGACCCTTTAAATCTCTCTGAATCTAATCATAACCTTCCAAATTGATTTGTAGAATTGGAGAGATTGGATGATTAGGATATAGACACAGATTTAAAAGCTTTTTCTACATACCTCAAGGTACCAGGCAGCTTATGAATGCTGAGATGCTGGGGCAGATGAAGTGTACCACAGGAGCACGGGGTAGTGGGGAGGGCAGTGGACCCAGAAGTGGACCAGAAGCTTCCACATTTTCAAGCCTCCAGGTGTCCTTCTGTACGGAGACTCTCCACACTCTAGGAAGGTGGGCTCCAAGGTAGATACCCCAGAGATTCATAATTGGCTGCAGCTGGTAGGTAGTTCTGCCTCCCAGATATTATGCCCATAAATGCCAGTAAAGATTATGTAAATTAAGAACATTCTGCTGAAAATCTCCAGATCATTTAAGACCACTCTAAACTGTTTGAAGCAAGATGTGGCCACATCAAGCTGGACAATCAAGCACATTGAGATTTTCTTTCTATTTAAAATAAGAGAGAGAATTCTGGAAAATAATTTGACATCCTAATTCCATTAATTTGCTTGAACTCTGAAGAACGGTATGTCACTGTTTAGATGTCACTGTTAAATATGATTAAAGGAGGCTGTCTGAAAAGAAGATTCTACTGTAAATTAAAAAAAAAAAAGTGAATTTTTTCCTGTCAGCTATGAGGCTCCAAAATATCACTTGCATATATTAATAGGCCAATGCTTGCTGAAGGAAGCTCAAAAGAAGAATGCACTATTCTTTTATGCAGAAATATGGAAATCATCAGTGTCTTACACCTTGACACAGAAATCCAGGATGCAAGTCAGAACAGAATTTGGATCCACAGGTATAAGAAATACAAGGTAGGGAAAGTGGTCCCAGTTCAGATGTCTCCTTTCATTATATATCTTTGGATGCTGTAATAGCTGTCATTTGCTGTCCATCGAAATATATATATATATATATTTAGGGGATAAAAGAAGGCTCTAAATATATATATTTATATATATTTAGGGGATAAAAGAAGGCACATGCTGCCTTATACAGGATATATGTGTGTGTGTGTGTGTGTGTGTGTGTGTGTGTGTGTGTGTGTGTGTGTGTGTGTGTGTGTGTGTGACCTGCTCAATATGTAGACTAAGAAGATGAAAAGTATGCTTTGTACAAGGTAGCCATTGTTAATCTGCCAGCCATCAAGCTCTGTCTATGGACTGTATTGCTATTTTACTAATTAAGTGTAGCAGTCATTTTCTTCTCTGAGTCACTCCCCAAACTACAATGAACTACTGCATGAACCGTCTCCATTTATATGGCTATGGTGTCATACTGTCTGTAATGCTCTCTTGCTTGTTTTAATACATTAAACCATCTGTCAACAATACAACATGAATAACAAGTTTCAGTGCATCTCTAATACAAGTGCAATGATCTTTTGTGTCATTTCCACTTATTTGATTGGCTTTTCTTCTGCTTCTGTTCAGACCAGAAAAAGAGTACGATTTTCACTATACTGTTTTCTGCAAATACAAATGTATACATTATTGATTTTGAAGCACAGTCATCTCTTTTATTAAGTTTGGAAGATCAGAATAAAGTAAAGGCTGTCTAACTGTATTTATCAAAGACTGAAACATCCAAATGGCCTGTCTATATGGCCTCGTTCTTTGACTTGAGACACAGACAATACTTTAATTGGAAAGCTGATATTCTAGATCATGAAACCAACTTAGTTTGCTTTAGATCTTCAAGGATAACTATGATTATGGCTAGGGTTTTATATTGTTGGAGCAAAATAATCTTCAGGGGAAAAAGTGAATATCTCTCATGTCATTCCAGTGAGAAGGACACCACTAACTCCAATCACTCAGGCACTGGGATTAATAATTTTATCTGCTACATCTGACTATTTTTACAGCTAGCTGTTTAACTAAGCATGTTTCTGAATCTGTAGCTTCAGGGCCTGTAAAAGCAGAGCCGCCCTGGAAAGTGTTAGATCAGAGGTTCTGAACCCCGGGGTTGGCTGCTGGTCCACTGGAGGATTGGTTGCAGGACTGGAAGACCAGAAGTGACTGGCATACTGTGGATCAGCACTTAATCCTTTTTTATACTCAATATAAAAAGAGTTGGCTGCTGCTGCACAGTATGCCGGTCATTTCCAGACTGCAGTTTGCCAGTCAACAGTCACTTATGTGGTTTCCCAGTCCTCAGTCTAAAATTGTTGGGAACTGCTGTGTTAGACAGATCATTCAGATCAGCATAGTTGAGTTGGAAACTGTATAAAACTCAATGGATTCTTAAGGATTAAACAAATACTAGCAATGATGTAGGGAGTAATCCTAGTGTGGGAGTCAGCAAAAGGACTCTTGAGAAGCTGGTGCTCTTGAGAAATTTGCACATCAGAGTTCTAAGCAATAAGCAATAAATCTACACCTAGTATAAATCAATGTATCTCCTTTGATTTCCTTTGGATTTACACCAAATTTGCAGCTGTTGAAGACCACCTATTTTATTCTCCTTACAACAGAACACGACATTTAGGGCCAAATTCAGGTTTGGATTTTTTTTAAACACTTTTTAAAGCTTAGAAACCATAATCCTACCTACTAGGTAAGACTTAGATGTCTTGTTGAACTCTGAACAAATTGTATAAAACTGTGCTGAAGCGAGCAAAACACTGGCTTGCATCCATAGATGCTTCTCAAGCAAATCCCAGGACATCATTCTCCTGTTGTACTTGGCCTCAGTGAGGCTACAGCTGAAGTACTGTGTCCAGTTTTGGGCTCCACAATTTAAAAAGCATGTGGAGAAGCTTGAGTCCAGAAAAGAGCCACGTGTATGATGATCAGAGGTCAGGAAAACAGACCTTATGATGAGAGGCTGAGAGTTATGGGACTCTTCAGCCTGGAAAAGTGCAGGCTCGGGGTGATCTGGTGGCCACCTACAAGTTTTTCAGGGGTGCTTACCAGGATCTGGGGGAACATCTGTTCACCAGACCACTCCAAGTATCAAAGTTATGCTCAAGTCAGCTTATATAACCGTATTTACTACTCAGTTCAGTTAATGTGTAGAAAATGTACATGTGTAGACACACCTTGAAAGACTGAGTCTGCCATCATTACTCACGTAGAGAGGTACATTGCTATGTAAGTAGTTCCATGGAATGGTATGGACTATTTCTGTTCTGTGCCATATAGATAAGGGTGGCAGAATTGTCCAGAGAGTTCAAATGATCTTATATCTCCAGATCCACCCCCAATGGACACCTGGCAGTAGTTCTTTATTGATTTTGTGGAAATTACATTTGCATTTCAGAAGCTGATCTCAAAGTTCCATATAGACCCTCATCTTTGATCACTGTACATTTCTGACTTTAGTTTAATTTAAAAAAATAAATGTAGTTTAGCTTAAACGGGTATGTAGCACCGAGTGTATCTACTTCAAGTTGATATTTTTCAAGATATAGAGGATGCTTTCTTGACTGAAATATAGAATTTTTCTCATCTGATGATGAAACAGTCCATCACAGAAATATATATTTTACCATTCATTTTGTGTGTCCTACAAAACAGTGTTTTTTGATTCCAGTTCTGACTTACTGCAGTTACCTAAGTAAGACTAAAGCTAGGAACTGCTGCTTCTGACAGTAATAATGACTCTGATATTTAGTATGATTCAGCATATATGTTAAACTTATGATTACGTAGAACAGCTAAGCCATCAACTAGTTCAAAACATGAGGATATAAATATTCACCAAATAGAAAAAAAACCCACATTCTGAGTATGGAAATATTTTTCAACTTTCTCAGACTATTATTAACATTAAAAAGTACAAGCTAATTAATTGTTCCTGTGCAGAAAATTAATTATGTGCCTCTCTAAGCAAATGTTTCTAAGGAACAGAAATGCACTGAAGTGCCTATTAAAATTATAAACAAAAATCAAAAAGTCCTGCACATCTTGGATTAAGTTAAACCGGAGGCAAAAATATAAACTACTGAATATATTCTTGCTGTAAACTACTGGGCTAAAGGGCTTTCTGCAGTAGTATTCCATCTCTCTCAAAGGTTGGAGGTGTTTCGTGATATGTAAATAAGCAAATTTTCACTGGACCACAAAACTTTAACCTGGTTGTGCTACAACTTAGGTGTGTGCTCTAACCAACCACAAAGCCACTCTCTCTTTCTATGGATCAATGAATAATTAGTTATACAAAGTGGAACAGCTTCAACAGGAAAGGCTGTGGCCACACCTACACAGTAAACTTGCTATGCTCCACAGCCCTCCACTCCTATGGATGGACTGCCTCCAAAATGCTGGCACTTCAGACAGGTTAATTAACATGGCTGAGTGACAGTAAATCTTCCCACAAGCTAATTTGCTGACCCATGATTTAATAGAAACACATTTACACTGCTTTTGATTTATGAAATAGCCCATCCAGAACAGCGGGGTGTGTTTGAGAATCCCCCTTTGGAGCACTGCAAGCAGATTACAGAGACTAAGAAGGACAGAGCCTACAGTCTACAGACTAAGTGGGAGAAAGTGACCCCAGAATTGTCTATATCCCAGACTTTAGGACAAATTTAAGAGGTAGCAGATATGGAATCAAATCCCTCCACCAAATCAAGCAGAGAAGGCATTGTAGTGCCCAACAGACCACCACTGCATCCTGCCTCTGTCTTGTGCAAGAAAGGACTTATGTGGCTTAGGCACTTAACTCCAGAAGACAGTTCATGGATCTGAATCCTGAGTGGGAAGAGGTATATCCAACTGAGATAGATGTCTAAGTGTCTAAAGGTAAAGACTTAATATTGCTATCCTGTCATCAGCATTTCCTACTGGCTGACTTACACAGCTCCTAGGCAGCATGCTAACCTTTATAGTTTACATGAATAAGCCACTTACTTCTCTTCTGTACAGTAAGGAACCCCAGGGATCTAACTCAGGGCTTTAGAGTCCACTAGGTGGCAGGAAGCTTAAGAATACTCAAACTACTAAAAACTTGCCTGCCAGGGTCTGCTTCCAGTGTGATTCCAAACAAAACATGATACAACTATTCCTAAATACAAGACTAATGAAAAGTACCACATTTACTCAAATACAAGATGACCCTGAATTTAGGATGAGTCCCCAATAATGACACATGGAAAATGTATACATTTATTATAACTGTCCATGTATGAAATCTAATTATTGAAGGATCAATTTAAATTTGACATAGCACCCAACTACTGCAGTTACTGGGGAGGATGATAAGGGGGAAAGTAATGGGGCAGGAAGTGGAGGACAGGCAATAGGAGAGGTATTTTGTGGGCATGCGGTAGGGCAGATGAGAGGCAGTAATGGGACAAACATTGGGGGGCAGGCATCTGATGCCCCGCTGCCTTTCCCGTCACCACTTACTCCCTCATTTGTGTTTGCCTCTCTCTTCCTCCTAGCCTCAGGCTGCCATGATTCTGCCTTCCCCTCCTCCCTTTTCCATGCCACTTCTGCAACCTACAGCCTCAGGTCCCCACCACTTTCCTCCTGTCCCATCCCATTCCCCCACCCCCTGCAAAGTCTCTCCCCACTCTCTGCTGCTCAACCCCGCTCATTCTGTCCCTTACTCTGTTCTGTACCATCAGGCTCCATCCCTTCTGCAGCATGGGGCAAGGAGCATGGCTCCAGCCCACTCCATAGCAATGGTACAGAGCTAGTACTGTTGCTTCAGTCCAGCTCTATTGCAGTAGCAGCAGGGTGCTGGCACTGCTGCTGTGGGGTTTGGCTGCAATAGCAGAGCTGGCTCTGCACCACTGCTATAGGACCACATTGGAGCCATGGTCTGTACCCCAGGCTGTAGCAGGGTTGGAGTCTGCTGGTGCACAACAAAGATGAGGAGTGCAGCAGAGGGAGAAGTGGTGTGGGTGGCAGCTGTGGCTCTGGCCCCATCTCCAGCCTCAACCCCAGGTTGGCACCAGAGCTGCAGCAGCTGCCTGCTCCTCTGTTGTCATCCCCCACCTCCTGGCCTGCTGTCTTGTGCTTGATTTTAAGGTGAGGGGCTTTTCCCCTCATACTAAATGGGAAAAAAATCCTCATCTTCTAATTGAATAAATACAGTAGGCACTTTTGCCAATGCAAAAAAAGTAGTGAGGCCATGTTTTCAATCTCTCTAAGCACCTAGGAGCATATAATTTAGCAGACTGGCAGTTGTGGTGTCAGATACATCCCCAAAATATGCCCAAGTTTGATTTCGTTGTAAGTTATGGAAAAATATTCTTTGTACTTCCACAGCAGAACCTGTTTTACATTGTCCCTTAATTTGCAGAACATTTCACCAAAACTGTACGCCAAGGCTCCACACTGCATTATTCTGAAGCCAGTATTCAAAACTGGCCCTGTAGACAGGCATGGACAAAACAACTCTTCCTAGCTCTCTGGTCAAAATATCCTTCAATAGACAAAAGTGCAGCAGGCAAGATGACCAGAGTTCTGCTGTCACTTCCTCCACTGATTTGCATTCACAGTTGAATCTGAAGTCATATGCTTCTGGTAATATGGTTAAATGAACACAGATATTTACATACATTACTTAGCAATACAGGTTTAAATAAACTGTTCTCAATTACTTCTAATTGACCATGTTGACACATGCAGTTACAACTTTGTAAACAGATGCTGGGCTAGTGTCTACATGGGTAAGCATTACAGCTCAGTAATGCTGTGTGCACTCTGACTTGGGAGTAAAATTACCTGCATGCCTTACTGCGCAGTAACTAAGCTGATGTAAATTTGCTACTCGCATTATGCAGGTAGCAATTTTACACCCAACTTGGCATAAATCACCATAGTTACTGCACAGGATGGGCATGCACATGCAGACACACACCCATACTGTGCAGTAACTTTTGGTAGACGCATACACTGTGGAACAATCTAGAATTGTGGAACTGGCATCACATTTTTTCTCTGAACTGTAAATTGAAATTCCTAAATAAGCAATGACCTTAAAAAATTATCATTTCTAGGTGCTATGTGATACATGAAAATAGAGGTTCAAGATTTTGCTGAGTTGTAGGTATTACTAGAGAATAAAGTTTCATGATGATAGGTATAACTTACATTTCTTTTAAGCTATAGAGCAGTATGTAAATCCAAGCCTCTTATTGTATATTCAGTTCAGCTCAGTTGGAATAATTTTATTTGTTTTTAATGCTTAAACTTAAAGAAATCTAAAAGGCAAATTACTTTTGAAAGTCTGTACTGCTTGCAGAGGAAGATACTAATATATCTCAGGATGAATGCATTAGCAATGAAGCCACAGAATGCTTGCATCAGATTTGCCTGAAAGATTTCATGCTGTATTAAATAATTGGTTCCACAGAGCGAAGCAAAAATGTGGTGCTTTGCTAATGTCATAGGGAGTGCACACATTTGTGTGTACATTGAGAACATTTAAAAAGTTCTGTCCAGTTATGGATGTTACCAATTTCAGCAATATTTTCTGTATTTAAAACCACACTCCAGTATGTTCTTTTAAGGTGACTCCTATTTAAATATACATCAGTTTGGTCATACACTCTAAAGACTGAATCCTCAGATTTGTGAAATAATGTATGGAGGGGAGCTAAACAGCATTATAGAGGCAGGCAGAGGTCAGTTTAGCTTTAGAATACCTTGAGCAACATAAAGGCTGCTTTGAGTTTCGCTAGTAACTACCTTCCAAGTCTGCTGCCATGTCAGATCATAGTGTTCCAGCTATTCCTCCAAACAGCTCCTCTGGCACATCCCCTATGTATTCCCTAGAACGGGAGGCAGGAAAGGGAAAAAACAGCTAAGAATTGTTACAGCTGGATTTGGGCTGACTAAATGATCCCCATATCCCCCAGATCCCCCCAGAGGGGGAACTATAAAGTACCCTCTTAAGGTAATTGTAAGTCTATTCCAGGCAACTGGAGCTACATAATGAGGACTAAGGAGGCCAGATTATTTGTTCCTAAAAATGAAAATGCCTTGTGACATGTATTTAGTGTATCTTGTTGGCAATATAGGGTGATATTTTACAATTCCTTGATTAACAATAATTTCCCACCTAAGGTAATTTTAGCTGGGAGGGCAAAAATCCCTTCATTCTGGAAATATTTGCATAAAATAATAAATCTTGCTATCTGGCTGTCCTAATTTATACCTCAGGACTCAGTCCCCCATAGTAGACCTGGTGTAAGCTACTTTATTCCAGCTGATCCTGAAATTGTGTAGGGTGAGCAAAGGAAGGACACCAAAATTGACCCTCCATGTCTCTTTGATTTCCATACACCTGAAATGTGCTCTCTCTAGGTAGCCAAACACCCAGTTTTTCTTTTTTTTATTATTTAAAATATATTCCCTCCCCTTCCCCAAGCATTTCTGACTTTCTCTCTGCCCTCTCTATCCCTTATAAGTAATTACAAGTAGTACTAGGTAAACTAAAATAAGTTTTTTATACTCCTTTATAGTAACAAACCCCTTTTATACTGTAATAATGTTCTGTTATGTTTGAATTGATTTTTACTATTTTATATTGAATTTGTATGATTTAGGCCTATGACTGTGTGGTACTGGATTTGGCCGGGCTTCTGGCCTGCTTGACTTGGAAAACAGACAGGGACCAGAAATGCTGATACTGCTTATTTCAGTTATGTGTTCTGAGATAAAGGAATCCTGCATGCCTTGTTTTGTCTTGATATATTACCCTGTGCACAGATGTTTTATTTAAATAAACTGCCTGCATGTCTGTGTGTAATTTACTATCATTTTGTTTCTCTGAGGTCGTATTTTTTTCTTTTTATCTGTCTTAAGTATAAATATGCTTGAAAACTCAGAGAGTAGGAGGATTCCTTGTGAAACAAAAGAGTGGGTGATTCTCCTTGCTGTCTGGAATTCTCCCTGTGATCACAGTATAACCCTAATTAAAGAAAAGCTGGCTCTGTCAGTTCTGATTCAACCAGTACACAAAGTTTGATTTCTTCCACAACTATAAAGTAATGTCAAGTAATGTCGAGTTTCCATTTTGTATGCCAAACCTCCATCTTGTGTCTCCTACCCAGGTATAACCTAAGTTGTAACTGTGACTCATGTCTAACTAGTCTCATGTAAATTGGTTCCTGGATGAGTGGGAGTGAATGAGGGTGTTTGAGGTACAATGGTAGCAGGCCTCTATTGAATGATCAACTTCATGACTGGACCATCAAGTCAATGACCAGACCATTGCCTTACATTGACCCACCCAGGAACCACAGACCTCACCCAGGATCAGAGAGAAGACCCACCATTTGAAAGATAAAGCACCTACAGGAACCCAACATTTGGAAGACAAAGACCTTACTGAAAACAGCATCCCAACCATTGTGTCCCACCAGACAATGAGGACACCTGGATCTGCAGGTGTGCATCTGAGAAGGGCTGTCCTTCCCATGAAAGGGGTGGTAGAGTGTGATCTCTTTGAGATGCCTTCTTCATCTGGACCAGCACTACGTCACTCCACCTAGCCACCCAGAGGCCCTGCTGGCTACCCCTATGGACAACACCTTGCTGCAGAAGATCCTGACTGTCCATTGAGGATCAACTCACAACCCAGGATAGATAGCTATCACCCACCTTCCTTCTGCAAGCAAAGGAGCTGAGCTCTGTCCCCACACACTTAACTCCAATCCCTCCACCAAGCCTTTTCTTTCCTGCTGCTATTGTGTGGTGTGTGGTGTGTGTGAGAGTGTCTGTATGTGTACATAGATACCAATAATTTCATGGGGCTGTATATAATGTGCTGCCTAGTTAATAAAACTGTTACTTTGAAACCCTGAGGTGAGTTTTTGTCTTATTGACTTCCAGACCCTCCTCCTTGATTTCCCAGATTTCTCCCTCAGTTCTTTCTGCCTCATTTCCAGCCCTGATCTCCCAGCTTTCTGCCCCTCCTGTCAGCCCCAACCACCCAGGTTTCTGCCTCTCTGTTTCCTGGCTGTTTCCTCTTTGCCACCACTTATCTGCCTCCAATCTCCCAGATTTTTGCCTTTCCCTTTCCAGCCCTGTTCTCCCAGCTTTCTGCCCCTCCTTTAAGCCCCAGTCTACCAGTTTTCTGTCTCTCTGGTTTCTGGCTGTCTCCTCCTTGCCACTGGGCTTTTTCCCTCACCTTCACCCTGGCACCAGATGATCCCAACTAACCCCAAAGTCACCTTGATTTCAAGTAACCTGGAGCACCAAGTTACCCCAAACACCCCCTAGTGTTAACACACAGCCACAAAAGTGCATGTTTGTGTGTTTGTCTATATGCATATAATTGTGTATGTACCCATAGAGTGTTTGTGCAGTTCATGCATGTATGTATATATAATTTTGTATCATGCCCTTCAGTCTAACAGTGCAATGTTGAGATCCTGAGTGTTGATATGGTGCATGTCAAGTCAACAGGTATATGAACTCATTATAATCTAACTAGTTCCACACATTCTTGGACCACCTTATATAGTAATGGGGCTTGATAAAGTGTTTATGTTAATTATTTTTGTCTATATAAAAGGTATTGTCATTGAGTTAATCAGCAGATGGCATTTGATTTAACTAATTCTACCAGTATAGATGTAGAAGCCTTTTTTTTTCCAATTTTTTTACATTGTTCAAAATTAACCATTTAAATATTAAAACATTTATCTTGCATAAAACACTTTAAGATCTATGTCAGAATAATAGCCTTCTAGATATTCAAGATACACTTTTAAAGGCTTTTAATTTAATTCAGTTATACTGCAGGCCTTGCATTTCTTGTTTCCAAGTAGTTATGATTGTCACAAGCACTGAAGTAATTCCCCACCCCCATAACCTAAACCACAGTGAAAATAATTGTTTTGTGATTTTCAATGTATAGTACAGAATTACTTCATAAGTTTATATAAGCATTTATAATCTGTGGTTAAGCATATACTTAAGTCAGAGTTTAATCTGAAAACCTTTTTAACAATATTTCAATAAACCCCGGTTCTGATCTCACAGATTGTATAAATTAGTGTAATTCATCTTAAGTCAGTGAAAACCAATGAATAAATCACTATATTGATTTATCCTATCTGAGTATCTAGTCCACTGTCCTCAAGGAACCCAAATAAAGTAAATCAAACATTAATTCTTCTATCCTACCATTAAAATATTAGGGGAGGAATGAGACTGCACCTGTGCCTTTTCTCTCTAGCTCTTAATAAATACAGGTGTTAACCTTGAAATTTCAGACAAAGAGCATACTGTTTCTCTGGATGGTCACTTCTGGACATATGTCTGGATGCTGATTAACCTGCTGTTAAAAGAGTTGATTACAGAAGTTAAACACAAGGAAAAAAATCAAGACCTACACTCCATTAAATGATACAAAGACAGCTCCAGAGAGAATAGTGGGAAAGTTGCCAAAGAAGTAATGAGAAGTATGTTAACTGGTATCCTGCCAGTGAGAATAACACGAAGGGAGAAAAAACCTGAGGGAAAAAAGGAATTTGAAGCTGAGGGTTAGAAAATAAAAAGTATCAGCCTTAGGGGACACTTCTTTCAGGAAAAGAAGGGGACTTAAATGGACACTTAAAAGGGGTGTATCACTGTGAAGGATCCAGAAAAAAAAAAAGGTGTGGTGGGGGAGCTATTCATAGACAGGGAGGAGAAGGGGGAAACACTTGAGAAAATTGCAAAAATAAATAACTGACAGTTTTTGAAACAAGGAGAACAATTATAGCTAAGTGTTCTCTCTGAGACATTGTTGATTAAAAAAATGCTTGGCTCACATGTTCCTGATATGCCTAAAATACTTCTGTAATATATGAACCTCTTGAAGCCCCAACAGAGCCTGCTGAGTTGGCAGCTCCCATAGGCAACACAGGCTCTACTGTAGCTACCGCTACTCCATTCTGAGGGGGACTGATGGGGTAATCTGCTGCTCTGACCCCTTAGCCTGGGAAGTTTGCTGCTTCCCAGGAGCCCATATCTGAGACATTGTGGAGAAGATCCCTAAGTTCCTATGGCCCACTGACCACTATCCTATGCTTCTTATCCATGTGGTCACCAATGACACAGCTCAGAGTGCTCCCAGCCAGGTCATGAAATGCTACAGGGATTTGGGAGTGGGGCTAAAGGGTGTGGAGCTGGAGGTGATGTATTCTTCGATCCTCCTGGTCTCAGGCTACGGGCTGAGGAGGCAGAGGAGGGTCAGGTAGTAAACCAAAGACTGCAGTGCTGGTGTCATCAGGAAGGGTTTGGCTTCCATGACCACAGTCCAGTCTTTGGTGACAGAGGCAGTGAGCTGCTGGGAAGGGATGGCCTCCACCTCTCTCCACTGGGGAGGAGGCTCTTCTCACCCAGACTGGCTGACCTGCTTCACCGGGCTTTAAACTGAGCCTTCTGGGGGATGGGAGAACTACTGCCACTGCTGGCCTGCTCAGCAACCCTTGCAAAGCCAGCAGGTCAAGGCATTGAAGGCAAACCACTCCTGCCCCAGTCCTGGAACAAACTGTAAGCAAGGCAAGGGCCTCCAAGTGGACACTTGCATGCCTGTATATAAATGCCAGGAGCTTGGGGAATAATCAGGAGGAACTTGTCCTCCTGCTAAATGCAAATAACTATTATGTCATAGGGATAACAGAGACCTGGTGGGACTAAACTCATGACTGGGCCACAGGAATAGATGGCTATACCCTGTACAGGAGGGATCAAGTGGACAAAAGGGGCAGGGGTGTAGCTCCCTATGTCAAGGAAAGCTATGAGTCCCTGCAAGCCAATATTGGCAACCACAGTGAAAGACTTAAGACTCTCTGGGTTAAAATCCATGGGGAACATGGCACAGGGGATACTATGTTGGGAGTCTACTATAGACCCCCTACCCAGGATCAAGACCTTGCCTGGTAGTCTGCCAGGGAATTGGCTGAGATCATGCACTCCCAGTGTATGGTTGTCATGGGAGACTTTAATTACCCAGATGTCTCATGGAAGGAGCACTCAGCCAAATCTGAGTGGTCGCAAAGCTTTCTTACATGCATGGATGACCTCTCTCTGATGCAGGAAGTCTATGGGCTGATGAGAGGTAAAGTGCCATTCAACTTGGTACTGGCAACTGGGGATGACCTAATCAGTGACCTAATGATCAGAGGGAACCTCAGTGACAGTCACCATGAGCTGATCACCCCCACCACCTGCCATAAAGCTGGCAAGTCAGTCAGTAATACAGAAGTCCTTGACCTCAGGAAAGCTGACTTTGACACGCTAAGGAGGCTTGTCAGTGAGGCCCTAAAGGGCCACAACCTAAAGGGGAGGGGAGTTCAGGATAAGTGGTTGCTCCTCAAGGGAGCAGTCCAGGATGCTCAAGTAAAGTCTACCCTGTCTCGAAGGAAAGGCAGCAAAAGGGTTTGTTTCGGGTAGGTCTTGTTTGACCAATCTCATTTCCTTCTATGACCAGGTGACCTATCACCTGGACCAGGGAGAAGAGATTGATGTCATATATCTTGACTTCAAAAAAGCTTTTGATCTGGTATCCCATGATCACCTCTTGGCCAAACTGCCCAGTTGTGGCCTTGGCTCCACCATGATCCACTGGCTGGGAAATTGGCTCCGTGGTCGGACCCAGAGGGTTGTAATTGATGGCAGTCACTCACCGTGGTGCCCTGTGACCAGTGGGGTCCCTCAAGGCTCTGTCCTTGGACCCATACTTTTCAACACCTTCATTAATGATGTGGACATTGGAGTCAGGAGTGGACTAGCCAAGTTCGCCGATGACACCAAACTTTGGGGCAAAGCATCCACGCCAGAAGATAGGCGGGTGATCCAGGCTGACCTGGACAAGCTCAGCAAATGGGCAGATGAGAACCTGATGGTGTTTAACACCGAAAAATGCAAGGTTCTCCACCTTGGGAGGAAAAACCTGCAGCATCCTTATAGGCTCGGCAGTGCTACGTTGGATAGCACTACAGAAGAAAGAGACTTGGGGGTCATCATTGACCACAAGATGAACATGAGCCTGCAATGCGATGCTGCAGCTAATAAAGCGACCAAAACGCTGGCTTGCATCCATAGATGCTTCTCGAACAAATCCCGGGACATTATTCTCCCCTTATACTTGGCCTTGGTGAGGCCACAGCTGGAGTACTGCGTCCAGTTTTGGGCTCCACAATTCAAAAAGGATGTGGAGAAGCTTGAGAGAGTCCAGAGGAGAGCCACGCGCATGATCAGAGGTCAGGAAAACAGATCTTACAATGATAGTCTGAGAGGCATGGGACTCTTTAGCCTGGAAAAGCGCAGGCTCAGGGGTGATCTGATGGCCACCTATAAGTTTATCAGGGGTGACCACCAGGATCTAGGGGAACGTTTGTTCACCAGAGGACCCCAAGGGATGACTAGGTCGAACTGTCACAAACTCCAGCAAGACTGTTTCAGGCTGGACATAAGGAAGAATTTCTTTACTGTCCAAGCCCCCAAGGTCTGGAACAGTCTGCCAGCAGAGGTGGTTCAAGCACCTACATTGAACACCTTCAAGATGCTTATCTTGCTGGGATCCTATGACCCCATCTGACTTCCTGCCCTTTGGGCAGGGGGCTGGACTCGATGATCTCCTGAGGTCCCTTCCAGCCCTGATGTCTATGAAATCTATGAAAAGGGCACAGCACCCTCCTTGGCTCTCCAGGGAACTAGCAGACCTCCTAAGGCTAAAAAGAAAAGCCTACAAAGGATGAAGGATGGGATTCCTCTCCAAGGAGGATTATTCTGCACTGATCCAGTCCTGCAGAATGCAAACCAGGAAAGGCAAAGCTGTGATGGAACTCCAGACAGCTACACATATCAAAGACAATAAAAAGTCCTTTTTTAGATACGTGGTGAGCTGGAGGAAAAGCAAGGGCAACATTGGACCCCTGCTAAACCAGTTGGGACAACTGACAACCAATGCCCATGAAAAACCAAACTTGCTAAATGGGTACTTTGCATCAGTTTTTCACCAGTCCCACAGGACAGCCCTGCCCACTGTGGGTCCGGGAGGCCTAGGTGAGGGAGATTCCTTACCCTACATTGAAGCTGACCTCATGAAGGAACACCTTGACAGGCTGGATACCTTCAAATCAGCTGGTCCTGATGGTTTACACCCTAAGGTACTCAAGGAGCTGGCTAGCATCATAGCTCAACCTCTGCCAGGGATCTTTGAGAACTCCTGGTGCTCTGGTGAAGTGCTCAAAGATTGGAAGAAGCCCATATGTGGTGCGGATCTTCATGAAACCGAGGAAAGTAGATACGTCAAACTACAGACCCATCAGCCTGATCTCTATCCTGGTGAAGGTCTTGGAAAAGATTATCAAAGAGGCTATCCTTAACAGACTGGCTGATGGCAATATCCTGAGGGATACCCAGCATGGGTTTGTTGCAGGTAGGTCTTGCTTGTCCAATCTCATTTCCTCTTATGACCAAGTGACCAATCACCTGGACAAAGGGGAAGATATTGATGTATATCTTGACTTTAAAAAAGCCTTTGATCTGGTATCCCATGGTCACTTCTTGGTTAAACTGGCTAACTGTGGCCTTGACCTCACCACAATCCACTGGCTGGGGAATTGGCTCCGTGGTAGTACCCAGAGGGTGGTGGTTGACAGAATTCAGTCACTGTGGTGCGTAGTGACGAGTGGGTTCCCTCAAGGCTCTGTCCTAGGGCCTATACTTATAATCATCTTCATCAATGATTTAGACATTGGTGTCCGAAGTGGGCTGGCCAAGTTCATGGATGACACCAAACTCTGGAGTAAAACATCCACACCTGAGGATAGGAGGGTGATCCAGGCAGATCTCGACAGGCTCATGAAATGGGAGGATGAGAACCTGATGATGTTTAACACCCAAAAATGCAAGGTTCTCCACCTTGGGAGGAAAAGCCTGCAGCATCCTTATAGGCTTAGCAGTGCTACACTGGTTAGCACTACAGATGAAAGGGACTTGGGGGTCATGATTGACCACAAGATGAATGTCACAGGGCGGGGACCCAGGAGCGGCCGTGATCTCCCCTGGCGCCCCTACCATGCCAAGTTGCCGGTCTAGCACCCTCTTTCTCACCCGCCATGACTTTGCTGTTTCTCTAAGATTAATGGGAGGCTGCCTTACTTGGCCCCTTGGACCCAGTGCTCTTACTCTACCGGTCCCAGCTCTGTACCCGATGAATTTGGTGCCCTAACCCTATGGGCGTCGCATGCCTCCTACCTCCCCTGTAGCACGCCCCAAGCCTCGCAGTTCTTCCGGACATTGTCTTGCCTATATACTTTCCCTAGAGATCCTGCTAAAGACCTCCGCCCTAATATCCACTTTTACTGGGCTCAATCCATTCACTCTCCATACGCGCCCTCCCCTGGGGCTTCTCTCCATACGTGCCCTCCCCTGGGGCTTCTCTCCATACGCGCCCCTCACCCTCACCGGGCTCCTCAATGGGCTTGCTCTCCTCTCGGGGCTTCTCTCTCTGGGACTCCCCTTGGTGGCTTGCCCTCTCCAGGCTTTCACCCATGCGTCCGCCCTCACTGGGCTCTTACCCATGCACTCGCCTTCACCAGGCTTGCCTCTGGGACTTCCCTATGTACCTTGTCCTCTCCAGGCTCTTACCCACACATCCGCCATCACCGGGCTCTTACCCGTGCGGTCGCCTGTACTTGGGCTTCTCAATGGGTTTGCCCCCCCTGGGGCTTTTCCCTTAGGGGCTGTGCCCCACTGGGGCCCGTCTCCTGTTGCCCGTACTCGGGCCTTGTCTGTCCGCATTCCCCATGGCCTTGTATACTCATGCTCTCTCTGGGGCCTATGCTCGTGCCTCTTGCACTCGACCTCACTGGGGCCTCTGTCTCGCGCTTCCCGCAGTAAGTTCCCCACACTGGGGTTTCGTCACCCGCGCTTCCCCCAGTAGGTTCCTCACACTGGGGTTTTGTCGCCCGCGCTTCCTGCGGTTGGGGCTCAGGTGGCGTGTAGCTGTGCCTGGCCCCCTTGACCCTCCTCGCGGGTCCTATGCCCTACTCGGGCTTCTTAGTTATTGTCCAACACCAGGCTGGGGTCCACACTGCCCCAAACACAGTGCCACCCCGGCGCCACACTGCTGTGCCTTCCCTCTGGCACCCAAATACTGTGCCCTCTCAGGGTTTCTCTCAATTGGGGCTCAGGTGACCTAAGCCTTACCTGGGCCCAGACCCTTCTCTGGGTCTTGCCCAGCTGGGCCCTCTCCAATACTGCCCCACTGGGGCCAGGGTTAGGACACCCCGAAACACTGCACCCTCCATGGTGCCAGGAACACCCCACATAACTGGGGAGCCCCTAAGGAGGCCTCCACCATCCCCTTATAGCCTCACCCAGTCCTCCGGTGTTACACAAACATCACAACAACAAACATAAAGCCATGAGCCCACCGGCTGTAACACAAAATCAGCCTACCGGCTATAACATTCTGCGCCACCCTGGCTCTCTGTCAAGCTTCCATGATAGAGGCCTCTCCATCCCATCAACACGCGGATGCTCATGCACTCAGGCAGCTCTGCCTTGCTCTGCTCCGCAGCAGAGCTCCTGCTTCTCAGCCTGTCAGAGGGGAACTGACTCTGGCCTCGGCCTGGCTGTTTATAAAGGCCAGGCCCTGACGCCTTTCGGTCAGCTGACCCACTCAGTTGCCTCGGCAACCCCCGGCTGTGTTGCCCTGCTGACTGACAGCTAAGTCAGCACTCTCCGATTCCAGTAGCAAGCACCCTAGTGCCCTACTACACATCTCTCCCTTCCGGGGTTGAGCCTCCTTAGGAGCGGGGCACGGGAGTGCCCCGCAACAATGAACTTGAGCCTTCAATGTGATGCTGCGGGTAGTAAAGCAAGCAAAATGCTGGCTTGCATCCATAGATGCTTCTCAAGCAAATCTTGGAACATCATTCTCCCATTGTACTCAGCCTTCGTGAGGTCACAGCTGGAGTACTGCATCGAGTTTTGGGCTCCACAGTTCAAAAAGTATGTGGAGAAGCTTGAGAGAGTGCAGAGAAGAGCCACACGCATGATCAGAGGTCTAGAAAACAGACCTTATGAACAGAAGCTGAGAGCCATGGGAATCTTCAGCCTGGAAAAGCGCAGTGTCACAGGGAGGAATCAAGGGACAGACCTCAAGGGGACAGGGAGGAACCCTGGGGTCCAGAATGCACCAGGGAAGGCAAGAGAAGAGAAAAGAAAATAGAAAATCCTTTACTTATAGCCAGAGCTACGGTGAAGCCGGAAATCGTGGCAGGACCTGCGTGGCTCATCAGCCACATTTTTTTAAAGCTGCAGCCAGCTGAGGATAGGAGCGGCAGGCGCCGGATGGGTAATATAAATGGAGCCATGAGAGAGAGAGAGGGGGAGAGACCCGGAAGGTCGCCAACAGGGAATGCATCCCCAGAACCCCTACTGGGGGTAAGAGGAGGTAGGACTGCCTCTCACTGGGCTGAAGACCGCTTTGAAGTCCATCGTGGGGAAGACGCTGGCGACGACACTGAGAAAGGAGAGGAAGATGCACCACAGATGGACAGAGGATTCGGATGGGAAGACCGAAGCAAGCAGGAGGAGAGAGACTACGAGAGTTACCCCCAAGCAGCCAGGTAGATCAGCAGAGCTAGAGACATCTCACTAGATGCACTAGATGGGACCAGTGCGAGCTCAGGAAGGCTCAAGGAGAGATCCCAGGCAGGGAACGAAGAGCCTAAGCAGTGAGAGGGGCTGCAGTAAATGGGCTCCAGCTGTGTAGAGCCACCCGGTGGGGGACGTGGGGAAGACGTGACCACTGAGGGTCTGGCAAACCCACAGGCTGGAGGAAGAATGGAGGGGAGAACGTGGTAGCTGGCAGGCTAGTGCGTACCTAGGGCAGGGCCAGTTAGGAGCTTTAGGGGCCTGGGCCTATTGGTGTAGAATGGTCTGGGAGGTCAGGGATTAAGAGGCCAGTTGGGCCCATTCTATATAGCCTGTGAGCCTCTCTGGTATTGATATTGGGGGGTTTTGTTGTCTTTTTCTGTTTCCTGCTTTTGGAGGGGTTGTGAGGTATAGCATAGAGAGCCCCAGTGTTGGCTCAATCAAAAGGGGATGTAGTCCCAAGGGAAGCTAGATGGTAGCGAGACCCTGTGTGTAGAGTACAGATTGGGTCCAGGGGTCCCATAGTACGTCTCTACAGGAGAACATGGGGCACCAACAGTCGAAGGTCTGGCCACAAGACATCAGCAACTTGTCGAGGCTGGTATCAGGGCGAGGTATAGGGCAGGTGGAGCCTCATGGAAGATTTCCACTCAGAGGTCCCCAGTAGTCAGATCCCACCACTGGAGTAAGATACAAAGTCGTGGCAGGAGAGATTGGGAAGGAGATTACCCAGGGGAGTGACATCCGCTCAGCAGGACCACAGAGACGTATCGACGGACAACCCTATACATCCAAAGCTGCGCAGCACATGACCGGATGATTGAAGCCCGATGGGTGCACACAGGCTCAGGTGCTACCTTTTGGCCACCTATAAGTTTATCAGGAGTGTTCACCAAGATCTGGGGAAACATCTATTCACCAGAGCACCCCAAAGGATGACAAGATCGAATGGTCACAAACTCTGCTGTGACCAACTGAGGCTGGGCATAAGGAGGAACTTCTTTACTGTTGGAGTCCACGAGATGTGGAATAGACTGCCACCAGATGTGGTTCAAGCACCCATTTTGAACACCTTCAAGACACATTTGGATGTTTATCTTGCTGGGATCCAATGATCCCTGCTGACTTCATGCCCCGGAGGCAGGGGGATGGACTCGATGATCCTTCGGGGTCTCTTCCAGCCCGGATGTCTATGAAATCTGTGAAATCTATGAATATATCTAAGTGACTCTGATTCTTGATTATACATCTCTCATCTTGTTTTTAAATCTAATTAGTAACCCCCAATCTCTGCTTAATACACACAATAGTGCAAAATATCCAAGACTGTATACCTGTACATTGCAGGTGCCCATGTGTATCTCTGGCTGCTGTTTCCACTTTCACTGCCTTTAAGTGCTATTTTCTCCTGTCTTTCATACCAGCTTGTAGGCTCCCTGTAGCTAAAAGCAAATCTGATGGTCAGTTCCATTTGCTTAGATCATGGAGCTGCATCAACAGCAACACAGAGGGGAACAGAGTTTAAACTTGAAAGCAGCATAAGGAAGAAAACTGTTGCAGAGAAAGAGATAAACAGACTGAATGTATATTACAAACAATTCTTTGCAATGCACATGTGATGCCTTCTGTATTTTTAAAATTCTTTTATTTTCAGCCTTTTCTTTGCCTTCCTCTTCCTTCTACACTACTTTCATATAAAAGCCATCTTCACATAACATTTTTTTAATTTTGTTTCCTCTTTCTCTTATGCTAAACACTTCTATTTTTTTCCCATACATCTTGGTTTTAAAAGTTTCTTGATTCTGCCTTTCTTGCTTCTTACATTCATCAGCAATCCCCAGCAGTTTACTATCATTCTCAAAAATCACCTTCTTTTTTTGCCCTTAGGAATATTAAGCCTTCATAGCCATAGACTCTATAATGTCAATAGCCCCAACTGTTATTGGAGGTCTTTGTAAAGAGCAACAGTCAGAATCCCAGGAGGCCTGTCCTTTCCTGACTCAACAAAAACACAAAATGTGCTCTACATATTGGAGATTGCAGAGTGCCATGCACAGCAGCAGAAGACTGAAGCAGGTCTCCACAACTAGCTTAGTTATGAAAGAAGATTGAAGTATCGGAGAAGTTTATGGAGGGGTTAGAAAAAGAGGAGTTCCTCCAGTCCAGTTAGAGGGTGTAATGTATAGAGTTAGGCTTGCTGTTGTTAGGTTAGATAATAGAATGGGAGGGTGTTTGCCTTTTCTCAAGCTTCTGGGCTTTGTTGGTTGCCATATGGGGCTAGGAAAGATTCTTTTTCCCTCTTGCTGCTGCAGTGTCGGGTTTTGTTTTTTGTTTTTTGGGGGTTTTTTTTGTCTTCCTCAGATGCATTAGGTGTTGGCTTCCATCAAGGGTGGAGATTTGACTGAGGGTGTGTCTATACATGCATATTAATGAGATGCAATGAATTCCAGTTCAAATTTATTGTTCTGGGCACACTATTTATACATGCACTTGGGACTGCAGTATGCTGGCTGGGGCATAAGAGAACTTTAGGGGTTAGCTGGCAGGCAGTCCCTACACTGAAGCACCCTTGTGCCCCAGCCATCCGGGGCAGTGTCTACATGTGTGCTGCTGCAGATTAAAAAACACTGTAGCAGGATAGTAAATACAAGTAGTATCCTGCTGCAAATAAATTAATTTGCTCCAGTCTAATATGGGCACATGTGTAGCTGCATGATGTTTACTGCACAGCTAATTAGTCAACTGCACAGTAAACATCTCATGTAAACATTCCCTGGATATGCCAATGCTCCCACTGGAACTAAAATCTGGAATTTCCTGGTTAGAGGGTCTTGCCCCTCCATTTATGGTCGACCAATGACCACATTTGGGATCAGGAAGGAATTCCCACCCACCCCCCACCCCGGTCAGATTGCTATAGACTGTGGGTATTTTTGCATTCCTCTGTGGCAGGCTGGGTGGGGTGGGGAGAGGTATGGAGATATGGCCCTCTTCCTTGGCTCTTGATTGCATTTTAACAACACTCAGAGTGGCAGAACACTAACAGCTCTTGCCCTCCTGCTTTACCTGTGGTAGATTAGTGTTAGGATGACCATACATCCAGATTTTCCCAGATAAGTCCTCTTTTTTGACCCCCAGTCCTTGTGTCTGCACAGTTTTTTAAAATAACAGCAAATGTCCAGGTTTTTGCTTTGCCTCCATTTTCCCCAGGTTCAAGCAGCTTGGACACTTGGGGCTGGGAGCAACAGGCAAGGTGATTGGCTGTTGGGGGTCACTTGCTCTGCATGTGGGCCCCAGAAAGAGTGTGTGTGCATGTGTCTGTGTGTGTGGGCAGTAGGGCTGGAAGGACAAGGTTCTGTGGTTGGGAGTGAGAGGCAACAACAGGCTGGGGGGGGACATGGCTGTGGGTTGGGAGTGAGGGTCTGAGTTGCAGCATGATTGGGTCTGGATCTTTGACTCCGGGGTTTTGGAGCTGTGTCCAGATCTTGAGGTCCTGGGTCATCTTTATGTCCTAAGTCATCTTTTGGCTTCCCAATATCTCCCTGGAATGCAAGGTAGGGTTGGGGAGAGTGAGTTTGGGAGAGAGGTTGGGGTTTCTTGGCCCAAAGTGGCCAAGGAGTTGGATTTGTTCTGCACTTGGTTGATGCAGTGGAGCACAGCCTAAGTGCCAGAACATCACTGTACAGGATTCGGGGAGGAAGAAATGCATGCCAGGATGCTGGAGGACAGTGGGAGGCATTTCTATTGGGAAAATGTATAAAAGTTCATTAACCCACTTTCACCCATATTGGACTAGACTTCTACCTCATCAGATTAGGATTAAAGGTCCAATGTGCGCACATTTTTTAGACTAGATTAAGTGCTGTGAATGGTTGTAGACCTAGCATTTCTACCATCCAAAAATACAAAACTATTGATAGAAATGTAATGCTTGTATGCACCCTTAGAAACTACAAAAATTCATAAGCTTTTATAGGCAATTGCTTACTTAGTCGGATGCTATGAATTTATATGAATAGCTTACTATGAATTGATATAATCTGAGAAACCAGGCTGCTGCCTATGAAAGTTTGTGCATTTCTGGACAAGTCACTCTCTAAGATGCTGTCCTGCCCTGCCTTTTTCATTATTAGTGTTGGAATCTGAAGAAATCTGATTTATCACAAATAAAGATGTTACAGTAACAAACAAGAAGGATTTTTACTCCCTGTCACTGTACCTCAACTCTATCTGGAAGGATCACCTCTCAAATGATATAGTAGTTCAGCCTCACACTCATTCAATTCTTGGTCTTTCAACTATGATAGCCAGCAATATTGTTAATTATCACTGATCATGATGATAGCTTTTGCTTGAAGTTGAAAAGGAACTGTATTCTACTACCAATACCCTGAAATACTTAGAGTCCAGACTGAGAATTTTAATTACACTATAGTATTTCATTTGAATTAAAAAAAAAAAAAAAGCGGAGAGGGGTAACCATTACTTTGGCTTTCTGATAAGAGTTCCCAATTAATCTTTTTGCCATTACTAAATATGCTTCTTAATTGCTCAGAAATCAAATTACATTAATGCTACCATTAACTATTGAAATTTGGCACATATACCATTAACTGATGAAGTATCATTTAAATTAAATTTTGTTATTTTTTTCTATTGAAATTAATGCACAGGAAATGGACATGCCAGACTTGAAAGATAATATTTCTTTTGGTGAGAAAGAACAGTGAATATAAGTGTTCCATCAACAGAATAAAAAGGAAACACTTTACTGCAGGTAAAAGGGAAATGCATAGTTGACCTTTCATTCTTTAAGATAAATGTAGACAAGTTAGAAAAAAAACACAACAGGCTGTCATTTTTTTACTTGCTTAAAGATTGATTTTGATATTTAACTTGGGCATTTGTGTCTGAAATTTTTATTTACCCCTATGCTGTTTTTATTATTTATATTGTAGTAGTACCCAGTAGGGCTGTGCAAAGCTTCATATCATGATTCAGATTTGGAGATGATTTGGATGATTTGGAGGCTGAATATATGAATCCAAATTGAATTGCTTGAAGCTTTAGACTTTTTGATTTGATTCAGAGGTTCTGAATCGATTCAGAAAAGATTTGGCGATTTGGCCATAGGGCATAATGGGCCATAGGCAATAGGGTATAATCAATGAAATATCTATAACTTTTTTTTTCTTTAGGCTGGTTAAGATTAAACATGCAGGGATGATAGCCTCTGCTGAGAGCATGATGTGTGCCAAGTTTCAAGGAGATAGATTCAGGGGTTTCTGGAAAACTGCACCTCAAACAGATGACAAGCATAACTCATGGCATAGGTGACACTGTGTGTGTGTTAAGCCACAGTGGGGTGAAATCTGCAGGCCTCCTAGCCCCTGCTGAGGCCACAAAGCCTTCCACCTTTCAAGGAGATAGGTGCAGGGGGAGTCTGGGTTCTGGGACCCTGCACCTCTAACTGCATTGGGGGGCCCAGTGGGCATGACCTGAGACGGTAGGGAGTGCTGTCTTGGGTAGCATCTTGTTTTCCAAAAGCAGTGGTTCATAGCAGGTTTCAATAAATGTCTCTCTAGGGGGTGGGGAATTTTAATTACAGCTGTTTCCAGACAGCCACTCTAATTGAAATGGCACAGCTTCATGCTTAGCCAGCGTCCCATGTTTCAAAATGGTTGTGGGGGTGCTTGTTCGAGTTTTACTTAAAGCACCCCCATTGCCATTTCCAAACATGAAACTGAATACACATGATGCTGAGGCACTCTGAAGTGTTCTAATTAGAATGCTTTGTTAGACCCCAACTCCATGCGGTGCCCAACAACTAGGGAGATGATGATTCAATTGCCCATGGATCCTGTTACTCATTAGCCAGAGGAAGCAGGGAGCAAACACCAGCACACATTGCTTGCAACAGCTTTGTTCAGAATGGAGACAACTTCAAGACAGCTCCCTCACAGACACCCAGTCTATGAACACAGGGAGCAGCAGTGAACAATAGTTTTTTTCTACATTTTTACACTTTGGTTCATGCTTATTAGCATTTATTCCACCTCTATGCCTCCTTCTTTTGAATTCATTTCTCCTCCCCTTTCAAGCTCTGCCTCTGTTTACTGTCTGCTTCATTTGCATGGAATTGCCTATGCATTTAATTTGTTTACATGCCTCTCTGCTAAGAGTGCATGCATGAGGCCATAAACTAGGGTACTCTCAGTCAATCACTGGTTCTTTCTATTTCTTTGGTGACTTCAGCCCCATCTCCAAGGCCTTGCTTCTGTTTTATCTCCTGACAATAGCTGTTGGGCTGCATCTTGTTCTTCTTACACTATGGGCTCTAAAACTAGAACTTTGTTTAGAAAACTGCTTGCCTAAGGATTTGCAAGGTCATTTTTAATACATTGTTCTGCCTTGTGACCAGCATCTCTGCTGAAACACAGGAAAAAAACTTTGCATTCAGCTGCAAATCCAGTGCTCCCCAAAATCCAAATTATTGTCACCCTAACACACTCTAGCAAACTCAATTATTTGAGGCCCCAACATATTCTAATTTGAATGCATCGGAGCACATGTATAGGCACCCTAAATGTCTATTTTAGAGGTAATCCTTTTTACTTTGGCTCAAAGGAACAGTTTTCATGAATGTTCCTCCCAGAAAACTTATTTGTAAGTAGAATTTGATTATTTCACTTAACTTAACTTCCACTTAATTTAACTTATTTCACTTAACTTTCTGAGAATAAAAAGTATGGTTAAAAGAATTGGTTGATCACCAACCTCTGTGACAGGTTGGTGTATCATGTGACAGAGTAATAATTCTGTCAGGTCCTTGATTCTTTGCCCCCATGCAGTGCAGTAGCTCATAATAGCTGGTCATATGATCTATCTGCCTGCATGTAACTTACTTATGTTATATTAAGATTGGTAGGAGGACTGTACCTAAGATTGTAATTATGCTGACCAAGTGAGATCCTCTTCCATTTATTTCCATGTGAAGAGTGCTTGATGAGTATAAACAAGGAGAGTGGTCCTGCACCTGGCACCTCTGGTTGACATAAGCTGTATAGTCAGTATTATGTTTTTGGCATATGGTACATTTCATTTAGTTCAAAGCACCTGAAAGACTAGTGATCTGCCACTTGCTTAAAATTGCTTAGAGAAATGAAGAAGCTAATGGATGCACAACACAGCTAGTAAAAAATTATTGTATGGTCTGGGTATCCTCATTACACATTTCTGGATAGAAGTTCAGACGGAGTTCACAGTTAGACCATTGAAATATCAGTTAATATTTTATAAATAGAGGATATACCCTTATCAGTGGAGCTTCCCACAGTCCCAGGCACTGGCTGCATAGAACCATTTGTAGGACCAGGGTCAGGTTTACTATTTATAGAAATTCTAACTAAAGACTACCAAAAAAAAAAACATCTCCCAAATGCAAAAAAGCCCTTGCTCACCTAACAACTACCTTTTTGTAGTGAGTCATTTTTGTAATGAAGTTTTGCTCTTACCTATCTTTTTCATGTCCTGTTCTTATTAAAAGGAATTTATAAATTGTTTTGAAATATTAATTCCAGGTATGCTTACCAGTAAGGTTTTTTGTTTTTTTTAATTTAAGATCTTATGGCCATGGGAGTGCATACTCCATGCTTAGTTGAGAGGTGGTATCAAGTAGGGCTCCCCTGGGGGTCTGTCTTGATTCCAGTACTGTTTAATATTTTCATTGATGATTTGGAAGATAGAATTGTGTACACCTAGCAAAGTTGCAGATAACACTAATGTGTATGCATTTATAGTATTAAGATTCAGAATAGCTTGGATAAATTTGAGAGATGGTCCAAAATTAATAGAGTGAAATTCAATAAGGACATGTCAACTTTTGTACTTTTTTTGGGATGAGAGAGTTAGGTCCCTGGCAGGTGTTAATATAATGGCACAATGGAATCTAGGACATGCCGATGTTGGGATCAGGGATAAAATTAGTCATATCCCAGTTTTGTTGCTCCTCATGCATCTTTTAAAAATAATTGGCAAAAAAACCTCATGCAATACAGCCCAATCTGGGATTGCCCCATAAGCAGTCCCATATTGGTTCACAGGTGCCAAGTAAGGAAAGCCAATGGATTCTACCTACCTGGAAAATTCAGGCTTATGTCCCAGACATCCCTGCATCAGATGTCCACATCCCCATATACAGGAAGCTGATGGACCCCTACCCAGCAAGTTCAAATCCTTATGCTAGGCAGCTTTCATTTACTGCTCTCAAAGATGGCAGATGACAGACCAAGGACCAATGGATTCAAGTTGCAGAAAGGGAAGTTTAGGTTGTATATTAGGAAGACTTTTCTCACTAAGATGGTAGGAAAACACTGGAACAGGTTACCCAGAGAGGTGGTGGAAGCTCTATCTATGGTTTTCAAAGTCTGGCTAGACAAAGTTTTGGCTGGGATGATGTAGCTGGGGATGGTCCTGCTTTGAGCAGGGGGCTGGACCACATGACCTCCTGAGGTCCCTTCCAACCCTAACTTTCTATGATTTTATGATCTTTGAGTCTATTATTCCACATTAAATAGATTGAAACTATGGGAGGTTGCCATTTATTTAACTATTAACATGTCAATTGTATAATAAATGTAATATCTGCTAGGAGTCATACATGCACAAATATAGACTGGGAAATGACTAGCTAGTCTGCAGTAATGCATAAAAAGACTTGGGAGTTATAGTGGACTATAAATTGAATATGAACCAGCAGTTTGCTTTAGGGGAGGGAAAACACAGTAGCATACTGGACTAATAGTAATATTGTTGCAAGTCAAGGGAAGTGTTTCTTTTGTTTTATTTGGCACTGATGAGGCCTCATTCGTGGTACTGTATCCATTTTGGGACCCCACTCTTTGAAAAAGCTGTAAACAAACTGGAAAGAGTGAAGTGTTCCAACCCCCTCCCCCCCTGCTCCCTATTGTCATGGGGGATTTCAGCTTCCCCAAAATCCTCTGGGAAGAGCAGATGGCGAAATCTGACCAGTTGCACAGATTCATAGTTTCATAGTTTGTAGGGTCGGAAGGATCCTGAGTAGATCATCAAATCCAACCCCCTGCCTTGGCAGGAAAAAGTACTGGGGTCAAATGATGCCAGCAAGGTGTTCATCTAGCTTCCTCTTAAAGACCCCCAGGGTAGGACCCAGCATCACTTCACTTGGAAGTTGGTTCCACATCCTAGCTGCCCTAACAGTGAAGTAGCACCTCCTGATGTCTAGTCTGAATCTACCCTCTGCCAGCTTGTGATCATTATTTCTAGTCACTCTTCGTAGTGCTCAGGGAAACAGGGATTCCCCCAATGCCTGCTGGTCCCCTCTGACTAGTTTGTAAAAGGCCACTAGATCCCCCCTCAGCCTTCTCTTGTGGAGGCTGAACAGGTGAAGATCCCGTACCTTCTCGTCATAGGGTCTGCCCTGCTGCCCCCTGATCATGTGAGTGGCCCTCCTCTGGACCCTCTCCATGTTGTTCACATCCCTCTTGAAGTGCAGCACCCAAACCTGAATGCAGTACTCCAGCTGCGGCCTGACCAGTGTCACATAGAGGGGGAGTATCACCTCCTTGGACATGCTTGAGATGTATCTGTGGATGCATGACAAGGTGCGGTTGGCCTTCCTGACTGCATCCCCACACTGCCGGTCCATGTTCATCTTGGCATCAATGATGACACCAAGATCCTTTTCTACCTCTGTACTGACCAGAAGGGAGTTCCCCACCCTGTAGGTATGGTGCTCGTTCTTCCTCCTCAAGTGTATCACCTTGCACTTGTCACTGTTGAGACCTATCCTGTTCTCATCTGCCCACCCCTATAATCTGTCTAGGTCCAATTGCAGCCTATTCCTCCCTTCTAGTATGCCCACAACCCCCCACATCTTGGTGTCATCATCAAATTTGAAGAGGGTGCTTTTTACCCCCTCATCCAAGTCGCTCATAAAAATGTTGAAGAGTGCGGGTCCGAGGACTGAGTCCTGTGGAACCCCACTGCCCACATCCCTCCAAGTCAAAAATGACCCATCCACCACCACTCTCTGGGTGTGGCCCTCCAGCCAGTTAGTGACCCATTTGACTGTGTAGGTGTCTACACTACAGTCCCCCAGTCTTTTAATGAGAATGGGGTGAGAGACAGTGTTGAAGGCCTTCCTAAAGTCCAGAAAGACTACATCCACTACTACCCCTGCATCTAAAGGTATGGTGACCTGGTCATAGAAGGCCACTAGGTTGGTCTCACAGGACCTGCCTCTAATGAACCCATGGTGGTTGCCCCTAAGCATAACCTTCCCCGATAGCCCCTCATGGACATGTGCCAGGATAATTCTCTCAAAAAGCTTAGCCAGGATTGAGGTAAGACTTACTGGCCTATAGTTTCCTAGGTCCTCCTTCCTCCCCTTTTTGAAGATGGGAACCACATTGGCCCTCTTCCAGTCCTCTGGCACCACACCAGAGCTCCACTAGTACTTATAAAGACGTGGTAGAGGTCCTGCAAGGACCTCAGCACTCTATGGTGGAGATAGTCCAGACCAGCTGATTTAAATATGTCCAGTCCCTCCAGAGGTTCCCTGAGTAGATCCTCGCTGACCTTTGGCCTAGGTGCACCTCCCCTGGGGCCTGAGGGGGTCCCAGTGGGGAGGGCTGATTCGGTCCCTGCTCAGGAAAATGGAGGCAAAGTAGTTGTTAAATAGCTTAGCTTTGTCATCTAGTGTGATGACCAGATTTTCTAGTGTGTCTTGCAGGAGTCCCATGTTACCTGGTACCTTCTTTTTGCCCCCTATGTATTTGAAAAAGGACTTCTTGTTGTCCTTGATCTAGGTAGCTAGTCCCAGTTCCATCTCTGCCTTGGCCTTCCTGACCAGCCCCCTACAGCCCTAAGCAACTGCAGTATAGTCCTCCCTGGTGATGGTCCCTCCCTTCCATTGGGTATACACCTCCCTTTAATTAAGAGACATTCCTGGATGCTTTTGGTGAGCCATGGGGGCTTTTGCACCCTTCTTCCTCCTTTGATCTCTGTTTGAATTACCTCCCTTTGGGCTTGGAGGATTGTCTCCTTAAGGAGTGATGATTCTTCTTGGACATCTGACTCCCCTCCCCTCCGGGACCTCAGTGCCTCCCCGACTATTCTGCTGAGCTCATTGATGCCCACCCTCCTGAAATCTAGGGCTGCTGCCTTGCTGCAGGCCTTTGCCACCTTGTGCTGGATGGTGAATTCTAGCAGGTGATGATCGCTGTCACCCAGGTGGTTGAGCACCCACAGCTCCCTCACCAGGTCATCGCCCATGGCCAAGACCAGGTCCAACAAGGCATCTCCCCTGGGGGGGCTGTGCACCTCCTGGGTTAGATGGAGATCCTGCATTTTGGCTAGGAAACTATGTGAGTGATCAGACCTGGCTGACTGTTCTTCCCAGCAGATGTCTGGAAAGTTCAGGTCACCTATAATGACCACATCTTTTTGACCTAACTACCTCCATGAGCTGACTTAAGAATTCCTGGTCTAGCTCTTCCCCTTGGTTGGGTGCTTTGCAGTAGACCCCCACTGTTAAGTCCCTTTCCCCTCAACTGCCTTGTATTCTAACCCAGAGCACTTCAGTGTGTCCCTCCTCTGACCCTGTGCTACTTGATGAGGATGTGTATTCCTCCTTAATGTAGAGTGCCACACCCACATCTTTCTTTCCTGTCCTGTCCCTGTAAAGCCTATAGCCCTTAATATTCACTGCCCAGTCATGCGTTGGGTCCCACCATGTTTCTATGAGCCCCACTATGTCTGGGTTGGTGTCAGCTAGCAGGAGGGTGAGTTCCTCCTGCTTGTTTCCCATATTATGAGCGTTTGTGTAGAGGCATTTGAAGGAGGCCTCCTGAAGATGTATGCATTGACCCCCTAATCTCAGCATTGCCCTGGCTCCTGTTGCTTACCTGGGTATTTGTTCTCCTCATCGGTCTAGGCTGGGTGCCACTTGGGTTAGTGGTCCAAGTTTTCCTCCACCCTCATCTTCCCCTCCCACAATGAGCCTAGTTTAAAGCCTGCTGGAGGAAGCTCTCTCAACTATGTTGATGACCTCTATCCAACACAGGAGGTCTACAGGCCAACTAGGGAAGATGCTCTGCTGGATCTGGTTCTGACCAAAGGGGATGATCTGGTGACCAATCTGGGAATTGAGGGGAAGCTTGGTGATAGTGACCATGAACTGATCACCTTCTCCATTCAGTTCAGAGCAGGCAAATCCCTCAATAAAGCAGAAATCCTCAACTTTGGGAAGGCAGATTTTCACAAAATCAGGAGACTGGACAGTCAGGCACTAATAGATCATGGCCCGTTTGGAATGGGAGTCCATGAGAAATGGTTATTCCTTGAGAACTCAATCCTAGAAGTGCAAGGAAAGTGCACCCTGTTCTGCAGAAAATGCAGTCAGCAGGAAGGAAAGCCCCCTTGGCTAAACAGGGAACTGTTGGACCTCCTGAAACTTAAAAGAGAAGCCTAAACCAAATGGAAAATGGGAATCATCACCGAGGAGGACTACTTAATGCTTGCCTGTATCTATAGAAAGAAGTTCAGAAAAGCCAAGGCAGAAACTGAACTCAGACTAGCTATCAGAATCAGGGACAAGAAAAAGTCCTTCTACAGATATATGGGTAGCTGGAAAAAGAACAAAGGAAACATTGGTCCCCGTGAGATAAAATGGAGCACCTGATGTCTGACACCCCCAAAAAGGCCAATCTCCTAAACAAACACTTTGCATCAGTTTTCCACCCACCCAAGGTGGGTCACAGTGTTAGAATGCAAAACTTCAAGGGAGTGGGAGATGGGACCATAATTGATGCTGGTCAGATGAGGAAACACCTCAAATGATTAGACATCTAAAAGTCTGCAGGTCCAGACAGAAGGCACCCAAGAGTCTTGAAGGAGCTGGCAGACATCATAGAGCACCCTATGGCAAAGATATTTGAGAATTTGTGGTATTTGGGTGAGGTGCCAGAAGTCTGGAAAAGAGCATGTTGTCCCAATCTTCAAAAAAGGAAGGAAAGAAGATTCAGGTAACTGCAGTACAATCAGCCAGACATCCATCCCTGAAAAGATCCTGGAGAAAAATCAGTAAAGGGATCCATCAGCATCAAGCTAATGGAAGGCGACCTTTCTGAGTGCCTGCCAACATGACTTAGTCACTGGAAGGTTTTGCCTGATCAACCTCATCATCTTTTATGATCAGGTGACACATTTCTCGATAAGGGAAATGAGTTTGATGTTATATACCTGAATTTCAAGAAAGCCTTTGACTTGGTCTTCCATCACGGTGAAGCTGGGGAACTATGCCCTTGACCCTCTCACTGTCTGATGGCTGGGGAACTGGCTCTGGGGTTGGACCCAACAAGTACTAGTTGATGGGAGTCAACCAACGTGGTGCAAGGTGACCAGTGGAGTCCTTCAGGGCTCAGTTCTCAGTCTGGTACTTTTCAACCTCTTCATTAATGATCTGGATTTGAGCATCAGATATGGACTGGTAAAGTTTACTGATGACACTAAACTATGGGGGAAGGTGGCCACACTAGAAGACAGGCTGGGGATACAGACTGACTTGGACACCCTTGCAAGGTGGGTGGAGCAAAACCTGATGAGGAAGTGCAGGGTTCTCCAGCCTTGGGAGGAACAGCCAGCATCTTACTAATAGGCTCGGCAGTGCTATGCTCACTAGCACCATGACCAAAAGAGGCTTGGGGTCTTGATTGACCACAAAATGAACATGAGCCACCAATGCGATGCCATGGCCAGCAAAGCTAACCAAACTCTGGCATGCATCCATCAACGCATCTCTAGCAAAACCAGGGATGTCATCCTCCCACTTTACTTGGTCTTGGTGAGGCTGCAGCTGGGGTAGTATGACCACTAGTTCAGGAGGGATGTGGATAAGCTCGAGAGAATCTAAAGGAGAGCCAGCCATATGATCAAAGGCCAAGAGAGCAAAACTTATGAGGAGAGGCTGAGGGACATGGGACTCTTCAGCCTTCAAACAGAAGGCTCAGGGGGGACTTTGTGGCAGCCTGTGAGGGAGCGGGCGCTAAGGGCGGCCGTGAAACTCCCTAGCGCCACTCACCGTCACGTTAGGGCAAACGTAGCACCCTCAGAATCTCGCCCGCCACGACTTTGATGGTTAAATATATAATGTGGAGGCTGCCTGTTTCCCTTCTGGACGGTACCGATGTTCCTATCCCTGCTCCACAATGGGGTGTCTATCTGCGCCCCGCCTTAAGGCGTGCCTCCAAACCTCCCCTTCAGCACGCCCCAAGCCTCGCAGCTGTTCCGGGGGACGTTTATCTTGTCCCTCACCCGTTGGGTGCCTCTCGGCCACCAGGTGCCCCACAGGGCCGATAGTGTCACTGCCACCCAACTCTCGGCGCCATTGGGCCAGCCTTACCGCCGCCCTAGTCTCGGCGCCATTGGGCCGGCGCTATCACTGCGGGTGCCTCTCGGCCACCAGGCGCCCCACAGGGCCTACAGCGCCACCGCCACCCAACTCTCGGCGCCATTGGGCCGGCCTTACTGCCGCCCTAGTCTCGGCGCCATTGGGCCGGCGCTATCACCTCTGCGTCACGCCCCCTCTGGGGCCTCGCCCCCTCTGGGGCCCAATACCGCGCACCCTGCGCCTCGCCTCCTCTGGGGCCTCGCCCGCTCTGGGGCCCAACTCGCCCCCCCTGGGGCCCAACTCACCCCCCCTGGGGCCAGTGCCTCCCTGGCACGAACTTCTGGAGCCCCCAAGCTGTTGGGGGGGCCCCGCTGAGGCCTCCTCGCTCCCCAACAGCCTCGCCCAGTCCTCCGAATTTACCTGCCCTTGAAAGCGATCTTGTTCCCTGCATCATCGCAGCCGGTTAGTATGGCAAGGCTGCCACACTTGCCTCGGGCTGCTCAGCTCAGCCGCAGAGCTCCTGCTCCTGCTCCTGCTCCTGCTCCTGCTCCTGCTCCTGCTCCTGCTCCTGCTCCTGCTCCTGCTCCTGCGGCAGCCAGAAGGGAACTGTGAGGCAGGCTCCGGCCCAAGTTGTTTATAAAGGCCTGGCCCTGCCCCCTTCTGGCCACGTGACTCACCTGGTCACCCTGGCAACCGGCACCTGAGCTGCCTGGGTGATTGGCAGCTCTGCCAATCACCCTCACAGTCACGGGGCACCTATGTGACTCCGTGACACAGCCTATAAGTACATAAGGGCATCAGGATCTGGGACAACAGTTGCTGACCAGAGCTCCCTAAGGAATAACAAGGTCCAATGGCCACAAACTCCTAGAAGGCGGATTTAGATTCAGCATAAGGAAAAACTTCTTCCCAGTCCCAGTGTCCAGGGTCTGGAACAGATTGCACCTAGAAGTGGTGCAGGCATGTACTCTGGACTGATTTAAAATGTGTTTGGATGTTTATCTTGCTGGGATCATTTGATCCCCACAGGCTTCCTGCCTATGGCAGGGGGGCTGGAATCAATGATCTTGCAAGGTCCCTTTCAGCCCCTAATTTTTATGAAATCTATTACATCTATGAAGTGGAGACTGTCAGGGCATTGCCTGACATGTTGGAGTCTGTTCCTCTATCATAGTCTATTGGCCAGATCACTAGAAGCAATCCTCAGGATGTCTGTATCTGTGATTGGACTAAACTCTCATGCTTTTTCCTGCCATGACTTGGTGGTGCATCCAATTAAACTAGAAGGAAGAGTGTGTGGATAGGTTCAGTCCTGAGACTCTCGACCTGATCTTCTGGACGCTCCTCCTTCCCTGACACCCCCTACTAATTCCATACCATGTCAAGGTCATTGTCTTGGTCAAGTAATAAAGGTTTTGCCCTCACAGGCCACACAATAAAGAAAACAAACAACCCAATATATTTGCCTACTTGCAACATCTGTTGCCTTACTTGCCTGTTACTGGTTACAGTCCAAGACCAGTATTTTCTGGAGCTAATTACTAACCAACTCAGGCAGCTGTCTAGATGTATTTTAGTTAGAAATAAAACAAAAAAAATTATGACCCAGCTATTTAAACCCTGGCCAGGTCCTGTATTGCTTACTCTCCCCAAGCAGCTTAAGACTAGTTAAATTTATCAAAAGAAAAACATACTCAGAAGCCTGCTGGGGACTTCCTATATTGTGAATGCTGCAGCCTCTGGCACCTCAGAATGCAGGCACTTTACACTCTCAGTATATACCCACACTGCCAGGCCCTTCAAAGCAGGGTTGGGCCTAATTAGCACCCAAGAAAACAACTATAGAAAAAAATTACAAAAAAAAAGAAAGAACTTCTCTCACTCAGAGCAGGGTAGGCAGCTTAAGGCTCTGTCATCCTCTCTCTCTTCAAATCACCTCTTTTGTTATGGAGCTGGTAGATCTAGTTTCCTAGTGCAGCCCTTGGGCTGCAGGGCTAGTCTAGCTTCCAGAGGGCCAGTCCCAATCCAGCTACTCTGCCGAGCCTCCTTCACTAACCACCAGCTGGTCCATAATGGCTGTGCCTGCTGAGTCTGCTCTTTCCTCCAGGTCTGTCACCTTTGCCAAGTCAGCCCATTTTGCCACGTCAGCTGCTTCCAGTTCCGGCTGTCTCCCTGAGTCTTCTGGCTTCCAGGTTCTCTCCCCGCACATGCATCTGCAGGCAAGGTTTTAAACACCAGTTCCGGGCTCCCTCCTCCACTCCAGAGGAAGTACCTGTTAGAAAAACATCACTCCACTGCTGCTTCTGGCCACAATGGATCTGCTCTTGCAGGTGAAGGAGTCTCTCAGTCTGCTGCTTCTCCTGCCAGTTTGGGCTGCTACCTCACTCTTTCACATAGACCTACAAAAATGATTGGAGGTCTAGGAATATAGCTGATGTGAAAAGCTTGGCAGAACTGGGATTGTTTCATTTGGAGGAAAAAAAAACACTGAGAAGGGAAGATTCATAATAGTTTTCAGATAACTGAAGGATGGTTATAAGGAGGACGGTTATAAAGATTAGAGCATTCTCTGTGGCCACACAGGAAAAGAAGTAATTGAAAGGGAAATTTAGGTTGGATATTTTGAAAAACTTCCTAATTTTCCCAATGCTTAACCACCCTAATGATTAACCAGAGAGGCTGTGGAATCTCCATCCTTGGAAGTTTTTAAGAGTAGGTTAGACAAACACTTATGTAGATATTTTAGACAAGGATAATCCAGGCTTCATTGGGTGTTGGACTAGATGACCTCTTGATGCCCCTTTCAGCCCTACTTTTCTGTGATTCTTTGAAGCATGCCTTCCTTTTACTTTTCCTTTCATACTGCTTTTATATTTCCCCCTTTCTTTCTGTCAATGTCACCATCAATGACTGTTATTTGTATGTATTAAAAAGTAGCAATCCTGGACAGGAAGCTTCTATGATTGTGGTAGTCCTGTATATTTTGTTTCACAACCCACATCATGACATCCTATAATCCACCTAGAAATTAATGAATTGCACAAAATAAAAATTATTATGTAGTCACTGTTGAGAGTGATATTAACTGAAATGGTTTGATCCTTTTCATTCTTGCATGATACAGTAATATGCCATATTTGCTATAACAAGAACATTGCTAAATTTCTGTTTAATTCTGTACATTGCACTGTACTTGCATTAGTTTTGGAAATGGAAAATTAGATTTTTATTTTTGATTCATCAGAACCTCACTGATCCATTTTCAGTTATGTAAAATTAAGGCTGAAGTGGTAGGAAACAGAATGACCTTTTATCTTAGTTTATAGAGATGGTATAAATGTTTCTGATTTTAGTTCATTTTTGGTATTTGTGGTTCATAAAAGAGTTCTGTTACTGTAAATAAGGAAGTTATTGGATTTTTCCATTCCACATCACTAGTGAGTACTGTTTTAGTCATTTGATATTTTCTTCTTCATTTCATGTGTAATTGACATAATAAAACAAAATAGCTCCAATTACACAAATACATGTTTGGGGGATTTTTAAAATGCTTATTATGGACTCTAAATATGCATATTTTGCCACAATTGACTGCAATATCACCTTCAGAGCAGTAAGCCAATTGTTTCACAATCTAGTTGAGGACTTTTTAATCCATAAATTCTTGCCTCTTTAGTATGCAGATTAATGACACAATATACCATAAAAAGGTTCTTTTGTAACAGTTATGATCTACTATGAAAGTATTTATGGCCTAGTTGGGCTCTCTTTAATATATGGATTCTCTTATTGCTGGCAAATCTTTATTGCCAAGCTATGAATCACCAAAAACACTGATACAATCAAAACTATAGCAATAATAATACAGTATGCATCACATATACACTTATCCTTCACATATACTATACCTTTATACTTTCTTATGATTAATAATATGTAAAGCAGTTCAGTCTTACAGCACTCCAACATAAGGTCTAATCTTTACAATTCAAGTTGAACGAAGCTCTAGGAATATTTTGTTGAAAATGAGAGATTTCTGAATGTACATTAAATTGGAGATGGTCCAAAATTAGTTATTTATGTAAATCCTCCAATAATTGGGAGGTCTGGTCATTCTGATAAAGAGGGATTCTGGGTTTTTTGACTAAAAAAATCCCCATTTTTCAGATATAAAAAATCCACATTTTTCTGTGATTAAAATGGAATACCACTGTACAGGCAGGCAGGGTTCTTTGAGTAGATGTGATATATTTTGTTAGACCAACTAAGTAGCTGGAAGAAAGTTCTTGGCAAGCTTTTGGGCTCAGTCACCCTTCTTCAGGTTTAGGGAGTCTCTGCTGTTCTGAGAAAAGGAATATAGATAGATAGATGCAATTAACAATTGATATGAATATATGGAATATATATTAATATTAGTGGTGAATATATGTTAACATTAGTGGCATTTCACAGAAAATCACAGAAAAGAGTGGATTTTGGGGTACTTTTTTATATCCAATAATTGGGATTTTTTTTTTTTAAATGAGAGAAAACCAGGATCCCTGCTGATAAAACTGGATCTTAATTGTTCTGGTTTGCACAGCCAAATCACCATTTCTAGTCCATTTTTAGCCTGAATTCAAAAGAAACAGAGGAAATGGGACAACTTTGTCTTAGAAGAACATCATTTAGGTCCCAGTCTTCAGTATTCTGAATTGCACTTGGTGCCAGTTTCAAGAGACAGGCAAAGGTGAATGTGAACCACCTTTGCCAAGGACCTTCCTGAGCTCCTGAAACATACTTATGTTCTTTGTAGCATGGGGAATAGTTTAACATGTCTGTCAACACATTTCAAATGGAAACAATCAGAAAGGGACCCACATTCACTTCAGAATAGCTATACTTGGTTGTATTAGACCCAGCTTCAAGTCCTTTCCATATGCTCTTCTGACTAGGGACTTGAGCCTCAGCTTGCCATATCTGAGGTACTCTACCAGGCAACTGGCTATTTTTAACTGAGTCTGTCTCCTTTTGGAACATAATTAACTATTCATTGGAAAAGTGGCTTGAAGCTCAGTTTTCCACCTCCAGGTATGGAATCTTAATATGGGCTGTAAAATCAGTTTCTCTGGATGCATCTGGGTACATGAGGCATTTACTGAGGTGTTTAATTAGCTCCACATTAATCATTGCATGTCTACATGCCACCCTATTTGGCTGCAGGAAACTAATAAACTCTGCAGCAGAATAGTTCCTGTAAATACAAATACTACCCTGCTTTGGAATTTTTTTCTCTGTGCAGCAACAGACATGTAAACACTGACAGGGCTGGCTGGGGCATGAGGCTGCTTCAGTGCAGCCCCTACTGACTACCACCACATTGAAGCACCCTGTTGTTCTACCCAGCCCCTCCACAGCACATTGAGATAGATCAGAGCAGCCCCACGAGCCTTCTGCCCCCTCAACGTGCTCTGGTCATGGACGTACATTCAGGCAATGCACCTGAGAGCAATAAATTCTGGTGCAATTAACATCAGAGTTTATTGCTTCAAAATAATTGCATGTGTACATACAGCCTCTGTCTTTCTCATCCCAATCAGACAAAACACAAGAGTTCCAGAAGGAAAGATTTTGATACAGAACTTGATTCACTAGCCCTCTGGTTAGAGCATTTCACTAGCATTAAAGTCTGTGCTCAGTAATTTTATCTCATCCCAGGTGAGTGCCGTACCTTCATGTTGGGGTGGTAGATGTCTGCCTGCCTTTCTCCAGAAATATTAAATCTGGGTCTTGGAGACTTTTTTTTTCTGGTGAAAATTTTATCTGTATAATCTTCTGAGTCAATTAATCACCATTTTCTAATAAAAATAGTTTCTCCTAAACATTATAATCATCTGTAATACAATAATATTGCTATATTATGGATCCATCTTAAAACCTGTTGCATAACTGGAGAAGGGGGAAAGGAGGAAAGCAAGGAATAAGCCCTACCCAGGAGTCTTTTGCTGTGGCTGGGGCAGCCCTGTGTGGTCTAGCCATTAGAGCTGGGCAGGCACAGACCCAAATCCAGCAGTTTATCTAGGATATAGGTGGGCAATTATTTTGGGTGGAGGGCTGCTTAACAAGGTGTGGTGAGCTTTCAAGGGCCACATGGGTAGCTCTGCCCCTTGGCAGTTTCCCCACACCCTGGTTGCCACTTTCCCCTCAAAATCTTCCTTTGGGAGAGGGGGTTGCCATCTTAGAACCAGAAGAAAAAAATGAATCATTCATTAAAAGTCAAACACCTACTATAACATATTTTAATTTTATTTAAAAAAGATATTTTTGTCATGATTTGTATTTGTGTACTGTATATAGAGGTGATTACATAATAACTCAAAAATAAATTTTTAGTCTTTTATATTGTTTGATGAGGTGTGGGGGTGAGCATTGGGGTGTGTATATGCTGGGGTGTGTGTGTGTCTGCGTATGGGAGTTTGTGAGGGAGTGTGGCTGTGTGTTGGGGGCATAGGGTATGTGAGGGGGTGTATATGTGGGGGGTTGTAGGTGCAAGGTGTAGGTGTGTGGGGTGTGAGGGAAGGTTGGGGGGCTTGGGGACCCCCCCACACTCCCCCACATGGTGCAGCAGCAGTGGCAGCAGGCACGCGTGCTCAGGGTGCTCATGCCTGGTGCAGGTGCTGGTGCTTGGTGGCGTGCAGTTCTGACCAGTGCTGCACATTTCAGTGAGCACAGCCTAACTAGACTGCCTCTATTAACAGTACTCCCCACCACATATGCACAGCCCCCACACTCATGCACCAGAGGAAGGAAGCTCCCTATGGTGAAAATGACTGCCTTCCCTACTCCCTTTCATGGAGGTCCCGGGACTCCATGGGAAAGTAGAGGCCGGGGCTTCCCTCCACTTTCATCAGAGTCTTAGGACCTGCACAGTAGAGAGTAATGAATGAAGGCAGAAAACTCCAGTTTGGGGACCTTCCCTCTAATGACATGCAAGTATGGGGGCTGTGCATGCACAGCAGGGAGCACCAGTGATAAAGACAGCCTGGTCATGCTGGGTTTGCCATGATGTGTAGTGCTAGCAGAAGCTGTGTGATGCTGCACCATGAGGGAAGTGTGGGGGGGTCTCCACACCATTCCACCCTCATACCTCATATGCTGCCCACCCAAGCTCTGTGCTGCCACCAGCCCCAGCCCCATTCTCCACACTCCTGCCCAGCTGCAGCTCCCTCCCCCCACTACTTCCCTACCTGCTGCTCAGAGTGTTCAGGATGCCAGGGAAGCCAAAAAAGTCCCTGGCAGCTTCAGCAGCAGCAGCCCCACCCAGAAGCTGTGTGTTGGCTGGTATGTATTTTATCCACATCTGATTTAGGAAGTGAGTTAGGCAAGTGAAGAGTGACTCCCCCCCACTCCCAAGTCTTTTCCAGAGCAAGCATAGCCTACACCCAGTAGTATAGCCGAAGACAGGGAGCAAACAGGGCACCAAGGACAGATCCTTGGGCGCCCAAAGCATGCAACTTTTGTCACCCCAGCTACTGCTGCTGTTGTTGCTGCTGCCACCACCACCTTCAGGGCAGGTAAGACTTCCTTTCCACTCATCCCCTCACACTCCCAGTCTACAGTGGTCAGCATACCCCCCTGCTTTGACCCAAATACTGTTTATTCCTCTGCTTAAAACAGAAAGTCAATAAGCAAATACAGGAAGTCAGTGAAACTAGCTGGCATTGAGAGAATGTAAAGGGGGCATCACAACTTCTCTGTGAATGCAAATGTTAGCAAGCATTTTACATCCTAATCCTTTTGCATGTATTTGTGAAATATGTGTTCTCAAAATTTCTTGGCATATGCTAAATGTAAGAGTGATATTTCTGATATGCCTGTGATAGTAATTGTAAGTTAAAACACATGGGGATGAAAACTGCTTTGGTGGGATGTAGGAAAAGTATTTATTTACTTTCCCCTTGATTTATTTTAACTTCTTTAACAGTCTCTCTATAGATGGAAAGGATTTGTGGGATATTAGTGGCTCTTATATAAGAAGTCCTAACTTTTATTGGACCAACTGTACAATTGGGAGAGATATTGGACAAGCTTTCTGACATCGAGTGCCTTTCTTCAGATCTAAGGAAAAGGAAGATGCAGGCTGTTCCAAGTAGCATAAAAAGAAGACTGAATGCAAATACAGACAGTATTATTGGAGGGATGGAGGAAGGCTGTAAACTAGGAGTGAAACATTGCGATCAGGACCCTTCATAAGGGGCTTATTATACAGTAATTTTTGGCAGCTCCTGGAGCTCTTAATCCCTGGATTGTCTGCAAATTAACATAACACCTTAAAGTGCTTTTAAGTACTTGTTATGTGACTCAAAATTATGCTGCTTTAGGGGAAAATTATCTTTGATCTGCACTACCCAGCTTCTGTTCCATTAAAGGTTGGCCACTCCTC
Source organism: Crocodylus siamensis (assembly GCF_052110815.1). NCBI lineage: Eukaryota > Metazoa > Chordata > Crocodylia > Crocodylidae > Crocodylus > Crocodylus siamensis. The sequence continues at coordinate 50,947,463 of NC_143401.1, read as the reverse complement.
ACACCCCCACCCACAGAGCAGTGATAGAAGTCTGTCTTGGCTCACAAACCCTGTAGTGACAACACACAGCTACAGCTCCTTGGTGGCAAGTGCAGGTAGGTGACAGTCAGGGAAACTTTCTAGATGAAGGGTGTGACTGCTCCAAACTCAAAGCTGGCACTAACACCAATCAATATCTGTGGAGGTCACAGCATAATGTGTAACAAGGCCATAAAACACAATATATGTAGAACAAACATACGTAGAACAAAAAATATGTAGAACAAACAATATAATTAATGGCAGAAGAAAACCATTCAAAAAAGGAGAAAGTTGTTATTATCTGTGGAGTGCAGTGAGGTTAGCAGCCATATTTGTTAGGTTATAATGAGCGTACTGTTTGTTGTAACTCCAGATTTTTTACTGTCCAATAGGGTTATAAAATTCTGTTCCCAGTTTTGTCTTTTGAAGATGTTTTATAAATTCCTTTTAAGCATGAATATTGTGAAGACAGAGAAAGAGTGATTGTTCCATGAAAAAACATGATCCTACTAAGGTTTCCATGTCTCTGTCCTTCATATTCTTGAAAGACACAACTAACAAAAACACTCATTAGTAGATTTGCAACACTGGAACCTTCCAGTGCTAGTTGCAATTGCTAGTGCCATCATTAAACGGCAGAATTAAACCTTACTGAAACCAAACCATTTTCAGGATAAATATGAGAAACAATTGAGCTCATTCCCAAAATAAATACTTGAAAACTAGGAGCCTTAGCTGAAAACAAAGAACATGCAGCAAAGAAGTAGGAATTATCCAAGCAGCTTAAAGTAAGGGTTCTTAATAATGTGTGAGGGATTGATTGAATCAGGGTACTTCATGTGAATGAGTGAAAGAAAAGCCCTGTGAAACAAAGGAACCATGCTGAATACACTGGTGTAGACACAGATGTAGTTGTGTTCACATGCAAAGACTCAATGAGATACTAGGATGAACAGCGGGAGATTAACTTGAGAAAAAAAATGTAGTGAGAGTTGTTTGGCTTGTGTGTTGACTAAAGCAAGTTGGGAACTATCAGCCAAAACAAAACAAAACAAAATGAAAAACAAAAAAATCCCCTATGGTTAAGTTCTCCTGTGTCCAAGGAACTGGGACTAGATAAAATTTTTCCAAATAAAGGAAGGTTTAATCAAAGAAATAACTGTCTCCATCACCAATTTCTTCTCCTAAGCAAAGACTAGTAGGTCCCATAACTTGGCGTAACTGTAGGCATCAATAGGTGCTACCGTTTAGGAAGGAACACGTTTTCATTGTTTGTTATGTGTACTGTCATTAGAATTAATCTCATGCAACAGTGGCTTTTACATTCATATTTACTTGATTATAAGATAAAAGTTCCCTCCCCCCCACCCCAAAAGCAGCATGGTAGAAAACAGCTCCTCCTTTTATATTTACATATAAGGAAGCCTCATTAAATACATTATCTGTCATTAAACTGCTGCCAAAAGCAACATGTGCTCAGTAATGGACGCTAACCATGACATTAATTAAATGTAGCTAATACTGAGCATGACTATAAGATACATGGCCCATATTGGGCAAACATACTGATAGGAACTTCTGACAAGGATGGGTTAGTATAGGCATATTAATAAGATATATGGTAGAGCCATAAATAGTGCACTCAGTCCCCCTCAGCACTGACTCTATTTCAAGTCATGATGAGGCACTACACTGAATATATTTTGACTTCCTTTTCACCCCCACAGCTGATCTGGACCCTTCTTTGCCATGTTCACTGATTCCTGTTTCTTCACCAGCCTTAAATGTCTAGCAAACATCACCAAATGGGCCCCAAACAGTTCACTCAGAATCCCTCTGTTGCCCTGTATGTCTCAGCCTAACATGTATAAGTAGTAGGGCCCCACCCTCCATGAGGTGGAGCCAAAGCAGGTTGCCCTGCTCCTCATCTGCATATAGACTTTTAGAGTTTTTCAGAGCTTAGGACAAGAACACCCAGTCATGCATAGGGGATGTATCTGGAGCGCGCGCGCACACACACACACACACACACACACACACACACACACACACTATTCAGCTAAGGGATCACCATGGTTTTAAAAGTTGTTAACTCAGCTGGGAGGCAGCCTAATGAACCGCATAGTAAATCATGAGCCTTTAGGCTTTGGACTAATATCATGCATGGTGGCCTATATTTTATATTTATATATAAGTAGGTATAAACATACTACTTAAAAGTGTGTTTATGGAGTGCCTATGCTAAAACGTACAGCAGTTTCAAAATGTTAAAATACATCAACTCTGGATAAGCTACGTCTATGGGTACCCATAGTAATTTGACTATATGCACATTATTAAAGGCATGTTTGTTTCAAAATCAGTGGGAGTATTTACAAGTGCAATTAATGTGCATGAATAACCTCTGGAATTTATTGCTCCAGAGTTTTTTGCTCCCAGGTGCACCACTTGAATGTGTGCCTGGGAGCAAAAAACTCCAGAGTATATTTCTCCAGAGTTTATTTCTGCACAGTACATTGAGCCCAGTGGGAACAGCTTCAGCTGACAGCAGCCCAGGGCTGTCTGACCAGGCTCAATGTCCTGAGTGGCTCAGGCATGAGGCTGCCAACAGGCAGCCCCCACACTGAAGCACCCTTATGCCCTGGGCAGCATCTACATGTGCATTATTGTCCACAAAAAAACCTCAAAACTCCAGAGCAGTCTAGTATTTCCAAGGTGAAGACTGCTCCAGAAGGTATTAGTTTCATGCATCCTTATAGGGGCATACGGGTAAACACGGGGTTGTTTACTGCAAAGCTAATGAGGCATCTCTGCTGTAAACATCTTGTGTAGACTTGCCCACTGTTTTCAGATTTGCCTCTCACTTCCATGTGCTCAGAGAGAGCAGGATTTGACAGTAAAGCAGGGGAGTGGCTTCAGGGAGAAGAAGTTGGCAGGGGGGCAGAGGGCCACCTGACACCCTGAAATTTATTTTCACTGCTGTAGCAGTGGGAAGGATACAAATTCAAGTCAAACTTCCAATAATTCGGTTCTATAACTGGAAAATTATAAATTTTCCATAAACAGAATCTGATAATATTCAGGATCATTTTATATTTGAGTAAATGTAGTATTAGTAACGATAGTATTATTAAGGTTGACTATTCTTAGCATTGATTTAGGAATCTAATTCATCTGATTTAATTTAATCAAATGTCATTGATCTGTTATTTGACCTTTTTTGATTTAGTGATGATTGTTATATTGTGTTGTTAGCATAACTAAGAATTGCTTAGCTTTACTGAATAATTTTCTTGATTTCATTTTCCTTGTTTTTGTTTTTAGCCCCTCAAAATACTTAGCCACATTGTTTTTGTATAAGCAAAGTTCATCCAGAACCTTTGCAAACATGGACAGAGATTAGTCAGTCAATATGAAAGTCCTAGCCCTTGTATCTTGCAGAGGAGAGCATAGCATTATATAAGCTAAGGAGAAAACAGGCAGCAGAGATCAACAAGAGCACATAAAAAGAACCTTTTAAACTATTGTATGAGAAGAACATTTATAAAGTTTATAAAAACATCTGTATGATTAATATTTACATGCATGCAATTGAGAGTTTCTGAAAATAAGTACAGAAGATACTTCAAGTTACAATGAACGTTACTTCTTTCCAATCAACAGAAAGACATTATTTTCGTATAACTGAACAGCAATATGTCTACTACTCGACTAATTATTTAACATAATTTTACAGCTGCAGTTCTTAATGGCTAATATTAGCCTTTAGTAAAACTCTAGAATAAGGCGAAACACTATTAAACACCCCCAAAAAGAGATTACCAGTGTCTTCTTTATGTAATTTCAGGATGAAGCTAACCATCAATGTCTCTGAGAACAGAAACAACTAAGTATGAATAACTATATTACAATAAGCATTGGAAACGTTCTCAATACCAGGGATTCTTGTCTTCTGTTTAAAAAGCACAAATTCTCTGATTAAAAACCCCAAATCTGTATTTTTCTGTGATTAAGATGAAATGCCACTATATATAAGTATCAGTTGAACACGTTTTATTTTTACAACTTTAGAGCAATTTGGAAGCTTACCATTGCCTAAATAATTAAATAAAATAAATTCTAAGTACATATATATTTTGGTATTTGATTTTGAGGGTTTTTTATCATGGAAAATCATAGCTCCCCCTGCTTCCTTCACTCATCAGGATGTGGGTCCAGCTGCAGCTCTCTGCTTGCACTGCTTTATGGTGCTGAGCAGCCCTTATTTGCTGGTGCTCGGTTCTTGACTATTCTGATGCACTCACTTCTAGGGCACACCCACCCCTGGCCCTGCTGGTGCCCCTTATATCCAACTCACTGACCCTTGGCTTCAGCTCCTGCTGTGCACGAAGAAAGGGGTAGATATAAAGGGAAGGGCATGGTGTAGGTATGTAGCAAAACCCTCATTTTTTCTTTCTTTTTCTTTTTTCTTTTAAAATGCATTCGCTCCTCTTCCCAACCATTTCTGACTTTCTCTCCCACTCTATTCCCTACAAATAAGTATAAGTGAGCTCAGACTTAGGATAAGCCTTAAACATTTTTATTTTGGTAGCAAGTTTTTGGTTTTGGATATCCACTGTTTTATATTGTATTATTATTAGGTTTGTATTGATTCTTACTGTTGTATATTGTATTATTATCATTTTCGTATTGATTTTCATTGTTTCATATGGATATTGTATGGTTTAGGCCTGTGTTTGTAAGTGAACCAAAGCCATGTCCAGTTTCCATTTTATATGTCAAGCCTCCATCTTCTGTCCTCTGCCTGGGCATCCCATGTTGCAACAATATGATTCATTGTACTCCTCCCATGTAAATTGGCTCCCCTATGAATGAGAATGATTGGGAATGATTGAAATACAATGGTAGCAGGCCTCTATTGAATGGCCTGTAATGACAGGGCCATCACCTTGCATTGATTCATCCAGGAACCAGAGACCTCACCCAGGAACAGAGGCAAGACCAACATTCGAAAGACAAAAGACCCTGCAGAACCAGCAACTCTCACCATTACAGACACCCGAAACTGCATATCCCTGCATGGAGCACACATGCTCAGTATGCCAGGGGCTGACCCTTGCCTGGGCATGCCTCCTGTCACTAGGGTCACACAAGGTCTGCCTCTATAAAAAGGGGCAATGAAGACAGACCAAGGGGGGCCCCCTCTCCATCTGGACCAGCCCCATGCCACACCACCTATCCACCCAGAGACCCTGCCAGTGACCCCCCACTGGACAACATCTACTGGACAAGGATCCCTTTCCAGCCTGGATAGGTAGATATTACCTGCCCATCTCCTCCAACAATCTGGACTCTCTCTCTCTCTCTCTCCTCCCCCCTAATGATTTTGAAACAAACCCACCAGAGACTTTCTGCTACCTTTCTCTGCTTTCCTGCTGCCCCTGCCACCTTTCAGTCTCTTCTGCTGCTTTTCCTGTGATTTTCTGCTGTCCATCTCTCTGTTTTCAGGCTTTCCCTGCACCTTCTGAGGTCATCCTTCCCCCCTGCAGCTTCCCAGCTCCTTGTGCCTTATCTTGCAGTTTTTCTCCCGCAGCTGGAGCCCTTCTCCAGCTCCCAGAACCTACTGCTACTCTCTACAACTTCTCTAACTGCCCCAGAGCCATCCTCTGGCTCCCCACATCCACAGTCCCTCTTTAACACCCACATTTTCCCTTAGTCCCATTTTCCCTCTCCCCACCTACCTTTTCAACTCCCCCATAGCTCTGGCTCCAGTCCCAGCCTCTGTGCTGGCATCACTTACCTGTTCTGCATGCTATGGATGTTGTCTTTTAATCAATTAAGGTCAATTAACCTAAAGTTACCTCTGAGCCTTAGTTCTTCAGCCCAGGCCCCTGTTGTCTACTGGTGATAGGCGTGCATGAACCTAGACTAGTTATTTTGAATGCGTGTGAATCACACACACTCACTAGCAACTGAGATACACACATGATCAAAATAACTAGTTCAGGGTCATGCACACTAGTCTAGCTTCATATATATATGAAGCTAGACTAGTGTGCATGACTATATATAACACATAGAACACACACATATCTATATAACTATATCTATCTATTTATCTATCTAGATATAGATATAGATAGATATACTATCTATATCTATATATATACACACGCACACAACATATATATCTAAATAAAACTACATAACTATATATAGACATATAACTATATAGACACATAACTATACACACACACACAACACTATATATATAGAGAGAGAGAGACAGAGAGAGAGTTTATACATATATGTGTATATATTTATCTATCTATATATATAACTATCTATATAACTCTACATATATAAGTCTATACATATATATACATACACATAACTATATATATATATATAACACTATATATCTAACTATATCTATATCTAACTATATCTATATATATCTATATATATAACTATAACTATATATATAACTCTCTCTATATATAACTATACATACATAATTATATTTATATATATATAACTATAACTATATATATAGTTATATATATAGAGAGAGAGTTTTATATATATATATATATATATAGAAAGAGAGACAGAGCGTTTTATATATATAGAGAGAGACAGAGAGAGTTTTATATATATATATATAGAGAGAGAGACAGAGAGAGAGTTTTATATATATATATAGAGAGAGAGAGAGAGAGAGCTATATATATAGAGAGAGAGAGAGCGAGAGAGAGCTATATATATATAGAGAGAGAGAGAGCTATATATATATAGAGAGAGAGAGTTACATATATATATAGTTATATATAGTTATATATATAGAGAGAGAGAGTTTTATATAGAGAGAGAGAAAGAGTTTTATATATATATGTATAGAGAGAGAGAGAGAGCTATATATATATGTATAGAGAGAGAGTTTTATATATATATATATATATAGAGAGAGAGAGAGAGTTATATATATATAGCTATATATAGATATATATAGATATATATATATATATATAGAGAGAGAGTTATATATATATCTATATATAGAGAGAGAGAGTTATATATATATATCTATATATAGATATATATAGATATATATATAGAGAGAGAGGGAGAGAGAGCTATATATATATGTATATATATATAGAGAGAGAGAGAGATAAAACTGAGAGAGAGAGAGTTATATATATATATATATATAAAACAGAGAGAGAGAGTTATATATATATCTCTATATAGAGAGAGATATATAGAGATATATATATATAGAGAGAGAGAGCGTTATATATATATATAGAGAGAGAGAGCTATATATATATAGAGAGAGAGTTTTATATATATATATATAGAAAAAGAGAGAGAGTTTTACATATATATATAGTTATATAGTTATATATATAGTTATATATATAGAGAGAGTTTTTTATATATATGTGTAGAGAGAGATCTATATATATATGTATAGAGAGAGAGAGAGAGTTATATATATATAGAGAGAGAGAGAGCTATATATATATAGAGAGAGAGTTTTATATATGTATATATAGAAAGAGAGAGAGAGTTTTACATATATATAGTTATATAGTTATATATATAGTTATATATATATAGAGAGAGAGAGTTTTATATATATATAGAGAGAGAGAGAGATCTATATATATATGTATAGAGAGAGAGAGTTATATATATATATATATAGAGAGAGAGAGTTTTATATATATATATAGAGAGAGAGTTTTACACACATATATATATATAGAGAGAGAGAGTGAGTTATATATATATATATATAAAATTGAGAGAGAGAGAGAGTTTTATATATATATATATAAAAAACAGAGAGAGAGAGAGAGAGTTATATATATATCTATCTATATATAGATATATATAGAGAGATATATATAGAGAGAGAGGGAGAGAGAGTTATATATATAGAGAGAGAGAGAGAGAAAGAAATCTATATATATATAGAGAGAGAGAGTTTTATATATATATAGAGAGAGAGAGAGCGCTATATATATATAGAGAGAGAGAGAGCGAGCTATATATATATAGAGAGAGAGCGAGCTATATATATAGAGAGAGAGAGATTTATATATATATATATATAGAGAGAGTTTTATATATATATAGTTATATAGTTATATATATAGTTATATATATAGAGAGAGAGAGAGAGAAAGAGAGTTTTATATATATATATAGAGAGAGTTTTATATATATATAGAGAGAGAGAGAGCTATATATATATGTATAGAGAGAGAGAGAGTTATATATATATATATATAGAGAGAGAGAGAGAGAGTTATATATATATAAATATATATATATATATAGAGAGAGAGTTTTATATATATATATATATAGAGAGAGAGTTATATAGTTATATATATATATATATATGGTTATATAGTTATATGGTTATATAGTTATATATATATAGTTATATAGTTATATATATATATAGTTATATTTATCGTTATATCTATATAGTTATATAACTATCTATATCTATATATCTATAACTATACCTCTCTCTCTATATATATATAGTTATAGAGAGAGAGCTATATAGAGATAGATAGATATATAAAGATATAGTTTTATAAAGAATATATATAACTCTATATAGCTATATATGTATAACTATATAACTATATCTATATCTGTATATATATAACTCTATATATAACTATATAACTATATATATATAAATATATATATATATAACTATATATCACTATATAACTATATAACTATATATAACTCTATATCTATACATCTATAACAATATAACTTTGTAACTATATAACTATGTATCTATATATCTATAACAATATAACTATATAACTATATATCTATAACAATATATCTATATCTATCTATCTATATCTATATATCTAACTATATGACTATGTATCTATATATAACTCTATATCTATAACTATATAACTATATATCTATATATATAACTAGATATAAATATATATGTATAACTATAACTATGTATATATATATGTATAACTATATATATCTCTATCAATATCTCATATAACACATTATATAATATATATATATAACACACATATATTATATATATACACATTATATGTATATATGTTATATATATAGCTTATGTATGTAACACACATATAACATAAGTATAAATAACATATATATAACACATACGCATATAATACACATATATACGTGTATGTTACATATATGTTAGCACATATATACATATGTAACACACACATATATAACATGTATATATAACAGATATATAACATACATAACATATATGTGTGAGTTATATATGTGTTAGTTATAAATGTGTTAGTTATATAACTAACACATATATCATATATAACATAAAACATATACATATATACACACATTTACACACACACACATATATCTATATATAACACACACGTATATATACATATATACTATACATACACATATATATACATACATACATTCATACTTATAAATACCCTTACACATATGTCGCAGTGTACTGAAGTGCCTGCTTCTAGAGAAGGACAGGTGTTGGTTGCTAGGGCAACCACAAAGCTCAGCTGACCAGGAGGGGGCAGGACCTGGCCTATATAAACAGCCCAGGCTGAGGCCATAGGTAGTTGTCCTCTGCAAGCTGAGAGAGTAGGAGCTCTGTGGAAGCAGGTAGTTCCCCGGTTAACATCGAAGGTTGAAGGAGCACTGTTGAAGCATTGCAGTCTATAGAAGCTGAAGGCCTGAATCAACTCCTGTGTGAGGAGACCAGGTGGAGGAAACCCTGGTAGGGATTTGAGAGGATAAGCTACCATATGGTTTGGGGTCGCGTTTTAGCCAGGAGGCTTGAGCTTGAGTTGGGGCCGAGTGGCTGATGGTTTTGTTTGTTGTTACACTGGAGGATTGGGAGAGGCTATAAGGGGTTGGAGGAGGCCTCATAGGAGCTCCCCAGTAGTGTGGGGGGAGTTCCTGTTGCCAGAGAGGGCGAGAAGCCCCGAGAGGGTGAGTGCACAGGGAGAAGCTCCAGTGTGGGTGAAGGCGCGGAGAAGGGTCCCGGTGGGGGCTGCCAGAAGACTAGCCCAGAGGACGTCCACGAGGGCACGGGCTATAGTAACTGACTCAACAATGTCTGGTACATCTGAGAGGGCGTGGTATAAGGGGTGTTAGGAGCCATGCATAGCCCATAAGGCTGGGTGCACCAAAATCTTTCTATACAGAACAGGGGCCAGGATAAATAAGAGCACCGTGTCCAAGAGGACAAATAAAGGCAGCCCCCCTTATAATACTTTGATCATCAAAGATGTGGCGGGTGAGAACGAGGGTGCTTGATCGCCAACTTGGCACAGTAGGGGGCGCCAGGAGAGATCACGGCCGCTCCTGGGTCCCCACCCTGTGACAACATACATACATATACATACACATATGCAATATACATACATACATATATACATTTAGATATATATAACATATAATATATATTTATGTTTTATATAACGTATATATAACATATAACACACATATATATACCACACATACATATATAACTATACCTATATAACATATAAATAACACACACATATAAATAACACACACATTATATATAGATAGATAACATATAGATATACAGGTATACAACACATATAGATATATTAAGTATATATGTAACATATAGATCTATCTATATCTATATTATATATAGATATAGATATAGGTATAGATATATTTATCTATATCATATATAGAGATATAGAGATAACACACAAATATATATAACACACCTATATAACAGAGATAGATAACATATATACATATAACATAGCTATAACAGATATGTAACATATATGTAACATATATCACATATATAACATATATACATGTATAACATATACAACATACATAGATACATATATACATATAAAGAACACAAATATATATAACACACACGTATATCATAACATACATATATAAAATACATATATATATACACATACGCACATATATACATATACACATACACATATACACACATACACATAAACACACACACATATACACACACACAAACAAACATACACACACATACATACATACACACATACATATATACACACATACACACACAGGCATACACACATACATATATACACACATACACACACATACATATACACACACACATATATATATACACACATACACACAAACACACATACACACACACATATATATACATATACATACACACACATATATATGCACACATACATATATATACATATACATATATATATACACACACATACATACATACATACATATACACATACATATACATATACATACATATACATACACACACACATACATACACACACACATATATATACATATATATATACACACACACACACATATACACATACATACATATACATACATACATACACGCACACACACATATATATACACACACACACACATACATACATACACACATATACATACACACACATACATACATATCTTTATAACATACATATATACACATACATATAGCATTGTGTACATGATATATGAATTTGTGATCTGTGTTCAACTTTTGGGGTGTATAGTGTATGTGCTTGAATTGATAATAGGTGTGCCTAGGCTGGTTTGAATGTGCCAAGCTGGTAGTATGTTTGTGTATGCACCTAACTGATTTGTGTGTTTGTATATGTTCAATTGTATACCACACCCTCCTGTCTAACAGTGGAATATTGAGATACTGAGCTTTGGCCTGATCCCTCAGGGCAGCAGGCACTGGCAATGTGTCCGGGATGAGGGGGGACGCAGACCACACATGGAGGATGGGGAGGGCAGAGGCGATGCATGTGGGGGGCATGTGCCACTCCAAATTTCTGTGCCTATAGTGGGGCACAGAACTTCAGCCTGGCCAGACTATCTCTGGGCAGGAGCCACCTCTTCAGCAGTGGGCAGGACCTGGTGCAGGAGGGCCCGCTGATCCACTACAGCCCCCAAGGTTAAGTGTGGCATAGTTGTGCCCCCACTACTAGCGGGTGGGCAGGGGTGCTTCCCCTCAACAGCTGTGGTAACAGCATGTGCACCCCCACCTCTTCATGCATTACCTGTGCCCCCTGCCTTCCTGACGTGTTGCCTTTGCTTCTACTCCCTGTAGACTTACCTAGAGGGATCTCTGAGACCTGCACTCCACTGTAAAATTACCTTAATATTTAAATGTAGTTGAAGCCAATAATTTTCCTTGCAGTAGCCTTCACTGATTTTTGTAACACCAAGAGAGAGAACACTAAACACTGGTTTGCATTTTAAAATGTTGATTGATGAATTTTCTGGAAAAAAAAAGTATTCAGAGATAGTACTCATGTTTTCCTTTCAGACTTTGATCAGAACCTCTAGTGTCACCTGTTGAGCAACAATGGTGCTTTAAAAACCATAAAGATTAGACATTTTGTTAACTACCATAAAGTAATAATTTACAGTGAAACTATATTGCTACAAAATCCAAATAAAAACAAAGCTCTGTAGGTTCCGCTAAGATGCAACCAGGGAAAGTAAACTGCATTTGAGATGGATATAGTGTTGATCTTGCCTAGCTACATTACACTAAAAAGTACCTGCAAATTTTTCCTTAGAATTTTACAGCACTATAACTTTGTTTCTCCTTTACACACAGCAGGTTATTTCATGCAAGTTAACTATTTCACTGAAACAATCCAACCTTCTTTTTGAAGAAAGACATAACTCTATATAGCAAGGATGGTTTTTTCTAAAAGGTATCTAAGTCACCTAGAAATACAAGTACTGCTGATTTTAATGGGATCTTGGATCCTCAGTCACTTAAGTGTTGTTGTTGTTGTTGTTGTTATTTTAATGTTACCCCGAATAATAAATTGGAAAATGTTTCCATTTAGCTTGCAAGTGCACTAAGCTAGGTCACATTTTGGGCATAAAATCTTGTTTATATCCCTTATATAGAAAATGCACAAGAAAGAATTTATAGGCTTTAGAATTAAGGGCTGTGCCATTTCTCCGAATCCAAAGCTAAACAGCTCAGACTCTTTTATGTGATTGAAACTGACATAACTCTGGGAATCAACTGGCCTTTATGGATTTAAAATTGACATAGCTCTTGGAAAAAGCTGTTTTTATATATTTAAAAGTACCATGGTGCTTCCTCTATAATCCAATCTGAGCCAGATTTTAAAATGGTAATTTTACACTGAGTTTTATATTTATTCAAATAAACTGAGTATAAGTGTTCTACAGTGAAATTGCTTATTTTTTTTATAAAAAATGGATTTACACATGTCTAATACAAAATCCCTGCAGTAAAATGATCCCTGAATTAAATATTTAAACAGGATTAAGGTATTTCATGAATTCATCAAATAACTCTTGTAGATGGAATTGATTTAGTGATACTACAGATCCCTCTAAGATTCCTCCATTCAGGGGGCCTACCCTGACTTAATTTGGGGCTTCCTAATACCCTGCACCATTTCATCTCTCAGGCGTGGTTCCCCTGGGACCTTTGGCCATGCAGGCCCTGGCCTTGCCTCCAAGGCCAGTCAGAACCCCAGGCCCTCATCTCTGGGTATCCCTCACAGTGGGCCTCTGGCTCTTTTGACCATTTTGGTCCTGGCCCCAGCATTGATCAGTCGAGGGTAATCTACATCAGGCCTCTGAGCCTCTATCCCCACCCTCTCTCCTGGGTCCACCTTTTGGACCCTACTAGCGGGTGACCCATCCAGTTGTGGGAGCTGGGGCTCTTAAGGCACCCCAGCCCACCTTTCACCAGGGTGGTAACTGGCCTGGTATTTCCTGGGGGCTTCCATGCCACTGGGAGTCCCACCAGGCCACCCACTCCCATCAGGGTGCAGTTTTAGGTCACACCCAGAACCAGGAGCCTCCAAGCCAACCCCTACATCTCCTGCCCTTACCTCCAAGTTATTCCAAGCAGACTTGCAGCCAGGCAATGTTACTGACTGGCCAACCAGCAGCAAAAATGCTCTGTTTATATAGGCTGCCAAAGATCTAAAATGACCACCACAATCAAGCACCTGCTAGTGCTTGGCTTAGTTCTTAAAGTGTCAGGCATCAACAGTGCCCTGCAACAGGGGGCAGATCAGTGCCCCACAGCAAGGGAGAATTGGGGCTGGGGCTGTGACAAGGTGCCCAGCTGGGGTGGGGGGGATGCAGGACTTGGGGAGGGGGTGGGAAAGGCATAGGATGTGGGCACAGCAGACCTGGGAGTGGGAACTATGCCCTGCTGCCACTTGTGCAATTGGGGTGAGGGGGGGCACGATGCAGGCATGGCTCACTCTGGATGGAAGCAGCAGGGCATAGACTCTGCTTCTAGTACTGCTGTGCCTGCATCCTGTGCCCCCCCCGGCCCACCTTGGCTGGGCAAGTGGTAGCAGTGCCTGCATCCTGCACTCTCCTCGTCCCCTGGCTGGGCAAGTGGTGGAAGTGCCCGCATCCCATGTCCCCCACCACCCTGGCTTGGCAAGTGACGGGCTGTGGCGTGGTGCCATTTGTCCAGCTGAGGCAGGGAGATGCAAGATGCAGGTGCAGCAGTGCTGGGAGTGGGGGCTAGGTCCTGCTGCTGCTTGCCCCCTTACACCTGGAGTGAGCCGCACCTGCATTGTGCCCCTTCCCCCTGGCTGGGAAAGCGATAGCAGGGCATAGCCCCCACTCACAGCCCTGCTGCACCCTCATCCTGCAGCCACACCCCACCCCAGCTGGGCAAACAACAGCAGGGCATAGCCCCTGCTCCCAGTGCTGCAACACCCACACCCCATGCTCCCCCACCCTCCTCCCCAAGTCCCACACCCCACCACTTTGGCTGGGCAGCTTGTCCCAGCCTCAGCCCCAGTCCTGATCCCTCCCTCACGTGGGGGCATTGATCTTCCCCCCCATGCCCCTTCTCTTCCCCATCTGCCTTCCACAACAGACTTACCAGCTGGAGGCAGCTGTGTCCAGCGTGGTGAGGACTGCTGCCTGTTCAGCCTATGGCTGAATCTCCAAAGTGGCACTGAATCATTTCTGAATCATTTGGAGGCTTCCAATGTGATTCGGACTCCCAATTTGATTTGGATTTGCAGAGTTGACTGATGAATCAGGCCAAATCTCCTCTGAATCGAATCAGCTACTGAAGCTTTGCACAGCCCTACTAGCTGTTCCCTCTTACAGACTTTCTCTTTTGAATATTTCAGAAATTCTTATCATCATGAGACAAGTAGATCCTATTAGTGTATGATCATGCCACTACTTCTGGTTATTGGTACTTCTGGGAAATGGTAATTCATGACACTGTAACTGCTATAAAGCAACAGATTACAGTGATCCTTTGGCTCTCAATTTGAGAGCTCCTTAGTACTTATACCT
Source organism: Crocodylus siamensis (assembly GCF_052110815.1). NCBI lineage: Eukaryota > Metazoa > Chordata > Crocodylia > Crocodylidae > Crocodylus > Crocodylus siamensis. The sequence goes on along the minus strand of NC_143401.1, from coordinate 50,932,004 downwards.
GCCCACTAAAGTAGTGTTTTGTAACTGTACAGAGTGGAAAAAATAGCCAAGATGAGAGAACCTGAATATTCTACCTTAGTGTAAATCTTTTATCCTGTTTTATTCACAGCTCCACAAGTTTTTCAAGTATTGTTCCAAGAGATTTATCTCAGTATAGCATAACTCTACAGATTGTCAATAGTCTGGAATGCATGTACCAAAGTCACAGTTCTTAATTAGCTTAGAAGTATCACTGTATATTAGGGCTGTGCAAACTTTGGGTGCTGATTCAATTTGGAGGAGTTTCAGCCCAGTTCGGTGGATAAATCTCCAAATCTGAATTGAATCAGGAGACCAAGTAAATCAATTCAAAGCTCTCCAAATCAATTCAGAAAACATTCAGAGAGCTTTGGAGATTTGGGCAGTCCCTGCTCACTGCAGCAGGGAGCTGGACCTCCATGCTGATAAGTAGTGGGTGGTGGACGGGGGGCTGGAGGAGCGGGAAGGATTCCATGGGAGGACCCTCACCAGGCCTCATCCCCTGCCTGCTCCCCCAGCCATCTTGAGAAGCCCCCGATCTCTGACCGCTGTCCCAGCCCCCGCCCCCCATGGCTGCCCCACTCAGCCCCAGCTCCTGGATCTTTAAAAAAGACCCACACTCACCAGCTGAAGCCAGGTAGGGGAGCAATCCCAGTGTAGGGGGCTCTGCCATGAGCCCCCAGCCCCTTCCCATTCTCTCAGTCCCCCCCATATCTGTGTCAACTTGCCCAGCTCCCAGCTGTTTAAAAAAAATGCAGCCCCAACTCACCAGATGCTGCAGTGGCTGTCCAGGCTTCTCAGAGATCAAAGCAGAGTCCCCCACACAATGCAAGGCAGCGGGGGGTAGCAGGGATCACCCCCCCTACCTGGCAGCAGCCAGTCAGTGCAAGCTTTTTTTTTTTTAAAGAGTTGGGAGCTGGGGACAGGCAGGGCAGCCATTGACAGGGCTGGGAGAGCAGGTGGTGAATGGATCCAATCTGGAGATTCAGCTAATCTAGTGGTAACCAAATATCCTAATCAGATTTGGCCGAATCAATTCAGGACAGTGATCTGGATCACTGAATTTCATAGATTTCATAGACATTAGGTCTTGAAGGGACCTCAGAAGATCATCGAGTCCAGCCCCCTGCCCAAAGGGCAGGAAGTCAGCTGGGGTCATAGGATCCCAGCAAGAGAAGCATCCAATTTGCTCTTGAAGGTGTTCAATGTAGGTACTTGAACCACCTTCGATGGCAGGCTATTCCAGACCCTGGAGGCTTGGACAGTAAATAAATTCTTCCTTATGTCCAGCCTGAAATGGTCTTGTACTAGTTTATGACCGTTTGACCTCATCATCCCTCTGGGTGCTCTGGTGAACAGACGTTCCCCCAGATCCTGGTGGTCACCCCTGATAAACTTGTAGGTGGCCATCAGATCACCCCTGAGCCTGCGCTTTTCCAGGCTAAAGAGCCACATGGTTGTCGGCCTGTCATTGTAAGGTCTGCTTTCCTGACCTCTGACCATGTGCATGGGTCTTCTCTGGACTCTCTCAAGCTTCTCCACATCCTTTTTGGATTGTGGAGCCCAAAACTGGACATAATACTCCAGCTACAGCCTCACCAAAGCCGAGTACAAGGGGAGAAGGACATCCTGGGATTTTTTTGAGAAGCATCTATGGATGCAAGCCAGCGTTTTGGTCACTTTAGTAGCCGCAGCATTACATTGAAGGCTTATGTTCATCTTGTGGTCAATGATGACCCCCAAGTCTCTTTCTTCCATAATGCTAGCCAGTGTAGCACTGTCGAGCTTATAAGGATGCTGCAGGTTTTTCTTCCCAAGGTGGAGAACCTTGAATTTTTCAGTGTTAAACATCATCAGGTTCTTGTCTGCCCATTCACTCAGCCTGTCCAGGTCAACCTCGATCACTCACCTGTCTTCTGGTGTGGATGTTTCACCCCAGAGTTTGCTGTCATCTGCAAACTTAGCCAGTCTGCTCCTGAGTCCAATGTCCACATCATTAATGAAGATGTTGAACAATATGGGTCCAAGGTGTAGGAGTAATTGGCATACTTGACTAGAAAAACAGACCAGAAGTGCTGATACTGCTTAATTCAGTTAAATGTTCTGAGATAAGGAATCCTGCATGCCTCGGGTTATCCTTAGGTTATCTGGATATCTTGCCCTGTGCATAGATAGTTTGTTTAAGTAAACTTCCTAAATTTCTGTGTAATTTACTATTGTTTTGTTTCTCCAAGGTGTATTTTTTATCTCTTTCTCTGCCTTATGTATAAATACGCTTGTAAACTTAGAGAGTCTGAGAAATCCTTTGAAACAGACAAGTGGGTGATTCCCCCTGCTGTATGGCATTCTCCCTGTGATCACAGTATAGCCTTAAATAAAGAAAAGCTGGCTCTGTTAGTTCTGTTTCAACCACAATGCGAAGTTTGATTTCTTCAACAAAGGACGGAGCTTTGGGGGACCGCACTGGTCACAGGACACCATGATGAGTGACTGCCATCAATTACAACCCTCTGGGTCCAATCATGGAGACAATTTCTCAGCCAGAGGATCATGGTGGACCCAAGGCCACAGTTGGCTAGTTTCCCCAAGAGGTGATCATGGGATACCAGATCTAAGTCAAAATATAGGACATCAATCTCTTCTCCCTTGTCCAGGTTATACGTCACTTGGTCATAGAAGGAAATGAGATTGGTCAAGCAAGACCTACCAGCAATAAACCCATGCTGGCTATCCCTCAGGATGTTGGCATTGGCCAGTCCATTAAGGATGGCCTCTTTAATAAACTTTTCTAAGATCTTCCCTGGGATAGAAGTCAGGCTGATCGGCCTATAGTTAGCCCGATCCACTTTCCTCCCCTTCTTGAAGATAGGCACCACATTGGCCTTCCTCCAGTCTTTGGGCACTACACCAGAGTGCCAGGAGTTTTCAAAGATCCATGCCAGGGGCTGGGTTATGATGCTCGCCAGCTCCTTGAGTACCCTGGCGTGTAGATTGTCAGAGCCGGTTGACTTGAAGGTATCCAGCTTCTCAAGATGTTCCTTCATGAGGTCAGCATTAATGGAGGGCAGGGGATCTCCCTCATCTGGACCTCCCTGTCCCATAGAGGGCATGGATGTCCCATGGGACTGATGAAAGTCCAATGCAAAGTACCCATTTAATAAGTTCGCTTTTTCCCAGGCATCAGTTGTCAGGTCCCCCATCTGGTTCAGCAGGAATCCAATGTTGCCTTTGTTTTTCCTCCGGCTCCCCACATATCTGAAAAAGGACTTTTTATTGTCCTTGATACTCAAAGCTAGTTGGAGTTCAGTTGCAGCCTTAGCTTTCCTGGTTTGCTCCCTGCAGGACTGGACCAGTGCAGAATAATCCTCCTTGGAGGTGAATTCTGTCCTCCAGCCTTTGTAGGCCTTTCTTTTTCACCTCAGGAGGTCTGTTAGGTCCCTGGAGAGCCAGGGGTGGCTTCTGTGTCCTCTTGCTGCCTTTCTTTTGAGATGGAATTGACTTAGCTTGTGCATTGATGATCCCTCCCTTGAGGAGCAACCACTCTTCTTGAACTCTCCTCTCCCTGGGGTCATGGTCCCTTAGGGCCTGACTGACAAGCCTCCTGAGCTTGTCAAAGTTGGCTTTCCTGAAGTCAAGGACTTCCATGTTGCTGACTGACTTGCCAGCTTTACGGCGGATGGTGAAGGTGATCATCTCATGGTCTCCGCCACCCAGCTTCCCATCGATCACTAGGTCGCTGATTAGGTCATCCCCTGTAGCCAGTACCTGGTCGAGCAGTGCTTTGCCTCTTGTTGGCCCGTAGACTTCTTGAGTGAGGTAGAGGTCATCCACACATGAGAGGAAGCTTTGTGACCACTCGGATTTTGCTGAGTGATCCTCCCACGAGATGTCTGGGTAATTGAAGTCACCCATGACAACCATGGTCCTGGAACATGCAGCCTCAGCCAGTTCCCGGGTGAACTCCTGGTCAAGCTCAGGACTTTGGGTGGGAGGTCTGTAGTAGACTCCCACTGTTGTGTCCCTTGTGCCATGTTCCCCACGGATTTTAATGCAGAGGGTCTCCAGTCATCCACCCTGGTCGCCAATATCAGCTTGCAGGGACGCATAGCTTTCCTTAACGTAGAGAGCTATACCACCGCCTCTTTTATCTACTCGATCATTCCTGTACAGGGTATAGCCATCTCTACCTGAGGTCCAGTCATGAGTGGAGTCCCACCAGGTCTCTGTTATTCCTATGACATCATAATTATTTGCACTGAGCAGGAGGACGAGGTCCTTCTGCTTATTCCCCAAGCTCCTGGCATTTGTGTACAGGCAGGCAAGCATCCCCTTGGGGGCTTTTGCCGTGCCCACAGATTGTACCAGGGCTGGAGCAGGGGTGGGCTCCCTTAAGTGTCATGGCCTGCTGGCTTTGCAAGGGTTGCTCAGCAGGCCAGCAGTGACGGTAGTCCCCCCATCCCCCAACAGGCTTAGTTGAAAGCCCAGTGAAGTAGGTCAGCCAGTCTGGCTGAGAAGAGCCTCCTCCCCAGGGGAGAGAAGTGGAGGCCCTCTCTTCCCAGCAGCTCACTCCCTGTCTTGCCAAAGAGTGGGCTGTGGTCATGGAAGCCAAAGCCTTCCTGATGACACCATCGCCACAGTCTTTGGTTGACTACGTGGATCCTCCTCTCCCTTCTCAGCCCATAGCTAGAGACTGGGAGGATTGATGAGAACACCACCTGTGCCCCCAGACCCATTAGCCCCACTCCCAAAACCCTGTAGCACCTCATGACCCAGCTGGGAGCACTCCAAGCTGTGTGATTGGTGCCCACATGAATAGGGAGAATAGGATAGTGGACTGTGGGCCAGAGGAGCTTAGGAATCTTCTCCTTAATGTCCCATATGCGGGCCCCCGGGAAGCGGCAGACTTCCCAGGCTAAGGGGTCGGAGTGGCAGATTGCCCCCTCAGTCACCCTCAGGATGGAGTCTCCCACAACAAACACCTTACATTTTGTCTTGGGGAGAGCGGAATTGAATCACTGCACCCCAAACTGGCTGAATCCAAATCCAAAGCAAACATTAGATGCTTCACACGTGCCTACTGTATATATCTAAGCCAGAAATAATTCATGGTTTTGATATGGTTTTGACTACATGGTATTTTATTTCAACTAGACAGATTAAAAGACCATTTTTTAGATTATGTATTACCGTTTATCTTCTCAGAAATGTTTCCTGAAATTTGAACTGGCTACTCTGTCCTTATCTATTGGCAGGATTATTATTGGAAGTTAAAGTAAGGAAGGGTATTTTTTTGTCCATATGAATAAGCTATATTACATACTGGCTTTTGTTGCTGCTGTTGTTGCTGTGTTTTTAAATCCTAAGGAGAAAAGTGCAAATTTTAATAAAAATATTAAATGTAGGGAAAATAGATGCTGTTAACCAGGTAGGGTTATAAGGAAATTCCTTGATCTCATGAGGCAGTCTACTATATTAACCAGGCCTAGATTATTGTGAAGGCAAAAAAGAAGGGATGTATCCTGATTTATAGTTATTCCCAGATAGACAAGAATGGGTGTCTATATGTTTACACGTCCCCCCCGTGGCACAGTTGGTAGTGCAGCATCAATTAGTACTTGCTTTAGGAAGTACTAAATGACAGCACAATAACAACTGTTACTGCACCATCCTGGCAAAGCAAGTTTTTTTTAGCAGCTACATCACCATAGTGATGCACTATAGTAAAGTAGCTCATCAGTATGGCAAAATAGTGTTGGCATCATGTCTTGTGCCTAATGATGCTTGGTTGCCGTAGCGACAAGCTGCATCACTATAGTGCGTCTTTACAGTGATGTAGTATCATATGTAGATACTCACGGCATTATCTCAATTCATTTGCAGGTGGGAAGAGGCAGGTATGAGTGTTGAATATTTAATATTAATATTTCCCAGTTATTCACAATCCAGGCTTTGAATACACTGTTAAATTTCTTCGATAGAATGGAATAGCATCCAAGGAATTCAGAGGTTGTTTGGAAACAGACATTTACCTGTAATATGCTTAAGGTTTCTGTATTTTTATACATGAGATCCTTGAATTGTCTCAGATTGTTAAGTGATTGTCATGATCATCAACAGTATGGGCTATAAATTGAAACCATGAACAAGGCAAATTCCAAAGTGATACAATAATGCACTTGCAGATTGAATGGCACAAAAGACTATTCCCTAGTATTCTCTAGAAAGATCCTAAGAGAATCTAGGTGATGTTCGGTTTATGTTTATTGGGTCACAAAGGGCAGCATTGTAATTTTCATTGTGCATCAAAATGGCAGCTTTCTAACCATGTAAATCTCTTTTTGCCACTCACACAGTTTGTGATTCTGTTTCCCTTTCAGTGTAGATGTTGAATCTGCATCTTCTTGACTTCTAATACAGAGCTCTAACCACTTCTCTATAAGTTAGAGATTACTCAGGTTTTTTTCCAGCACTCCTTTTGAAGTGGGGTCACTGTCCCTTGCATTTATTAGTTTAGTCATTGAATAAAACAGATGAAGAGCAGTAGCCCAGCCTAGAATGCAGGACCTGCTACCTTGCAGCTGAGCATCCATGTCACTAGGTCATATACCCTCTAGTTTGTTCTTTTTCCTTCTGTACCCATATATTCCTGTCTCTTGGCTGCCTAACAGCTGCAGTATTCCTAAACTCTCATGGACAAAGGAAACCATACTGTTTTTACTGACAAAGCAAACAGAATTTTCTATTCATTATTTAGGTCTTCTGTACAGAGTTATCTCATCAGATCCTATAAGTTGACTTGATTAATTAAATAAGAAGCCTGATAAAGGAATGTGTGTGTGCATGCACGTGCACACACACACACACATACACACACACGTGCGCGCACAATTTAAAAAAACAAACAACAGTTCATGACAATTCAGCCATCTCCTCAAAAGGCTCTTTCAAGGTTAAGATACTTCAATGACCAGATCTAAAGCCACAATGATTATCCCAGCATTTACCATGATATGCATCATTGATTCAAGACATTAAACACAGATCAAAAGACTTTTTTCTGTGACCAACAAGCTGTTACATATTACTTTATTATTATTATTTAACAGAGGCAGCACACACATACTCCATATTTCGCACCAGCAATTATTTTCAGTCTGCCAAATACTGGGTGCATCTACATGTGTGCTTTCCTGTGAAGCTGACTAATTAGAGGAGTCAACTTGAGAGTTGATAGGCATGTGCAGATTTTCTAGAATTCACCACATCCTATAACTATCACTTTCACTACTGCTGTAATACCCACAATTTTTTGCCTAAGTTTCCAATTTTATGTAAGACTAGATTTCTAGAGAGATGCGATAAAGGAAAGGTAAGTGTGAGGAATGACAAAGCATGCAATCTGTGAGAAAATTAGATGGGCTTATCCCCATGTGTGGGAAAGTGCATTTCCCTGGGGACAAGTAACAGTAGCATACCTTGTGCTACTGCTACTTGCCCCTGGGCTACGTCTGTGCCACAAGCACTCTTGCATGAGGCATGGTAGGGGAGGCTGGATCCAGCAACTGTGCTGTACCTAGCAGCTTTACCTGGGATCCTGAGGGCTCTGGGACCTGCAGCTATAGCTTTCCTGCAGGAAGGAACCTGGCCAGCAGCTGTAGTGTGTTCTAGCTGGCCAGACTCTGGTTTCAGGTGCTGCATGGTGCCACCCCACTTGTTTTAGACATGTTTTTTTTGACCCCAGGATCTCCCAGGTTCAAACCCTGCCCCACCACTCCGAAGTAGCAGTACAGGGAATACTTGCATGTGTGGCATGTGGAACCAAAGGCAAACCTGCAGCACCACAAACTGCACATCTGCGCTCATTTGGACATACCTCATGAGGGACTCATGAAGCAGGGTATATTTAAAAGTACCTCGGGATAAACTTGACAGAGAAAGCATAAACACAAGATACCCTGCTAAGTTGCTGCCAAATCACAACTAAAGGTTAAATGAAAAAGAGTGTCTTCATCATAATCTTAGTGATGCTGAATTGAATTTCATCAGGCATACGAAACAATGGGTACAACTCCAGTACCTCAGTTTTACTTCTACTAATAAAGCAGAAAGAGAAAGTAAGATTTGAAATGTTACACAAGGGTACATTTAAATGAGATGCTTTGAGTGCAGTAGACTAATTCTCCTGAACATTAGCACAGTGGGCAAAACCTATGCTAATGCACTAATGTGCAGTAGAATTAGTCTACTGTACAGTAGTGCCACCGAAAAAGTGTACCCCACTGCTCCTGTGCAGTAGTGCTGTTCACTACACATTTAGTTAGTATGTAAAGGTACTATTGCATGTGTAGACATGCCCAAAAAGAAAAAGTCAAACATTTAACTTCTCTAAGGGATTAATTATGTAAGGGCTTGAGCCACAAAATCCAGATATGGAGCCAAGTTTTGAACACACCAAAATGTAAGTGGTATAAAGATCTGTACATTTGCTCCATCCTGTTCCAAATATGGAGATATTTTCAAAAGCAGAAGCAGAAGCCAGAATCAAACTTTAAAGCCTCTCATAGTTGTAGGATTTGGAGTCAGAATCTTCATTTATAGGTCTTTGAAGTAGCAGCAGAGTCTTTTTCCATTTTCATTCAGCTGCTTCTGCTCCAAATTGGCCCTAACCTTTGTCATGAAATAGGAGTTTACCAGGATGTTTACTCCTACAATGAGGGAGAAAAATAGGGTCAATCTGAGTACTTTAAAATATCCAGAATTCATGCATTCTCATGCACACACCACTACCAATACAATAGGTGCTCATTTTATTATCTTTACAAGAGTGAGCACAAAACAATTAAATAAATGTAGTAGCAAAATTCCAATTATAAGCAAATAAGAATATGTGAAATGAATGTTTGATATTATACAACACAAATGAATATAGAATCATCAATTGATTCCTTAGAGAGATTCTTTCCAGTAGGATTTAATATTTCTTCAATGACTGTGTGTAATCTTAATTTTAAGTTATGGACTGGGAAGATTAATCACATTGGTGATACTGTAATAATTCAATGCACATTTATGATGTGATAAATTCCCCTTAAATTTGAAGAACACAATGGAAAAATGAAATGGTTAGTAGTGACAGTTCTAAGCTTTTTCAATTCTGTAGAAAGAGATTGTATTAAAATGGATAGCTTTTACTAGTTTTTATTTTAGTACTTTGCTTAGGTAATAAAAGACATAAACATTTTTGTTCTATTTGACATCTCAAGGATATTCTTAACCTTTGTTAAGATTTGTAATAACAGTAAACCAGGTGGAACAAATCTCTGAAGAATATAAAATAGAATTTCCAATCTTTTCTAATTACTTAAAAAAAATCTTTATGCCTACTTCACATCTGCCTTTTCCTTATATGATGCATTCTTACTCTTCTTTTCCCTCAAGTAAGCTCTGAAACCATTGTGTTATCAGACTAAAAAGAAATGTGACATCTGAACCCAAAGTCAGTCCAGATGGTAGCCATTCACTGAGGACATGTAAAATGTACTTTTCATTTGACTTGGTGCAATCAGGCTGTGACACCAGCCTTACCAGTGGTGGTTTCTGTGTCCCTCTTTAAGTTCACTTATTGTTCTCTTTATGTTTTTGAAGAGTCATTACAAGCCAAGTCATACACAGGCTTGCTTCTTTGTATATTAGCAGATTTCTTCAAAGACTAGATAAATTGTAGTTTAAAAAGGTGAAATTGATATTATTAAATTAACCAGTGAAAATGTTTAGGCAGAACTTCAAACTGGAATCATTTCTGTTGAAAGTGTTTAACATACTGAATTATATTACTATTCTGCAAATTAGTCTCAAGAGAAAGTAATATTAATTTCCTAATGGCTTATCTTGTAAATCTGTATACACACAAGCAGTTTTACTCAAGGTAGTTGGACCATGGCTGTAAAATCAAGTCTAGCACTATATTTATGCTCTATTTTTTTCTGATCTAGAATCTTCCATATATACAGCCTCAAAATTACTTCTTTTATTCTTAGAAAATTAAAGATTTTCATTCACCTATTTTTTTTTTAATTAAACAAATCATTTAAAAATCCACATTGAATGTTTACCCACTCCAAGAATACATTTTTGTTGTGGCTAGAAAAAAACAAAAGGATACAGGATGAAAGATGGAATTCATAGGTATTCGCAGTGTTTTTGTTTGGCTTTAACAAGGGCTAGGGGAGCAAAAATTTAGAGATTTAGAGAAACAGAAAGAAAAAAACTTCTAAACATACTCAAAGACTATCTTCAAGACTGCAGTCTAAGGCTACATACATGTCTTCAAATAATCTGAGAGAATTCTCCTGGAATTATTCTTCTGATTGAAAAACTTAGAGACCCCTGAATGGACATCTGAACACTTAGCCCCTGAGGAGCAGACAGCTAGCAGCACTAATGCTGTGCAGCCAGGGGTCCTCTCTGCACACATCTTACTGTACTCTGAAGGCTCCCTTATTCTTCCTGGAAACAAATCACAAAAGTGCACAGGGCAGCCATGATTGGATGACCCATACTGCTGAGGGTCAGCTTGTGTCTCACTGCAGCACAATGTCGGGGTGTGTGAAGGGAGCATTGTTGTGCTTCCTGCTATGCTGGAACAGCACCGTTCAGGCTGAATGATAAATTGTCTTCCTAAAGGTGCCTAGAATCAAAGCACTGTGGGATGCTGGAAGCTTCTTCTGTGGCTTTGTTCAGGAAGAAATATGTATAGATATTCACTGTCTCTGGAGCAAACTGTTCTTTTACCATAAGATCCTTTTTTTTCTTTAAAGGAGTGCACTCACTGGTTCTGATCTTTGGATGCAACTACAAATGTGTCCCAAGATCTTACCTCACTTATTAATTTAGTAAAAAGGAAGGGTTGCTTGTTTCAGCTTCTATATTATTATTTTTTACATATTTCCATGTGTAAAATCATTAGAATCTTAAGGCCAATAATATTCGTTACTACCAATAAAAGTATTTATAATATTATAGGTTTCAAGTCTACTACTTTTGAATGTATGACTTGGATTTTACCTGAAGTTTCACTATATGTTGTGTGTATATATGTATACACATATATTCATGTACAAAAGTATATGCATGTATTGTTTTCAAAAATACATTTATATAACCGAAAGTACATTCCAATTATAAAATTTTACCAGATAAATAAAATTATGTTTATATTTATACACACACGCACAGAGCCCCCATTTCATATCCTGAGAAAATTATAATCTAAAAGACTAAAACATAAATAGCTTTCCTATGAAAGGTGGTGCAGTATCAGCTCTCCCAGTCGAGCTGGGGAAGAGGTATGAGACCCTGGTGACACTGGAGGAAGAGGAAAGTGAGGAGGAAACCTCTGCTGAGGAGGTCCCTCCATGCACAGAATGTGCTGAAGGAGGCAAGGTGTCTCAGAAGAAGAGATGCTGGGTACTCATCATAGGTGACTCCATCCTGAGAGGAACAGAGGGTCCTATCTGTCACCAGGATCCCATGACACGTGAGGTCTACTGTCTGACTAGAATGCAGATTCAGAACATGATAGAAATGATCCCGGCCCTCATCCAGCCCACTGATTACTACTGCATGGTCCTAATCCATGTAGTCACTAATGATGCAGCCAGGAGCAGCCCAGATCACTTCACAAAGGACTACCAAGCTCTGGGAGGTGAGCTGAAAGAGATAGGGGCACAGGTGGTCTTCTCATTGGTCCTTCCAAGGAGTGGATGTGGAAGATGCCATGAGACCTGCATCTGGGATGTCAGCTTGCAGGTTCAGGAATGATGTCTTGTGGCATGGCTTTCTGGATGATGACACATACTTTAGAACAAGAGACATGCTTGGGTGGGATGGGCTTCACCTCCCCACCAAAGGTAGGCAAGTGTTCTCCTTCAGGTAGACTGATCTCCTCCAGCAGTCTTTAAGCTAGGCTCATCAGAGGAAGGGGAAGAAGAGGACCAAGGGAGCCACAGAACACTGAACCAAGAGATACCAACAAGAACAACCCAGCCAAGACAGGCAGTGAGCACAAGAAATACCCAGGTAAGAGACAGGGGCCTAGATAGACCTGGGATTGGTGGGGGAGGTGCATAGACCCTCAGGAGATCTTATATGCCTCCACACCAATGCTTGTAGTATGGGGAACAAGCAAGAGGAACTTGCCCTCCTGCTAGCTAACACAAACCCAGACATAGTGGGGCTCACTAAAACTTGGTGGGATCCAACGCATGACTGGGCAGTAAACATCAAGGGCTATAGGCTGCATAGCCAGGATAGAAAAGGGAGGAAAGGTGGGGGTATGGTATTCTACATCAAAGAGCAATACACATCCTCAGCTAACAGCACTGGGTCTGAGGTAGGGCAGACTGATTTACTCTGGGTCAGAATACAAGGTGGTTGGGGAGAAGGGACCTCATAGTGGGGGTCTACTACAAATCACCTAACCAGGGGGAAGAGCTGTATTAGGAATTCTCAGGTCAGCTATTGGAAGCAGTTAAGTCAAGGGACATGGTCATCATGGATGATCTAAACTACCTGGACATCTGCTAGGAAGAGCAGTCAGCCAGGTCTGACTGCTCACATAAGTTTCTAGCTGAGTTACAGGACCTCCATCTAACCCAGGAGGTGCACAGTCCCATCAGGGGAAATGCCTTGTTGGACCTGGTCTTGGCCACAGGCAACAATCTGGTGAGAGGGCTGCAGGTGCTCGACCACATGGGAGATAGCAATCATTGCCTACGGAATTTACCATCAGCACAAGGTGTAAAAGGCCTACAGCAAGTCATCAGCCCTGGACTTCATGAGGGCAGATTTCAATGATGTAAGGAGACTAGTCGAGGAGGCACTGAAGTCCTGGAGGAGCGGGGAGTTGGGAGTCAAAGAAGAGTGATCATTCCTTAAGCAGACAATCCTCCAAACCCAAAAGGTGACAATCCCAACATGGATCAAAGGGAGCAAAAGTGCTCAAAAGCCCCAATGGTCCACCAAAAGCATCCAGGAATGTCTCAAAGCTAAAAAGGAGGCATACACCCAATGGAAGGGAGGGGCCATCACCAAGGAGGATTATACCTCTATTGCTTGAGATTGTAGGGGGGCTGTTAGGAAGGCTACAGAAGAGGTGGAAGTGAGACTAGCAACCCAGATCAAAGATAACAAGAAGTCTTTTTTTAAATACATAGGGGGTAAAAAGAAGGCACCAAGTAATGTGGGGGCCACTGCAGGACTTGCTTGGTAATCTGGTGTTAGCATCAGATGACAAAGCTAATCTCTTTAACAGATTCTTTGCTTCCATTTTTCTGAGCAGGGACAGGCACATCCCCCCCCCCGCCCCCACTGGGATCCTGGATGGACCCAAGGGAGGCACAGCCAGGCCCAGGGTCAGTGGGGACCTAGTTGGGGAACTTCTGAAGGGACTACATAGGTTCAAATCAGCAGGACCTGATGATCTCCACCCCAGAGTGCTGAGGGTATTGGCAGAGGTCATCTGGCACAACTTTATGAGCACTCATGGTGCTCTAGCAAGGTACCAGAGGACTGAAAAAAGGCCAATGTGGTCCCCATTTTCAAAACAAGGGAGGAAAGAGGACCCAGGAAACTATAGGCCCGTTAATTTTACCTTGGTCCTGGGGAAGCTTTTTGAGAAAATTATCTAGGAGCACATCTGCAAGGGACCAGCAGGGCAGATTATGCTTAGGGGCAATCAGCATGGGTTCATTAGAGGCAAGTCCTGTCAGACCAACCTGGTGGCCTTCTATGACCAGGTCACAAAAGTCTTGGACACAGGTGTCACAGTGGATGTAGTCTTTCTGGACTTTAGGAAGGCCTTTGACACTGTCTCTTACTCCATCCTCACTAAAAAAATTAGGTGACTGTGCTGTTGACACCTACATAGTCAGATGGGTCACTAATTGGCTGGAAGACTGCACCCAGAGCTGGACGGACGTGGGCAGGGGGGTCCCCCAGGGCTCGGTCCTTGGGCCCGCACTGTTCAATATCTTCATCAGTGACTTGGATGAGGGGGTGAAAAGCACCTTGTTCAAGTTCACAGATGATACTAAGATGTGGGGAGAAGTGAGCACACTGGAACAGAGAGACAGGCTACAACTAGATCTGGACAGGTTACAGAGGTGGGTGGATGAGAATAGGATGGGCTTCAATACGGACAAGTGCAAAGTTTTGCACCTGGGGAGGAAGAACCAGCAGCATACCTACAGGCTGGGGAACTCCCTTCTTGTAAGCACAGAAGCAGAAAAGGAGCTTGGAGTCACTGTCGGGATGCAGTCAGGAAGGCTAATGGCACCTTGTCATGCATTCATAGAAGCATCATGAGCAGGTCCAAGGAGGTGATCTTCCCCCTCTATGTGACACTGGTCAGGCCAGTGTTGGAGTACTGCATCCAGTTCTGGGCTGGCACTTCAGGAGGGATGTGGATAGCATTGAGAGGGTCCAGAGGAGGGCCACTCACATGATCAGTGCTGGGCACGGCAGGAGCCTCCCCCAGGCTGCTGGTGGTAATGCTGCACCGGATGCGTGGAGTCGGTGGAGCAGGCTGCCCGCCCAGCCTCCGGCCTGCGCACAGGCCCGGGGGCCTCCGGGAAGGGCCTGCCCCACTCGGCGGAGCTGCCCCAGCCTCCCCGGGCCGGCAGGGCCCGGCAGGAGCCTCCCCCAGGCTGGGCAGGATGTGTCGGCTGAATGGAGTTTAGGAGGGGAACACCCCCTGCCCCTGGTACCTACTGGACTGAGCCCCCAAGGAGCCCTGTGACTGGAGCTGTGAAACAGAGCATGCAAACAGGTGCGGCTCTACTTGGGCATGGCAGTTTGTGTGGCAGTTTGTGTGGAGGGCTGCACCGAAGGCATTTGGGGGGTTGGTCCAAGCAAGGAGCCCAAGACCAGAAGCCCAAAGAGGAGATGCTGGTGCCAGGCAGAGGTGTGAGCTCACTCTCAGCCATGGCAGTCACTCGGCATGCCAGCAGGTGTCCTGGCACCACTGAGACTTCCACCCAGAGCCCATGGTCCCAGACTGTGGGGGCTGCTTGGCATGGCTGCTGGCAGATGGCCATGGGGGCACCCCCACTGGTGGGGTGTGCCCACTAATGGAGTATTGGGAGGGTTGGTTGAAGGTCTCAAGGAGGAAATATATCAGATGTTCACCATCAGGGTGCACAAAGACGTCATCAATGGCCATGGCTAGACCCTTCTCCAGAAGAAGAAAGAGCAGAAGGAGAAAGAGATGGTGGCCAATGAGATAGCTAACTAGAGGAAGTAAACCACTGTCTCCAATGGTGATGCCACTGGGAAAGCTTCAGTTTCCTCAACCACAGAACATACTTCAGGGAGAGAGGACTCCTGGGAAGACATAGCATCCACTTCATATGGAAAGATAAGTCTTTGTTCTTGGCCAGGATAGCCAATCTTCTAGATAGGGCTTTAAACTAAAATGGCTGGGGGATAAGGAAACACAGACTGGAGCATTCCTGGGGGGCTGACATACAAGAAAGTTCAATGGATAGGGACACTAGAAGAGGCACTCTTGCAGGACTTGAGGGATTAGTTTTCTGTCAGCATGACAGGAAGTTGAGGGTCTTAGTTGGAGGACTCAGGTGCCTGTAAAATAATACCAGGAGCTTGGGGAACAGGCAGGAGGAGCTAGCTCTCATACTTTCCAGTTAGCATTATGATCTAGTAGAGATTACAAAGACCTGGTGGGATTCTTCACATGATTGGAGCATAGCCATAGATGGCTACACCTTGCATAGAAGTGACCAAGTATGGAAGAAAGGTGGAGGTGTGGCTCTTTATGTGAAGGAGGAGTACACCTCCTTGGAGGCTGACATTGGCTTCAAAGAAGAACAACTCAAAACACTCTAGGTCAAACTGCAGGGAGGGCCAGGAAGTGATGAGAGAGACCTAACTGTAGGTGTATACTACAGACCACCAAACCAAGGGCAGGAACTCAATCTAGAATTTGCCTGAGAACTGACAGAGGCATTATGCGCATGGCACATGGTCGCCATGTGTGACTTCAATTACCTCAACATCTCTTGGGAGGAACACTTGACCGAGTTGGATCAGTTGCATTCCTATCTGACCTGCATCAAAGAGATTTTTTTGACTCAGGAGGTGCAAGGCCCAATCAGATGTAACACTCTTCTAGACTTGGTCCTGGCCAAAGGAGACAACCTGGTGACTGATGTACACATACAGGGTATCCTGGGCAACAGAGACCATGAAACCATCACATTCACTGTCCATTGCAAGGCATACAAACTAGATAGCAGGATTGAAGTTTTGGACTTCAAAAAAGAAAATTTCAACAAGCTCAGGTCACTAGTAGGGGAAGTGCTGTGGGACCATGGAACAAAGGCATGATGCCCTGAGGGGTCAGGCCAACACTCAGGATCTCAATATTGTGCTGTTAGACAGGAGGGTGTGGTCTAAAATTGTACGTACACACATAAAAATCAATTAAGCACACATACACTCACTAGGTGCATACGCCCCTGATGGGCATACACACTCACACTAGCAACTCAGATAGACACATGTTCAAAATAACTAGTCTAGGTTCATGCATACCTATCACCAGTTTAAGCCCATACATGCTACACACACCAAATTTATACAGAATCAACTACCAGTTATCAGCACCTGCACATCCAATACACATACGTGGATTAATAATTCATATAACACACACACAATGATATTTATATATGTATATATATGTGTGTATTCACTAATTTACACACATACCTCTCACTTACACATATACACAAGTGAGTTCCTAAGTTGGATATTGTGATAAGTATCTATGTATGTGCTTGGTGTACTTGGGATACCTGGGGAAAAGTTAAGGTAAAAGTCACACCAGACGGCAAAGCTAACATGTTTAACGATTTCTTTGCCTCTGTCTTCCTAAGTAGGGACCAGAACAGCCACCTCCCTGCTGGGCCCCCCTCAG
This sequence comes from Crocodylus siamensis, assembly GCF_052110815.1. NCBI lineage: Eukaryota > Metazoa > Chordata > Crocodylia > Crocodylidae > Crocodylus > Crocodylus siamensis. The sequence continues at coordinate 50,914,990 of NC_143401.1, read as the reverse complement.
GCCCCGGGGGAGGCACACCTGGACCACGGGTTAGAGAGGATTTAGTTAGGGAGCTTCTGGAGGGGTTGGACGTATACAAGTCAGCCGGCCTGGATGATCTCCACCGTAGAGTTCTAAAGGAACTGGCCGGGGTCATTGCAAGTCCCCTGGCACAACTTTATCAGCACTCGTGGTGCTCTGGTGAGGTACTGGAGGACTGGAAGAGGGCCAATGTGGTCCCCATCTTCAAAAAAGGCAGGAAGGAGGACCCGGGAAACTATAGGCCGGTTAGTCTCACCTTGATCCTAGGCAAGCTGTTCGAGAAAATTATGCTGGCACACATCCAGGAGGGGCCAGCAGGAGACTGCATGCTTAGGGGCAACCAACATGGGTTCATCAGTGGAAGGTCCTTTCAGACCAACCTGGTGGCCTTTTACAATCAGATCACCAGATCGTTAGACGCAGGGGTAGCAGTGGATATAATCTTCCTGGACTTCCGGAAGGCTTTTGACACTGTCTCTCACCCCGTTCTCATTAAGAAACTGGGGGGCTGTGGTGTAGACACCCACACAGTCAAATGGGTCGCCAACTGCCTGGAGGGCCGCACCCAGAGGGTGGTAGTGGATGGGTCCTTCTTAACCTGGAAGGATGTGGGCAGTGGGGTTCTGCAGGGCTTGGTCCTCGGACCTGCACTGTTCAACATCTTCATCAGCGATTTGGATGAGGGGGTAAAAAGCACCCTGTTCAAATTTGCTGATGACACTAAGATGTGGGGGGACGTGGGTACATTGGAAGGATGCAACAGGCTACAATCAGACCTTGACAGGTTACAAGGGTGGGCGGACGAGAATAGGATGGGTTTCAACACAGACAAGTTCAAGGTGATGCACCTCGGGAGGAACAACCGGCACCATACCTACAGGTTGGGGAACTCCCCTCTTATCAGCACGGAGGCGGAAAGGGATCTGAGGGTCATTATTGACACCAAGATGAACATGGGCTGGCAGTGTGGAGAGGCAGTCAGGAAGGCCAACCGCACCTTGGCATGCATCCACAGATGCATCTCAAGCAGGTCCAAGGAGGTGATCCTTCCCCTCTATGCGGCACTGGTCAGGCCGCAGCTGGAGTACTGCGTCCAATTCTGGGCGCCGCACTTCAAGAGGGATGTCGACAGCATGGAGAGGGTCCAGAGGAGGGCCACTTGTATGATCAGGGGACAACAGGACAGGCCCTATGAGGAGAGGCTACGGGACCTGAACCTGTTCAGCCTCCAAAAGAGAAGGCTGAGGGGGGGATCTTGTGGCCTGTTATAAACTAGTCAGGGGGGATCAGCAGGCATTGGGGAAGTCACTGTTTCCCCAAGCATCACCAGGAGTGACCAGGAATAACGGTCACAAGCTGGCAGAGGGTAGGTTTAGGTTAGATATCAGGAGGTGCTACTTCACGGTCAGGGCGGCTAGGGTCTGGAACCAGCTTCCAAGAGAAGTGGTGCTGGCTCCTACCCTGGGGGTGTTTAAGAGGAGGTTAGATGAACACCTTGCTGGGGTCATTTGACCCCAGTATTCTTTCCTGCCGTGGCAGGGGGTCGGACTAGATGATCTGCTCAGGTCCCTTCTGACCCTACAAACTATGAAACTATGAAGAAAGTAGAAGTGTAGGGAGTTAAAGTTGCTGGAAATGAAAGTCACCAGGACTGGGATTAGAACTGGTAGACTAGAAGGGTCTGGGCTGAAGAACTGAGGCTCGGGTAACTTTAGGTTAATTGATCTTACTTGATTAAACAACAATGCCCGATGCCTGCAGAACGGGGAAGCATGCCAGCTCAGAGTCTAGGACTGGAGCCAGAGCTATGAGGGAGCTGAAAAGGTAGATGGGAAGAGGAGGGAAAAATGGGACTAAAGGAAATTGTGGGCATTAAAGAGGAGCTCTGGGTGTGGGGAGCCAGAGGATGGCTTCGGGGCAGCTAGAGAAAATACAGATAGTGGCAGTAGGTGCTGGAAGCTGGAGAAAACTGCAGAACAGCTAACAGGAGCTGGGAAGCTGCAGGAGGTGTGTGTGCGGTGGGGGGAGATTACAGAAAGTGCAGTGGGGGGGCTGAAAACAAAGAGACAGGTGGCAGAAAAATCACAAGAAAAGCAGCAGGGACAGTAGGAAAGCAAGGAGAGGCTGAGAGGTGGCAGAAAAGGGGAGATGGAATTGGGAGGAGATCAGGAAACTAGCAGAGAGGGTGGGGACTGGAGCTGAGAGAGAGAAAGAGAGAATGAAGCTGGAATTTAAGATAGGGAAGGGACTGGGTTTCTGTAAAATATGACTCAACTCAGGGTTGCAAATGACAGTGGTTTTATTGAACAGGGGAGATGGTGACACAATGCCAAATTGGTTCCTTTGCACCCACACACACAATGGCAGCAGGGGTTAAAGAGGCTTGGTGCAGGGGTTGAAGTCCACTGAAGTCGAAGAGGAAAGAGAGAGACAGAGAGAATACAAATTGTAGGAGGAGGTATGCAGGTAATATGCAGATAATATCTACCTATCCCAGGCTGGAAGTTGATCCTTGATGGCCAGCCAGGGTCTCCTTCAGCTCAGTGTTGTCCAGAGGGGGTCGCCGGCAGGGCCTCTGGGGTGGACAGCTGACGCGAAGCTGGTTTGGTCCAGATGGAATTGGCATTCCCATTGGGTCTGTCTTCACAGCCCCTCTTTATAGGGGCAGCCCTTGTGTGACCCTAATGACAGGAGGCATGCCCATGCAAATGTCAGCCCCTAGCGTACTTAGCATGTGTGCTCCATGAAGGGATGTGCAGATTCGGGTGTCTGTAATGGTGGGGTACAATGATAGAGTTGCTGGTTCCACAGGGTCTTTTGTTTTTCAAATGCTAACATTGTCTCTTTTCCTGGTTGAGGTCTGTAGTTCCTGGATTAATCAATGCGAGGTAATGGCCCAGTCATTACAGGCCATTCAGTAGAGGCCTGCTACCATTGTATTTCAATCATTCCCAATCATTCTCATTCATCAGGGAACCATTTTACATGGGCAGGGTACAATGAATCATATTGTTGCAACATGGGATGCCCAGGCAGAGGACAAAAGATAGAGGCTTGACATAAAATGGAAACTTGACATGACTTTGGTTCACTTACAAACACAGGCCTAAACCATACAATATCCATGTGAAACAATAAAAATCAATACAAAAATGATAATAATACAATATAAAACAGTGGATATCCAAAACCAAAAACATGCTACCAAAATAAAAATGTTTAAAGTTTATCCTAAGTTTGAGCTCACTTATACTTATCTATAGGGAATAGAGAGGGAGAAAAAAAGTCAGAAATGGTTGGGGAAGGGGAGCAAATGCATTAAAAAAAAGAAAAAAGAAAAAAATGGGGGTTTTGCTACACTACAATGTGTGCGTGTGCCTAGTGTGTGTGCATGCACCTAATTGATTTTTGAGTGTGTTTCTGAACAATTGTACACTATGCCCTCCCATCTAACAGCACAATATTGAGATCCTGAGATCTGGCCTAATCCTGCAGAGCAACACAGTCAGGAAACTGTGTGAACCATCTGACCTAGCCAAGTGTTTCTCCCAAACTATGTCCAGGTAATTGAAGTCACCCATGACAACCAAGTCCCTTGCATGCATGGCTTCTGTCAGTTCTCAAAAGAACTCCAGATCCAGCTCCTTCCCTTGGTTCAGTGGACTATAGTAAATGCCTAGATTTAGGTTTCTCTCACCTCGACCTCCTGTAGCTTGACCCGAGCAGTTTAACTGATTTCAATGGAATAGTACTATTCATACTTCCCCTTTCCCACCTGCAGGGATGTTGTGAGCATCGGCCTGAGCAGGCTGGGGAGAGAATGGGGGGCAGGGAATCCCTCAGACTCCCATAGGGGACCCTGTGCCTGAGGGGAACCCCTTGAGGTGTGGGCAGCCCCCCGGCTGCCAGGACCAGCACTGGTCCAAGGGATTGCTTCCCCCCTCCCCACTGGCAGGGCAAGAGATGTGCATGGGGCAGGGGTGGGGGGGAATCACCCTCCACACAGGTAGGCAGACCAGGCTTCAGGGAAGGAGCTGGAGTTGGGGATGGGGCTCTGTTCCCCCTCCCCCCAGCTGCCCTTCTGGGATGATAGCTACAGGTAGGATGCAGGCTGGGGAGCAGAGGCTTTTCTACCTCAGCTCTGTGACAGCCGAGGGGTACAGCTGGCCCAGCTCAGCTGGAATAGAAAGTGCAGCCATGGTTAGCTCACCAACCCTAAAAGGGAAGGTTGGGGGAGGGGACCACAAAGCATCCTGGAATGCTGGGGGATGGCGAGGTATCTTGAGTCAGGAGGAGGTCTGGAAAAGAATTGTAAGAGACATTTTTTACCTAAAGTGAGTCAATCTGATCCAGGTCCATCTTAACCAGGTATGGCCATTTTGAAACCAGTCCATGTACAACTTTCCTGGTACAGATTTATACTGGTTTTCAACCACTTATACTGGTTACTGAGTAATTTCTGTCCCTAAACCCTGTGAGAAAGAGATTGCTCTCTTGCAAGTTATGACGTATTGAATTAATCAAGCAGAGGCCCTTGCAAACTAATCAAATTGTCATTGTGAAACCTTAATTGGACATGTAGGTTGTACCATTGCTTAGTTTCTAAGGATGGATAGCTTTAGATGTTTCAGAGAAAATATAATTCCCTTCATGTGCCTATTGCAATGTTCATTTCTTCAGTCATATTTTCAAAGAATATTATAGAAAGCAAATGCTTTTCAAAATCCTAGTGAACACATACATTTTGCCAGTGATTGTGGATCATGGGTTTTCATTTTAATTACAGAGAGAAATGACTTTCTGTTAAGTCCTCCAGTAATCTGAGATGTATACATTTTTAATCTTACCTGGTCTATGCTGCTTGGGTCATAGGATTAACTGAGATCTAGTTATAGTGTCAAAACTCCAATGAATTCATGGGAGTCTTAATTTTACTCTTTACGTCTTTATCTATATGGTCCAGAAAAATTGGCACCAAAGTCAAATAGGTAACTGACTTCTGAACTGTTCTATACATAAATACTGATAAATTAAGAAAAGACGGATGATTCTTACCTAATCTTTAGAACAAATGAAGGTAAGAGATTCATAATAGCAATGAGTATGAGTAGTTTATATTTCTTTAAATGCTTCTGCTAGTAGAATACACTGTTTGCCTCTGTCTCAATTACCACAACATTTGTGCTTCAGAAAATTCAATGACCCTTACGTTGACATTTATATATCTGCATCATTACTCTCTGAAGGATATAGTACTTATCTTCCCAGTTCTTAAAAATTAGCAGCCTAACTGAAAAAGAAAAATGCCTGATTTTTTTGTAGTGTTTGGAATGTATAGGTCAGAACCTTGGCCCAACCAATGCTATTTTTAAAGCAATGCTGTGTAACTGAGCTTGCGATTTTTCATTTTAATTTATGTTTAAGTCAGCTGTTTTTTAATTCCTCCTATTTTTCCTTTGTAGGAACTGTGGCTGCTATAGTAAAGATACAACATAGGTGAAAACTACTTTTGTGTTTGTTCAAAAGGATTCTGTTGTTTTGCATTGTGAGTGTAGGGTCTTTTTAGTGGTGAGATACAGCAACAGTGGAAGTTGAGCTTGTGTATTGATAAAAGGAATAGAATACTGAAAGCACAGACTGAAGGTATTCTAAGCCATACTGAAATTCTGAAAAGCAGCAGCAGTTGCAGGAAAAAGCATCCTCTGATCCCTGGTCATCTGAGGGTAGACTGGCAATCTGATTGAAGTGTTCAATTAAAGTAGTTATTTAGATAATTGTAATTTTAAGTAATCTAAATCAAGGGCTTGTTCTGCCAGTAAATTATCTGTTTTAATAGGCAGGCTTAATTCTTGACTCTGTAAGCAGAAAGGGTCAAATTTAAACCCCTTAAAAGTGGCAGTACATTATAGGATCATAGGAAAGTAGGACTGGAAGGTATCTCACAAGGTTGGTCTAGTCCAGGCCCCTGCTCACGGCACGATCATCCCTGACTAAAACATTGCAGCCAAGTGTCTATCTAACCCGCTCTTGAAAACTTCCAAGGATGGAGATTCCACATCTTCATTCCAATACTTGACCACACTCATAGTCAGAAAGATCGACCTAATCTCCAACCTTTTTTTTCTCTGCTGAAGCCTTGTGTTCCTATTTTTGTCCCCTATAGCCACAGAAAAAAGGCCTCATGTTTAAGTTATTTGAAGACTGTTACCTCTGAATATATCTTTCTATATTCAGGATTAAAATTCTGGAGTAAAAAAAAATGGTTTGAAAAGACAGAGACAAATTGTAGAAACATCAGTAAAAAACCAGTATCATTAGAGATTAAAAGTGTATAGACTAAAAGAAAGAAAAAGAAAACAAACAAACAAACAAAAACACCAAGATCCAAATTTTGTGTACCCAAGGTAATTAATGTTGCATCTACTGAATTCAGGAAGCTTTAAAAACACAAAGAAAAGTTGGGTGTTCATTTTATCATGCAATTGATTACTTTTCTTAATGGGATCTGAGGAATAAGACTAACTTGCCTGGAAAATCAGGTGATAGTTTTTATATGCCATTTAACGTATCCTTGCTCTGTTTCTTTTAGTGATGCACTTGCATATACTATATCAGTGGTCACCAACTGATTGACCTCAATCAACCAGTGGATCTCAGAGCCTTTTCAAACTGATCTTGGGCTGGGGGGTGGTGAAAGTGTGTGTGCATGCATGTGTGCCCACTTTCCCCACCCTGGCAGGCCAGTCAGTGGGGGAGGGAAGGGGTGGAGACCTGGGGGTATGTGGAGCTGGGCCCAGGGTGTAAAGCCCAGCCTGCAGCGCATCCTCCTCCACCATGCACAGACTGGGGGGGAATGTTTCCCCCAAAGCATGGGGCATTATCAGTGGCTGCTGGTAGGGAGTGGGGGCTAGCCCTGCACAGCCAGGGTGAGGGACGGAGCCATGAGCAGCTTGCTTGGGGGCCATGGGGAGGAGGAGAACGCAGCCCAGGAGGGCAGGGGGGGTGTGCCCCCAGATCTGCACACGGAGTGGGGCAGGACAGGTTAGGACCAGTGCTGTCCTGGGCTCTTGCCGGCCAGGTTGCGCTTAGGTCAGTCAGCTGCAGTGGCAGCACTGAGAGCAGGGCCATGGAGGGGCACTGTATCACCCTCAACCCTCATTCCCAGTGTGCCAAGCCTGGCAGGAACAGCCTGATGCATATGAGCTTAAACTCATCAGGGGTCATATAAGCCCAGTATTCATTGCTGCCAAGGGCATGGGGTCAGACTTGATGATCTGCTCAGGTCCCTTGTGACCCTACATCCACGAACCTATGAGCCTTCTTCTCCCCCTGAGGACATGGGGCCCGGGGGCTGGTGGGCACAGGGGAGGGCAGGCTGCAGCTGCAGGCTGGAAGGCTGTTCTGGGCTCTCCCCACTGGGTCCAACCTGTGCTGCACTTGGAGAGGACAGCGGCAGTGCTGAGAGTGGGGACACCCCTGCCCATGGTCCCACTCCCAGCACCACCACTGCAGCCACTGGCCTGAGCACAGTCTGGCTGGAAGAGCCCAGCACTGCCCCAGCCCTAGCCCATCCTTCCCTGTGTACAGATCTGGGGGCATGTGCTTTCCCATGTCCTCCCAAGCTGTGTGTCCTCCATATGCTCCCCCTGGATGAGCTGCTCACAGTTTTGTCCCTCACCCTGCTCCATGTGTTCATGGCTTGCCCCTCTCTCACCACCACTGGGGGAGAGATTAAGAACCTAGCAGTGAGGGAGGGAGAGGGGTAGGGATGGGTCCTTAACCTGCCCTGCCTTGCCCCTCTTCACAGCCCTTTCCCCTCCCCTCCCCACAGATTTATCTGCTGGGTGGGGTGTGTGTGTGTGGGGGTAGATCTTCAGTTTCTCTTAAATTCCAGAAGTGATCTCTCACCTAAAAAGGTTGAAGACCATGCTACTGTATTAATGATCCATCCAAAGAAAGTATAATTGCAAGATGGATTAAAAGCCATAGTAAGTGGTAGCCTACTTTAATTCAAAATAAGACAGCTGTGTGTGTGCGTGAAAACAATTTTCATCCTAAACCATCCTTAAACTACATAGAAATTCATAGATTGTTAGGGAAAGGACCGTGAAAGATCATTGGGTCCAGCCCCACTGTACTAGGCAGGAAAGACAACTGGAGGTCAGGTGACCCCAGCGAGGTGACTGTACAGTCTCCTCTTGAAGATTCCCAGGGTAGGTGATTGCATCATCTCTGTAGGAAGCTTGTTCCACAATCTAGACACCCTACTGTGAAGGAATTTTTCCTAGAATTGAGCCTGAAGCAGTCTTCCAGGAATTTATATCCATTACTCCTGGTTTTCCCCAGGGGTCCCCTGGTGAACAGTTGTTCACTGAGATCTTGATTTACTCCCTTGATGTAGCAGTAAGCTGCTACCAAGTCCCCTCTTAGCTTCCTTTAGGCTGAAGGGTCTCAAGTCCCTCAACCTCTCCTCGTATGGTCTGCCTTGCAAGTCTCTGCTCATACGAGTGTCTCTTCTCTGGAACCTCTCATGGTTTTCCACATCCTTGTTGAAGTGCAGCACCCAGAACTGAACACAGTATTCCAGCTAGCATCTCTCTAGTGATGAGTACAGTGGAAGACAATCCTTGATTTTACATGAGATGCAATAGTTGATGCATGCCAGAGTGTTGTTTGCTCTGCTTGCTACAGCATCACCATGATAGCTCATGTTCATGGAATGGTTAAATAGGTCCCTTTCAGCAAGTTGAATTGTTGCCACCAAACCTGTAGGTATGTTTGGGATCATTTGCCCCCAGATGAAGTATTTTACACTTTACACTTTTCAGTGTTGAACTTCATCTAGTTCCAGTTTTCCCACCTCTCCAGTCTGTCCAGGTCTGCCTGTATCTGAAGCCTGTCTTCAGGCATGACCATGTTCCCCCATAACTTGGCATTATTCTCAAACTTGGCCGGTGCGTTCTTCACCCCCACATTGACATTGTTGATAAAGATGTTGAAAAGCACCAGACTAAGCATGGACCCTTGAGGGACACCACTAGCCACTTCTCACCACGATGATACAGATCCACTCATAAGAATTCTTTGGGTCCTTCCTCACAGCCAGTTTCCCACCTAATGAGCCATCAAGCAGTTAAGCTGACAATCTTTCAATTTTCCCATGAGGATATCATGGGATACTAGATCAAAGGATTTTTGGAAGTCTAGATATATAATGTCAACCTCCTCTCCCATGTCCAGGTGGTGAGATACCTGGATGTAGAAGGAGATGAGATTGGTAAGACAGGGCCTGCCCATGACTAAGCTTTGCTGGCTATCATTCAGAAACCTACCCTGAATGAGTGAGTTGCACATAGATTCCTTGATGACTTTTTCTAGGATTTTCTCTGAGATAGAAGTTAGGCTGATTGGCCTATAGCTGCCTGGGTCCTCCCTCTTCCCCTGCCTCAAGATAGGCACAATGTTGGCCCTCTTTCAATCCTCAGGGATCTCCTCTGAGCACCATGATTTTTAAAAAAGATTTGCCAGGGGTCCTGCAATGATCCCAGCCAGCTTCTTCAGCACTCTCAGGTGAAGTTCATCTGGTCCTTTTGACTATTAAATATCTAGCTTTTCTAGTTGCTTATGCACCAGCTCAGTGTTAACAGTGGGAAGGCTATCATCCCCATCATGTCCTGTGTGAGCCTTATCTCATTTTTTTCCCCTTGGTCTGGTGAAAAACTGAAGCAAAGTGGGCATTCAGAAGTTTGGTTTTCTCTTGGGTGTTGGTTACCAACTGTCCTGAAGTGTTCAGCAGGGGCCCCATGCTTCAATTTATTTTCCTCCATAGACTGTCTCTTTTGGCCAAGACCAAGTCTAAGATAGTGTTGCCTCTGGTTGGCCCTTGCACTTACTGAGTCAGAAAGAGCTCTTTGATACAGGTTAGTTAACATTAGTCTATGTTATCTTATGTGAGCCACTTAGCTGAACTAAACCATCCCTGTCTCATCTTTCTCTACACCATAAAAAAAAATTGTCAAAATACAGGATTTAGAAAAAATAGAATGAACTACTAACTCTTCAATATTAAAAAAAAAATGAAAAAAAACAAAAGAAAACCAAAAGATACCAGCTACAGCTGAACATGCAGAAGATTGCCATGGTTAAAAATGGATTGCACACATCAGCAAATAACCTTTATTTTAAGTCTCCCATTTACACATGCCATGTTTAACTTGCTATCAAGAACAGTGGAAAAACAGATGCGCAAACAAGAACTACATACTTATTTGAGAAAGAAACGACAAGATTATGAAATTAATGTATGCCTACAGTGATACAGATGCACCATTTCTTAAAAAAACTCAGTATATCTAGTTAGAAATGTCCATCACCACCTTTCTATTCAAACTTTCAATCATTCAAATTTCCTTGGCTGTAGCATTAAAAAAAAAATCACAACCTAAAAAGAGATAAAACCAACTATATACCTGATGAGATGGCATGTAACATAAATAATGGCACTATCCTGGGTTATGCCAGTAAAAAGAAACCACACAAACTCAGGTTCCTTGGTTTGTATAGATCGTAGCAATGCCAAACATGATATGCCCACCATCCTGCTTTGCAAAATAATGCAATTTAACACAGAAGATATAAGTGAAGAACAAATGGCAGGGGCGTAAGACTCCCATATTCCCCTTTAGAATTCTCTCTTATTTTTTCTATATGTTAATAACTCATTCTTAAAGGTATACCATTCCAAAATCTCCTTGTCCATCTGCCACCTGGGACACAGGAACAACTTCCAGTTTCACTCCAACTGGCCAGTTACCCTCTACATATGTTGCAACCCAGCACACTTGTTTGTCTCTTCCCCTGCCCTTCCCCTCCCATCCATCTATAGCTTGCCTCTTTTGATTAGCATGACTTTTCATCCCAGCCACTTCCTGTATTCTGCTAATACCCTCTTGCATAACCCAAACAAGTCTATATTTTTAAATGTTCCCTATTCAGTGAGTAGGAGGACATCCCTGAATAAGGGAAAATAAATGAGAATGAGAAATGAAGATGAATGTAAATGACAAATGCTTCAACTGCTGTGCAGTAAATTCCAGTTCAGTAGTAACTTCCTGGACATGTCCTTTGATTATAAATAGAGTTTAGAAGGCAGCAACACAATCCATCTGAACTTGGTGTTGGATATTTCTATTATTTAGAGATAGTGTTGAGGAGGGGGGCCTAATTAGTAATTTCCTGAAGTGTGGATATCAGTGCCATTTATTAACTGTATAAATTTGAATATGAATTTAAAACTATATGGCTGCTGCTTATTTATTTCAACCAAGCTCTCCCACCTACTGCTAACGTCATTTTAGAGACCCAGCCTGCAGGGTCATTTTGGCCATAAATGGACATTTTATAGATTTCATAGACATTCAGGCTGGAAGAGATCCTGAAGAATCATCGAGTCCAGCCCCCTGCCCCAGGGGCAGGAAGTCAGCAGGGATCATAGGATCCCAGCAAGAGAAACATCCAAATGTCTCTTCAAGGCATTCAAAGTATGTGCTTGAACCATCTCCAGAGGCAGTCTATTCCAAACCTTGGGGGCTCGGACAGTAAAGAAGTTCTTCCTTATGTCCAGCCTGAATCAGTCACAGCACAGTTTGTGACTGTTCAATCTTGTCATCCCTTGGGGCTCTCTGGTGAACAGATGTTCCCCCAAATCCTGGTGAACACTCCGATAAACTTATAGGCAGCCACCAGATTGCCCCGAGCCTGCTCTTTTCCAGGCTGAAGAGCCCCATGGCTCTCAGCCTCTCATCGTAAGTCTGTTTTCCTGACCTCTGATCATGCGTGTGGCTCTCCTCTCCACTCTCTCAAGCTTCTCCACATCCCCCTTGAATTGTGTAGCCCAAAATTGGATGCAGTACTCCAGCTGCAACCTCACCAAGGCCAAGTACAATGGGAGAATGACATCCTAGGATTTGCTTGAGAAGTATTTATGGATGCAAGCCAGTGTTTTGCTCACTTTACTAGCCACAGATCACACTGAAGGCTCATGTTCATCTTATGGTCAATCATGACCCCAAAGTCCCTTTTATTTGTAATGCTAACCAGCAAGATCCAAGTTGCTGTGCTCACCTACTTCCAATGCTGTACATAAGCAGGGATCTGAGTTTTCCAGTTCCCATGGAAAAATGGAGTAAACAGATTTTACCCTTTACCAGAGGCAAAAACAGATTTTTTATTTTACTGCAGAAACCCACAGATTTTACAGTTTTGCAATGAGCTTGCTGTAGGCTGGCAGAGTTCCAGTCTTCAGGGGGCTGGGAGGGACTGGTGGGGGGCAGGTAGGCAGGAGGCAGGCTGGCGAGCACCTCCCATAGGTAAGTGGGGGTAGAGGGGGGAATTAAGGCCCCCATAGAAAGGGAGGGAGGAGGTTGGGCAGGGCTAGGGCTGCTGCCCAGCCTGGCATTATATGAGGCTTGGGGTCCAGGATCACAATGTGTGGCTGGAGGGCCCCAGCAGGGACTGGGATGGGGCTGTGGGTAGTTTGTCTAGGGGCTGGGGGGCTGGGGCCAGCTACCCTCACTGTGCATGCTCCTGGGGTGCAGGGGGGATCCACACCCCTGAGATCTGTGCATGGGGTGGGGTAGGCATGGGCTGTGTTCATGGGCTTCTACCCTGCTGCCCTCCCTCAGGGTCTCCATAGTGCAGCGAGCATGACTGGGAGTGGCAGGGAACAGTGGAGCTGTGTGGAGAACCTGCTCACCACTGTAAGCTCTGCACTGCCCTGGTGATGCACCCCTTGTGTGCACGGCTGCAGTGAGGGCAGTGGAATGGTGTTGTGACCCTCAAAGCTACTGCATGCACAGGGGGTTCATCACCAGGGTAGCATGGAGCTTGCAGCAGTAAGTAGCTTCTCTGCAAGGCTCTATTGTTCCCGGCCATGCTGAGTCATGCCTGCTAGGTTGTGGAGACCTCAGGGGAGGGCAGCAGGGCAGGGGCCTGAGTATGAAGCCCATCCCCACCTCCACCCTACACACAGACCAGAGTGGGGTTCGGGTCCCCCCTATGCCCCAGGGGTGCACACTGTGGTGGGGAGCCAATCCCCCACTTTAGCCCACAGCAGGCAGCAGGGGGAAACAGGGGTAGGAGGCTGTAGATCCGGGTCCCTAGCCCTGGCAGCTGGGGTCCCCTCTGGAAGGCTGGGTGAGCAGGGGCTGTGGGTGGGGGGCAAGGGGCACCAGCAGGGCTTGGGGAAGGAGGAGCTGTGAAAGGCCTTTAATCACAGATTTGGGGGTTTTGTGATATTTTGTGAAGGAAAACCAGGATCCTTAATGATGAGGAGTGGTCTGTTGCTCCACATAAGGCTGATGCTGATGCTGATGCTGATGCTGATGCTGATGCAGGAGGACCTGTTCATTCCTCCTGAAAGGATCTGTCAGCACCACAGAGTTCCAGAACAGAGGAAGCAGTGGTGTGGAGATATGTGGAAAGGACTATTTCCTTTACTTGATGGGGATTTTAAGGCAACAGTTTGGCTTTCAATCAGGACTGAAGAGCCTGTCTCTAAATAAGGAGAGAATATATGGACATTTATGCACTGTGAAAATATGCAAGGCCATGATCATTTCTTTAATTAAATGGACTGTTATAAATTGGCCAGGGTTCTGCAATAACCAAAAGTTAGCAACAGCCTAAAAACTATCATATGAAGATGAGGGAGAGCAAATTAACCTTCCAATTCTATAATTCACAACTTCACAATTTGGCAAACCCTAGAATTTTCTCTCAGACCCATACAGCTTTGGAAATATGGTGTCCTAGAAGCCTTGTGAGCAAAGACCTTCTCTCCCATCTACCACTGAGAATGGCAGGGGGCAGCCCCAGCTGTGTAGCAGCTAAAGCCTGCCTCACTGCAGTCAGGGCTGAGTGCCTTGGGCCTCTGTAGTCTGTTTTCAGGCAGACAGGGGAGCCTTCAGATCATGTTTTCTTTTAAGTGTGCAGAGCATACCCCAGCAATGCCTGTGGTGATGCAGGGGGTGGGTGCAGCCAGGACCCAGAGTCTTAAGTGGCTATGGGCAAGGGGGAACCTCCTTCCCAACCCCGCAACCACACTAGAAGCAGGTATGGGGCACTGAAGTTCTGCAGGTTTGACGCCTACCCTGCAACACTTCAAGGCAGCACACGTAGCCCTATTCATAGGACTGCAGGTGTGGGCTTCTGAAGTGCCAGGTCTGGGGGGCGGGTCTTTTCCCCCATACAAACACTTCAGAGCCCTTCACCTGCTTCCCCAGTAGAGCTGAAGGTATCATCTTTGATGTGCCTCATGGGGGTAGGTACCGCCTCCTCGCCCCAACGTGGAACTCCAGATCTTGGCTCCTGCAGCCATGATTCTACTAATTGAAATGCAACCCTTGTACGTACTCATAATCAGCCAAACTTCTACATGCACAAACATCCCATTGTGCTGGCAGAGCATTATAAGAACATTGTTAACCTTGAATGGTGTAAGCCCCTTCTGTTCCCCTACCTCCTGCGTAGAGAGCATGTTGAAGAACAGAAGGACAAGAAACATGGTAAGCCAGTATCCCAGGCATTGTTCTAATAACTCTCAAGCTATAAAATGTTATAAATCCTCTTAGGTTGATATTTCAGCTCCTGGTGTCAAGATCAGAGGCATTAATAAGACTTTCCCTGGCAGAAAAAGCTACACATTTCCTCACCAGTTCCAGGAATGCTCTTAGTGTAGTTTTGTTTTTACATTCATTTGCAATGATACAAATATTTTTTTTACATAGACATGTAAGCCAAGCCTTTAATACACCTGAATATAACTGTATCTTCTTTCATAACATGTTCATATATTATAGGATCATAGGAAAACGGGGATGGAATGGACATTACAAGATTATCTAGTCCAGCCTCTTGCTCAAGGCAGAATCATCCCTGACTAAACCAAGCCATCCCAGCCAGGTGTCTGACTAAAACTGCTTTTGAAAGATTCCACAACTTCTCTAAGTAGCCTGTTCCAATGCTTGATCACTCTCATCGTCAGAAAGTTCCTCCTAATCTCCAACCTAAATTTCCACTGTTGCAGCTTGAAGCCATTCCTCCTAGTCCTTGCCCTGACACCTGTGGAAAAAAGTAAATCTTCATCCTCACTGTTATCTCCCTTCAGGTATTTGATGACTATTATCAAATCCCCACCTCAGTCTTCTCTTCTCCAGCAGGATAAATAACCCTAGTGCTTTCAAGGCTTTTCTCATAAGTCTTATTTTTCAGGTCCCTGACCATTTTTGTTACCCTGTGCTGGACTGTTTCCAAGCTGTCCATGCCCTACTTGAAGTGCAGGGCATATCATATAATATAAAAATTCAAAACAGTTTAAGGCACACAAAGGTTTGACTTGATCATATATTAAATGCATTCACTCTATGAACAAAAATCTATATAAATGCAGGGGAAGGGGTTAGTGATTTTTCAGCAATTAAGAGTATTAGGGGATCAGTTCCCAAAACTGTGGCAATTTCTCAGTCAAATTTCAGTCATCCTTGATACACATCTTTTTCATAGATTTAACACGTCATTTTTTTATTTTTCCTTTTTGAATTTCATTTTTATTCAGGAGAAGATGAAAACATCTTGCCTCCTTATTTGTTTAATTCTCTTTTTTGTAATAGCCTTACTCCTTATGAGTCTCACAGACTAGATGTGAAGATGCTGCATCTCTTGATCATTTGTCCCTCACTATTCCTTATGCCAGTGTTATTAAGTATTACCATAGGATTTTTTTTTGAAAATGTATCTTACTGAGCAGTCATTATCTATAATGAAGCCACACAAATTATGATCAATTAGTCTTCCTGAGTATTATTTTATTTCTTCTTGCTTATATGACTAAATCCTGTGAGAACTAAGGACTTATTGTAAAGTTTCCAGTTTTATTTAAACATCTTTAATTACTTAACTGAGCTAGACTATAAGAAAATTATTTTTAAAGTACACTTTCTATGTATTCAGATTTACACAATGGAAAGTCAACAATGTATCATAGACTGTGATGACTACCAGTTCCATCAGGTTGCTCTGGTTAGGCACAAAAAAAAGAGGAAGTTTCTTAAAGTACTAGCTTGAGAAGTATTAATCCATCCAATTATCTTGACATAAAATGGCAAATAACAAATAAAAGGGAAAATTAAGAAATTGACATGAGAGTAAGTGAAATAATAATAAGGCTAAAATTACGTGCATGAATATATTTGTATATATGCATGGATGTAATTTTATGTGCATGGTGTTGCAAACTTTCAAGCCACAGAGGAGAAAGTTAATGTGCAGACACAGGGATTACCTGAAGAGCAACATTTGAGGCCAGAATCTTACATGAGATTACCTGTAGTTTGTAGGCATTTTTTCTGAAGCAACCTTATCCAATGAAATGTTGTGATTTATTACTTCATTCACACACCTTGAGACCCTGAGTGTGATACAGATTGTGCTTCTACAGAGCTGCAGGCCCTGACATTTGCAGACAAAATTTCCCTTGATCTGGAATTTGCGTGAAGGAATGAAAGTAAGTGATAGGTGATAAATGGTAGACTAGACCTGACATGAAAGTACACAGCAAAGACAAGAGAATATAATGATTAGCGTTAGATACTATATTAAATTTGATTCAGTACATTTTGTGCTATGAAATCCTGAATTTAAACTCTGTTGCGGGGGCCAAGGGGAAGAGGGGAGGACCCTCTGACCACATACTTCAGATAAAACCTTCAAACCTCAATAAAGGTTCTCTAAAAAATGAATAACCATGAGAAAAACTGTGTGAAGCTCTTTGTTTCTGGTTTCCCATATGTGGGGGAACAGGGCAGAGGACATATTTACCCAGCTTTTCTGCTGCATGGTATTTCTGCTCATTGCAGCAAAGTTGGAAAGCTTCCCAACACTGCCTGGTTCTCAGTATCCTATCCTGGGAATCCTCTAACCCATATCAGATGGCACCTGCCTCTAAGGCCAGGTCTACATTACATTACCATTGGTCAGAGGAACAATTTGTAATACGATAGCTGTGCCAGAAAAAGCCCCTATTGATACTGTAGTTATAGTGACAAAACCGTGCTCTTGGTAACCCAAAACCTATTTCATGTAGGACTAAAACAAGCTATGATAGCAAAAGTGAAGTTCTGCCTGTATAAAATGTGTCTACATTAGGGACTCTTGCACACCCCTTTAGACCTAGCATAAAGGACCACAGTCTACCCAGAAATTTTAAAGTGCAGAGCAATCTACCAAGATTTCCTGCATACACTAACTTACCCTCTGTTTTTGTTGAGACGGTGCAAGAGCTGGGTATGCTGACTGTGTGGCAACTGAAAACTTCCCCACCCTAGATGAACTGTCAGCCAGCATCTCAAGATCAGAAAGTTCAAAGGAGCCAGAACACAATGGAAAACCAAATCTGATTCTTGTCTACATTTCTATATTGCACTGCTAACCATAGTGTAGTAATTGTGTGTTCATCTTATTTTTTTTTTCTATTTAAGACTAAATGGATAAGAAAAGGGCCTGTTTGTTAGTTTAACATAGTGTAAACTTCTTTGTGAGTGTTTCTGGCCATTTTCAAATGCAAGTGTACATATCTTAGCAGGTTGTCATTTAGGCATATTTTAGACAAAACAAGCAATGACACAGTATGAAAAAGAGATTTTCAAAATAGCCATATACATATATATAACCATTGTTCCTATTTTATTATGAATTTGTCACCCAAACTATCATTCCTTTGTGGAATACAAGTTTTTAAACACATACACACACATCCAACTAACTACTACAGCTGCCCCATGGCACAGGTGCAGTGCAGCTTGGCAGGGTGTTGCACACTGCCTGGGAGCTAGGGCCTCTGGGGCTGAGGGCTGCTGGGCTCTGGCTGACTGCTGGTGCCACCCTAGCTCCCCAACAGTGAGCCATACTGTGCCTGCACTATGGGGCAGCTGTGGCATGGGTGCCAAGCAGGGACACAATCCCTGCTGCCCCCCAGTGCGCTGTGATATGTGTTGGGCCTCTGCCATGAGTCTTCAGGGGCCCCAATTACTGCTTCTGCAGCTGGGGAGCATGGGGATATATTTTTTTTTATTGCCAGGGTGCTGGAACCAGGTGGGGCAGCCATCGGTGAGTGGGGGCTGTGTATGGGGTCTATGCCATGTGGTCCCCGAGCCTCCAGAGCCAAATGTGTGGGTTTTTTTAATTGCTGGGATGCTGGGATGCTGGGACTGGGTAGGGGGGCCATCAGGGGTGGGGCCTGGCAGGGGGGTGATCAGGGAGCGCAGCTGTCCAGGGGGTGTCTTCCACGTGGCCCCAGAGCCTGCACAATTGCTGCTTCTGCTGGTGAGTGCAGGGTTTTGTTTTTTTTGAAGTTCTGGGAGGCTGGGACTGGGCTGGGACTGGGGCCAGGTAGGGCAGCCATGGGGGCTTCTCCCATGGCTCCCGCACCCAGGGAGAGGCAGGTACAGCCAGTGGAGCTTCAGGAGAACCTGCATCTGCCCAGCTGTGTCTGCCTCTACCCAGCTGATCTGAATCTCTGAATCAGCACTGTAACAACGCTGAATCTCTGATTCTGATTCGACCAAATTGAATGGGGACAGTGATTTGAATCACTGAATCAATTCACTTTTTCTGAATTGGCCAACTCCAAATCTGAATTGAATAGTTCCCTATTTACACAGGCCTAATGGTTACTATCAAAAAGCTCTAACAATACCTATGGTACCCTCCAAGGGTCACATATGGCATATCAATCTTTTTGTCATCCATCACCCTTTCTCTATCTGTAGCTTCAAGGCATCCCTTCTTAGTGTGGCAGAAAGCTCAAGCTCATGTCCCAGATTTCTGAGGGCTATATAGTTGGGGCCTCTGGGCTTTTTTCCAATTTGGGGCTTATTGTCATCCTCCCCTTTCCTACTTAGGAGGAAAAACTGCTACCTTAAATATCCCTTAAACACCACTATGCATTAGCTGTAGTCAAGGATCAACTTTTTAAAGGTCAGCATTACTTTAGATCATGGTGCAAGCATCTGTGTACCATGCTTTTTTTCATTGCATATTTTGAGGAATAAGAAAATTAATATGAAACAAATACTATTTAAGATTCTTTTAGACCTCAAAGAACTACATGGAAAAAATTCCATTGAGTGTACTAGGACCTCTGTTAAGCTTTGAGGAAATAGTTTCCTGTTCTTACAGCTTAACATAAGGATTTCAATTATAGAAATAAAGCGCCAGGTACTGTGTTGTTATAAAATGGCTTCACTGAAGCTGCATTAATTTAAGCAAGTGGAGATGGAACCCAAGTTGTTCACCAAGGAAATCCTGCCACAGCCATTCATGGCACCCACTGGCAGAATGACCAGTGAAGAAAGATATTTTAAAACACTATAAATAACACACAAACCCTTGCATGCTCACACAGTGTTAACACTACAGGATGAAAAACCGACAGTAATTAACTGAGAAAATTAAACCTAAGCATTAACCTGCAAGACTGAAAATATTGAAAAGTAAAAGAAATTAATCACTGTTAGGGTGACAATAATTTGGATTATTGGGGAGCACTGTATTTGCAGCTGAATAAAAGGCATGACCTGTGGCCTAGCACAGTTACTAACCACAAGGCAGAATGATATATTAAAAATATATTGCAAGATGCTTAGGCAACCAGATTTTGCTTATGAATGCTTTTGCTAAGTCAGCCATTTGCTTATGCTAAGTTATCATCTTAACTGTGTCAACCATTTTCTAAGAAAAAAGCAGCAAGTGAATCTGTGTGAACCTGTGCTGTGAACCAGCTACAGCGAGGAACGAGATAAGATACACGGCCCCCAAAAAGGAGGAAGATGGTACAACCTAAGACAGAAAAACAGACTGGAATGTGAAAAAAACAACACATAATTGATAACAAAATCTGAGATGAACATATGCAAAAGGTGAATGGTGACTGGGGAAGAAGCCTCCAGAAGCCTCCAGGTTTTGGTCAAAGTCCAGCCACTTACCGAAGAGAAGGAGTCAAGGTCTTAGACATGTGCTTATAGCAAGAAATCAAGTAAATGAATGAAATGCATAGGCAATTGCATGCTAATGAAGCAAACGGTAAACAGAGGTGGAGCTTGAGATGGGAGGAGAAATCGAATGAACAGGAGAAGGGACAGAGGTGGAATGAATGTTAAGGAGTATAAACCAAAGTGTAAAAATGTAGGGTGAACCTATTGTTCAGGGCAGGACTCCATCTCTTATGACATGAGGCCGTTGTCCAAAGCTGTCTCCATTCTGAATAAAGCTGTTGTGTGGTGGTGTTTGCTCCCTGCTCTGCTCTGGCTAATGAGTAACAGGATTCATGGGTAATTGGAATGTCGTCTCCCTAGTCATTGGGCGCTACGTGGATTTGGGGTCTAACAATCACAATGTAAAGAATGCTGCCAAGTGAAATGTTTATATTTTTGCTTGATTGTTACTGCTAAACTACCATACTACACAATCTCAATTTATGTAGCAATCATAGGCTTGTAGGTAGAGTAGTTCCCTAAGCAGTATGATGTGATCTACTCTAACTATAGTAAATGAGTAATAACCATTTCAATTTCATTGCAGTTTATATGATATGTATCTATTAAAACAGCTTGGCTTTTATTGTTGTTTCTAATAACTCAATAAAAAAAAACAACCTGAACCATAGTGTTTATGATTAAGAACCTAAATCATAGTGATCAAATTGCACAATGCTAACTCAGTCCCACACTATACTATACCAAACTATAGGTTCTACAACACAGTTTACAAATTACATTGCATTTAGCAAGTTGAAGTTATGTTGTGTATGATCGATCTCTCAAAAAAACTTCTACTACTATAAGTATTCTCTTAAATGATGAATTTAAGGCCACAATGAGGCAATATCAAGCAACCTATAGGACAGTCTCTATGTCACCTAGCAATGCATGCATTAAGACCATAAATTCTGGTAAAGTTAGATTATTTATTTTAGAAGTACATTCTACTATGATTTAAAATTTGAAGGTGCTCGACCTTTTTTGAATAAGGTGTCTTCAGAATCTCAGGATAGAGATTCTCTAGTACCAACTTCACCAAGGCACCCCTGATTGTAAACAGTTTTGATACATAACTTCAAACCACCACTTTTTGGGGGTTTCTATATTGACATCCCAATTATGATCTTCCCCCTCACAAATTAAATTGTCACCTAAATGTAATCTCCATCATTTGTTTCTTTTCTAATATCTTTTCCTTGTTAGCAAAATACACGTGGTGCCCATTGCATCACATTCCCACCAGCCCCATGAAGGCCAGAATGCTGCAAGAGGAAACCCACAATTTCCTGCAGATTGCAGCATGATGCTGCACATCCAGGACAAATGCTATCCTGTTGTTGAGCAGCCTGGGACCGGAACTTAAGTTCTCAGTCCAGGACTGTCTTGGCCAAAAGGGATGGGTGGTCACCCTAATTTTGCCCCACCCAGAACACCTGCAGCTTGTTGAGCCAGAGGGAGCAACCCCAGGTTGGCAGGCTGCCCCCCCCCCAGTCTTTCTGCTGGAATGGGCTGCGCTGCGTTGTCCCAGCTCAACATACTGCAGTCCCTGGTACACATGAAGATGCTATGCCTGGGAGCAATAATCTTCTAGACAAACTGAACCAGAGTTTATTTAGCCTCCTTAACATCAGGTGTAGATGCACTCACAGTTGTGAAGCCTCAAAAGCCACCCACTCAGGTCACCAAAAGGAGACAGTTAATCCTATGATTCTCCCACCACTCCACTTTTTTCAGGAAAAATGACACGGTTAAGTATGGCAACATTACTTATCATCACTGCAATATCATCTAACATCTCTCAGTTAAATGAAGACTAAGCAGTTCACAGATCTTAACACTGCTACATGTCTGCATCAGTTGCAGTCTTGTGACTGTTTTCAAGCTTTCTACATATCCATAACAACTAGAATATTGCTTTAAAAAAGGGGAAAACCCTAGAGAATAGGACAACAGCTTCTGCAGGGTGCTAAATAGTTCCTGCTTCTGTGGGCCAGCCTAATCCAATCCTTATTTGGCTCAAACAAGCAATATTAAATTTGCATATTCAATCATATTACTATCACTGGTCATTTTTCACTGGGAATATTAATCAACCAGGGGCATGCTGATTGAAAAACATTAAAGGAAACAGACTTAAAATTTAAGATGCTCTTCATAAATTTAAAACCCCCCCATGAAATATGAAATATACAGTGGGGAGAGGGGAAGTTCTTCCCCCTGCTCCACTGTTCCTAATGTTAAAAATATTTTAATAATAATTGCCTTCTCTATGACCCTGCTCACTTAGAAGCTGCCATTTTTGGTGATGTGCCTTAGATACCTGGAAACTTTCACATATGAAAGAAAGCTTTTAGGAAAAAAGCCTTTCCTAGATTTAAATAAGTTTAGTGTTTAAGCTGCCTGAATCAATAGAAAAGTGTAAAAGATTCTTAAATTACTGAATTAGAAGGATACTTTATATATAACTTTATTGATTAGTGCTTAGATCTGAATTTTGCATAGATCACTCCACAAAATATTCATGCACTGAATGATTGCTGCTTAGTAATTGCTCATGGGAAGAAGGCAAGGATAATTCAGGACATACTATTTACATAATATAGAATGCTTATCAACAAATAAAAATACTAACTTTTAAAATCATATGCTCTAATTAAAAGTCTGATTTAGGAAAATGAGAAAACCTCATTTATATCCATTGAACAGATTTTAAAAAGTAGACCTGTGTGAATAGAGAACTATTCAATGCAGATTTGGCTAATTTGGATGCCAGTGAATTGATTCAGAGATTCAGGTTGCTTTTCCAATTCAGTTTGGCTGAATTGGCTTCAGAAGATTCAGCGCTGATTCAGAGAGATTTAGAGATACGGCCATTGAGTATAATGGGGAATCAATGAAATATCTACAACTTTGTATTTTTTTTTACTGATTTGGATGAAACTTACAGGAATGGTAGCTTATGCTAAGCACATGAATTCTGCCAGGTTTAATGGTGATAGGTGCAGGGATTTATGGGAAACTAAACCTCAAAGTCTTGAAAGCAAAACTCATGTCATGTGTGTATGTTACACAACAGTGGGGTGAAAAATGAAGGGATGGTAGCCCTTGCTGAGGCCACACAGCCTGCCATGTTTCAAGGAGATAAGTACAGGGGTTTCTGGGAAACTACACCTCAAACTGATGACAAGCAAAACTCATGACATGAGTGACACTGTAAGTGTGTTAAGGCACAGGGGGGTGAAAACTGCAGGCCTGCTAGACCCTGCTGTGGCCACAAAGCCTGCCAGCTGTCAAGGAGATAGGTGCAGGGGGAGTCTGGGTTCTGGGGCCCTGCACTTCTGGCTGCTAACAGGCAAAACTCATGACATGTGTGCTTGTGCAAGTGTGTCTGTCTTAGGGCACACAGGGAAAGAAATTACTGATGCCTGCTGGCTGTGTCTGCCTTAGGGCACGGGGGGTGAAAAAAACTACTGTAAGCCTTCCAGGCCCTCCTGCAGCCACAAAGCCATGGGTGGGTGACACTGTGTGTGTGTTCAGGTGCGCCCTTCCCAGTGTTTGGAGCTCAGCACAACATGGCAGCGTGCCCCAGTGAGGTCTCCTCTTCCCTTACAGCCTTAGCTGGTCTATCACTTTAAATGGCAGCAGGTAAAATAAATTAGTGACTCAGCACCAGTAGCACCAGCAGCAGCATCTCAGGTAGCCAAACTGCCAGCTCTTCTTTCCTCTCAAGTAGAAGCACCTAGTGCATGTCTGTTAGGAGCATTCTTACTGTGTGACTAAGTGTGTGTGTGTATGTGTGTGTGGCTGTGTTCAGGTGCACCCTTTCTGGCATTGAGGCCTCTGCACAACATGGCAGTGTGCACCAGTGAGATCTCCTCCTCCCCTACTGCCCCAATCCGGTCCAACACTTTACAAGATGGGAAACTATAGGCCAGTTAGTCTTACCTCGATCCTGGGTAAGCTTTTTGGGAGAATTATCCTGGTACATGTCCATGAAAGGCCAGCGGGGGAGGTTATACTTAGGGGCAACAAACACGGGTTCATTAGAGGCAGGTCCTGTCAAAACAACTTGGTGGTCTTCTACGACCAGGTCACCAAATCCTTAGATGCAAGGGTGGCAGTGGACATAGTCTTTCTGGACTTTTGGAAAGCCTTCAACATTGTCTCTCACCCTGTTCTCATTAAAAAACTGGAGGACTGTGGTGTTGACACCTACACAGTTGAATGGGTGGCTAACTGGCTGGAGGGCTGCACACAGACAGTGGTGGTGGATGGGTCATTTTTAACCTGGAGGGGTGTGGGTAGTGGGGTTCCACAGGCCTTGGTCCTCGAGCCAGCACTGTTCAACATGTTAATCAGTGACTTGGACGAGGGGGTGAAAAGCACCCTGTTCAAATCTGATGACGACACCAAGATGTGGGGGAAGAAGGGAAGGGAAGAATAGGCTGCAGTCAGACCTAGACAGGTTATAGGGGTGGGCAGATGAGAACAGGATGGGTTTCAACACTGAAAAGTGCAAGGTGATGCACCTGCAGAGGAAGAATGAGCACCATACCTACAGGCTGGGGAACTCCCTTCTCATCAGTACAGAGGCAGAAAAGGATCTTGGTGTCACCATTGATGCCATGATGAACATGGGCCAGCACTGTAGGGATGCAGTCAGGAAGGACAACCATACCTTTTCATACATCCACAGATGCATCTCAAGCAGGTCCAAGGAGGTGATCCTCCCCCTCTATGTGACACTGGTCAGGCCACAGCTGGAGTACTGCATCCAGTTCTGAGCGTCACACTTCAAGAGGGATGTGGACAACATGGAGAGGGTCCAGAGGAGGGCCACTCACATGATCAGGGGGCAGCAGGGCATGCCCTATGAGGAGAGGCTATGGGACCTGCACCTGTTCAGCCTCCAAAAGAGAAGGCTGAGGGGGGATCTAGTGGCCTGTTACAAACTAGTCAGAGGGGACCAGCAGGCATTGGGGGAATCCTTGTTCCCCTGAGCACTACCAGGAGTGACTAAAAATAACGGTCACAAGTTGGCAAAGGGTAGATCAAACTAGACATCAGGAGGTGCTACTTCACTGTCAGGGCAGCTAGGATCTTAAAGTAACTTCCAAGTGAAGTGGTGGTGGCTCCTACCCTGGGGGTCTTTAAGACAAGGCTTGATGAACACCTTGCTTGGGTCATTTGACCTCTGTACTTTTTCCTGCCATGGCAGGGGGTCGGACTTCATGATCTGCTTAGGTCCCTTCCGACCCTACAAACTATGAAACTATGAAATTATGAACCCCAGGTGCCCCCTCAGACTCAGGAGGCACCAGTCACTGAGCCAGGAGGGGATGGGGGACGGTTTCCTGTGTTCTCCCCAGTGAACCTCAAAGTGCACCGAAAGTGCTTCTGGTTCACTTCTGGGCTGGGTACCAAGAACACTGGGGAGCCCCAGTGCTTCTGTGGGACACTCCATGCACCCCAGGATCACAGCATTCATGAGCCCCTGCAACCTAGAGGTATGAAGAAAAAACATTCAAAGATGTCTGTATGTCTGAATCTCCAAATCTTTCTGAATCTCTCCAAATCAATTTCGTGGGTTCTGATTCAATTCAGAGAGATTAAAGGCCCTCTAATTTGATTCATATTAAGAAATTCAGTCACTGAATTGGGCCAAATATCTGCCAAATAGAATCAGTTACCAAAGCTTCACACAGCCCTACTGTCTTGGCCATGAGCTCACTCTGCTATTGTAGGGTCTCCACATGCTCACACTCCTCACCCAGAATTCTTGGTCCACCCAGTCCCATGTGTCCTCAAGGGTGACATCCTCTACCTGCTAGGCCGACACATCTGCCAGATAGTTCTCTGCAGGTGTTACAAGCTGGTCCAGTAGAAGCATGTGGCCCTGCATGGGTGACTGGTGCTTCCCAAGTCTGGGAGTTACAAGATTGCTGATGGGGGTGGGGGGGCTCTTGACTGCTGATTGCTGACTGGGGACTTCCACTGGCACTTCCAGTTTCATGGCTGGTACTTCCAGGGGGTGCATGTCTGATCCCAGAGAGTGCATGTGCACCCGCATGCACCCCCTATGCATTGCCAATGTGGTCCTGAGTCCTCTTCCTGCACAGCTGGTGTATCTGCAGAGTTCCAGGCATGGGCAGCATAACCCTGAGCCCACATCCCAGCTACCGACTGGAGCCTCTTTCCCATTTGCAGCTGCAGGGACTTCAGAGCCATTAGAAAGAAGCTGTTTGTGAGAATTTGCAAGTTATGGGCTACAAGGCTCTGTAGCAGGGGCCATGCACTACCCAGCCTCAGATCAGTGGCTGGACATGTGCGGTTGCCCAGGGACCATTGTAATCAGGCAGGCAGGCCCAGGCCCAGGCCCAGGCCCAGGCCCAGGCCCAGGCAGCCACTGGTCAAGCGTCACATTCCTGCTCATTCCCTTGGGGCTGCTGGGCCACTGGATACCGTCCTTGGGCAGCCTTCCTCCCCCACTCTATTCCAAGGCTGGGACAGGTATGGTCCTGGCAGCATCTGCTGCCACAGCTGCAGACCTTACTGCCCCCCATTCTCCTCTTGCACACCAGCTGCTGTCCTGTGCTTCCTCCAGGGCCATGGCATCTGGGCTTATGGGGAGTGGGGCTCCCAGATGACTGGGAGAAGGAGCTGCCCACATCCCTGTCCCCCATAGGGGGCTTCTCTGGGGATCTGGTGAGGCACTCAAGGCCAGCCCCCACCCTCACACTGGCACTGTGCCCTGAGTGTTGCCCTGCTGTGTGTCCTGGGTGCTTATGAGGATCTCTTTACATGAACCAAAGGATGCCTGACCCACTATGCCCTGCTGATGATGATCCCCAAGGTGCCTTGGGCAAACCTGCACATCTGGCATGGGAACCTGAACTTGAACGGTGTGAGGGGCAAGCTCAGGCTGTCCCACAATCTCAGCCTTCACCTGGAGGACTGCCTGTGGATGTGCTACATGTCCCTGCCATCTGTAGCCAAGGAGGAAATCACTGCCAGCATAGATGCATTCCTTGGGATGAGGGAAGCTTGGCTGCCTAGCTGTGGGAGCATGGAATGCTTAATAAAGTTTTGCACTGGTCCACCTCCCTGAATACTGTGGGGGTAACCTGGGGACCAGGGGAGCAGGGAGGGGAGGCTAGGGCAGGGGCCAGGACAGAAAAGGCCCTCCCCACAGTGCGGAGCTTAGCATGTGGGTGGGGCTGGTGGGCCTGCTAGCTCTGGTGGGTCCTGGTTGGTGGTGATGGCTCCCAGGGGTGTCCTTGGGTGTAGGGGTGCAGTGTGCCAGTGCCCGGCCAAGGCCCACTGTCCCTGGGCAGGAGCTGGAACTGCTGGCAGCTGGCAGTGACATGACTGGCTCTACCAAATAACTAGGGCTGAGGCTATGAAGCTGTTGGGGCCAGCAATGGCCTAGGCTTCCTGAGCTGCTGGTGAAGGCTGGGGGTAGGGAGCTCAGCGGGATGGGTTGCTGGTGCCCTGAGGGGCCCTCCCCCAGTGACACATCACCACAGGTGCCAAGCCAGAGTGGAGGCTCAGGCAAGCTGCCCATGCTGCTGTATACATCATGGGCCTGGGTCCCAGGGCGCAAGGATCTCTGTTAACTGCCACATGAAGGGCATGGACTTGTGAACATTCCCCAAGTGGCAATTGTGGTCAGTCATGCTGATCCATTGCACCTGTAAAGCTTGCAGTCCTACATCTGGCCTGACAGCCCCTCATAAACATGGGCATTGGAGCAACCCTGAATTCAAACTGCTGCTGCACCTCTGCTTCAGTACACAGTGCCATGAGATTACCAGAATCCTGAAACCAGTCGGAGTCTTGGGTGGGATGTGGCATGGGCGATGATGTCCCACATTTGATCTATGGATCTCTGCCTGGCTGCCCCTTTGCTGCCAGGCTTGGGCAGCTGCCTGTAGCACCCAGGACAGGGACATAGCATGGAACTGGAAACTGTGCAACAGGTGATGCCCCACAGCACTTGCAGGATCCGGGTAGGCTGCTGAGGTTTGCCTGCCTGCACAGGGGGACACAGTAGCCTGGTTTGCCTTCAGGCTCCCTGCTGTTGTGCCTCAGGGCTCACTGTGCATGTAGGATTTTAAGGACCTGAGTCTGGGACAAGCATAGAACTGTCATCCTAGTGATGGGGCTGACCAGGAGCAAGTTTGCTCCTGGTTGGCATCTAACTTTGTGTATTATGGTGTAGTTTACTTGTGAATATATTTGCTACTGTGCAGTAAAATGTCTCATGTAAACACAGCCAGAGAACTAGATTAAAAATTAGAAGATCCCTGACTCTTTCAGCAGCCTCCTGGGTAACTATGGGGAAAGATTTAGTCTTCCTGTGTGTTAGTTTCCCCTTCTTTAAAACAAATGTGATCATAATATTTGCCTCCTTTATAAAGCATCTTTAGTCCTATATCAGGGTTGTGAACCCAAGGTTTTTTTTTTACTAACACTAACATTTTTACTAACACCTGATTTTCCTATCAGCTTTTTTTTTTTTTTTTTGGTATGACAACTTCACAAGACTGCAGTAATGTTTTAGCATCTTGCTGCTCCCAACACGGGGGTCTCCTACTCTGCCCTACACCCTACTACCACTGACTTCACCCAACACCATGATGCTCCTCACAGCCCATCCCCAACCTGACTGCCCATGGCAGATATGCTATTACTTTTTCAATTTGACTACTTTTTCATTTATCTTGTTCTGCAGCTGTCATAGCCCTTCATGCGTAGCCCTTCATGGTTCCATGACACTGTAATAATATATCACTTAGTCCTCCTTTTCAGATACTAATGTCTTTCAAAGGATCAAAAGGAAATACAGTACCAAAGATGGTGTCAGTACATGCTTTAAACCTTTACATTCTTCTAAATGTTCTGAAATCCATCCCTGTTTGGTGACTTCATGCTTCAAATGTCTTTGGTATGTTGTGTAAGCTGAAGACTTAGTTATGAACTTACTGGCATAATTCAATATACCCAAGAGCATTTAAAATTCTGAATTTTTCCCCATCTTTAGGCTTCTAAATATTAAACATGGTATGATTATTTGAGTTCCCAAGTAAAATTTTCTGAGAATGTAGTTTCTTTCCAAATTATATTACTTCCACTGATATTTGCCCTTTTTCAATTTAATATTGTTAGTACTCACATTTTCTAGTTCGCTATGTCAAGGTGTAGCAAAACCTCTGGTTTTTCTTTTTTATCTTAAATTTTAAAATACATTCTGTCCCTTCCCCAACTATTTCTGACTTTTTTTCCCCTCTCTATTCCTTATAGATAAGTATGAGTAAGTTAAGACATAGGAGAAGCTTTAGCATTTTTGTAGCAAGTTTTGTGTGTGTGAGTGTGTCTCATCTTCTTTGATCTACCGTTTTATATTGTATAATTATTATGTTTATACTGATTTTTACACTGTGATTACTATTTTACTGATTTTTACTGTTTTTTTTTTAACTGATACTATATGATTTAAGCCTACATGTGTATGTTAGCATAAGTAATGTCAAGTAATGCCAAGTTTCCATTTTGAATGTCAAGCCTCTATCTTGTGTCCTCTGCCCAGGTGTAACTTATGACTCATGTCTAACAAGTTTCATGTAAATTGGTTCCCAAATTAATGGGGATGAATGAGGGTGCTTGAGATACAATGGTAGCAGGCCTCTACTGAATAATCAACTCAATGACTGGACCATCAGCTCCATGACTGGACCATTGCCTTCCATGGATTCACCCAGGAACCATAGACACAGCATTTGAAAGACAAAAACTCTACAGAAATCAGCTAACCCACTATTGCAAAACAGACACCTGGAACTGCACGTCCTCACCTGGATCAGCACCATGCCACACTACCTATCCACCCAGAGGCCCTGCCAGCAACCCCCTCTGGGCAACACCTTGCTGGAGAAGACCCCAACTGGCCATCAAAGATCAACTCACAGCCCAGGATAGGTCGCTATCACCCACATTCCTTCTCCAAGGAAAGGACCTGGACTCTGTCCCTACACACCTTGACAATCCCTCCACCAAACCTTTTTTTTCTCTCCTGCTACCATTGTGTGGGTGTGTATATGAGTGCTTGCATGTGTGTGTGTGTGTGTGTGTGTTTGTGCGTGTGTGTGTAGGAACCAATAACTTTGTGGGGCCGTGTAGTGTGTTGTCTGTTTAATAAGCCTGTTATTTTGAAACCCCAAGTTGGGTTTTTGTCTTACTGACCTCCTGACCCTCCTTCCTGATTTTCTGACTATCTCTCAGCTTTCTACCTCTCAGTTTCCAGCCCCAATACCCCAGATTTCTTCCTCTCTGTTTCCTGGTTGTCTTCTTGCCATCACTTACCTGCTTCCAATTTCCCAGCTTCCTCCCTCTCAGTTTTCAGACCCAATCTCTAACATTTCTGCCTCTTTGTTTCCTGGCTGTTTCCTCCTTGCCACCAGGCTTTCTCCATTGCTTTTACTCCAGCACCAGGTGACCCACAGTAACCCCAAGGCATATTAACCCTAAGTAACCCCAAGCCTCAGTGACCCTAAGTAACCCCGGTCACTTGGCCTTAAGTAACCCCAGCTTCCCCTCCAGTCTGCTGGTTCTAATCCTGGCACTTTCACTCTCTTATTTTTCCCTCTCTCATCATAACCCCATCCATCTCCCTCCTGAAAATCTTTGACCCTTGATTCCCCCTTCCATAGTCACCAAGTACCCTAGGTACTTCAAGTACCCCAAGCACACACACACACACACACACACACACACCATACCCCCCAAGTTAGGAACTCACCTCTATGTATGTGTAAGTGGGTTATGTATGTGTAAGTGGGTGGTGAGTGTGTGAACTGGCATATCTATCTATCTATCTATCTATCTATCTAGATATATAGATGTGTGTGTGTGTATGTGTGTGTGTATATATATATATATATAATAAAATTCTGTGCATGATATACAAATTAATGATCCATGTATGTGAATTGACTGTGTGGGTATAGACAACTGATTTTTGTCTAAGTTTTTATGTGTATAGTGTGTATGTGCTTGAACTGGTTATAGATGTGCATGTGCTTAGACTGGTAATCTTGGGTGTGTATGCACCTAGTGTGTGTGTATGCACCTAACTGATTTTTGTATGTGTATATGTGCAATTATATCCTGTCTAACAGTGCAATTCTGAGATCCTGAGAGTTGGCCTGGCCCTACAGGAGAACAAAGGATGATATTTTATTGTAGTATTGCCTCAAATGATGGTTTTATTAATGTATATTTTCACACCTGATATTTCTTCTAGCACCTGGGTCATTGTACAGTGAATTACTTCTGGCAGCTTTAGAAAACAGTATTTGTCAAATGGTGCATTGAAAGTGCAGATCTCTGTGTTATAGGGAGTCGGCCAAAATCCTGTCGAAGTACCTAGCTTGCTGAAGAATTTGGTTCCTGCCATCTCGAGCAATATATTTCACTTCTCCTGGGTAATGGAAATGTTCTTTTTATGTCTTTGCTCACTTCCTTAGTCTTCATACACAGACACAGCTTCCCTCCATTTTTATTTATGATTAATAAGGAAAGACCCCTTGTTTTTGCTTTTCCTGTTCTCCAGCTGATACCCTGTGCTGTCATGTTTCACAGCTCCTCTTCCAGGCACTTTGTGAAGGCTCCTAATGACAACTTGTACCACAAATGCTGCATTCTGTCTAGCTAGTCTCTTGAAAGTTACTAGGAAGTACCCATTTCCATTATGATACTATTAATTAGGGGTGTGTGAAATGGGCCCTATTCAAATGTAAAAACTCCTCTGCTGTGTCCCCTTCATCTTGTCTTCTCATTTGAATACATATCTTTCATAACTAATATTTTGTTCCTAGAGAGACAGTGATTTTCAAACAGGCATTTTTACTGTTTCACCCATTCCTCACCACCATCTTTAGGAAATGCACCTCTGTGCCTGATCTTCTGCTTCATCTCCACTTCATTAGCCCTTGGGACTTGCATGTACAATCACCTTTTCAACCTTTTCCAGGCATGTTTGCATTTCCCTTGAATCTCGAGCTAATGCGTGATTTACTTTTTGTCCCACAGGCAGTGCACCAGTCATTTAAATGTTAAATTTCTCACTGGGTCCTCCAGAAGTCTGTGCCTTCTAATTCCTGCTCTTTAGGCAATGGACCAATTTCAAGTTAAACCTATTACTGAGAACTGAAACTATATATAGGTATACATTTCCCAGCTATAGCCTGAAGCTATGCATATTGCTAGCTAACTTACAGTGCCTCCCAAGAAATCTAAAGAGGATACAATATAGCATATGAGAAAAGTGGCATCTCTGAACTTTCTAGATGACTTAATTCTACAGCACAAAGACCACTAAATACTAATACCAACACTGAATTTTAGACAGTTTAATGATGAGGTTACTGAACTTAACTTGAGATAGGAATTTGGAAGTCATTTCAATAGTACAATTAAGTGTTATGATCATGTAAAAAAGCATGACCTTAAAAACACAAAAACTTGGCCCCTAAATGTGATTATAGTTACACAATTTTTTAACGGCAAATAGAAATACCTGAGTCACTGAATGTTAAATTTCCAAATGCCCCTTAGTAGAACAGCTTTCTTAGGGTAAGATTAGAAGTTACAATTAAACCTTGTTAAGGGCACTTAAAACATAATGAATCACATAGTCATGCTTGTTAAAAAGTGCTATGTGTCCTCTAGGGGCAGGTTCCCCACATAAAGGGGTGTTTTCTTGCAGAGGCACAAATAGCATTAGCTCAAATTTGTGCCATTGCTTTGTGCCTCACTGCACACCCCTGCATGTGCACTTCAGTGCACAGAAAA
Organism: Crocodylus siamensis; assembly: GCF_052110815.1. NCBI lineage: Eukaryota > Metazoa > Chordata > Crocodylia > Crocodylidae > Crocodylus > Crocodylus siamensis. The sequence continues at coordinate 50,882,024 of NC_143401.1, read as the reverse complement.
TTGTCCCGGGTACAGGTAAGGGAGGGTGGGACAGACTTACCTGGTGGCCAGGTGGCTTGTTGGAGTACCCTCCATTTGTGCTGGTGTATTATTGTTTTCCACTGCTTGTTGTTCATTTTTTTTGTTTGTTTATTTTGTTTTTTGCTACAGGGAACTCCTGGTAGCAAATTTTGCCACTGGGTTTTCATGTGCCCTGCATGTGGTTTGTAGTTCCACAGAATGGTTTGTGGCACTACAAAATGCACACCCCTACACATGAGGACCTACCCTTGGTGTCTTAAAGTTATGCTATTTGAAGTGTGTGTGTATGTATCTTTCAGTTGTGCTAACCAGCTTAATTTAGCCTGACTTCTGATTGTTCACAGAGATTAAATGACCGATTCACAGTATTCCAGTATCCCAGGGAGCACTATTCCTACGTGGGTTAGTTGTCCTAGAATCATAAAATCATAGAGAAATAGGGCTGAAAGGGCCCTCAAGAGGTCATTTAGCTGAACCATGTACGTAAGGCAGGATCATCCCTATCCAAACCATCCTATACAAATCCATAATCTAAACTCTTTGTAAAACTACTGTCAACCCTGACACAACATGACACATAACCCACTGCTCCCAGCCCCCCAAGAAGCAAGACAAGTACCTTTCACACCCCAATCCCGATCCCAATCCCAATCCCAATCCCAATTTACTAAAATATGAGATCTTCTTTAATTTATTTCCTCTTAATTGTTAATACTTCTTTTTATTTTATCTTTCAGTTCCTGCCCACCAAAACTATCTTCCCAACACCCCCAACCCAACCTAGAGCAGGGATAGAAGCCTGTCCTGGATCACCAGCCCTCCAGTGGCCACTTAGTAGTAGCTTCTCGTCCAGCCCCTGCTTCCCAGCCCTCTAGTGGCAAGTCACAGATGTGCAGGTCAGAGGCAGAGAAGGTTTTTAATGTTAAGGTGTGACTGCTCCAAACTTGAGCTAGCAACTGACACTGATCAACTTCTGAACAACTTAAAGCACAATGTGTAACTAGACCCTAAGTGAATTGTTTAAAATTACATAGGATGTCTGTGGCAGGGGCAGAGAGTTAAATCGAGATGATTTTCACTGCTTTTACCACTCACTGCTTTGTATGTTCTCTCCAACTGAATATGGGATTCAAATATCAGCAGAGGTCAAGTTTCATAGTTTCTAGGGTCGGAAGGGACCTGAGTAGATCATCTAGTCTGACCCCTGTCATGGCAGGAAAGGTTATTGGGGTCAAACAATAGGTGTTCATCTAACCTCCTCTTCAAGACCCCCAGGGTAGAAGCCAGCACCACTTCTCTTGGAAGTTGGTTCCAAATCCTAGCTGCCCTGACCATGAAGTAGAATCTCCTGATATCTAGCCTAAATCTACCCTCTGCCAGCTTGTGACCATTATTCCTGGCCACTCCTGGCAGTGCTTGGGGGAATGGGTACTTCCCCAGTGCCTGCTGATCCCCCCTGACTAGTTTGTAACAGGCCACTAGATCCTCCCTCAGCCTTCTCTTTTGGAGGCTAAACAGGTTCAGGTCCCGTAGCCTCTCCTCATAGGGCCTGCCCTGCTGCCCCCTGATCATGTGAGTGGCCCTCCTCTGGACCCTCTCCATGTTGTCCACATCCCTCTTGAAGTGTGATGCCCAGAACTGGATGCAGTACTTCAGCTGCGTCCTGACCAGTGCTGCATAGATGGGGAAGATCACCTCCTTGGACCTGCTTGAGATGCATCTGTGGATGCATGACAAGGTGTGGTTGTCCTTCCTGACTGCCTCCCTACACTGCCGGCCCATGTTCATCTTGGAGTCATTGATGACTCCAAGATCCTTTTCTGCCTCTCTACTGACAAGAAGGGAGTTCCCCAACCTGTAGGTATGATTGTTCCTCCCCAGGTGCATCACTTTGCACTTGTCGGTGTTGAATCCCATCCTATTCTCATCCGCCCACCCCTGTAACCTGTCTAAGTCTGATTGCAGCCTATTCCTCCCTTCTAGCGTGCCCACATCCCCCCACATCTTAGTGTCATCAGCAAATTTGAACAGGGTGCTTTTTACCCCCTCGTCCAAGTCGCTGATGAAGATGTTGAACAGTGTGTGCCCAAGGACCGAGCCCTGCGGAACCCCATTACCCACATCCCTCCAGGTTGAAAATGACTGTGACAGGGGTGCCACTATTAGAGCCTCTCTGGGTTCTCTCTGCCCTCCTGCAATGGGCCAACTGCCTGCTTACTCTTCTGCCATGCCTTGATTTTATTTAATTAATAGATTGTTGTAATTAGCCGGAGGCTGCCCATTTCTATGTGCCCCAATGACAGGGGGCGCTATCTGCGGTTCCTTTTCCTCCCCTACACTGCAGCCCAAGCCTCGCAGGTGGTGCTAGTGTGATCTGACTTGGGCCCTGTTATGTCTCTGCCCTCCTTTTGCCCGCAGGGCTCCTTGCTGCCCCCCCCCTCGGGGCTCCTTGCTGCCCCTCAACACTCTCAGGGCTCCTCGCTGCCCCTCAACACTCTCAGGGCTAGGCCAATGCACCCCACAAAAATACTGCACCTTCTCTGGCGCCAAGAATCCCCACGCTACTGGGGAGTCCCTATGAGGCCTCCTCCAACCCCCCATAGCCTTACGTGGTCCTCTGCTTAAACAGTAAACACAAAACACAAAGCCCCCAGGCTATAACATAAAGCTAAACCGTCCATCAGACAACAGTTAATCCCTACCAGGCAAAAATACTCCAGCTCATGGCAGCAACCCACGGATACTCATGCAGCCAAACCTTGGCCTTCTCTCCACACTGGCTGAGCTCCTCACTCCTTGGCTGCCAGAGGAGGAACTGCCACCCAACCTCCTGCCTGGGTTTAAGAAGGGGTAAGCCCTGCCCCTTCCTGTCAGGTGGTTTTGCCGGTTGCCCTGGCAACCAGCACCTGTGTTGCCCTAGTGACTGGTGGCTGTGCCTCCCCCTTCTCACCGCTAGGGGACTCTCTGGAGCCATCCCTGTTCTCAGGTGCAGGGCACCTAAGTGCTCTGCGACAATGACCTATCCACCACCACTCTCTTGGTGTGGCTCTCCAGCCAGTTGGTGACCCAACTGACTGTGTAGGTGTAGACACCACAGTCCCCCAGTTTCTTAATGAGAACAGGGTGAGAGACAGTGCCAAAGGCTTTCCAAAAGTCCAGGAAGACTATGTCCACTGCTACCCCTGCATCTAAAGATTTGGTGATCTGATCATAGAAGGCCACCAGGTTGGTCTGACAGGACCTGCCACTGATGAAGCCATGTTGGTTGCCCCTAAACATGAAATCCCCTGCTGGCCCCTTGTGGATGTATGACAGAATAATTTTCTCGAACAGCTTGCCTAGGATCAAGGTAAGATTAACTGGCTTATAGTTTCCTGGGTCCTCCTTCTTCCCCTTTTTGAAGATGGGAACCACGTTGGCCCTCTTCCAGTCCTCTGGCACCACACCAGAGCACCATGAGTGCTCGTAAAGCCATGCCAGGGGTCCTGCAATGACCTCAGCCAATTCCTTTAGTACTCTAGGGTGAAGATTGTCTGGACTGGCTGACTTGAATATGTCCAGTCCCTCCAGAAACTCCCTAACTAGTTCCTCACTAACCCTTGGCCTAGGTGTGCCTCCCCTGGGGTATGGGGGAGCCCAGTGGGGGGGTGGCTGTTCTGGTCCCTGCTTAGGAAGATGGAGGCAAAGAAATCATTAAACATGTTGGCTTTGTCTTCTGGTGTGATGACCAAATTTCATTATGTGTCCTGCAGGGGCCCCACATTACCTGGAACCTTCTTTTTACCCCCTATGTATTTAAAGAAGGACTTCTTATTGTCCTTAAGCTGGGAACCTAGTCCCAGTTCCATCTCTGCCTTGGCCTTCCTGACTGCCCCCCTACATCCCCATTAATTGCAGTATAGTCATCCCTGGTGATGTCCCCTCCCTTCCATTGGGTATACGCCCCTCTTTTAACTAGGAGACATTCCTGGGTGCTTTTGGTGAGCCATGGGGGCTTGTGTGCCCTCCTGCTCCCTTTGATCCTCATTGGGATTACCTCCATTTAGGTTTGGAGGATCGTCTCCTTAAGGAGCCACCAACCTCCTTGGACACCTGGCTCCCTTCCCCTCTGGGACCTCAGTGCTTCCCCGACTATTCTCCTTAGCTTATTGAAGTCCACCGTCCTGAAATCTAGGGCTGCTGCCTTGCTGCAGGCCTTTGCCACCTTGTGCTGGATGGTGAATTCCAGCAGGCAATGATCACTGTCGCCCAGGTGGTCGAGCACCCGCAGCCCCCTCACCACGTCATCTCCCACGGCCAGGACCAGGTCCAACAAGGCATCTCCACTGGTGGGGCTGTGCACCTCCTGGGTTAGATGGAGGTCCTGCATTCTGGCTAAGAACCTACTTGAGCGGTCAGACCTGGGTGACTGCTCTTGCCAGCAGATGTCCAGGAAGTTCAGGTCCCCCATGACTCCCACATCCTGAGACTTCACTACCTCCATGAGCTGACCTAAGAATTCCTGGTCAAGCTCTTCTCCTTGTTTGGGAGGTCTGTAGTAGACCCCTACTGTTCAGTCTCTTTCCCCTTGACTGCCTTGTAATCTAACTCAGAGTACTTCAGAGTGCCCTTCCTCTCATTCTTTGTTAATTGATGAGGATGGGTATTCCTCCTTAATGTAGAGTGCCACTCCCCCACCTTTCCTTCCTATCCTGTCCCTCCTGTACAGCCTATAGCCCTTGATGACTTCCCAGTCATGAGTTGAGTCCCACTGTGTTTCAGTGATCCCCTTTCAGTGAAAGACTTTTTAATAAATTTTAGTTCAGAGGCAAGTGGAAATATACATGAACATAAAGTGTGTTTTTGGGTGTGTGTGTGGGGGGGGAGTTTGATACAAGCAACCTTGCCTGCCATGGATATTTGCATCAGAGGAAACAAACATGAAGATAATTCATATGAATTAAAATAAAAAGCTCTGGAAACATATTTTCTGTCCCTAAATTTGATTAATTCCATGGGTAATGGAAGTAGTTTTAACTCATTTCAAAGCACTTGCCCACCTCTGACAGATCTGATGATGCTGCATACTAGTTAGGATTATTTCCTTAGATCAAAATGTGGAATACAGTGACTTTTTGCTGATATTTTTTCTATTTTATTTCTTTGAAAGGTTGTCTGTATCTGTATTTTATTTAGTTGTGAGCTAACCATGGCATATTATGAGAGACAGAAAATAAAGTATTTCCCCAAACTTTAGGTGTGATAACATTTGTATAACTACATTGATCATTAGCTGTTTCAAAGGTATATATTATGTTTAGTAGTAGTGCAGAAAGAACAAGGAAACAGCAGGGCATATTGCTATATCTCCATTCTTTATACTATGGCTGTCCAACAGATGGCCTGAGGGTCATATGTAGCCCACAATAACTTTGGGCTCTCCCTGCCTTCTCTGGTTTCTATTTCCTGCAGGCAGCAGGGTGTGGGACAGGCCATGAGGCAGGGCAGACCCATAGCCCATAGCCCAGAGTGCTTATGCAGTAAAGTGCAGCAAGAGAGGGATGCAGTGAGGGGCATCTGTGTGGCATGTGCCCTGGGGGCCCAAGGCTTCTGCTGACTTGGCCCATGCAGCATGCAGCTCCCGCTGGTGCCATGTACGGGGCAGGCAGCCTCTGGCCACCTAGAAGTTAAACAGCCCTGCTGTATAGTAAACTGCCTTCACATTCTAGGTGATTCTTAATTAAACAATCATTTTAAAATGTTCATTTTTATGTAGTTTATAGATTAATCAAACAGCAGAAATCCAGATCACAAAACTCAATCCTTCAGAACACCAGGTTATCAACTCATTCAATCATAGAATCATACAGAAGTCAGGCTGGAAGGGACCTCCAAAGGTCATCTGGTCCAAAGCCCTGTCTGAGGCAGGATCGCCCTATCCAAACCATCCTTTATAATCCATAATCTAACTTCTACATAAGACTACCATCAACCCTGACACAGCACAGACCTAGCACCCTCACCTGCCCCATGTAAAGCACAAGAAACATGTCAGCCAATGTCTTACTTCTATAAAATGCTGTCATTATAAACTCGAGAGATTCTAGGTAGAGGGCTATGCCCCCTGCTACAGAGGCAGGCACACCCCCCCCCCACACACACACACAGTTCATACAAATCTTCCCATTGGGTAAAATTCCTCCCTAACCCCAAATATGGTGATCAATGCAACTCTGAGCATAGGGGCAAGACCCTCTAGCCATGAACCTCTGGCTTTGGTCCCAACAGGAAGTTTGACACAACCTAACCAAAATCCCCAGCCTTGGCTGTAACCAACACCCAATGGCACTGAGGGAGGCTTAAAAACATCCTGGCACATGTAGCAGAAAAGGAGGAACACTGACAACCAGCAAGGCCAAGAGCATGGGAAATAACTATGACCAGATTATCCCTTGGGAGCCCATTCTAGAGCCTGGCAGCCCTAACCATAAAGTAATGCCTCCTGATATCAAGCATCAGTCAAGTTGTTGCTGTTATTCCTTATTATCCCAGGTGGCACCCAGGGGAACAGAGCCTCACCTATTTTCCACTGGTTCCCCCGGTGACTTTATAGACAGCCACCAGATCCCCTCTCATGATCCTTTTCCAAGTTTTGTGTCATCTGCAAACTTGCTCAAGAAGCTTTCTGTGCCAGCATCCAAAAAATTAATAAACACTTTGAACAGTATTGGCCCCAAGACAGACACTTGTGGGATTCCATGTGAAATCTCCTGTCATTCTTACATGGACCCATTAATTGCCCTTTGCTTACAGCTATTGAGTTAGTAATCTCTCTATCTTATAGTAGTTTTGTTCAGCATATGTTTCTCCAATTCATATATGAGATGGTCATGTTGGACCATGGGAAAAGGTTTTATTGAAGTCCAGATACACTATATCCACAGTATTGCTTTGATCCACCCAAGTAATTACTTTGTCAAAGGAGATCAGGTTTGTTTGACACAATATATTTTTCATTAATCTATTCTGGCTGCTTGTGATCAGCCTTTCTTCCTCCAGATGTTTTCAGATAGCCTTCCTTAGGATATGCTCCAGTAACTTCCCAGGTATTGAGGTGAAGCTAATTGTTTTGTAGTTGCTCAGGTCCTCCTTTTTGCCTTTTTTAAAGAGGGGGACTAAGTGGTCCCTGGCCTATCTCCCATGGCTTCATGAAGATCATTGCCAAGGGCTCTGAGATCTCCTCTTGCAGTTCTTTCAGGATCCTGGGATGAAGTTCATTTGGCCCTACTGATTTGAATTCATTCAGACCCAAGAAATACTCACTCTCTTGTTATTGCCTCCCTTAGCTTGCCCCTTTTCTTCTGTAGATGTTCCTTATTAGGTGTCTGGCTACAACTTACTTTTTTGTGAAGATTAAGGCAAAGAAGCTGTTGAGTAAATCCGTCATCTTTGCATCTTCAGTTAGAAGTTCCCCCTGGCTAGTTAACAATGAACTCACAGTTTTCTTAGTCCTTTCATTTATGGCCAACATATTTATAGAACCTCTTCTTGTTGTCCTTAATGTCCTTTGCCAGGTAAGATTGTTCTTTGTCTTTATCTTCCTCATTTTGTCCCTGAAGGTTCTGGCCATTTCTTGGTATGTTTCCTTGGTGACCTACTTATTCTTCCATTGCCGGCATACTTTTCTTTTACACTTGAGGCATTTTGGAAATTTCTTGTGAAGTCACATTGGTATCTTACCAGTCTTCTTGTGCTTCCATCATTTTGGGAGAGTTTCTCATTGGGCTTCCAATATTGTGCTTCTTAGAAGCTCCCAGCCCTCCAGGGCACCATTATCCTTCAATCTCATGACACCATACCTGTTAACTCCTTGAGTTGGATTAAGTCTTCCTTTTTCAAATCTAACATCCTAGTTTTGCTGACTTCATGCTTTCCCTGTCTCAGGATCTGGAATTCTATCATATCATGATTGTTATTAGGCTCATGGTCTACTCAACTGAATTAAATAGCCAGCTGATTTGTTTCCTAAACTTGTTATATGTCCTTTGTTTTGTTTTTCCATTTCTGGAATCAGTAGTTTAAAAAGCCAAATCATTTATAAAACAGGTTAGGCTTCTTATTTTTACTACATGAGAATAAAATAAAAGTTCTTAAAATACTGCCATGGTTTTTCCAGGGTGATTGAAAATTCTCCATTTTCTTGGGTTCAGAATGCAAAGACTAGGACTGGTACTGTCCAAGCATAGAAGAGACAGACAAAAGTGATCCTTGTCCTTCCCCCTCATTTCTGTATCATAATATGTCCTGATATGAATACTTATAGAAATTCACCTCTTTTCTGAAAGGGAAAAAAAAAAGCAGAAGAAAGTTCTGCAAATTATTCCATGAATATAGTCACCTTCTAGGCATTTACTGTGTTCCTACCTCTATCCATTACTGCAATGTCATAGTTAGATTTGATTGAACTCTTTATGTTATTTTCCTCTATTGCTTCTCCACAGTATATATACAGAAATAGTACAAATTTCAGTGCAAACTCAAGTGAATTCTCTGTGACCTGAACTGCCTACAAGTGTGTTCCTCTCATAAAAAAAATTACTCTAAAAGTGTTCAATGGCGTTCCCATGTATATTGACACTTAGTGACTGCCATATCAAATGAGTTCAGTTTATTAGATTATTTATTTATTTATGTATTTATTTGACATCCATCAGCCTGGAATGTACAAGTTAAGCCTTGTCCTTTCAGTCTTGTACATCATCACTAGCAACCCTAGCTCAGCTAAAGAGGTCTGCAGGCAAACTTGTCTAACCACTTCAAAGGAAATATTATTCAGCCATCATCTAGGTAACTCTCCAGATGATATAGAAGCTAAAAAAGAGTTCAGGGTCATCAAGTAATCAGTATGTCTTAGCATTAACTGTGTGAGCAGCTTGGAAAGTGCAATTTTTATTAAGGCTGCACAAATATCTATGAATATATATTCAGATTTTAAATGACTTTTTTCTGGATGTGCTTACACTCATTTTACATTTGGTTTTCATGACTATCAAGGAGAACAAAGTTCACTCATGTAAAGCCTCAACATTAGTAGAAGTATGATCAACTTGTCAACTGAAAATGTTTTATTTCAAAATTCCCATTTTTTTTAGCTGCATAAATCAATCAAGAAATGAGTGAAATTCAACTTGGTTTCTGAAGTAATCATATACAAGGTACAGACCAAATGTGTAAGACCATTTTTATAAAATGAGCGACCTGATTAATGGATATAGTCAAGATTTTTACAATCTGTAGGAATTTCATCACATTTATAAATAGTCACTTTTTGGAACATATCCTACACTTTAAACTAGGATGCTGAATATTCTAGGGAAACTTTATAGGAAAGGTACTGAACTTAAGTTCTTGTTTCTGTGTGGTAATAGGTGAATCATTCACTCAGTCACCTTGTGAAATGGGAAACATAACTAAAATATTTTCAAAGACATTTCCAAGGGTGTCAGTACAATACATATCACAGTAGGATTAATGTAATCCAAGTAATCCAACACTTAAAATGTTATGTGAAAAAAGAGAGAAAGAATCCTAAAATAACAGGTACAAGTTTAAAAGGAAAATTAAATATTATGATGTAGATTTCATAAACACCTTATAATTTTAGGAGCACAAACCTCATAAGAACTTGGGACTGTGCTATTGAAACCCCAAGCATTTTGAAATTTGTCTTCTGCATTTCTTATAAAATTATGAAAAAATTACATGAAATAATAGTCAAAGCAATAATTTTGTAACTGACCAGTGGAGAATACAAGTGGAGAAACTTATTGACAATGATCAGTACCACTAAACCATTCTTCCTCTTCTTTATTCATAAAGAAAATTGTTCTCTATATTATTTATAGAAGTGAAGCCAAAGATGAGAGGTTTATGAAGCACCACAAAGAGTGTCTTTTTCTGAATGATTACAGAAAAGATGATTAATAGATTTTTGCCTATAAAGAAAATGACCTACAGTTAACCAACAAATCTGCAAAGCTTGTTCATCTGTTAAAAAGATAGCTTCAACTAAATGATTTTTTTGGCAAGGAATCTACTACACTAATTGTCTAAAACCCAGCAGTCCTAAAATTCTAAATTAAATAAATACTTTCTTCATGTTCACTGTAGCAGTAAATTACATAATGCATTATAAATTACAGCCAAGATTTACAGCTTGCTTTCACGTGTGATGTAAAGGAAACAATTTTAATGGATGTAACCAGCATCTAGCTATGGTTTGCTTAACAAAAGCATGTTTTAACACAGGTACAAAGGATACATTAGGATTCCTACTAAGACTATACAATTCCCATACCTATTTTTAGGTCTGAGTTTCTTTGCAAGTTACAGGGGTTTCTAATGACATAGTCTTGCTGCTCCTTTCCTCATCAGTCCATCTATGGTGTTCCCAACTTACTATAAGCATCTCAGAGAACAATGTTCTGCTTATATCACTTTATCCTGGAATGCTTATTTCTTCATATCTACTACTCAACATTTCATGTATAAATGGAATTGAGAATTGTAGATCAAGAACTCCAAAACAAGGCATACTAGAGGTGATATTTCCATAGGAAATGCTGCATGTCAAAAGATAATATAGAAAAACTGTGCATGAGGGGGCTCTGCACTTTTCATTTTAGGGGAGATGTCTTAAGGATTCTAGGGTCATGCTATCTCTGTTCATAACAGCAAAATGTTACACTATACAATGGGATCTTCAAAACTTGAGCAATGCATTCTGTTAGAGGATCTAATAGAAGTTGACATTTACCATAGTAACTAATACACACACACACACACTAATACTGGCAAACTAATAATGAAATGAGTTGCCCAAATAAGCTGTTGAAATGGCTACATTATGAATAATTTAGGTTTACATACATTGTGGCAATGCAAATTAGCATTAAACAAATTCCAACCACTACAAAGGTAAGATGTGCTCATTAAGCTATATTAATAGACTATATATAACAACATATATAGCATATACATAACAGCATAATTCAATATATATAAAACATAGCTGAGATTTTCAAAGCTGCTTTGGGCTAATTATCCATATGACTTTCATTAATTTCAAAAGGAGTTATATGGCTCAATCCCCTGGTGAGGTTTGAAAATTACATTCACTGTTTTTCTCATGTGTGGAAAACCATGCTAAAACACTAAAGTATTATGATTATAGTCATATACATATATGTGTGAATGTGTGTGTACATACATATTTTATTTATATAATTATGTATATATACACATACACACACGCCATATTAAATCACATTCAACAGAAGTCTGTATTGTTCACATGCATTGCCTAGCAATTGTGTAACTGGAGGTCACAACATTTCTAACATCTCAGTACTAAGCAGTAGGGCTGTGCAAAGCTTTGGGTGGTGATTCAATTCAGAGGAGATTCAACCTGATTCGGTGGCTAAATCTTCAAATCTGAATCAAATCAGGGGGCCAATTAAAAGGTCTGAGTAGATTTGAAGCTCTCTGAATCTTCAGAAAAGATTAGTAGAACTTTGAATCAATTTGTACAGTCCCTGGTGGGTGCAGCAGGGAGCTGGAGCTGGAGTAGAAGCTGGTAGGTAAGTGCAGGAGAGGGAGGACTGGAGGGGGGGTAGTGGACCATGGGTGGACCCCTGCCAGGCCCCATCCCCTGCCTGCTCCCCCAGCCCCCTCCATTGGCTGCCACCCCCCACCCAGCTCCTGGTTCTTTAAAAAGTCCCCACTCACCAAGAGCTGCTGGGTACGGGGCAATCCCTGCTGCCCCCCACTGCCCCACACCACATGGGGGGCTGTGCATGAGCCCCCTGACACCCCTCACTTCCCCATAACCCTCTAACAATGCCCCACCTGCCCCAGCTCTGGCCTTTTAGGAGAAAAAAATGAGGAAAACCTCAGCACTCACCACTTCTGGAGTAGCCTCTGGGTTTCTGGGGGCTCATGCAGAGCCAGTGGGGGATTGCCCCCTTCCCCCCCACTAAGCAGGAACTGTGAGTCTGGTGGGTTTGAGAATTATTCTTAAAGGGTGGGCAGTGCAGCCATGGATGGGGGCTGGGACAATGGGGGGGTCAGGGGCTCATGCAGAGCCCCTCCACATGGTGTAGGTTAGTGGGGTGCAGCAAGAATCACCTCCCTGCCTGGCAGCACCCGATGAACTGGGGGTGGGGATCCCACTGTGCTGGGAGCTGGGGCAGGCAGGTCAGCCATTGCCAGGCTGAGAGAGTGGGTGGGGGATGAGCCTGGCTGATTTGGAGATTCAGCTGAATTGATTTGGGACAGTGATTCAAATCACTGAATTGAATCACTGTCCCCCGAATCAGGCGAATATGAATCCGAAGTAAGTACTAGCTGCTTAGCACAGGTCTACCAAGCAGATGGATATTTTCCTTGTTGTTTATAATGTAATTATATATATAAAATGTATATACTTACTTTATTTATGTATATTTTATATAGACATATATGCACTTACACACACACATATATATATATACACACACACATTATACACGCACAAACACACTAGCCAATTATCTGTCAAGAATGATGGGCTGGGTGGGCAGGGACTGAGCGCCACCACCCAATGGCCCACACTTCCACTGCTTTTCCTCTAATTGGTTTGGTGGCACCTCCCCCTCCCCCACATCTGGCCCCATGCACCAGAGTGGGGGGCGAGGCCAGCACTGAGCCACCAGAACCACAGCCACTGTCACCATCTCTAAGGAGCAGGGCTGGTGGGGGCAGCAAGGCCAATGCTACAGGCCTTGTCCCCCTGCTCTGTCCCTTCTGTTCCCACCATCATAGTGAGTCTCCACCATCCTAAGCCATCCCCTTGGATGCAGAGGGGGATGGTGGAGATGGCCCTGCCATGACAGTGGGGACAGGGGCTGAGGAGGGGAGAGATAAGACCTCCACAATAAGAAAGGAAGTGGGGCTGGGGCTATGAAAGGCATGGCCCAGCTGAGGTGGGGTGCAGGATGGATCCACAGCTCATCCAGGGGGCATGTGGAGGGTGGCCTGCAGCCTGCCCTGTCCTGTCCCATAGAGATCCAGGGGCAGATGTGTCCCCCCCATGACCTCCCAGAGTGCATGCAGTGGCAGGAGTCACCCCCTCATGTTTCCTGGATAAGCCAAAGCTCCTTCCCATGCCGCATCCATCCCCACCCCAGCTGAGCAGCACCTGCCTCAGTCCAATCCCTACTCCCTCTGTCACCACAGGGGCTTTGATCTTCCCCTCCATACCCCTTCCCCGTTCCCTTCTCCCTCCCTTTCTACCACAACAGACTTACCAGCCAGACACTTCTCTTCAAGCTTCCGTGTTTGTGTGTGTGTGTGTGTGTGTATAATATATATATTATATTGTGTGTGTATCTATATATAATATATATATGTATTATACACACACAATATATATGTTATATATATTATAAATATAATTGCTCCCCTCCCCCCTTTTCCAAAGCTGTTTTAGCTTAAAAGTAAACAAATTTAAAAGTAGTGAAGTTTGAACTTTAAAAAAATAATAGACTGATAGCAATGCCACTTACCAGATGAGACTCTCATAAACTTTGAGGAAATAGAACAGACTTCTGGGCCACAGCTTAACGCTGTAGTAAGACCAGCTGGTTACATACTCAACCCTATCACTAGGTTGGTGGTCTTTGCTGAGACCAACCCACTTGTGTTATTACAGTATCAGAATAGACTGAGCAACAGTTGGGGGCTGGACTTGATGATCTTCTGAGGTACCTTCCAGCCCTAATGTCTATGAAACAGTTCTCAGGCTCTGACCAAAGGCAAGTCAGAGACTTGAACTAATTATGAGCGCAAGACACTGCATACCCTTTATTATATTATTTACCTAATCTTTGCAGCTACCTAACACTGATACATTATAAATTAAACAACAGGTTGACAAAAATATAGATTTTTTTGCTGTACAGAGTGATGTTTAAGTTACATAATATTTAGTTTTTATAGAGTTGTCACCATAATCATTGAAAATGAAAGGACCTTACAGATTTTAGCTCCCCAACATTGCACAGCTATGGAGCTGAATCACCTGACCCTATATCCAGCAGTAGCCTTGTCTGCAAGAGCCACCCATACACTGCTAAAACACAGAGCAGCGAATACAAAAATAAAAAAGGTATATTATGTGCAATATTAATGGGACTTGTCTAGATGACAATATGAATATAAAGGCAGGTAAAATTAAGAGTTGTACATTGAAACAATACTGATAGTGATAGCAAGGGTGATAACGATAATCGCCTATTGGAATTCACCATCCAGGTCAGGGTGGCAAAGTCCGCAGCAAGACAGCAGCCCTGGACTTCAGGAGGGCAGATTTCATTGAGCTAAGGAGACTAGTCAGGGAGGCACTGAGGTCCCAAAGGGGTGGGGAGTTGGAAGTTCAAGAAATGTGGTCGTTCCTGAAGGAGACGATTCTCCAGGCCCAAAGGGTGGCAATCCCAACACAGACAAAACCAGGCAAGAATGCTCAAAAGCCCCCATGGCTCACTAAAATAATCCAGGAACATCTAAAATCTAAGAAGGAGGCATACACACAATGGAAGGGAGGGGCCATCACCAGGGAGGACTACACCTCCATTGCTTGGGATTGTAGGGGGGCTGTTAGGAAGGCCAAGGCAGAGATGAAACTGGGACTAGCAACCCAGATCAAGGATAACAAGAAATCCTTTTTGTAAATACATAGGGGGTAAAAAGAAGGTTCTGGGTAATATGGGGCCTCTGCAGGACAGATATCACAGGTCACAAAATCCTTGGACGCAGGTGTTGTGGTGGATGTAGGCTTTCTGGACTTTAGGAAGGCCTTCAACACTGTCTCTTACCTCATCCTCATTTAAAAAAAAGGAGATTGTGTTGTTGATGCCTACACAGTGAGATGGGTTGCCAATTGGCTGGAGGGCCACACCCAGAGAGTGGTGATGGATGGTCATTTTTGACCTGGAGGGTTGTGGGCAGTGGGGTCCCCCAGGGCTCGATACTCAGGCCTGCACTGTTCAACATCTTCATTAGTGACTTGGATAAGGGGGTGAAAAGCACCTTGTTCAAATTTTCAGCTGACACTAAGATGAGGGGAGAAGTGGGCACACTAGAAGGGAGGGACATGTTGCAATTGGATCTGGACAGGTTACAGAGGTAGGCAGATGAGAATAAGAAGGGATTCAATACTGACAAGTGCAAGGTACTGCACCTAGGGAGGAAGAGCCAGCAGCATAGCTACAGGCTGGGGAACTTCCTTCTCGTCAGCACAGGCAGAAAAGGATCTTGGAGAAATTATAGACTTCAAGGTGAACATGGGCTGCTAATGTGGGGACACAGTCAGGAAGGCTAACCTCACCTCGTCATGCATCCACAGATGCATCATAAGCAGGTTCAAGGAGATGATCCTCCCACTCTATACGACATTGGTCAGGCCGCGGTTGGAGTACTGCATCCAGTTCTGGGCATCACACTTCAGGAGGGACATGGAAAACATTGAGAGGGTCCAGAGGAGGGCCACTTGCATGATCGGGGGCAGCAGGGCAGGCCCTATGAGGAAAGGCTACGAGACCTGAACCTGTTCAGCCTCCACAAGATAAGGCTTTGAGGGGATCTGTAAACCAGCCAAGGGAGACCAGCAGGCAATGGGAAAGTCCCTGTTCCCCCGAGCACTACTGGGAGTAACAAGGAATAACAGCCATAAGTTAATGGAGAGTAGATTCAGGCTAGATATCAGGAGGCACTACTTCACAGTCAGGGTGGCTAGGATCTGGAACCAACTTCCAAGGCAAGTGGTACTCAATCCTACCCTGGAGGTCTTCAAAAGGAGGCTAGATAGACACCTTGCCGGGGTCGTTTGAACCCAGCATTCTTTCCTGTCCATGGCAGGGGGTCAGACTTGACGATTTGTTCAGGTCCCTTCCTACCCTGCCAACTAAGAAACTATGAAACAGAGTACAGAAACAGCTGAGGACTGGTACTGAAATAAAATTATATGCAAGACAAATTACAAGTAGATAAACAACAGGCAGGAATTACAGTACAAGAAAGGGTCATGGACATGCCCATGTGAAGGTAGATTTCAAGTAAAGGCAGAATACAGGTACTGAGAACAGAAGAAGGCCATCATGGCAATCGCCTTACATTTTTATTAACAAGCTGAGTATGCCAGGTATATTAAGGCCATAGATGCAGATGCCAACTAAACACTATGTTTAATCCAACTTTTTTTCTTTCTTTTTTTACTTAACATGGACATCCATATACATCTTCTTTGGTGCCTTTATTGGCTTTTATTTTTTTTTCCATAAATGGATGTGTGATCCTTTTCCTGATCAGCTAAAAGTTAAGGGAGCAGTGTTAGATGGTTAGTTTTTTACCTGCACCATATGCAGCCATGTCAGGAAACTCATTATCTGTCATTATCAGTGAAGGAGCATGTGACTCTCTCACTAGGAGGGTGGTGAAACTTTGCATGGGTTACCTATATAAGTGGTGGAATCCCTATTCTTGGAGGGTTTTAAGACCTGGCTAGACAGAGCCTTGTGGAATGATCTATTTGGGGATGGTTCTGCTTTGAGGAGGGGTTTGAACTAGTTGACCTCCTGAGGTCCCCCCAGCTGAAATGTGCCACGGGCCAGTTTCTTAGTCTGTGGTGTAACAGGGTGCTTAGGGTATCTGTTACTTTAAGAGGATGAAAGGCTTCTGAGAAAGCTCAGGAAGCAACTAAGGGAATCACCGGACCAGTGAGGGGTAGAGCTTGGGAAAGATGTAAGCCACAGGTCCTGAGCTGGGCAGGCAGTCTGGCCATATAGATTCATAGATTCATAGATGTTAGGGTCAGAAGGGACCTGAACAGATCATCGAGTCCAACCCCCTGCATAGGCAGAAAACTGTGCTGGGTTCAGATGACCCCAGCCAGATGCCCATCTAACCTCCTCTTGAAGACCCCCAGGGTAGGGGAGAGCACCACCTCCCTTGGGAGCCCATTCCAGATTTTGATCACTCTAATTGTGAAGAAGTTCTTCCTAATCTCCAGTCTAAATTTGCTCTTGGATAGCTTATGGCCATTATTTCTTGTAACTCCCAGGGGCACCTTGGTGAGTAAAGTCTCAACAATTCCCTTCTGTGCCCCCATGATTAATTTATAGGCAGCCACAAGGTCACCTCTCAACCTTCTCTTGCGAAGGCTGAAGAGGTCCAGGTGCCCTAGTCTCTCCTTGTAGGGCTTGGCCTGCAAGCCCTTAACCATATGAGTGGCCCTTCTCTGGACCCTCTCCAGGTTATCCACATCCCTTTTGAAGTGTAGCACCCAAAACTGCATGCAGTATTCCAACTGCGGTCTGACCAGAGCCTGATAGAGGGAAAGTATCACCTCCTTGTTTCTGTTTGTCATGCATCTGCTGATGCATGATAAAATGCAGTTAGCTTTGCTGATGACTTCATCACACTGACAACTCACATTCATCTTGGAGTCCACTAGGACTCCAAAATCCCTTTCTCCTTCCATGCTGCTGAGCAGATCATTTCCTAGGCAGTAGATGTGCTGGACATTTTTCTTCCCTAGGTGCAGAACTTTGCATTTCCCCTTGTTAAATCTATTGTTTTCTGCCCATTTGTCCAACCTGTCCAGGTCTTCCCACAGTTGTTCCCTGCCCTCCAGTGTGTCCACTTCTCCCCACAGTTTTGTATCATCCACAAACTTGGACAGAGTACACTTCACTCCCTCATCCAAGTCACTGATGAAGACATTGAAAAGTGTCAGTCCAAGGACTGAGTCCTGTGGGACTCCACTTCCCACATCCTTCCAGGTCGATACCGACCCATTCACCACCACTCTCTGGGTACGATCCTGTAGCCAATTTGCCACCCACTGGACTGTGTAATCATCCAAGTCACAGACTCTTAACTTGTTCACCAGTATGGGGTGGGATACCATATCGAAGGCCTTCCTGAAGTCTAAGTAAATTATATCTACCCCTACTCCTGCATCCAGGTGTTTTGTAACCTGGTCATAAAAAGAGACTAGATTAGTCAGGCATGATCTACCTGCTACGAATCCATGCTGGTTTGTCCTCAGCGTAATTTTTCCTGCTGGGCTCTCACATATATGAGCTTTAATAATCTTTTCAAAGACTTTACCAAGGATGGAGGTGAGACTGACTGGCCTGTAATTGCTTGGATCCTCCTTGCTCCTCTTCTTGAGAATAGGGACCACATTGGCCCTTTTCCATTCCTCTGGGACCTGGCCCATGCACCATGAGTGCTCAAATATTCTTCCCAGTGGCTGTACAATGACATTAGCCAGTGTCTTCAGTACCCTTGGATGGAACTCATCCAGCCCTGCTGACTTTAATGCATCCAGTCTTTCTAAATGACTCTGCACTATCTCAGGGTCAATGGTTGGTGGTCTGGCACCCTGCTGTTGTCTCTCTATGATCCCATTGTGAGACTTGTCTCGCTCCTTGTTTAGGAACACTGAGGCAAAGAACTCATTTAGAAGTTCAGCCTTGTCCCCCCTGTCTGTCACCAATTGCTTTTTCCTGTTCAGTAGTGGTCCTATACTGCCCTGGGTCTTCCTTTTGCTCCCTATATATCTGAAAAACAATTTTTTATTATTCTTAACTTGGGATGCCATCCTCAGCTCCATGGTAGCTTTGGTCTTTCTACCTGCTTCCCTACAACTGCAAGCTGAGAAGGCATACTCCTTTTTAGTAATTTCTCCCTGTTTCCACTGCTTATATGCCCCCCTTTTTGCCCTTAGTCTGCTCTAGATTTCTTTGGTTAGCCAAGGAAGCCTCTTGGCCGCTTTAACCTTTTCTGCCTGTATTGGGATCGTCTCCCTCTGTGCCCGAAGGATCACTTCCTTAAGGCACAGCCACCCTTCCTGGGCTCCCATCTCACCAAATCTCTTACCCTGTGGTGCATCATTGACTAAATGCCTGAACTCACTGAAGTCAGCCTTCCTAAAGTCTAGCACTTACACCCTACTAGTTACCTTTCTCACTGTACAACTTATGGTGAATTCTATTATTTGGTGGTCACTGTCCCCCAGGTGACCACTGATCTGTATGTCCCTTACCATGTCATCCCCCATTGCCAGTACCAGGTCCAATAAGGCATTCCCTCTAGTGGGACCTGCATCAAGTGAAGGTCCTGCACACAGGATAGGAACCTGTGTGAATAGTGGGAATTTGCTGTCTGCGTCTCCCAGTAGATGTCAGCGTAGTTTAGGTCCCTCATGACTACCACTTCCCACTTCTTTATGGTCTCTGAGAGCTGCCTCAGGAGTTCCAAATCTAGTTCTTTGCCTTGATGTGGGGGTCTGTAGCAGACCTCTACCACCAAATCCCTTTCCCCTTGACCTCCATGTATCCTAACCCACAATCCTTCTACTTTCTTCTCCTCCAATTCCATTTTGATAAGGGTCGATGTATAACACTCCTTGACATAGAGCACAACCCCTCCCCTCTCCTCCCTACTCTATCCTTTCTTTACAGCTTATAGCCCTCAATGTGTACTGCTCAGTTGTAGGTAGAGTCCCACCAGGTTTCTGTTAACCCCACTAAGTCATAAGTGTTTTCTGTAAGCAGGAGTGCTAGTTAATCCTGCTTGTTCCCCATGCTCCTAACATTAGTTTATAGGCACTTGAGCCCTGTGATTGGTGCCTTTGCTGCCCCCCAGCTCTGATGCCCAATGGGCCGTTTATTGCTTAGCTGCTTATTGCTTACCTGTGCTGTACTGCTGGACGTCCCATGGATTGCAGGTTCCTGATGTTCTCCTTCTGCCTCCTCGTCCTCTGTCTGAACTAGTTTAAAGCCTGAAGTAGGAGATCAGCCAACCTGTTGGGAAAAAAAGACTTTTATCTTTCGCTGAGAGGTGAAGTCCATCATGTCCCAGGAAGTCCCTTGCCAGGAAGTGTGGGTCATGTTCCAGGGAGCCAAATCCTGCACAATGGCATCAACTCCTGAGCTGAAGGTTGACCTCTCTGATGCAGGTGCTGTGATGCCTACTGTGACCTCTGACCGGGAGGATAGAAGAGAAGATCACCTGTGCCCCCATCTCCTTACGCCTGGCCCCCAGAGCCCTGTGGTGACCCATGACACAGGTGATGTAAGAGGAGTTCCTTAACAGGCCAGAGTGAGGCTATATATACTCCTCATGGACACTAAAAAGGCATGTGGATAATTCAGCCTTAAGGCTGGAGTAACACCAGTGGTTTAGGCTAGGACAAAGAAGAAGTGAAAGTTCCAGAATTGGTGGTACCAGACAACATCATGGGGCTGGCCTTTTTTACAGGCATCTTGGCTTTTCCTGTCTCACCCAGGTTTTGCCAGCTCTTAGCAGATGGGATTTTACCAGCTAGAAGAATCACACCCTTGTCCTGTCATGCATTCAGAAAAGATAAATTGCTTCTTCTTTAGAAAAAAAGTTTGCCCATATGGTAAAATGCTCTGGAATCACTATTATCAATGACAATAAGTGGTTTAAAAGGATATTAAAAGATTTATTATAAAATAACATGCACAAGCATAAGAAATCAGTAACCATACATTGAGATACAAGAAGAGATAAAAAAGATAAGCAAACAAAAGAAAATAATCAGAACAATAACCAGTTCTTGCCCTGCATTTAAATCCAAGAATGTAATTTTGAATCAGCACCCTAGCTGAGGGACTCTTGTGTCTCCTTGTGCCCTAAGAAAACTGAAGACCCCCCACTCTGCTCTCCAGGCAAACTTAAGTACAATTTCTCATTTGCCCATATATATACATCCACCCTTAGACTTCTGGAGATCCCACACTATGCATATAACTTCCTGCCCTCTCAAAGGGTACATATGTTTACCAGACTATAGGTTTTTCCTGCTATAATTAAGACCAGGAGAAGATGGGCATACTTTCAGGCATGAAGAATACTAATACAATATACTGTCTCTTGCTAACTTCCACCTCAAGTCGGGGATATTCTTGTAACTTCCTTCCCAAGTGGGGATAGCCTCGTTTTAAAATGTAAATGTGTGATTGTCTGGAAGAGATTGTTTCTTATGCTTCAGAGCAAGTTCACAATGATGGTGAATGAACACACTTCTATCATATACTAATTCTCAGTGAATGCCTCTTCCAAGAATTAATAGATTAGTAAAATTTAAGTTAAATGCTCCACCACTCATGAAGTCTTGGCTATAACATAAATATATATAAAATATATATTTATATTCATTACTGCAATTCTTGCAGACATGAGAATAATACAGCTGAACAGATCCTGATGCTATCTATCTATATATCACTAAAACAAACTCTTGAAGCTATGCAAAAT
Organism: Crocodylus siamensis; assembly: GCF_052110815.1. NCBI lineage: Eukaryota > Metazoa > Chordata > Crocodylia > Crocodylidae > Crocodylus > Crocodylus siamensis. The sequence goes on along the minus strand of NC_143401.1, from coordinate 50,860,637 downwards.
GTCCCATGAACCCCCAGAAAAATATCACTTCCTATTTCCTAGCCTCTTAAAAGTAAGTGGGATCCAATACATTTGGCTTTCCTAATACCCTTTTAATACATATTCATTCATTTCAATTTATTCCTTGCCCAAAATCCTCTTTTTTTGGTTAATCTATTTTGATTCTTTCCCCCCAGAAAATCAATTTGTGCTTTCTCTCACAATGTGCATTCCATTCACTGTGCAGGGAAGCATGGCCTATCTTGCATATCATAATATAGAATTTATTCCAGAACACATACATAGATTTATATACTTTATTTATTACATAAATACATACATACATTACATAAATACATGCATGCAATTATCTACATATAGTATATAAATACATATTACATTACAGAAGAACTCACAGTTTTTCCAGCAAAACAAACATGCTATGAAACACTCTATGAAGCATGCTGGAAAGGCAGCCAGAAAGCCTTCAGGGAGGGGCAAAAGACAGGGTTGAGGGGAGCAGTGAGCTCCACCCCACAAGCTGAAAAACAGCCTCTTCCCTACAAAAAGCAGGCAGGAGACTTCCTGGTCTCCTGGCAGCAAGGAGAAGGGGATGGTATCACTGCCTGAGTCTGCATCTGTTGTCCTGTAGGGCCAGGCCAACTCTCAGGATCTCAAAATTACACTGTTAGACAGAAGGGTGTGAAACACTTGCACATATACACACATAAAAATCAATGAGGCACATACACACAACTACCAACTCAGACACACACACTGTATATACACCAAAATTTAGACAAAAATCAGTTGTCAATACCCACACACCCAATACACATACATAGATTACTAATTCATATACCACACACGTTATGATATACATATATATATATATATACACACATATATATACACACACACACACACATTTTCCAGTTCACACCACACACCTACACATACACACAGGTGAGTTCTTGACTTGGGTGGTGTGGTGTATATTTGTGTGTTTGGGGTACTTGGGGTACCTAGTAGTGACTATAGTAGGGGGAATCAAGGTGTAGCAGAGCATGCAGGTGCCCTGCTCCTTAGAGTGGAAACAGCTGGAAGAGAGCCTTAGCAGTGAGTGCGGAGCTCAGTTTCTGGTTACTATGGCAGCCAGAGAAGTAATGAAGAAGTACAGGTGCAGTTTGCTAGGGCAACTGCTGGGAGTCAGCTAACCAGAAGGGGCAGGGCCTGGCTTCCATTTAAACCCCAGCTGAGGCCAGGCAGGCAGTTCCCTGCCAGCAGCCATAGGGGTAGGAACACTGCCAGAGTGAGGAAAAGGAAGAGGCCAGAATGCATGGGGAGTTGTTATGGGTGGAGATGAAGAAACCCTATGACAGGCTTGAATGTTGTTATAGCCCAATGGCTTAGATTTATGTTATAGACTAGGGGCTTGAGTTTCTGTTTATCATTTACAACTGGTGGTTTGGGTGAGGCTATTAGGGGTTGGAGGAGGCCTCATAGGGGATCCACAGAAGTGTGGGGACCTTGGTGCCAGAGAAGGTGTAGCATTTTTGGGTGCACTGACCTCAGCCCCGAGGAGGGGTGTGGAAAGTTGGAGGCCAGGTTAGGCCAAGGCCACCTGAGCCTTGCCGGGGTTCAAGACCCTGAGGAGGAGAGTTGGGGGCAGCATGGGAAGCCCCAAGGCAAAAGGGGCAGTGGAAAGCCTGAGCACCTGTGAGGCGCAGTTGTGAGACAAGGGCTGTGAAGAGCCTGAGTGCCAGAGGGTACAGAGAGAAACAAGGGCTGTGGAGAGAGAGAGAGAGTGAGAAGGGCTGTGACTAAGACCAAACAACGTCGGGTACCTCAGCAAGGCTTGGGGCATGGTACGGGGCTTTTTGGAGCCACACATAGCCCATAAGGCTGGAGTACACCGAGATCCCATGACAGCGGGGACAGTGATAACAGGAGAACCGTGACCAAGGGGATAAAAGACAGCCTCCCTTTCATTTATATCTATATATATCTCTATATACATATCTCTCTATATCTATCTATCTATATATATATCTATATATAAGACCAAGCCGTGGCAGGCAAGAATGAGGGTGCTTTGAAGCAAACTTGGCACAGTAGGGGGTGCTAGGGGAGATCACGGCCACCCCTAGGACCCCACCCTGTGACACAAGGGTCAAAGATTTCCAGAACGAGGGAGATGGATGGGGTTTAAGATGAGAGAGGGGAAATATAAGAGCGAAAGTTGCCAGGACTTGGATTAGAACCAGCAGACTGGAGGGAACATGGGGTTACTTAAGGTCAGGTGGCCCTGCGGTTACTCAAATTCACTGGGGCTTGGGGTTACTTAGGGTTAATGTGTCCTGGGATACTCAGGGTCACCTGGTGCTGGGGTGGAAGCAAGGGAAAAAGCCCAGCTGCAAGGACGAGACAGCCAGGAAACAGGGAGTCAGAAATCTGGGAAATTTTGGGGCAGATAAGTGATGGCAAGGAGGAAACAGCTAGGAAACAGGGAGGCAAGAAGCTAGGAGATGGGGCTGGAAACTGAGGCTGAAAGCTGGGAGATAGCCAAGAAATCAAGGAGGACGCTTGGGAGGTCAGTAAGACAAAAACTGAACTCAGGGTTACAAAATAACAGGTTTATTAAACAGACATCTTATTACATAGCCCCACAAAGTTATTGGTTCCTACACACACACACACAAGCACTCACCTACACACCCACACAATGGTAGCAGGAGAGAAAGAAAAGGCTTGGTGGAGGGAATTAAGTCAAGGCATGTAAGGATAGAATCTAGGTCTTTTGCTTGTGGGAGAAAGGTGAGTGATAACTACCCATCCTGGGCTGTGAGTTGATCCTTGATGGTCAGTTGGGGTCTTCTCCAGCAAGGTGTTGTCACTGCCAGCGATCCCCTCTGGACTCTGGGTGGATAGGTGGTATGGCATAGTGCTGTTCCAGATGGTGTGGATGTCCCAGTGGGTCTATCTTCACTGCCCCTTTCTATAGAGGCAGACCTTCTATGACCCTAGTGGCAGGTGGCAGGGGAATTCCCAGGCAAAGGTCAGCCCTGGTGTACTGAGCACGTATTCACTCCAAACAACAACATGCCATTCCAGGTATCTGTTGCAATGGTGGGTTGACTGATTTCTGTAGGATCTTTGTCCTTCAAATGTTGGGTTCCTGTGGGTGCTTTATCTTTCAAACTTACACATGTAGGCCTAAATCATATAGTATCTATAGAAAAAAACTGTAAAAATTGGTAAAACAGTAATTACACAATAAAAATCAATGCAAACATAATAATTTATAGTGTAATTTATAGTGTATCAAAGAAGGAGAGAGAAGGAAAAAAACTTGCTACAAAAATGCTGAAGCTTATCCAATGTCTTAGCTCAATCTGTGTCTTAGCTTACTCATTCTTATCTATAGCGAATAGGGAGGGAAAGAAAAAGTCAGAAATAGTTGGGGAAGGGAGGGAATGAATTTCAAAAGAAAAAAATGAAAAATTAGGGGGCTTTCTACACATCCCCTCCAAGAGCACCAGCCATAGCCCCCACTCCCACCACCACCATAACAACAAACAGCACTAGAATGATAGTCTCCTCCACTCCCATTTCACTTCCTATCCCGAGCTTTCCAGTGCCAGAGGAAGAGCTGGATCTGGATCTGGATCTGAGTGCCATAGCAAGGGAAATTCTGGGGAAGGAGGGGGAATCATCTGAGTTTGTGCTCCACACTCCTCAAGTTTTGCCTAGAGGCTGGTTTCCTTCCCCAGGAAGCACTTCAGAATAGGTTGAGGTACAGATTGTGGAGGCAAGTGGGTCAGCTGAGTCCATTCCTCGTGTTCCTGTTCCTCTGCCTCCTGAGGAGGGGGAAAAGGCAACATGCTCACATGCAGCTGCATCCCAGAAGTGAGCGGGTAGTGTGGTCTGGGATAATTCTGAGCTGGCAGATGACCCCACATATGCTATCTGCCTGCATTGCCAAGCCAAAATGAGCAGGGGCAAGGAAACCAAACACATGAGTGCCATGTGGATGTTAAAGCATCTCTGCAGGCACCACCTCCTTGCCCTTGCTCCTTCTCAACCTAGCACCAGTAACAGCATGCCCAAAAAGAAGTCCCCCCTCTTGCCTCAAAGACCCCATCCCCCCAAAGCAGGGACCGGCCACCCTGGAACAGTAGGGGAAAGGCAGGCACACAGGGGGTCTCACATTCCCAAGGAAAGCAAGATCAGCCAGAGCATTGGGGAGATACTTGTTGTGGATGAGCAGCCCTTCTACTTAGTTGAGCAGCCAGGGTTCAGGCAGCGCATGGCACTCGAGACCCCATCATTCCATATGCCCAAACATACAGCCTTCAACAGGACGGTGGTGCCTTCCCTGTATGAGGCATGCAGGGAGTACTTGAGGGAGGATCTGTGCAAGAAAGGGCCACAGGTAGGCTTACACTTCACCTCGGACATCTGAACAGCTGTGGTGGAGATCAGGTTTACCGCTCCCTCACAGGGCACTAGTGCAATCAGTCAGGCCATCAGTGGGCTCTTCTTCAAGGTGATGGATGATTCCCACACAGCAAGGGAGATCATGGTGGCCATGAACTACATGGTGCAGGGGTGGCTCATTGAGCAGTACAAGCCCACCTGCAGGTTCATGATCACCAACAAGGGAGCCAATATGGTCAAGGCAGTCCATGATACCAACTTTGTTGGCATCCATTAAGTGGCACAGAAGTTCCACCTCATTGTCAGGGGTTCCTTGGAGAGGGACAGGGCTGCTGGTGATGGATGGCACCACCACCAGCAATCTCATTTCCAAATGCAGGAAGGTGGCAGGCTACTTCCACCAGAGCATTAAGGGGGGCAAGATGCTGCAGGACAAACAGGCAGAGCTGAACATCCCACAGCACAAAATAATGCAGGATGTTGAGACTCAGTGGAACTCCACATACCTGATCCTCAATAGGCTGGTGGAGCAACAGAAGGCCATTTATGAGATGGACTTGCTTGGGGAGATTGGGATCAGCGGCTCTCTTAACAGAGCTGAGTGGAATGACATCTCTCATATCTGGTCTTCAAGCTCTTCCTCAAGGCCACAAAGAGCCTCAGCAGTGGTGATGCCCTCCTTAGCCAGGTGATCCTTGTAGTGAGGGAGCTTCAGAACCACATGGAGAAGTTCCAGGGGATCAGTGTTCCTGGCTGGGGCAAGCTGCTTTCAGCAGAGCTTCAAGAACTGGTGAGGCGGCTGAAGGAGGGCATCAGGAAATGGCTTGATCCCTTGCGTTCCAGTACAGTCCATGTGCTGGCTGCCATGTGTGACCTGAGGGTGAAGGGGTGTGTCAGTGTATGTGGCAGGAAAACCCTGGATCAGTGAACTGTGGTGCTAGTGAAGACAGCCAGGGAGGCAGAAGAGCAGGGATGGGTCTGGCAGGGAGAGTTATCTGGCACCTGCTAGAGAAGAATCTTCTGCAGCAAAGAAAACAAAGGCTCCGTGACAGTTTGGCTGCCTGAGATGCTAGTGCTACTGTGCTGCATCTGTTGTTATTTAAAGTGGTTGACTGATCTGAGGCTGTAGGGGAGGAGGAGTCTTCATTGGGGCACACTACCATGTTGTGTAGAGGCCCCAGCACCAGTGAAAGTGTATCTTAACACACACACAAAGTCACATATCATCAGTTTTTCTTGTCAGCAGCTTGAGTTGCAGTTTCCCAGAAAGCCCAACACCTATCTCCTTCAAACTTGGTGTACTTTGTGGCTGCAACAAGGGCTACCATGCCTGCTGTTTTCACCTCACTGTACCTTCACACTTCAAAGTGACATGAGTTTTTCTTTGAACAGTTTAGGGTGCAATTCCCAGAAACCACTGTATCTATCTCCTTAAATCATGACAGGCATTGTGGCCTCAGCAGGAACTACCCTTCCTGCTGTTTTTATTCAAATCAGGCAGGAAATGACAAAGTTATAGGCATTTTCATGATTCTCCATTATAGCCTATGGGTGAAACGTTGAAATGCGTCAAAACAGTGGGAAAACAGTGGGGAAGCAGAAAAACAGTTTCAATGAAACAAAAAGGAACAGTGCTTCAAAACAGCAAAATGAATCACTGTCCCTTTGGAATGGCAAAACAGAAGATGAAATGGAATGGAACTGATTTTCACAGCCCTAGTAACTGATAAAAAGATTCAGGAAATGGATATTTTTGGATTATATACCTATTTCTAGATAGTTTTCTAGCTTATCCTTGAGATCTCTTCCACATCTCTGCAGTATATGCCTACAATTTCTATTAATTAACCACAATGACCATGATCAAGTTAGTAAAGGATTTCAAAGATAAGCTAGTCCAGGGCTGTTCAGATCTGGTGAGGCTGGAGCCCCAGATGACACCAGCATGTGTTCACAAGCTGCACACTGTGGGGGTGGGCCCCTAGGACCCCCCTCACTGCATGGGCTGCTCCAGCAGCATACAGATCCCCATCCTCAGCCATGCAGGCTACATTAGCAGAACTTGAACTGCCAAGGAGGTGGCTGGACATAGAACGCCTCTGGGCCAGGCTTCTCCTGCCTCCTGCTCAGCCTGGCTCTGGCAACTGTGCATTCTGTAGCCCTGGCCTGGCCACAAGATGGCCCCAGCTCTGTGTGGGAACTTACCTCGTGCCTCCATCCACCATGCATGTGGGCAGGGCATGGGCCATGCTGCAGCTCCCCAGGCCACACGCTGGGGGCAAGGGGTGGAACCATAGAAGAAGCTGCAGGTGCTGTCCCCAGCTTGTCTAATCAGGTGTGGCTGGGGCAGCCCCATGCCATGCAGCCCTCAGGGCAGCAGTAGCAGGACCTGGCTCACTGATGAGCCCAGTCCCACGGGGTTAAGCAGCTCCCATTCCCTCACTGCTGGCTGGGGCCCGGGGGCTGGCCCTGCCTGCCTCACCTCACTGTGGTGGTTTTGTGCTCTGCCACAGTGGCTTCACACTCGGCAGTGGCTCCATGCTCCGTGGTGGCAGCTCCACACTCAGCAGTGGCTCCATCACGGCTCTGCACTCCACTGCGGCAGCTCCATGCTTAACAGTGGCTCCATGCTCCGTGGTGGCACCGCTGCCATGGGCCAGATAAAATGGCTTGCTGGGCTGCATAGCGGCCCATGGACCATATGTTGGACAAGCCTGCTTTACAACTTGATTCATTGCCCATTAAATACTATCTGTGTTAACTATAAAAACAACACTAAAGTTGTCCACATAAACCAATGGAAACTGGTTTCAAATGCCTTTAAGGATCTAGCCTAATAAGTATCTCTTTAAAATTACATCAATAGGTAGAGCAAAAGAAAAGTGGGTCTATTAATAGCAATTTTGAAAACCCAGAATATCCTTAAAATAAATTGAAATGCGAGAAAATGTTAAATTATGTGAGGCAATCAGTTCCCAAACTGGTACAATTTTCAACCTGGATTTAAAAACAAAAAGCATTAAAATATAAGTAATAGAGGAAACCCCCAAACTTTGAAAGACAGGTACTACTTAGACGATTAGCATTCCAAGCAAAGTTTCCTTCTGGGAAAATTAGCCTGATCAAGAACAAGAAAGAGAGAGACATACCTCTAATGGGATCTGGCTGAGTCGGAGGTGGGGAGGGTCACGCCCCCTCCCCCAGCTCCAACATGGCCCATCCCCCCAGGGAGTCATGCAGCTGAAGCCTCACAAACAGGCCATGAAACTAGGCATACTCCTGGGCCCAGCACATGAGTTAGTGTGGAGTTTGTATAGGAGGGTGCGTGGGAGGGCCCGAGGCCCTGCCTATGATCCCCCCAGGGTAGACAGTCCCAGTCATACCAAGCCTACCAGTGGCATGATGTGGATGGGCACACACTGCATCCTGAGGATCCCCTTTAGGTCTGGGCCACCCCACCCGGCGCCTCAGAGGCCTCCACATAGATGGAGACCATGCTTCAGGGTTCCATGCAGATGGAGCCTCTGGCTCTCAGCTGCAGGGGCTGCGTGTCATTTTTTCAGGCTCTGGGGCCTGGGAGCATGGCAACCCTCCCTTGTGAGGTCTGCTCCCTACTGGGGTCTCTGGCACACCAGCTGGAGGAGCTCCAGGCCACAGTCCAGAGACTGCGAGCCATCAGGGACCATGAGCAGGAGATTGACTCTCACTGCCAGGCCCTTGTCCCCCGGGAAACAGAGGGTAGTCCATGGTCTCTCTCCAGGACAAGGGAGGACTCAAGGACCTCCCTTACTATTGAACCCAGGGGTTGGACCAAGGTAGTCAAGGGCTTCAAGGCCCACCACATGGCCCCACTGGAGTACTGCAACAGTACAAACCTCTTGCAGCCCCAGCAGAGCCTGATGAGTTGCCAGCTCCTGCAGGCAACACAGGCATGACTGTAGCTACCACTCCCACTCTCCCTAAGACAAAACGCAAAATGTTTGCCATGGGATTCTCCATCCTGAGGGGTACTGAGGTGGTAATCTGTTGCCCTGACCCCTTAGCCCATAAAGTTTGCTGCTTCCCGGTAGCCAGAATCCAAGACATTGTGGAGAAGAACCCTAAGCTCCTCCAGCCCACTGACCACTATGCTCCTTATGCATGTGGTCACCAATGACATGGCTCAGAACCCTCCCAGCTGGGTCATGAAGCACTACAGGGAGTGGGGCTAAAGGGTTTGGGGGCACAGGTGGTGTTTTCTTCGATCCTCCCAATCTCAGACTATGGGCTGAGGAGGGAGAAGAGGGTCCAGGTAGTAAACCAAAGACTGCAGTGCTGGTGTCATCAGGAAGGGTTTGGCTTCCATGACCACAGTCCAGTCTTTGGTGAGAGAGGCAGTGAGCTTCTGGGAAGGGACGGCCTCCACTTCTCTCTGCTGGGGAGGAGGCTCTTCTCAGCTAGACTGGCTGACCTGCTCTATTGGGCTTTAAACGAAGCCCGACGGGGAATGGGGGGGCTACTGCCACTGCTGGCCTGCTGAGAAACCCTTGCAAAGCCAGCAGGCCAAGGCACTTAAGGGAGCCTACCCTTGGGGGCCCCAGCCCTGGAACAAACTCTAGGCAAGGCAAGGGCCCCCAAGGAGACACTTGCATGCCTATACACAAATGCCAGGAGCTTGGGGAATAAACTGGGGGAACTTGTCCTCCTGTTAAATGCAAATAACTATGATGTCATAGATATAACGGAGACCTGGTGGGACTCCACTCATGACAGGACCACAGGTGTAGATGGCTATAACTTGTACAGGAGATATCAGTGGACAAAAGGGACAGGGTGTAGCTCTCTATGTCAAGGAAAGCTATGCATCCCTGCAAGCCAATATTGGCACCCATGGTAGATGACTTGAGACCCTCTGTGTTAAAATCCATGGGGAACACAGCACAGGGGACACTATGGTCTCATGCATGGATGACTTCTATCTGATGCAGGAAGTCTACGAGTCAATGAGAGGTAAAGCGCTGCTCAACCTGGTACTGGCAACTGGGGATGACCTAATCAGTGGCCTAATGATCAAAAGGAAGCTGGGTGACAGTGATCATGAGCTGATCACCTTCACCATCTACATTAAGGTTGGCAAGTCAGTCAGTAATACAGGAGTCCTCAACTTCAGGAAATCAGACTTTAACAAGCTAAACAAGCTAAGGAGTCTTGTCAGTTAGGTCCTAAAAGGCCACAACCTAAAGGGGAGGGAAGTTCAGGACGAGTGGTTGCTCCTCAAGGGAGCAATCCTGGATGCACAAGCAAAGTCTATCCTGTCTTGGAAGAAAGGCAGCAAAAGGGCACAACAGCCCCCTTGACTCTCCAGGGAACTAGCAGACCTCCTGCATCTTAAAAGGAAGCCCTACAAAGGCTGGAGGACTGGAAACACTACCAAGGAAGAATACTGTGCTGTGGTCCTTACCTGCAGAGAGGAAACCAGGGAAGCCAAGGCTGCAATGGAACTCCAGCTAGCTACAAATATCAAGGACAATAAAAAGTTCTTGTTTAGATATGTGGGAAGCTGGAGGAAAAGCAAGGGCAACAATGGACCCTTGATAAACTAGATTGGGCAACTGACAACTGATGCCCAGAAAAAAGCGAACTTGCTAAATGGGTACTTTGCATCAGTTTTTCACCAGTCCCATGGGACCCCCCTTCCCACTGTGGGTCAGGGAGGCCCAGGTGGTGAGGGAGATTCCTTCCCCTCCATCGAAGCTGACCTCATGAAGGGACACCTTGACAGGCTGGATACATTCAAGTCAGCCAGCCCTGGCAGTTTACATGCCAGGTCACTCAAAGAGCTGGCAAGCATCATAGCTTAACCCCTGGCAGGGATCTTTGAAAACTCCTGGTGCTCTGGTGAAGTACTCAAACATTGGAGGAAGGCAAATGTCATGCCCATCAGCCAGACCTCTATCCTGGGGAAGTTCTTGGAAAAGATTATCAAAGAGGCCATCCTTAACAGACTAGCTGATGACAATATCCTGAGGGATACCCAGCATGAGTTTGTTGTGGGTAGGTCTTGCTTGACAAGTCTCATTTCCTTTTATGACCAGGTGACCTATCACCTGGAGAAAGGGGAAGAGATTGATGTCATATATCTTGACTTTAAAAAAGTCTTCCATCTGGTATTCCACAATTACCTCTTGGCAAAGCTTGCTAACTGCGGCCTCAACCTCACCACGATCCATTGGCTGGGGTTTTGGCTCTGTGGTAGGACCCAGAGTGTGGTGGTTGATGGAAGCCAATTGTCTTGTCGTGTGGTGACCAGTGGGGTCCTTCAAGGCAAGACAAGTTGGTGATTCCCCTTGCTGTCTGGAATTCTCCCTGTGATCACACTATAACCCTAATTAAAGAAAAGCTGGCTCTGTCAGTTCTGATTCAACCACAATGCAAAGTTTGATTTCTTCCACAATTTGGTGCTGTGACTCAGTTAGAGACACCTGGAGTGATCAGCTGGGACACAGACATCTCTTCACTGAAGCCCTGGTGCCAAACCAAGGTAAGAGACCTTTTGAAATCTCTATTGGGGTTTTTCAGTGAGAGGCTGTCTCTGTGTCTTCCTGATTCACTGCTTAAGGCTCACACTATCCAAAATTTTCTGCCAGAACTCTAAGACCCACTTTTTAAGTAGTAACTGTGACTAGAAAGAGGTAAGTTTAAAAACTCTGTGTGGCTGTTGTCAATGAAAGTATTTCCTCATGTGAATTGAGTTAAGTTCTGTAAAGAACTATGAGGTCTCTCTGAGGCCGGAAGTAGAAACATTGTGGAGCTGCCCTGAAGACAACATGTTTGTTCTGTGTACTCTTCAAAAGCAAGGGTGCAAGGTGGAAACTCTTAGAGTGTGACTGTTTTCCACGATAATCGTTGACCAAGGCTGAGACTAAAGACATGCTCTTGAACCTTGTGCCTCAATGCAGAAATTCTCTTGTATGAATTGAGAGTATGAATTGAGAAATATGAGCCACTGACCAGGTCTGAGATGAAGGTTGGGTTCAGCCACCCCAAGACTGTCCATAAGGGCAGTTTGGAATGCAAAGGGGCCCAACTGGAATCTCGTGACCCAGTGGACAGGTTTACCCTTTTCCCACCCTCATAAATGAGCTGTGTCTAACCGTGAGTAACTGCATTGTGTGCTGTTATTGCAGTGGAGTCTTGTCTTTGGACATTAGCCACAGCATCTCTGTGCCGCTAGCAAATTTCACAACCTGACCCGACACCCTGAATAAGCCATTTCTGTATGAAAGACCTGTGTGAATTGAGTTTAAAGATATGGGGAGTGAAAAAAGTCTAAAGACATACTGGCTGTGCCAAAAGGGACTCCAGCATTGTACATGTACACACACTATGGCCATAAAAGTTGTAAGATTCTAGACAAATGGAATTGGTATACCAGACATGATTTTAGCTGTCAGTTTCCCCTGGAGGGAACATTTGATTTAAATAAAATTGTTCATCTCCGCAGAGACCTTGAGTTAAGAGGTAGTAATATACCACAGACTCAGTGGGACACATTTTTGATTGGTATGAAGAAGCTTTCAAAAGACATCAAGAATCTCAAGTTTGGAGTCTTAAGGACTCCCAAGAGGAGCTGAAATCTCAGATAAAAGAATTAAAGAAAAAAAGCATACCAAAAGGGGGCCCCCCGTCAATAGTACCATCAGCACCAAAACAACTTTATCCACAAATAACTGAGAATGAATCTGCAGAAGATATAATTGATTTTCTAAATGTGTCACCACCATATCAGTCCCAGGCACAATTTGAACCTGAAGAAATCCAAAGTAACCAAATAGGCTCTTCAAGCAAGATTAGCCCACCTCACCAGGAAACTATCACTCAACAACCGTCATCTGCCCCCGGGGCATGCCCACGTCCACCAGAGGCATGGTGTCTGTCTCCTGAAATCTCAACCCCCTCCTCTCATTTAAGGTCTGGTACCCAGTATGGTCCAGTCCCTTCTTTAAAATCTAAGAAGGCTCAGCTTATGCCTTTATGCCAACTTCCAGGGCAAGGTCCAAATGAGGAAACTACAATCACAGTCCCTGTCCACTGGACCCCAGGAGATCTCCTAAACCTTGTTAAACAATTTCCCAACATCAGGAAGGAACCCCAGAAATTTAGAGATGAATTGGAAACTTTAATCCATTGTTATAATTGAACATGGGCAGATTTGAACCAATTAATGAGAAGTGTTCTGCCCTCTGAGGTCCATTACTGCCTCATCGCACAGGCTTCTTGGCCTACTCAAGACCCCAGAATTGGCAATTCCCCTAAGACGCCTCCTTGAGGCTGTGCTTAAAATTTGCCCCAGGAAAACTGACCGGGCCAAAATACATAACTGTAAACAAAATAAAGGAGAATCCCCAGAAGACTTCATGGACTACTTGAAACTAGTATTTGAAAGATATTCTGGTACTGAAAATGCAGCTGAAACTGCCCCAGAAGCAGTTGCTTCTGCCTTTGTCCACAGACGTCTTTCTAAGGTCCAGGAACAGTTGTGCACAATTGCTGTAGGTTGGCAGACTAAGCTATTTGCAGAACTAGTCACCATTGCAAATCATTGTACAACCTGCCAGGAAAAGAAAAAGGAATCCTCGGAAACTAAGTTAATGTCATTACAATTACAGACTTTAGACAGGGGCAGAAGCTGAGGTTTCCATCGAGGACAGTTCAGAGGCAGGGGACGTGGTCGTGGGATGGGACGAGAACGGTTTCAGTCCCAAAATAATGACAGTTGTCATTATTGTGGCCAACCAGGACCCTGGAAGGCTCAATGTCCTCACCGGCCTGGCCAGCTGGGGATGACGTTTAAGCCTCCACCACCTCCTCTCACTCAATTCTCTGTCCGGAATCAGAGAGCCTCCTGTGAGGCCAGCTTTGGGAATAGTAACATCATCAGAGCTCTGCTTCTACCACTTAATCAAGATGATCTCTTTGTTTCCTGCGTGATAAATGGCATCTCTACAAAATATTTGGTTGACACCGGTGCAAGTCACTTTACTCTTTGAGCTGAAGAATTTTCCACAACTCCCCTTTCCTCTGCTGTTGTAAATGCTGTGGGAATTTCAAATCAAATAGTTCCTCATCCTGTTTCCCAACCATTACATGTTTCTCCTGGTCCTGTTTCTGATCAACATGCCTTTCTCCTTAGTCCTTGTTCTCCTGTTAATTTATTAGGCAGAAATTTGCTTTGTAAACTCAGCTGTATTATCTATTTCTCTCCTAATGGTGCTTATTTAGATGTTCCCTGTGATAAGAAAATGGCTGTACTTGCCGCTTTACCTAGCTCACTTCCTGAGCCTGAGTTCCCTGATCTTTCTGTGTAGTAAGAAGAAATCATAAAAGCTGTCCCTCCATTTCTCTATTCCCAGCATGCTAATGAAGTAGGAGAAATCTGTACTGCCCAGCCCATAAAAATTAGATTAAACCCAGCTAAATCTTTACCCAAAGTTGCTCAATACCCTTTATGTCCAGAAGCCAAAGAAGGGATACACCCTGTTATAACTGCCCTTTTAAAGCAAGGTATCATTGTCCCGACTAAGAGTCTTTGTAATACATCTATTCTTCCTGTAAAAAAAACCTGGAAAGAATACCTATCACTTTGTACAAGACCTCCATGTGGTAAATTCTGCAGTTTTGCCAACTTTTCGTGTTGTACCAAATCCAGCTACTATCTTCTCTTGTATTCCTCCTAATGCTTGTTATTTTACTGTTGTTGACTTGTGTTCTGCATTTTTCTCTATTCCTATACACCCTGATAGCCAGTTTCTCTTTGCATTTACCTATCAAGGATTTCAGTATACCTGGACGCGATTGCCTCAGGGCTATACTGAATCCCCTTGTCTTTTTTTTCTCAAATTCTGAAGGAAGATCTAGATGACATAATATTTAAAGAAAATTCTGTGCTTGTGCAATATGTTGATGATTTGCTCTTGGCATCTACCTCCTTTGAAGCCTGTAAAACTGATTCTTTAACTCTCCTCACCTCACTTGCCCTAAAAGGCCATAAGGCATCTAAAGAAAAGCTGCAACTTTGTCTTCCTCGTGTCCACTGTTTAGGTCATGATATTTCTGCTGGAGAACGACTGCTTTCCTCTTCCAGAATAGAAGCTATTCTTAAAATCCCTACACCAACTACTGTGTCCCAAATGCATACCTTCCTAGGCATGGCTGGCTACTCCCATCAGTGGATACTCAGCTATGCCTCTATAGTCAAGCCATTGCAAAATCTGACTCTTGTTAATACCCCTGAGCCTTTAACCTGGACTTCAGAAATCGAAGCCACTTTTGCCTCTATTAAACAAGCTCTGTCGCAAGCTCCTGCCTTAAGCATTCCTGATTATACTAAACCTTTTATTTTCTTTTGCTGTGAATAGGCACTTGCAGTACTTACTCAGACACACCGTCCCATTGCTTATTATAGTTCTGCTCTTGACCCAGTCGCAGCCAGATTTCCAACATGTTTCCATGCTGTAGCTGCAGCTGCCATCACTCTTGAACTTTCCTCTACTCTTGTATTAGGTTCTCTCCTTACTGTTACTGTCCCACATGCTGTAGCAGCCCTTTTACTAAAAACAAAAACCCAAAAGCTTTCAAATGCTAGATTAACTAAGTATGAAATCTTGCTTCTCTCAGCTGGAAATGTCACCCTAACTAGGTGCCCTGTTTTAAACCCTGCTTCTCTGTTACCTACCCCTTCAGATGGTGAACCCCATGATTGCATTTTTGTTACTGCTCACCTAACAATGTCCCACACTGCTCTAAAGGTCAACCCCTTGCAAAACCCAGATGCAGTATTCTATGTTGTTGGATCGTGTCAAAGAAACTCAAAAGGTTCCCCTGTTGCAGGATATGCAGTATGTTCCCAATATGATGTTATAGAAAGCCATCACTTACCTAATGTGTATTCAGCTCAAGTTGCTGAGCTTGTGGCCCTCACCAGGGCTTGCACCCTAGTCTCTGGTTCCTCTGTTAATATTTATACTGATTCTCGCTATGCTTTTGGTATTGTACATGATTATGATCAACTTTGGAAACAAAGAGGCTTCCTCACTTCCGGAGGTGCCAAGAATAGTAATGGTTCATATGTAAATGCCTTGTTGAATGCTTTACAATTAACTTCTGCTGTTGCTATTATTAAATACCAATCTCACCAGAAACCTTATGATGATGTTACATGTGGGAATGCTCTGTCAGATTCCACTGCCAAAGCTGTGTCTATTTCCACTCCTCAGGCTACACCTGTGTTTTTGTCCATTCCAACTGACCAGTCTCCATTGGCAAGTCTTCACGATGCTGCCCTCCTCCAACATCAGGCTTCAGAACCAGAGAAACATACATAGAGACTGGCTGGGTGTTTGTTACAACCTGACCATTTGTGGTGCTCCCCAGATGGCCGCCTGGTTGCCCCAGTGGTTCTTCTTCCTCACCTTGCTCTCATACATCATGACATGGCACATGAGAGCAAAGGGGAGATGATAGAAGCTGTTAAGCTTGATTGGTTTGCTCCAACTTTTCCATCTATGGCTCAACAGTACTGCCACACCTGTCCTATTTACCAAACCCATAATGTGGGAAAGCCTGTAAAAAAAAAAAAAAAAAGGCGGCAGCACATCTCCCACCATGGGGACTGTTCGTAAATTTACAATTGTATTTTATTCAAATGCAGAAATGTTGTTCTTATGAACATGTTCTTGTTATTGTATGTATGTTTTCTGGATGGGTAGAAGCCTACACATGTGCAAAAGCTGACACCATCACTGTAAGCAAAAAGTTGCTCAGAGACTTTATTCCAAAGTTTGGTATTCCTTTATCACTAAACTCTGATAGAGGAACTCATTTTACTGGACAGTGTTACCTCTCAGCTCCATGTTCTTGGGGAACCCTGACACAGGATGCAGACTGTCTGACTCACAAAGAATCCCCCACAAACAGAAACTGATTAAAATGCAGTGAGAGACACACCTAAAACCCTCCAGATAAGGGAGACAAAAGTGAAACAACTGCCCTAGGTCTCATTTGCATCTGAGATGGGACCAGATGACCATTCATTTACATAAGAGATGGAGAACAGAAAGCCTGAAGCAGAGACTGCAGTGAATTCTGGGATCAGTGAAGCAGGGGAACACTGCATGATAGGGAATTTGTGCTCCAAATGCTAATCAACCCACACACCCAGCTCAGCATTTATCAGACCACTTCTAATCTGGATTTACAATGGACTTCCCCCACACACACACCTCTAAGCAGAAGTAAGTTTAATAGGCATCTTGGGCCATACATTCCCCGGTCCCACAATGGGAGGCCTATTTAAACTTAATTGGCTAAAACTCAGTTGCCGGGTTAGGGAATACTGAGGCAATAGACCGAGTCAGGGCGGGTATAGGCAACATTTGAACAATGGTACAAGGTTCATCACAGCATCCAGCCCATTGGAGCTCTGTCCACAAGTATTGTCATACTTTTCCCAGGACGACTGGTGGAAGTCCTCTCCACAACAGGTTATGAACACTCCAATAATTGCCTTAAGCCTGTTAAAAAACTATAGTAAGATCTGGAAAAGTCATGCTAAGCTGAGGCTTGTTCACAGCAAGTAAAAATCCAAGACCCTGATGCTGCAAGCTATCTATTGTTTCTGAAGACACCAGGAGCTATCCCATCAGTATATCTGCTATCCATAAGAATGTCAACCTGGCTCCTAAGTATGTGTTTCCTGAGTATCAATCAGTTTCCTGAGATGTTCCAACCAGATAACCCCTTGTCAATAGAAATGACAATTTGATTTACACTACTGAGAATGCTTGAAAGAAGCTGAACTGAGGGTATAAAAATCTGTAAAAGAAGCAGCAGTGTGTGTGTGCTAACACCACCCACTTTCTTCTGGAAAGGCTGAAGGAGGCAGATCATCTCCTTTCAAGGATCGTGCTGAGAACATTAACCTGCCAGCTTTGCAACCTGAGTGCCTTGGACTGGTGAGATTCCAGGTCTCTCTCTCTCTTTTCTCTTCTCTCTCTCTAAGCACAGAGTTCTGAACTGGAACTGTATTAGTTAAGCTTGAGCTGAGTTTCCCCAAATACTTAGTGAAACCAGGGTATACTGTGATTGTTTGTGTTTGTTTTTCCTTTGCATGTCTATTACTGCTAGTGCCATTGTATACTTCATATACTTAGCAATAAATAACTTGTATAGTCAAACTGGTGGTAACTGGGCATATTTTTCCTTCTTTACTTCTCCTTTCCCACTTGCTCTGCAGCAACGCTTCTTTTACCTAAGCTAAAGATCCCTGTGAAGCCCAAAAGTACTGTGGGTCTGCTCATCAAGAGGCTAAAAGATTGGGATGTGCTGAGTTTGAAACACATAAGGGCATAAGCTTGTACAGGCTGATTGACCCAGTTTGGCTCAGACGTGCCCTAATGAACTGAATGCTGGCCCATGAGGGTGTCATCTGGATACCAAGCTGGATTCAGAGGTATTCTGTTTAACTGTGTGCTTGTATCTGACTGTAGTTATTGTTGGTCTCATGAACTGATTCTTGGCATATGAGGGTGTCAGCCTGTCCATGCTGATCAACTCGGCCAGGTCAGGTGTGTCACGTTAATCTGTGTTTGTGTGTATGACTGATTTGGGGACTGGAGGAACCCAGCCCCACTGAACTGAGTCCTGCAAGATAGCTCCATTGGGGGTGACGGCTTGCAAAGGGAGAGATACAGTTCCATATAGAAACACAAGTAGCACAAGCAGCACATTAATAGAATTACCAAGACCCTAGCCCTAATAAATGAGCACACCCCAAAGTAGCAGGCAAATCTGGTAACAACAGATAATGAAAGAAGTCTGCAAAGTTCTGCAGATCCAACAGAACTTTCATTGCCCATACCATTGGGCCAAATGGAAAGCCAAAATGGCATTCTGAAAAATAAACTGGTCAAAATTTGTGCTGAGACTCACCTAAAATGGTCAGATGCACTTCCCATAGCCCTTATGAGTATGAAATCTACTGCCAACCAAAAAACTGGGCTTAGCCCACATGAAATTCTAATGGGAAGACCCATGAGGCTCCCCGCCTTGCCACCTGTTGCCTCCCACTCTTGCAATATACATTCACTTGATGATACCATTCTGGACTATTGTAAGGTACTAATGAAGTGTGTTAAGGCTTTTCATTCACAGGTACAGGCAGCTCTCCCCAAAGAACCAGATGAGCCGTGCCATTCTATCCTGTTTGGAGATTGGATCCATATAAAAGTCCATGAATGAAAGTCATCACAGGAACCTTGCTGGAAAGGCCCATTGCAGGTACTCCTGACCACCAACACTGCAATAAAGTGTCAAGGACTCCAGACATGGATCCACGCTTCACCCAGTAAGAAAACATCAGCCCCATTAGACCCAGAGTCTCCTCCATATCAATCTTGTAATCAGCCTCCACAAACTGGTAGTGAGGCTAGTGCCTGCCAGCAGGAGAGCTCAAGACCAGTAGTGAGCCAAGCACCTACTGGCGAAGAGGATTTGTCACTACAGAGCAAAGAAGATGTGCCCCAGTGACACCACTATGCCCTCCAGGACAGGAAAAAGGCCTCTGCCTAGTCCCTGGTTCCCGAGGTGGAGTTGATTAGTCATGATCTGGGTAGTTCTAAGTGTTTCTTTTTGGGCCATTTTGTATGAACTTGACTCATCAGTTATGAGAAACTCTGTAAAGCAAATTACACTTCCGCACCAACAAAGAAGATCATTTCATGAAAATGTGTTCTTGTCTTTGGTTAATCAAATTGGGATAGATTTAAATGTCTCTCATTGTTGGATATGTAGTCATGTCCCTATGTATTCTACCAGAGGGATACCCATGATACTGGTACCCTTGAATGCAACTCAGATGTTAGCCCCTTACTATTCAGATTGTCAAAGAAACAAAACTTGGCAAAATGTAAGTTGCAACCGGTTGTAACTATTTTATATTACTTAGCATATAACTGTTTTATATTATCTTTGTATAAAAGCATATATTTTATATTATTTTCTCTTTTTTGTATAACTGCTGTGTGGCACTTTCACGTTTATGTAACCATGAGGCCTGTGCTGTTAACCAAAGCAAGTGCCTGGTACCGCTTTTTGTTGCCTTGCAGTCTTACTGTTAGTCTAAACAAGTGCCTGATACTATGCTCTGCTGGCAGTAGGCCCCACACCTGTACTCTATAAATTTTACCTCTTATCTAAAAAGTGTCAGTATTGCAGAAATGAAACTTGTGTAGAAAATCTGCCTAGTAACTATTATGTAAAAGAAAATTATCCTATCTCTGTATGTTTAGCCTATATCATAGTTAGTGTCATAGAGGCAGTCCAACGAACATCTATAAAAGAGGCAAAAAAGCAGGAAGCAGCAGAGACGACAACTGGAAAACTCTGTGGGCCCGATCACCCCACAGACCGGTTCTCAGCCTCCCTGTCTGGGCGTACCCCAGCGAAGACAAAGGCCTCAGAAATTTAACAGCTGACAACGGTTCACCGTGTTACAGTTTTGCGCTGTGTATCCCATTCATGAGCTGTTGACCAGTTCTGGAACTACGGAGCCGGCAGCCGCACCTAGCTTTGGACTAGTTCCATTGTTGGAGAGCAAGGGCTGGTTCTGGAACCCCGTGAACCAACAGACCCCCTTTATATCCAGCATACTGTAACTGAAGAAACATCGGAGACTCCACTTACTTTTCGACTGCCTCTCATCGTAGCTTAGACAGCATACCTATGCTCGCTATATTTATATCTACTGCATCTTCGTTCCAACCGGCCTCCCCTCTTACTCGTAAGAGGGTGAGGCCATGTGAGTGAATAAAATCTTTTTGTTTTACTCTATATCTACTCTGTAATAACTTTTATTACTAACATTCCATCTCAATGAGCCATTGACCAGTTCTGGGACTTAAAGAGCCAGCAGCCGCACCTAGCTTTGGACTAATTCCACTGTTGGAGAGGAAGGGCTGGCTCTGGAACCTCACGAACCAACGGACACCCTATAGATTAAGAGACACTAACAATTTACTCTAAGTCGTCTGCTTGTGCCAACTCAGTGAACCTCGAGGGCAGCTAAAAAGCTACCTCAATTCCGCCCCACAAGCCGCGCACTCGCACAACTCCGCAAAGCCCGCAGCTCCCCTAAGCAGTGCCAGAACCGCTAGCCCGGCATTTCACCACACCGGTCTATGTACGATTAGCATATGCCGCCCATGGAAAGTTCTGTTGGACCTGTAATGGATCTCGTGTTGCAGTAGGAGTCAGTAAGTGAGAGGTAGAACTTAAGATAAATGGTGCTTGGTTTTCTAATGGTTCCTGGATATCTAACTACTCCCCTGCAGGTCAATTTTCAGGCTATTATTCACAATGGATGATGTCTCCGTGCTGTAATACAGGTGGATTTCCTGCATTAGCTGCTCACTATTTTGTGTGTGGAGATAAAGCCTATAAAAATCTTCCCTCTGGTTGGAAAGGAATGTGCTATGTCTCCGCGGCGTATCCTCCCTTTACTATTAGATCTCACTTACCTAAAGGAAGAATTCTCAATGTTCGTGAAATTACAGAAAATCAAAGATTTGGGGGTATAATGTTCCCCAGCTATGGTGCAGGCTTAGCAATGTCCAATATAAAGAAAGTTGCAGCGTCTCTGGAAAAGATTGCTAATGCTACTGCTGATAGTTTTGATAAAATAAATACAGAAATGAAGGAAATAAGGCAAATGACACTGCAAAACCGACTTGTGTTAGATTATATACCAGCCAGCAAAGGAGGAGTCTGTGCTTTAATAGGTAAAGAATGTTGTACTTATATTCCTGATATATCCTGGATTTCTTCTAAATTAAGTAAACATATTTGAAAAGAAGCAGGTAAATTGCATGAGTCAGATAGTTGGAATTTGAGTTCTTGGTTTAGCTCTATTTTCACTTCTTTAGGCTCTACCGTCACTTATAGTTTGTTGATATTGTTTGTTGTTTTTATTGGCGTATGCCTAGTGTTTATGATAGTACAATGTTGCTTAAGTTGTGGTGCCAAGAAATGCAGAATAGCCTATCAACCAGAAACGAAGTATATAATTTGTATGTTGAAATAGCAGAAAGTAAAGAGAAAGAAAAACTAGAAGTTGAAAGGCTAATGGCTATAAATATCTAACTTTTTAGGGAAAAAAAAAAGAGCGAGTGTAGTAGTAGATTTGGTCAGGCTTCTGGCCTGCTTGACTAGGAAAACAGACAAAGACCAGAAGAGGTGATACTGCTTATTTCAGTTACATGTTCTGAGATAAGGAATCCTGCATGGCTTATTACCCTGGGCATAGATGTTTCATTTAGGTAAACTGCCTGCATGTCTGTGTGTAATTTATTATAGTTTTGGTTTCTCCAAGGACATATATTTTTTTCTCTTTATCTATCTTAAGTATAAATGTGCTTGAAAACTTAGAGAGTAGGAGGATTCCTTTGAAACAAACAAATGGGTGATTTCCCTTCATGTCTGGAATTCTCCCTGTGATCACAGTATAACCCTAATTAAAGAAAAGCTGGCTCTGTCAGTTCTGATTCAAGAGGCCAACAAGGGAGGATGCCAAGTGCTTCAGGAAGAAGCTTGGGTGATTCAAGTGAAACATGTGATCCTGTTCCACATGGTATAGAATCATAGAAAATCAGGGTTGGAAGGGACCTCAGGAGGTCATCTAGTCCAACCCTCTGCTCAAGGCAGCAGCATCCGCAGCTAGATCATTTTAGCCAAAACGTTGTCTATCCAGGTCTTAAAAACCTCCAAGGATGGAGATTCAGCCACCTCTCTGGCTATTTTACTACCCTCCTTGTGAGAAAATTCTTCCTAATATCTAACCTAAACTTCCCTTGCTGCAACTTGAGATTGTTGCTCCTTGTTCTGTCACCAGTCACCACTCATAACAGTCTTGCTCCATCTTCTTTCAAACCCCTCTTCAGGTAGTGAAAGGCTGCTATTAAATCCTACCACAGTCTCCCTTTCTCTAGAAAAAATAAGCCAAGTTCCCTCAGTCTTTCCTCATAAGTCATGTCCTGCAGCCTGCTCAACATTTTGTTACCTTCCACTGAAGACTCTCCAATTTCTATACAACCTTTCTGCAGTGGGGAGCCTAAAACTGAACACAGTAGGCCAGATGTGGCATTTCCAGTGCTGAATAGAGGGGAATAATAACTTCCCTTGACCTGCTGGTAACATTTCTACAGGGCTTGGTTGTGCAAGTGATCTATGTCTCTTAGACTAATGCTGAAATTGCTGGCTTCTAATTAGCTTTGCCTCTGAACAGCATGAACTCCTTAGAGTTAGACACAGACTCAGACGCCTTAGTTTCCAGTGGCTGATAGATGTAGTAGTACACTATTACCATTGTGTAGCATCATCCTTACCCAAATAACCAAGGTGACTAAGTTATGTTTTCTATTTGTATTGAGGGAAAAGCAAAGTTGGTTAATAAAAATCTGGTCATGCCTTAATGTATCTCAAAGCATTACCCTTAAAAGTTTTCATTTTATCTCTGAGTTTGAGACAAAAAAGAACACTTATCATACTAATCCTATTCAGTATTGTATGGAGGTACATTTTATCTCCTATTTTTCTAGTATCTAAAAAGTTCCATTCTAAAACTCAGTCTGTAGTACATTTGATGAATATAAGGAATGGAAAATTATGTCCTTTCCTTTTTTCCAAACAATGAAGTTAAGGCAACAATGGATGGATATTAATATTCATAACAGTATTACAATAGTATTTAAGACTGTCAGGATAGACAGTTTTCTTCTAAAGCTTCTTGAACACTGAAAATAATTTAGTTATAAAAATTAGAACAAATAAGTATTATGCAGCCTTTATGTAGCTACACAAATAAATATACATGATTGATATATCAGAGTATGTACAATATTATTATTCCAATATTTTGTGGGAAGCAACAAATAATTAACAAGAACTGTCCCATATATTTCAGCTAAATATTCTTACTTACATTTATTAACACCGTGCAAGTCATACTCCTTAAATTGGGAAATTGCACGTCTCAGAAAAAAGATAAGGTCTTTAGTAATCTATCATCTAGACATATTCTCAAAACCATTTCTTTGTTTAAAAATAGTACTATAAATCCATTATTAACATAATTATTGATGATCTACACTCCATTAGTTCATAAAACTTGATAAACTATCAACAGTTCAACTATCATCAGCATTTTCTTGACTGCTTTACGATATGGATAGATTGAGTAGGCTGAGCCTTAATTCCAGTTTTGTAATAATGCTACTGGTAGACGTGATCTGGCTTTCAAATCACTGCAGCAAT
The DNA here is from genome assembly GCF_052110815.1 of Crocodylus siamensis. Lineage (NCBI taxonomy): Eukaryota > Metazoa > Chordata > Crocodylia > Crocodylidae > Crocodylus > Crocodylus siamensis. The sequence goes on along the minus strand of NC_143401.1, from coordinate 50,836,874 downwards.
GCAGATGAAAAAATTAAAACATATTTTACTCTTGTGAAAGAACACAAACAAATCGTAGGGCTAGTCTTTCTTCACCTTTGAATACTATATTAATTATTTGCTTTCTAAAAATCAGAAATAAGTGGTAATTTAGGTCAGAAATTACTGTCTAGATTTCAACTTTCATAATTGACAGTTTAAGGACAGCATGAATGCTAATGTCAGACCTATCGTTATGATTCCTTATAACTGGAAAATGTGAACTACTATGGTTTCTATGGTTCTCAAATTATTATCATTAGATGTTCTTGAGAAAGTGTCACATGCTTGTACATGCACACACACAAATTGGAAACATGAATTGTGAAAATGCTTCTCTACCTTTTTGGGGAGAGGTGAGATGCTTTACAAACATTAGCAGAAAATAAATCCTTTGAGTAAAGCAACAAGAGGTTACTAAGTAACCTTTTAATTAAAATGAAAAAAAAAGATAAGGCAGTAAAAATAGAAGACACAGACTAAAGAAAATAAAAACGAACTGGTCTCTCTCATATTTCACTGAAAATACATGCAAGTGGATTGATGCCTTATTTTTAACTAGCTGAAACCCGCAAAACATTTGGGCTTAATTTTTTATTGCAAAAGAATTTCTTTAAATACAGGTTTTTTAGTTATCCTTTGATCGAATACTTTAACAGAACCAAAACTTCTCACCCTCAAAAAAGCTACATAAAGCTGTCCATGTGTCAACAAAGGCATAGGGATATAAACACGTATTTTGTCAAAAGTCTGATCTTGTGACTTGTTTATAATCACAGAATAAGAGGGCCCTTATATACATGAGGAAATCACCCCTTTTAGTGGTTTAATTGCCCTTTTTAACAATTTAATTCCATAACAGTATACATGTTTAGCAGAGTGTTATGATTAAATTTCATAACAGTGTACGCTTTCAGTGGCATGTTATGATTTAAATGACTTCTTTATGTAGCAAACTAAAACACATCCCAAGTATTTGAGTTTGCTACATAACAAATTATAGTGATATTTCTCACATGTGCAAGGGCTCTATCCGAAGAAGGCAGTGGTGATGGTGCATGCGGCACTGGAATCTCTGCTGCTTAACCTCAGCTAGCTGGGATATCTCCACATACCACCATGTTGTATCCGCACTTGGATGAAGGAAGAACATTGAGGTCTGAGGGTGGAATTTTGAAAAGCATTCAGCTGCACCCCAACTCTGCTCACTTTGAGTTAACAATTAAAATTTCCACTAACAGTGGGAAGAAAGAGTAGGGTTCTTTATCTAACGTTCATTAAAATAGGTACATTTTTCTAGTACCTCGCAATGGAGAGCACCTATACACATGTAGAGAGGCTGCTCCGATGCACTGTAATTACAGTGCATCGGAGCAGACTCAATTAATCAAGTCTGCTGGAGTGTGGTAATTACCATACTCCAGTCAACTCCAGCATCACATGTATCAGTGTCCCTCTGCTGAAAAATGGGGGAAATTTAACTAAAGCTTGTTTGATGAACTTTAGTTAAAGAACCCCCTTCACCATTTTTCAGTGCAAGGATGCTGATATATGTGGTGCTCCACGCTCTGTCAGAGCTGTTTTAATTAAAGCACCCCCCTTCCCACTCCTGGACTATGTCTGTAAACATATGGAGGTACTGGATTTAATGTGCTTTACCTAAAGCACATTAATTGAACATGTAGACATGCACTCCATTGTGAGGTACTAGAAGAAGGTGCATTACCGTAATTAATGTGCAATAGCTAAACAACATGAGGTATTTTTACACATGAATGCACCACAGTGCTCAGCACTTGGAAAAGTGCCTGGTGCTGCGAAGCTCATAGTTGTATAAATGCATGTCAGTGTTGAGAAAATGGTAGCAGTGTACTTTTGAACTAAAACACATTGGAGGTGCTTTAGTTCAAAAGTGCACTGCAGCCATTTTCTGTGCACTGATGTGCATTTTGCCATTTATACAGCTGCATGTGGTGCAGCACAGTTTGCTTCATCTCACATGTGGATCTCTGTCACATCACAGGACACAAAAGTATGTGTGTATCTGCCCACAGTTTTTTGTGATGCTTTAATGCACATTAAAATAGGCCGATGCACATTAAAGCACACATGGAGATGCACCCAGCTTTGTTTTAGTGAAAGGTAACTGTCACTGATATGTGCTGTAAGGCCCCTTTCTGGTCAGTGCCTTCCCCCCCAGTGACGTCAGAGTGAGACCACACCCTGGGGCAACCTAGATGGTTTTGAGCACTGCCCCTACTAATCTTCCATGACTTTGGTGTTGATTAATGGGGAGGCAATTTCCTGTCGATAGTTCCACAGGGGTCGTGACCCTGGTCTTTCTTCATGGGTCTCCAAACCTCCCCTTTACTGCACCCTTACTACATTCCCAGCCTGGGAGGATGATGCTCTCTGTAATCTTTCCCGGGATGATCTCTTCTCATCCATGTGACCCACCTCGATTGGGGTCTGGTCTTTCCGGCTGTCAATATCTCCTGAGTTGATCCCTAGACTTCGGACCAACTTTTGGGTAACCATACATGCCCTGGCCCGGGAGTAATGATAACTTAGAAAATTCTTAACTCAAAGAGAAGATGTTCAACATCTGCTCATTGGTGTCTGGGATTCTGGCTCCCAGGACCCCTCTGCCTCCCTGGGATGGAAGCAGGAATTTGTCCATCTCTCCGGGTACTCTTCACAGGGATCAGCTGACTAGGAGTTAATCACTCCTGGTCCCACCACCTGGTGGAACTTGCCACTTCCCTGCTGGGCTCTGAGCCAGTTGCCACCTGCTCCTCCCTCTTCACCAGGCTGCCCACAGGGTTTTGCCATCATTCGCCACCCTTCCTTGCTGCAGTACCTGAACTCTCTGGAGCAACTGCATCTTTGCCTATGATTGTGAGGAAGATCTTCTTCTCGCTGCTGTGGCCTTCTGGGAATCTTTGGCTCCCCAAGTCTGGACTCTTGGTTCTCCCAGCTGGTCTTCCCTAGCTGACGCTGGGGCTTCTCACCCTGTGCTCCTCTCCTCCATTTCTGCCTGGATCTGCTCTCCATGTATCCCCGCCAGCATTCCACTCCTCTCTGCCCAGGCAGCTGGTTCTCTCTCCAGCTGCTCTTTGAGCAGACTGTGAATCCTTCAGGCCCCGCCCCCGGGGCTTTCCAGTCTGCAGGCTCAGGCAGCTGCAGAACTCCCAAGCCTGTATCAGTGTTCTCCCACAGCTGCCAATCATCCCAGTCCCTGCAATAAGTACTGGGACTCATCAGACAGGGTCCTGGGACATGTTGTGAGAGGGGCTTCTACCTCCCCTCTCACAGTAACTAAGACTTGGAGAAACTGAGGTCCATTCTAAACTGATATGTGTGCTGAAGATGAAACCTTTCATGACTTGCCAAGTTGACACAGTATTCTTAGCCAGAAGAAGGAAGTGAACCCAAATCTCAAGTCATCCTTCTTCTCTAGTGATAATTAATCTTATACAACACTGCAAAATGACATAAGAAAATACTGATGAGTAAGAGATCAGTGGACTTCATCTGTTATGTTAATAATCTTAAACAAAACAAACAAAAACACATTTTCCTCTCTGACTTATGCTGTAGATGATGCAACAAAATTAATCTCCCTGAAAATCAAACAAAAAAGAGAAAAACTCTAAGCAATAAGCAAGTAGACAAAAAAGTGCTTAGATGGAAAAGAAAAAAAAGTTTATTTTCTAAATGGTGTATTACATAATTAAGAATTAATTTATTCAGAAAAATTTTGATTTTGTAGAAGAGGGAGAATTAGAAGACCAGAAAGAACAAGTGCATGCAATACAGTCTCTATTCCAATGTATTCCAACTACAAAAAAGACATTGTATTTTAGGGACATAAAACAATATCTTGCTAGTAACATTCCAAAAATATAAAATACTTCTAAAAATTGAAATCTCATCAACATTAAAATAATGTGAAAAAACTAAAGCCTAGGAACTAAAGCCTCAGCTTTATGAGCACTCGGGGTGCTCTGGTGTGGTGCCAGAGGACTGGAAGATGGCCAGTGTGGTTCCCATCTTCAAAAAAGGGAGGAAGAAGGGCCAGGGAATCTATAGGCTAGTTACTCTTACCTCGATCCTGGGTAAGCTTTTTGAGAGAATTATTCTGGCATATCCCCACAAGGGGCCAGCAGGGGAGGTTATGCTTAGGGGCAACCAACATGGGTTCATTAGAGGCAGTGCCAGTCAGACCAACCTGGTGGCCTTCTATGACCAGGTCACCAAATCCTTAGATGCAGGAGTAGCAGTGGACACAGTCTTTCTGGACTTTTGCAAGCCCTTTGACACTGTCTCTCACCTCGTTCTCATTAAAAAACTGGAGGATTGTGGTGTTGACACCTACACAGTCAAATGAGTCACCAACTGGCTGGCGGGCTGCACCCAGAGATCCGTAGTGGATGGGTTATTTTTGACCTGGAGGGATGTGGGCAGTGGGGTTCATCAGGGCTCGATCCTCAGGCCCGCACTTTTCAACATCTTCATCAGTGACTTGGATGAGGGGGTAAAAAGCACCCTATTCAAATTTGCTGATGAAACTAAGATGTGGGGGGATGATGTGGGGGGATGTGGGCATACTAGAAGGAAGGAATAGGCTACAATCAGACCTAGACAGGTTACAGGGGTGGGCGGAGGAAAATAGGATGGGATTCAACACTGACAAGTGCAAAGTGATGCACCTGGGGAGAAAGAATCAGCAGCATACCTACAGGCTGGGGAACTCCCTTCTCATCAGTACAGAGGCAGAAAAGGATCTTGGACTCATCCTTTAAGCCAAAATGAACATGGGCTGGCGGTGCGGGAATGCAGTCAGGAAGGCCAACCACACCTTGTCATGCGTCCACAGATGCATCTCAAGCAGGTCCAAGGAGGTGATCCTCCCCTCTATGCAGCACTGGTTAGGCTGTAGCTGGAGTACTGCATACAGTTCTGGGCACCACACTTCAAGAGGGATGTGGACAACATGGAGAGGGTCCAGAGGAAGGCCACTTGCATGATCAGGGGCAGCAGGGCAGGCCCTACGAGAAGAGGCTATGGGACCTGAACCTGTTCAGCCTCCAGAAGAGAAGGCGGAGGGGGGATCTAGTGGCCTGTTACAAACTAGTCAGAGGGGACCAGCAGGCAGTGGGGAAGTCTCTGTTCCCCCAAGTACCAGCAGTAGTCACTAGAAATAACGGTCACAAGCTGGCAGAGGATAAATTCAGGTTAGACATCAGGAGGCACTGTCAGGGCGGCTATGATCTGGTACCAACTTCCAAGCAAAGTGGTGCTGGCTCCTACCCTGGGGGTCTTTAAGACAAGGCTAGACAATCACCTTGCTGGGCTTGTTTGACCCCAGTACTCTTTCCTGGCATGGCAGGGGTTGGACTTGATGGTCTAACTCAGGTCCCTTCCCACCCTACTATGAAACTATGATATGTGTCTATCATAATTGTATGTTTTTTTCTCTCTCTGCCCTTCACTTGAATTTCTTTTAGAAAAACATATAGGGGTGTGCAAAGCAGGTCCTATTTGATTCAGATTTGGGTTCGGTCCAAATAAAGCACAGTGATTCATTGATTTGGATCACTGTCCCAGACGCAATTTGGCTGAATCTGAATCTGAAGATTCACTGCCGATTCAGAGAATCAGCAATTTGGACATAGACACAGCTTTAAAGCTTTTTCTACATACTTTGAGGTAGCAGATACAGCTTGTGATCGCTGGAATGATGGGGTGCATGGAGCGTCCCACAGGAGTGTGGGGGAGCCCTTCATGTGCTCAGTGGTGGACCTGGAAGTGGACCAGAAATAATCCAGGTGCCCTTCCAGGTCCACTGGGGAGCATGCCGTGGGGGCCACCTGCACCTCCTGGCTCATCTATCAGCCAGAGGGGAACCCCAGATGCCCCATCCAAGACCCAGGAGCATCAGTCACCAAACCGGGGGGGGGGAGGGGGGAAGAGTGCATGGCGGGGCCTGTGTGCTCCCCGACAGACCTGAAAGTGGACTGAAAGTGCTTCTCATCCATTTCCAGGTCTGCTGTTGAACACGGTGGGGAGTATTCAGCATCCTATTATACATTGTTAAAATCATGCATCTTCACTGACCTTATTAGAGGTATGCTAGCAAATTAGACTCAATTATTCTTAGAAGCATATGTACACAGGATTAAAGGTGCAGGATGGAATAAACACTTGATGTAACTTCAAATAGTTTCATTCACTTCTGCAGAGCACTGTTAATTTTCATCATTTAAGTAGCTGTTTCCCTATATTATTGGTGGTGATAATGATGTTCAACATTTGGTGCAGTAATTACCACTTTAGTCAAGACAGAGGGCACTTACACACATACAGCAAGTCTGAATCTTCACTTACTTCCTAACACTTTCTCTGTTAATCACTTATAAAACTCAACAAATCTATTGAACTGAATTTTCTCAAGTTTGGACTTTCTTTCTGCTCAGAGATGATTTTCTTTTCCCTGGTGGCCCAGGGATGCAGGTCTGGGGAGGGCAGATGGGGGAGAGGAGTGTTAGAGTTGCAGGTGTTCTGGTAGGCAAGGGACAAACTGCTTGAATATCCTGCTGCTTGCCACCTTAGTACTGCTTGGCCTGCCACAGTGGCGGGGGAACGAATTTTAAGATAACCCTCCAATAATTAAATTCTATGCAGATACAATTATAACAGATTTATATTTTTTCCATGTAGAAAATTTATTTGGGAGTATTTTAAATTCAAAGTCATCTTAGATTTGGGTAAATACAGTATTTCCCTCTGCCTCATAAGTTTGGGGAGATTCAGGAAGGATTTATATCTTCACAGCAACATTTTTCACATGCATATTTTCTTATGTTGTTATCTAATTCAGGCATATCAATATGTTTATATCATGGAAATTTATAAGAATGCTCACACGCACAGACAAGTGCACTACTCCTGGATAACACACATAGTTTACAATCATCTAAAGTATGGCATTCCATATGCCGAACATTAAAAACCTTGTCTATCACTCCATTACACATTTTTATGTTGTAGTAACTCTTTTAAAATCTGTGGAGTTGATCAGCATAAAACTGGTAGATAAGGATGGAGAATCAGGTTGACAAGGAACCAAACTTATAAAAGTTAATGGAGGAGCCATGCTCAGTAGCAGACCTGTTAGGAGGAATAAAGCCTTTGTTTTTAATGAACATCTTTAAAAACTGTATGTTTTTTGTCATGGATGTCATGGTCATGAAAAACCTTCAGCCTTCTTAGTGACATCTGGTCTTTGCTGTTCTTGCAATTTCCATGCAATTAATAGGTACCTTGGCCACATTGAATAAAACTTATTTCCACAGGCAATAATATCAAGCCATGACAAACTGTGTTGCCTCTTTAATATACAATAGTCTATACAAACAGATGAAAAGCATGTCATAACTTTTGATGCTCATTTCTATAGATGCTGCTGGTGAGATCTTTTAGATGATGACTTAGAGTTGTAAACATAAATGGATTTAAAACTTTCTGTGGAACTTTGTTTCAAGGATTTGAATTTATGTGCTCCATTTTGTGAGGTATGAGAAGCACAGTGCTGCCAGAATGAAAAAATCCCATCTTTTATTAAATCTTTTGATTGGCTATGGTCATTCAAATAATTTTCTGTTTTTATACTTATGCTAGAATAAAATCTATTATCAAATGCATAACCCCTTTTCCACCAATATTGACAGACTCCTTACCACATTAAATTGGATTCATTCTTCTCCAACTATGGAGTCTTAACTCTCCTCTGGTTTCATGAACTCATAACCATTGTTGGTCTCATAGGGTAACTTGTTACTCCACCCACATGATCAAAATGGAACCAGTGACAACAGTATAAATGTACCCAAAACTATTTATTAAACATACACATTGTCTGAAATAGTATTTCTGATCATTTGAACCCAAAATATTATTTAACTAGAACTATGAACAAAATGTAAACTTTTTTTTAGAGTTTCAAAATATGAATGAACAATTTGCTAAGTTTGCAGTTCACACAGTTTTCAAACTAACAGTTACGTCCAAAAACCACTTCCTAACTATTTTAACTGCATTTCTCACAAAGCAGCCATGATGTACTATGGTGCACACAAGCAAATCACTTACAATCTTTGCATTGTTTCCAGGTTTTGCAGTCATCGGTCCTCGGACAAAAAGCACAACATCCACTGATGCTTGCAGAAGGTTCTACTGGGGTGCATCGTGGCAATTTTTAATTTAGGGCAGTCCTACCAGACTTGACGTACTTAGACAGATTACGTGTATCCATCATTCTTTGTTTTATATGTCTGTCTATCACCTGTTCTCCAAGCTTCTGCAAAAACAAGTTCTTAAATGTGATCTTTGCTTCTAGCTGGTTTTGTGGCCCAGCCAAATGATGAGGCTAGCAATGGCATATTGCATCTAGCATATGGAAAAAGTGTCATTGGCACACATGGAAAAAACCACACTCATGCCTGTGGTAACATGTTACCCTGGGCAGTTTTTCATCCACAGAGAGCAAACCATTCATGTAAGCTGGCTCTTCTTTGGGGATATTGTGCACTGCGGTGCCAGTGACAAATGTCCTAAAAAGAACAATTTTTAGAACTAATTAACTTTAAGATACTGTCTGGAGTGGCAAATTACCTTGTGGGAATGTATGAAGGTTTAGTACTGTGGTAATAAATTTAACTCAGCTCCTAACTTGACTAAGAAAACAGACAGAGACCAGAGGTGCTTATTTCAGTTACATGTTCTGAGATCAGGAATCCTGCATGCCTTACTTTGTCTTGATATATTACCCTGTGTACGGAAGTTTATTTTTCTCTCTGAGAAACCAAAAACTGATAACTATTTCTATAAGCACAATGTTTCACTCTTCTTTAAGTAAACTGCCTGTCTGTCTCCGTGTGTGTTAGATTAGTGATTTACTGCCTAGGTTGTATTTTTTTTTCTTTCTCTGTCATATGTATAAATATGCTTATAAATTTATAAAGCTCAAGAAATCCTTTGAAACAGACAAGTAAGCTATTCCCCTTGCTGTATGGAATTCTCCCTGTCATCACAGTATAGCCCTAAATAAAGAAAAGCTGGCTCTGTCAGTTCTGATTCAACCACAACACGAAGTTTGATTTCTTCCACAGTATAGAAGGGACAAAACCGACATTCTCTGAACTGCTTTATAGCTCTGATTCACTCACAGCCAACTCAACATGTAGCAGTTAGTAGCATTGAAACAGGTGATCTTTTGACAAGCAAGTCCCTTTTCTCTTGCATCACATGCACATTATTTATTAACTGGATAATGCATAATTTAAATAAAACAAAATAACTGACCATCCGTCACCTACTGCCTCAGGTAATTATCTTATAAATGGATAAGCAATACATTTAACTGTTACATTTCAAAAACAAGAAGTGAGTCTCCTGACAACTATCTTGATTCTCTCTCTAGAACAAGACTTTAAGTGTAAAAGTTCATTAACATCCAGCAAATAAATTACTGCCAGCGATGGAAAAATTACGCTATTCCCTTTAGCATTTTACCTGATAACAGATTTGCCAGCTAGGTCTCTCTTGAGCTAATGATATTTAATATTAGAAGACATTTCACATTATTTCAAATGGATATATTCATCATAAAAAGCCATCTATAATGTGCTCCGTGCTGGGGCAGTGAGGCCATCTCTCCTGATCACCTACTGGGCATCCTTTGGCCCTCTCAGGGTCCCACCCTGTTATCTTACCTTCCATGCTTTGATGTTATAAACTAGCAGGATACCTGCCTCTAGAGGACAAAAGGGGATGGTTTGTTTTGGATGGTAGGCTCTTCTCTGGGATGAGACCCTCTGGCTTTCTGCCACTTTACTCTGGCTGATCCCCACTCTTGGTCTAGAGTCCACTGTGTTAAGATCACAAGCTCCCAGGGCCCAGTTCTGTACCTTGTGGGCTCTGGTCTCCTCAGCCCCTAGTCTTTGTTTCACAAGCTCTGGGCTTGAGCCCCAGTATTTATCACCTTCTATCTCTGCCCACTGTTAGATGGTAACAATCCTTCTGCAGGGTGGAGGATATTGCACCCACACAGCACTCAGGTCACAGCCCCAACAAGAGCTCTGTGTGGAGGGCCCCTGCCATACCCCCAAAGCCTCCAATCCACCCCTTCCAGCCATGTCCATTCTCCAGTATAAATGAAAATGAAAAAATGTGAGCATTCGCTCAAAATAAAGATTTCCCCTCCCAAAGTTAATCTTTCCCTGCAGAAGCCAGATTCCAAAGGCTCAAGGCTCTTATCTAGTCCTGTTCAGGATGCAGGGTTTCTTTCAACTGCCCTTCAGCTCAAAGTCCTTCCTCTGGGCCTCACAGCCTGGCTCTTTCCTAAGGTTCTAACTCCTATGGCCATACTGCCCCTAGTGACTCAGGTCTGGCACTTATAAGTCTCTTCCTGGGTCACCTGACCCTCTTCTTCCCATAGGCCTGTCAGTTACTGCTTGCACCTGGGATGGCAGCCATTTTAATCCCAGCCTCTTTGCCCACATTAGCTTTTCCCAGGAGCTGGGGAAGGCCAGTTCCACCTGGATTTTCTCTCCACTCTAGTAATGGGGTAGGAGTCCCATTACGTTATCCTATACCCTATTTTGCATACTTACACTGAAAATGACAGATAATAATAATAATAAAAAACATTAACTGTGTCACCCAAATTTTCATTCTGAAAAAACAAAAGCTAATTACTTACCAACTGGCTATTTCTGATGAAATGGGCATAAAAAATGTCTCCAAAAAAGGTTTTCAACCACTGCTTCTGAAAAAGTAGGTTTCTCAGATGCCACCCTGCTCTGTTCTCTGCTTTTCTCTTTTAGCATTTATTTCTTTCAAAGAAGATAATGACACTAAATCAAAGTAAAACTTCTTTTCCATTTCATGTCCTCTTTGTCAAGCAAATTCATGTTACAACCCTCTTCAGTCAATGCAATGCATAAATGCAAAAGAGCTTGTTACTTTACATAAAAGGGGCACTTTTCAACTGACAAAATAATTTTAAAAACAGTTTGCTAAGACAGCACATGTTACTTCTTCATACATTTTACAAAGAGAAACATTTGAAGAAGGAAATAATTGTGCATGTAGCTTAATTAAAAAAAAGTCATATTTGTTGACAGAAATCTAAATACTTGTAGAAAATATTTTAAGTGGGAAATCTGGGCTCATTTTTGCCTCTGCTTTTCACACTGAATACCACTTACTCAAAATAGCACTAGTAAAGCAATCCCATTTAATTCAACTAGTAATTTAAAATCTTTTGCTATGTGTTCCTCCATTTATTGAATGCTATTTGACTGGTACTTTATTAGCAAATGTTACAGCATTTGGTAAATATTGTAAAGCAAAACAGAATTCCATTTTTATTTTCTTACTTCTTCCCAATTATACAGTAATTTACTTGGTTTATACATTTATGATGAACATATTCCCAATGAATTTGTTATCACATCCCTTTCCATCACTATTGTATTGGCCATCACTGAGGTCTGATGACTTACAAGGTATAGTTACTTAATATTCCAGTCAAGATAATTGCACAGATTAGTGTCACTTGACTTCCCAAAATAGAGATCATCATCCTAAAGTGCAGAGCACACAAAGAGTCAGCCATTTGACAATAACTTCAAGAACATTCTCTGTCCTGGAGAACATTTGGAAAAAAAAAAAGAAATGTAAAAGAATGAGTTATAATTCATTTTTGCCCACTCATTTTGCACCAGAAACTACACTTGTCATTAAGGCCGCAGACAGAAGTGCAGCTCCCTGCTGTAATTGAGAAGGCTCTGTAGGAAACATTCAGAGTGATAGTGATCCCCTGAACTATTGGTTCCAAGGTTTAGGGGAATCTAGCCACTAATTGGGTGCAATGGCCCCTCATTCCTGTGAGCCTGCAAAGTTTTGGAGGAAGTCTGTGGCCAGACTGGGCAAAAATTGCCACTTCTGCCTGTTCCCTAAACAAAACCCATACCATATCGTACTTTTGCCTGCCTAAAGTAAAAATAAAAAAATAAAAAATACATTTTAAAACACATGCAATCCTATACATTTGTATTTACCAACAACTTTAAACCTTTTTCTCCCCCTTAAGACTTGCTGAAAGGCATCCTTGATAATAAACTAAACTACATCCAAACAGTTTTACTTTAATGCACCAAAAAGACTTTTAAAATGTTGGGAAATCCCACTCATGAAAACAGACACACAGTTGAAGCGCTTGAAGAGGAAAATATCATGGCATGTACATGTACCCAGGGATTCCAGCATTCAGGGATTGCCTAGAAAAAGACAAGATTAATCATTTCACAACTGTTACTAAGACACCAAGTAGACCTTTGGTAAAACATACAGAATATTACAATATACTTTGAAACCTTTGCATTTTCTTCAAATTGTGTATTTCACAGTTGCAGCTGTTCCTTTTAAAGATTTAAAGCATGGTAGGTATTACAAACACACACACATCATAACTAAGTACAAATGGAATACTAAAGAGACAAGTCCATAAGGGTAGAAAAAGAAATAAGTAGGGAAGGAATGAGTTTGAGGATTTAATTCTTGAAGAGAGATAGAATTTCTCCTGCTTTTCTATTATTCTGCATGGAGGAGTCTTAATTACTGTAAGGTAACAGATCCCTTCAAAGGCCATAGAAGTGATTTGAAAGATTTTGATAAGCTGCTGGAAACTTCTCATCTTGCAGCTCTCCCTAAAGAGGTTAGGATCCTCTCATGGGGAGACCAATCGCCAAAAGTCTCTGTCTCTTAAACCAGGTCTGAACATCAATACTGGAAATTTATAGGAAAAGTAGTTAAACATAATGCCTACTGGATGTCAATGTTAAATTCAAGATGTAATGAAGTCTGCATGCATTACCGATAACAAAGATGGAACCTATTAAAATTAAGCCTCAACAGCTGACACATGAATGTTATGGTAAAAAATAAGGCCATATTTTTCAATAAGTAGTTATTCCTGAGATATTGAACATGAAGTTTTTGATCCATGACAGAAAAACAATATTCACAGGTACACTTTGCGCACACATAATTCATGGGAAGCTTGAACCATGAATGCACAGAAGGCAGGCAAGTTTTGTTTGTGTGTGTAACATACAACATACATGTGTCTAACTTGGACTCCTATGCTGGGAGCATGTGTTTTGGAACTATACGCCTGAAAAATCTGAAGCTGGGCCTAGGCTGCACTCCAACTGATAGCTTCAGTGTGTAGCCACATGGCTATTAGCAGGATGCTTCACAAGGAAGTTCACTTACTGGCTGCCTTTGTTATTCCTAATGGATTTCCTCTGTAATATTCCACTGGTGGATTTTCCTCTTTCCAAAATCAGAATAGATCTGGAAGGAAACAGGTATGATTTAACACCTGCAATACTTGGCATGAATGGTGTGTGCCCCTGGCAGCTGGTGGGACACAACTGTGTCATCAGCAGCGGAAGCACGGTGGTAGTGAGCAGGAAGCTCCCGCAGATGTTGCCGGCACTGAAGGCGGCAAGGGGGCGGGGGAGTGGCGAGCGGTGACTATGGGTCAGCAACCACCCACAGGCACCACTGGCAGTGTCAGGAGAGGCCACGGGTGATGATGGACTACCACAGATGCCGCCAGCAGTGTTGGCAGCAGGGTGGTGAGTGGTGACTGCTTGCAGGGGGTGCACTACCATGAACAGGGGAAGTACGTACACCTGTGTGCACCCCCTACATGTCACCCCGGATACTTGGGAAATAGAAAAAAACTCAATTACCCATGGTAGAAGTGGCCTCATGTCAAAAGGTTGTTACAAACATTCAAGAAGCCCACAGAGGAATTGGTCTAAGTTATGTAGTTTTCTGTAAGTGGTATAGTTTAGATTGGTAAAGAATAGAACACACATTTGCCCTTTGGTGGGGGATGCAAATCTTAGACTGGGTTCCACCATTTTTAAACCAATTTGTGTGTGCTGAACTTCTGTTCAGTTACAAGTGTAGACTGGTTTCCTATCACTTATACTAGTAAAAGTGTAAAGTCTATACCTAGCCAAAGAAAGCATACCAATAGTATAGCCTCAATTCAAAACTGAAGAAAGGTTACAGCTAGCACCAACTTTGGTAAGGTGATTAATATCTTTTTCAGCAATGCTTTACTATACAAAAAATAGATACTTACGCTCCCCTTCCCCTCCCCTCCTATGCCTTTTCAGAAGGATCTATCATAATTTAACTCAATTTCCAGAGAACAAACTAAAAAAAAGTGGTTAGATAAATCCAAGGAAAAAAGGTCATATGTTGCACCCTTTATTTAAAAAGAGGTATTTGTTGTGCAATCTCCTTTGACTTATTCCCACCCAAATCAGGTGTATCCCAGTGATTAAATGGCATTTTTTCTACTGATGCAAAATTCTATTTTCCGGTGTTTCCTGTCTCTGACATGTTTGGAGTGCTTATGTATATAAGAATGAATCTGTGAACTGCAAGCACAACTTCTAATTTGAAATGTAATGCTTGCATAATATTAATTATTAAATCAGTTTATCAATGAATTACTTTATTATCTATTTATTCTCCTCCACTTGGACACTTGTAATTTCCCTAAAGATTTCAACAATGTCTCCTACTAATAACTCTGGAAATGGGTTGCAAAGTGTAGAAGTAATTGGCTTACTTGACTAGAAAAACAGACAAAGACCAGACGTGCTGATACTGCTTAATTCAAATGTTCTGAGATAAGGAATCCGTGTTCCTGCATTCCTTGGGTTATCTTGATATCTTGCCCTATGCATAGATAGTTTGTTTAAGTAAACTTTCTAAGTTTCTGTGTAATTTACTATTGTTTTGTTTCTCCAAGGTGTATTTTTTATCTCTTTCTCTGTCTTAAGTATAAATACGCTTATAAACTTAGAGAGCCTGAGAAATCCTTTGAAGCAGACAAGTGGGTGATAACCCCTTGCTGTATGGAATTCTCCCTGTGATCACAGTATAGCCTTAAATAAAGAAAAGCTGGCTCTGTCAGTACTGATTCAACCACAACGCGAAGTTTGATTTCTTCCACAAAGGTAACAACAAAATGTACTGTTTTTGCTTAATTAAATTCAGAGACTTGTCCTATTCTCTGATGTATTTACACACTTAAAGAATATGCATGTGTGATGCACATAAATGTTCATTACAAGTTGCTGCATCTTACTAGATGACAGCTAATTGCACACTGATTATTCTGTATCTTGGTAACTTAAAAAAAATACAACATATACCATTCATGAACACATGAAATGTAAACCAGGTTCCATAACATGGAAGTTCTCAGTGGTATGGTGCTTCAGCTTAGAGTGCATTAAGACTAATGATTTTGTCACAGTAGTGCAACAAACAATTTTGCTTAAATGTGATTATTCCTGTGATCCTTTCATAGCATAAGCAATGGATTAATGGTTTAAAATAATACAACCCACCCTTGAGGATGGGCTTAGGGAATTTCTGCAATTTCCAGCTTGCCTGGAACTACATCTCTAGGATTCATTACTCATGGAGAAAAAAAAAATTAGAAATTATTTTTAAAATGAGTATTTTCAGAGGACTAAATGATTAAAATATACTATATGGCACATTTTTGAGTGATAAAAGGGATAATCACAATTAGTTTACATGATGATTATGCTGTGATTAACTAAAATATCAGAGAACTTACTATTTGTTATTTTATCTAACCTATTATTCAATTTATAATCAACTTATTAATCTATCATTTGTTATTTATTAATTTATTATTTATTAATTGCATTATTGCACTATTATATGACAACAACTCAGTTTGCTGGATGTTGTGTTAAGTGTGTGTGTGTGTGTGTGTGTGTGTGTACACGTAACCCCCCCGCCAATATATATATAAGATGAACACATGGGCATATAAGTAACTGAGCATGGTAAAAAGCAGTGCATATTTGCCACCAAACAGCAGCAGCAAACATTGCTATGGGAAAGCTTGCGAGCTGCTTGAATAGCCAGATGAAAATGTGGAGGAAATGAGCCAGGCAGGACTCACTTCCAACACACACATCTTTGGTTACTAGGACATGAACCTAATGTAAGATTTCTCCTGCAACTTCTAGAGAGACTCAGAAAAGACTGCCTCAGGCCAGGCTTTCATGTCTACCCGTTGGATCCAGTACATGGCATTGAAGAATCTGGCATCACAGGCTTATTCTGCCTGTAATCTAACAAAGTTAGTCTGCAAATGAACCTGTAGGAATCGATGTTGCAGTTTTGAAGGGGTTTAAATCTTCTGCTGATACAATACGGGGGTGGGGGGTGTTGTTACAGCTGTAAAACATTTTTTAAAATCCTTTAAAATATAAATAAAATCTGATATATGATAGTTAATACATAATTACACACTCAGACATTAGGAATTTAGAGTTTTACAGCCTCCTATTGTATATACATTATAATACAGTTTTTATTTAAATGGCTATATATTGTTGACAAAACTCTTACCTGAGTTGGTGTACTGGTTAAAAGCTGAAGGGGACAGAATTAAAGGTTACACAGGCAATCATTCATTTGCTAGCTTTACTTTACAACATAGGCATTTTTCTACACATACATTTCAAGTGCTCTTAGAGCATGTGCAATGCCCAATAAAGACAGTGGCTCTGGATCAGACTCCTCTTGAACTTACTGGTTTCTATGTTTTGACACCTGGTGGGGAGGAACAAAAATAAAACTATTTTCCTTTTCTTCTCTTTCCTTCCCACTTCTCTTCACAGACAGTCACAACAAAGGATTTTGCAATTCATACCATTGAAGCAATTTTGGTTGAATATCAGCATATTTCAAATTTGGCTCATTCAAAAATTTGACCAAATTTTTCCAACCAGTTTTTTTTTCTTGTTGTTGCAACTGACATGTACCGCAAAAATGTGGCAGGACTGGCAGATTTTTTGTCAGGAAGATTCCAGATAACCTTTCTGCACAAAATAAGAGTTAAAGCCCCTCAATCAGTCTGAGCAAATACTTGCACTAACATCACAGGACAGTACTTTGCTTGCTATCTTATGAAGATTTTCCTACTCTTCATCTCTCAAGAAACATTAAAAAAATACTTCCTTCATTCTGATACAAAATGAACATGCTTTAAAAAATGTTTCATTCAGTAGTCAGCAGTTCTTTTACTCCCATTCCTGGCAACCAGTATTTTTTTTTTAAAGGGGAAAATAAACAGACAAACAAAAAGAAAAGTTAAATCATATGATTATATAAAATTTTAAATCAAATATGATTGAATGTTCCTAGAACTGTTGGCTCACTTTTTAACAAAGTCTAGTCCTGACTTTCAGTGTTTGGGTCTTTAGAATAATTGTTAAAATTTAGTGCATATCCTACTCATATTTTTTGTAGGAACAGCACTGCACTGGTCCTTTTTTTTAAGGTCTCACTCTCCATTATTCAAAGAAGTTTCATATATTGCAGGCATACAGAACTACTGCATTATCTCTGAATCTGACACAAGAACAGCCCATTATAAAACATTATTATTATCTTCTTAACAAGCAACTACAAGAAGACATTCAGAAGCAAAGAACATTAATGTTTTATCCTGTTCTCCCCACCACCTCCACCATACATTTCTCTCTACTAATCTGCTTTCCACAACATTCCCAGCCTCTGCCTGTGGAATGACAAAGTGGGAAAGTCTTAATGTTTCCTGAATCTATATATATATATATATATATATATATATATATATATAGTAGCTGGGTGCCACTTGCTCATCTTCATATTCATTTGTCATGTTTCCTGTGAGTCATGTTCATGTTCATATTCATGTTGTCATGTTTCCTATAAGTCCTGGTGGCACTCCACCCATGACTGGAACACGGGTATAGAGGGCTATACCCTGTACAGGAGGGATCGTGTTGACAAAAGGGGCAGGGGTGTAGCTCTCTATGTGAAGGAAAGCTACATGTCCCTGCAAGCTGATGTTGGCAACCAACATGGACAGCTAGAGACCTTCTGGGTAAAAATTTGTGGGAAAAACAGCACAGGGGACACAACAGTGGGAGTCTACTACAGACCTCCCAATCAAAGTCCTGAGCATGACCAGGAGTTCCCCCAGGAACTGACTGAGGCCGCTTGCTCCAGGACGTTGGTTGTCATGGGTGACTTCAATTACCCGGACATCTCCTGGGAAGATCACTCAGCAAAATCTGAGCGGTCCCAAAGCTTTCTCTCGTGCGTGGATGACCTCTACCTGACTCAAGAAGCCTATGAGCCAACGAGAGGCAAAGCGCTGTTTGACCTGGTACTGGCTATGGGGGACAACCTAATTGACGACCTAGTGATTGATGGGAAGCTGGGTGACAGCGACCATGAGCTGATCACCTTCACCATCTGCCGTAAAGCTGGCAAGTCAGTCAGCAACACAGAAGTCCTTGACTTCAGAAAAGCCGACTTTGACAAGCTCACGAGGCTTGTCGGTCAGGCCCTCAGTGACCATGACCCCAGGGAGATGGGAGTTCAAGAACAGTGGTTGCTTCTCAAGGAAGCGATCCTCAGTGCACAAGCTAAATCTATTCCAACATGGAGGAAAGGCAGCAAGAAGGCACAGCAGCCCTCCTGGCTCTCCAGGGACCTAGCGGACCTCCTGTGGCTAAAAAGGAAAGCCTACAAAGGATGGAGGATGGGATTCACCTCCAAGGAGGATTATTCTGCACTGGTCCGGTCCTGCAGGGAGCAAACTAGGAAAGCCAAGGCTGCAACTGAACTCCAACTAGCTTCAAGCATCAAGGACAACAAAAAGTCCTTTTTCAGATATGTGGGAAGCCAGAGAAAAAGCAAGGGCAATGTTGGACCCCTGCTAAACCAGATGGGACAACTGACAACTGACGCCCAGGTAAAAGCCAACCTATTAAATAGGTACTTTGTGTCAGTCTTTCATCAGTCCCATGGGACGCCCATGCCTGCTATGGGACAGGGAGATCTGGGTGATGGGGATCCCCTACCCTCCATAAATGCTGACCTCGTGAAGGAACACCTTGAGAAGCTGGATACCTTCAAGTCAGCTGGCCCTGACAACCTGCACCCCAGGGTACTCAAGGAGCTGGCGAGCGTCATAGCCCAGCCCCTGGCACGGATCTTTGAAAACTCCTGGTGCTCTGGTGTAGTGCCTGAAGACTGGAAGAAGGCCAATGTGGTGCCGATCTTCAAGAAAGGGAGGAGAGTGGATCGGGCTAACTACAGGCCCATTAGCCTGACTTCTATCCTGGGGAAGATCTTAGAAAAGTTTATTAAGGAGGCCATCCTTGATGGACTGGCCCAAGCTAACATTCTAAGGGATAGCCAGCATGGGTTTGTTGTGGGTAGGTCTTGTTTGACCAATCTCATTTCCTTCTAGGACCAGGTGACCTATCACCTGGACAAGGGAGAAGAGATTGATGTCATATATCTTGACTTCAAAAAAGCATTTGATCTGGTATCCCATGATCACCTCTTGGCCAAACTGGCCAGTTGTGGCCTTGGCTCCACCACGATCTGCTGGCTGGGAAACTGGCTCCGTGGTCGGACCCAGAGGGTTGTAATCGATGGCAGTCACTCATCGTGGTGCCCTGTGACCAGTGGGGTCCCTCAAGGCTCTGTCTTGGGACCCATCCTGTTCAACATCTTCATTAATGATGTGGACATTGGAGTCAGGAGTGGACTGGCCAAGTTTGTCGATGACACCAAACTTTGGGGCAAAGCATCCACGCCAGAAGATAAGCGGGTGATCCAGGCTGACCTGGACAAGCTCAGCAAATGGGCGGACGAGAACCTGATGGTGTTTAACACCGAAAAATGCAAGGTTCTCCACCTTGGGAGGAAAAACCTGCAGCACCCTTATAGGCTCAGCAGTGCTACGTTGGATAGCACTACAGAAGAAAGAGACTTGGGGGTCATCATTGACCACAAGATGAACATGAGCCTGCAATGCGATGCTGCGGCCAGTAAAGCTACCAAAATGCTGGCCTGCATCCATAGATGCTTCTTGAGCAAATCCCGGGACGTCATTCTCCCCTTGTGCTCGGCTTTGGTGAGGCCGCAGCTGGAGTACTGTGTCCAGTTTTGGGCTCCACAATTCAAAAAGGATGTGGAGAAGCTTGAGAGAGTCCAGAGGAGAGCCATGCGCATGATCAGAGGTCAGGAAAACAGATCTTACGATGACAGGCTGAGAGCCATGGGACACTTTAGCCTGGAAAAGCGTAGGCTCAGGGGTGATCTGATGGCCACCTATAAGTTTATCAAGGGTGACCACCAGGATCTGGGGGAATGTTTGTTCACCAGAGTGCCCCAAGGGATGACGAGGTCGCATGGTCACAAACTCCTGCAAGACCGTTTCAGGCTGGACATAAGGAAGAATTTCTTTACTGTCTGAGCCCCCAAGGTCTGGAACAGTCTGCCAGTGGAGGTGGTTCAAGCACCTACATTGAACACCTTCAAGAGTAAATTTGGTGCTTAACTTGCTGGGATCCTATGACCCCAGCTGACTTCCTGCCCTTTGGGAAGGGAGCTGGACTCGATGATCTCCCGAGGTCCCTTCCAGCCCTAATGTCTATGAAATCTGTGAAATCTATATAGCTTAATAATCTGTGAGTACTGGAAGCATTTTATTATGTCTTTCACTTTGTCGTCATGAAATTTACTCCTGCCTTGTTACACTGGATATAGTGATGTAGCTGAGCATAAAGAAAGTTAGGATAAAACACAAAACTTATTTTTTTTAGGGCAATGTGTATGAACCACACATGATAACCTGCTTTATTCTGTAGAGAAATCCTATCTAAAATTTGGTTTTCTTTAGGGTTTGTCTAATAGGGCAGATGCAAAAGTTTGAAATAAACACATATATTGCCTTTTAGTGGAATGATGTATGAATCCATTAATTCATAAATGAAGAAGCAATCCTGATGAAGGTGACAACTTTATACAAAGAGGCTGCTTATGTCTGGAAGAGAAAGGCATGAATGAGTGCCTCCTGTGGCTGGGGTGGGGCATGGCAGTGGCAGGAGCGCAGTGGCAAGAGCAGAGTGGCAGTAAGTGGCAGCTCCTACAGATGCCACCAGTGCTGTTGGTGGTCAGGGTGTGTGTGGTGAGCTCTGACCAGGGGTCAGTGACCACTCACTGACACCACCAGCAGCACCTGTGTACACCCCCTGCATGTCATCCCTGAAGAAAGGTAGGATGTTCCCACACCAGGGAAAAAGGAAGAAAAAAATATATAGTTTAGATGAAAAAAGTTATTGCAGTAAGAAAGTTAAAACGGCATTCTGAGTAAATGTTGCAGATGAGCTAAGTATTCTTGACAGAAAACAGGATGCTCTTTCTTCTGTTACTTTCTTATTATGAAAACTACACCTGTGCAAATAGGGAACTATTCAATTCAGATTTGGATTTGGATGATTCAGATGCCAGAGACTTGATTTGGAGATCCAAATCATTTTTCTGATTTGATTTGTCCAAATTTCTTCAGAAGATTCAGAGCCGATTCGGAGATTCAGCCGTAGAGTATAATGGGGAATCAATGAAATATCCCTGACTTTGTTGTCTTTGGCTTACTCAGATGAAACTGGCAGACAGCTTGACCAGGAGTTCACCAGGGAATTGGTTGGGGCTGCACACTCCCAGTGCATGGTGCACTAAGACTAATGCATTTGTCACAGTAGTGCAACAGACACTTTTGCTTAATGGGAGACTTTAACTACGCAGACATCTCATGGGCAGAGTGCTCAGCTGAATCCAAACAGTCACAAAGCTTTCTTTCATCCGTGGATGAGTTCTGTCTGACTCAAGAAGTCTACAGGCCAATGAGAAGTAAGACACTGCTCAACCTGGTACTGTTAATGGGAGACGGCCTAATCAGAGACCTAACAGTCAAAGGGAAGCTGTGTGACAGTGATCACAAGCTAATCACCTTCACTATTCAACATAAAGCTGGCAAGTCAGTCAGCAATACAGAAGTTCTCGACTTCAGGAAAGCTAACTTTGACAAGCTCAGAAGGCTTGTCAGTGTAGCCATATGGAAACATGACCCAAAGGGGAGGGGAGTTCAAGATGAGGGGTTGCTCCTCAAGGTAGTGATCGTAGACGCACAAGTAAAGTCTATCCCATCTCAGAGAAAAAGCAGCAAAAGGGTACAGCAACCCTCTTGGCTCTTCAGGGAACTAATGGACTTCCTGTCTCTAACAAGAAAGACCTACAAAGGATGGAGGACTGGATCCACCTCCAAGGAGGAATATATTGCAAAGGTCCAGACCTGCAGGGAGCAAACCAAGAAAGCCAAAGCTGCGACTGAACTCCAACTAGTTACAAGTATCAAGGACAACAAAAAGTCCTTTTTTAGGTATGTGAGGAGCCAGAGGAAAACCAAGGGCAACATTGGACCGCTGTTTAACCAGATGGGACAACTGACACCCAGGAAAAAGCCAGCTTGCTTAATGGGTACTTTGCATTGGTTTTCCACCAGTCCCAAGGGACTGGGAAGATCCAGATGAGAGAGATTCCTCAATGCTGACTTTGTGAAGGAACACCTTCAGAGGCTGGATACCTTCAAGTCAGCTGGCCCTGATAGTTTACACTCCAGGGTGCTTGAGAAGCTGGCAGGCATCATAGCTCAGCCCCTGGCACAGATATTCAAGAACTCCTGATGCTCTGGTGAAGTTCCTGATGCTCTGGCGAAGATTGGAAGAAGGCCAATGTGGTGCCTATCTTCAAGAAATGGAGGAAAGTGGATCTGGCAAACTATAGGCCCATCAGCCTGACCTCTATCCTGGGGACGGTCTTAGAAAAGATTATCAAAGAGGCTATTCTTAACAGACTGGTTGATGGAAACTTCCTGAGGGATAGACAGCATAGGTTTGTTGCAGGTAGGTCTTGCTTGACCAATCTTATTTCCCTTTATGACCAGATGACCTATCACCTGGACAAGGAAGAAGAGATTGATGTTATATATCTTGACTTGAGAAAAGCCTTCAATCCGGTATCCCATGATAACCTCTTAGCAAAACTGGTCAACTACGGCCTTGGTTTTACCATGATCTGTTGGCTGGGGAATTGGCTCAGTGGTCAGACCCAGAGGGTGGTGGTTGATGAAAGTCAATCATCGTGGTGCACTGTGGCCGGTAGGGTCCCCCAAGGCTGTCTTTGGGCCTATACTATTCAACATCTTCATTAATGATGTGGACATTGGTATCAGAAGCAGACTGTCCAAGTTCTCCAGCAACACCTTACTTTGGGGTAAAGCATCCACACCTGAAGACAGGAGGGTGATCCAGGGTGACCTTGACAGGCTCAGGAAATAGGTGGAACCTAATGGTGTTTAACACCAAAAAATGCATGGTTTGGTACCTTGGGAAGAAAACACTGCAGCATGCTTATAGGCTCGGCAGTGCTACGCTGGCTAGCACGATGGATGAAAGAGACTTGGGGGTCATGATTGACCACAGGATGACCATGAGCCATTGTTGTGATGCTGCAGCTAGTAAAGGGAGCAAAAAACTGGCTTGCATCCATAGATGCTTCTCAAGCAAATCCCAGGATATCATTCTCCCATTGTACTCGGCCTTGGTGAGGCCGCAACTAGAGTACTGTGTCCAGTTCCAGGCTCCATAATTCAAAAAGGATGTGGAGAAGCTTGAGAGGGTGCAGAGGAGAGCCACACACATGATCAGAGGTCAGGAAAACAGACTTTATGATGAGAGGCTGAGAACTATGGGACCCTTCAGCCTGGAAAATCGCAGGCTCAGGGGTGATCTGGTGGACACCTATAAGTTTATCAGGGGTGCTCACTAGGATCTGGGTAAATGTCCATTCACCAGACCGCCCCAAGGGGTGACAAGGTAAAACAGTCACAAACTTGTCCATGGCCATTTCAGGCTGGACATAAGGAAGAAATTCTTTACTGTCTGAGCCCCCAAAGTTTTGAATAGACTGCTGCCGTAGGTGGTTCAAGCACCTACTTCGAACACCTTCAAGAGACATTTGGATGTTTATCTTGCTGGGATCCTATGACCCCTGCTGATTTCCTACCCCTGGGGCAGGGGTTGGACATGAAGGTCTTCCTAGGTCCCTTCCGGCCCTAATGCCTATGAAATCTATTTCACCATTAGAATACTTCTAATTTTCAGGAAAAAGATTATAAGGCAAGAAGTAACAACAAACACCACACAGCCAGCAAACAGGAAGTGACTTGAAAATATTTTATTTGAATGTTTGCTTGCTATTAGAAACTAGGTACAGAGGCTAAGTTACACTGATTATGTGATAATCATGCAAAACGCATCCTAAAGCCATAATCAAACAGAAGTTCATGAAACATATAGATCTTTAAAAATGGTGGATCCCATTCTAAGTTAACTAGGATCTATGTGGTATCAAACTAAAGTGCTTTAGGTTAGAATGCTTTATCGAATGTCTGTACCAGATCCCATCAAAAGTAAAAGTAGGTCACATTTTGCTGTTATTCCATGGGGCTTTGCAGCACCCTACTTACTCTCCCTTGCAGGTTGATACTTTGCCCTTGTTGAGAATACATCTGCTGTGCTTAAGTGCTGGGCCTGCCCCATCCCTGGGCTGTCACTGAAAAAAGTCAGTGAAGCCTCTGTTCCCAGGCTTGTGTCCTCCCTCTAGCCAGCTGTGAGCCACAGCCAAGCCAGGTTCAGGGGGTGGGGGCAGGGAGGTCTGTGTCAGCACCAGAGCATCTACATCCTCAGGCTGATTCTGGCTCATCCACATGCCAACCATGGGGCCTGGGGCAGAAC
Source organism: Crocodylus siamensis (assembly GCF_052110815.1). NCBI lineage: Eukaryota > Metazoa > Chordata > Crocodylia > Crocodylidae > Crocodylus > Crocodylus siamensis. The sequence goes on along the minus strand of NC_143401.1, from coordinate 50,812,008 downwards.
TCTTCAGCTCCCCTGCAACCCCCATCCTGATGCAGGTTCAGCTTCAAGGGAAGGGTACAGCCTTGGCAGGGATAGGCTTCCCTTGGGCTCAGGCCAGCTACATGACATGAGCCCCAAGTATGAGCAACGGCCACAGCTCCTGGGTCATCAAAGGTTGAGACTGGGCCCCAGGAGTGGAGGCCAAGGGACCCATGAAGGAGAGCCAGGAATCCACAGTGCACTCCCATCTTGAAGCCTCTTCCCCCCTTGGCCCTGCAGCACCCTCCCACCCCACAACTCTCTCAAATGGGCAATGAATCTAGGATCACACACCTGTCCAGTTCCTACATGCATAATTCCTTGCTCTTCACTCCTGAGCCCTGAAAGTGGGGTGCCATGTCAAATTCCCCTTACCCCATGCCTCCCTTCCCAGGGTCATGGTGGGAGCACTTGGAGACCTCTGGCCCTACTCTTCCATGGAGGACTTCTGGCCAACAAGGGTGAGAAAATAGTCACCCAGGGCTTCACAAATCCAGACATCCTGGCACTGTGTAGGGCTAGGGCCACCAACATCAACAAGAGGTTTGCTCTGTCCCCCATCCCTGCACTGTGTGTACTTGTGCTGCCAAACCTGCTCCAAACGCTGTACCTCCTCAGCCCAGGTTTCATGAAAGACTTCCCCCCAGTCTTGCAGATGTTGTTGAGGATGCATGTGGCAATGATGTGTTGCATTAGGTTCTCCTTCTCCACTTTGAGGTGTTCTCTGAGAGCCCAGCAGCAGGCCTTGAGTCAGCCAAAGGCATACCCCGCTGTCATTCAGCACCTGATCAGACTGTAGTTGAAGTGCTCCTTCCATCAGCCCACCTAACTCCCATAAGGCTTCATTAGCCAGGGATGGAGGGGGGAGGGCAGGTCCCTAACAAGGAGGGGGACAGGATGATGATGTCACTGATGATGAATTCAGGGACCCCAGGAGCATAGTGCCTGCTCTCCATCAGCCCAGGGACCACGGAGTTAAGATGTAGGCACTCTGAGTGCTTCCTGCCCAGTTGGCAAAGATGTGGATGAAGTGGCCTCAGGGATCAATGATACCCTGAAGGACAACAGAGAAGTAGCCCTTGTGGTTAAGGAACTCCAGGGTGGCCTGGGCCAGGCAAAGGATGGGGATGTGGGTGCTGCCCATTCAGTTGAAGAAGCCTATGGAAGGCTTGTAAGGGGTGCTCATGCACTGAACCACCCACCTCACTGCACCTGACCACCTTCCAGGCTCTGAGTGCCTCCCTGGGGGCACCTCACATCTGTCTGACCTCCTTTCTGGAGCACACCCGCCAGCATGGGGGTAATGCCACCACCGACCAGGGTGTGAACTAATCTTGGCTCTGTACCCCCTGGGAAAGACAGGCATAGTAGCCCTTGAGGGTATTCAAACCACTTCAAGAACTTGGGGTGCTTCCCTCAGTCTGAAGCGCAAATAGTGGTCTCCCTTAGTCAGCCGAACCAAGGCATAATCTAGCCCCTTTCCCGATAAGTCATCCATGCTAGGTACACAGGAGAACTTTATTGGCTACAAGGAGTAGGTTTGGAATATGGTAAAGGGTAGAGCAATATGAGAGAAATCCCATAGAGCAAACAGGGTGGCTAGGTAGCCTTTGATCACACATCTGAGGTACTGCAAGCTATATATCTGGTTAGATCTTAGGTGGCTTACTTACAAGTATCATCCAGAGGAAGGTAGAGATTCCCTCTGGAGGCAGGCATTCATTGATCATGAGTTTCAAGAGAGAGAGCAAGTTTCAGCTTCTCTTTCTGAGTTTTTTCATCATGGCTACTGCTCCACCTCCTGTGCAGTCCTTAACTTATATAGAGACCTTATAACCCCATTTACTTGGTCTAATGGAGGCCAGGACCTGTTGGCTGCCAGCTAAACAATTTGAAATGCATCACTGGTTGCTGGGCAGACTGGCAGGGTCTATAGCTCCCTCCCAGCCAAGTTGGCATTTCTTAGAATAATAGGGAGCACAAGCCTCTTCCTCAGGTATGTGATGCCAGTCATGTAGGCAGAGGAAGCAGGTTTATCCCTTCCTTCAGGAATGTATCCAGCTCAGGTTACAACTCAGGTCACCTGAAAGAGTGGGCAGAGGAGTCTGTCCTTTGTAGTGACCATTTTAACCAAATTGTCACATAGCAGAGTTTTGGAGAGAGACAGGGATGGTATTCTGTCACAAAAGGCCATACAGTGGAAACCAGCAACCAGCTCCTGCAGGTTCACAAATTGGAGGAAGTGGTTGGTCAGGACAATTTGGATGATAAGGCACACCTAGCAGATGGCTTCTCTGGCCATGGTCTTGCCCATACCAAACTGGTTGGCAAAATAACTGTAACTGCTGGAGGTAGCCAGCTTCATGATGGCAATGACCACCCACTTCTCCAAAGTAAGGGGTAGACACATGCCGATGTCCTAGCATGAGATATGGGGGAACACCTGGGTGATGATATCCATGAAGGTGTACCAGTGCATGCAGAAGGTCTGCAGCCACCGTTCATTGCCCCAGGTGTCCATGGTGATCTGCTCCCACCATTCAGCCTAGTCTTGGACCCAGAACTGGTGCTTGATGATCTAGAGGTACTGCCAGACCACCACAGCATCCATGATGTCCTGGATGGCCTTGTCCTCATCAGCGACATGAAAGTTGGTGGCCCAGTTTGGGATCCCTGATGGGTGTGGGTTGAGGTGTTGGACATATGTAGGACAGCTTGCTGGTGGCTCATGGGCATGAGGGCACATGCCATGATGAGCCACTGCTGCATCATCTCAGAGATGGTATGCATGATGTCCCACAGCCTCTGATGAGAGCCTCCCTGGGTGACCAGCAGGACCCACCACAGCTCTTAGGTCTCCCTGCTTGGGTGCAGTTGGTGGGATGCCATGACAATGTGCAGGCAGGCCAGAACATAGAAGCATGTGCAATTCACATCAGTAGATCCTTGAGCAAGCTCCAGGGCTCTTCCTGAATTCTATGGATGGCCACAGGGAGGGTCCCTGTTGATGCAGCAGGGGTTGGAGGCATGGTGGGCCATGCCCAGCAGCCAAACAGGGGTGGCTTGGCTGTTCACCTGTTTGGAAGTCTTCAACAGCCAGAGGAGCCCTTTGGGCATGATGGGAGGCATGCAAAATTGTCCCCTACCTGCTTGCCTCAGCCATGGAGAGCATGCTCTAAGACTTCCCTCCTCCCTCTCCCCCCAAACCACAACCAACAAATTGGCAAACTGCTGTCTGGTTTGCTCCCACTCTAACTTAAAGTGCTATAAGTAAAGCACAGTATTTTGAGTGCTGCTGCCATGGGCTTTTTGAACTTCTGTACTTAGCCAGAATGATACTTTTTAATAAGTATTCCACTTGTTCTCCCAATTCTGTCTTGTTTTGGTGCAATCTCAAATGAAATGACTGCTACAGTTTATGATATAGAAGTACACTAGGATCTTGGTGGTATATATCTCTATAATCCTGAACAACCACCACCAAAAATACCATTTGAAACAACTCTACTTACATTTTCTTCTGCTTTAACATTTAAATAGAGCATGGTTTACATAAACTAATATGCCTTAGCAAAACTTTAGAAACCCATGGAACATTTCAGTTCAGCTTATTCATAAGAATCATAGTTTCATTTTAGCACTTTCTGCTGAAGCTTAAGGAACTACAAAAGCTCCATTCTTTATAATTCAGCTTAAAATGAAATTATTCAGGTCTAATAATATTTTTCTTTGTATATAACATGGTCCAGCAATTTATAAGATTATAGTTCTGAGACAGAATGATTACAGATTTTGTAAGTTTCTGTTCTCTCCAACATTTTTGCAGCCAGAAAAACTAATTGTTCTGAGAAATAATCAAATAGGAAAATGAAGACTTCAGATGGGAAGATATGCATACATTTTTGTGTTATACAGACAAACTTTTATATTTTAAAAATAGACTCAAATTAGAACATATCATAGGTGAAAGTTATACCATAATTAATGATTAATTGCAAGTATTATTTTTTAAAACTGCTTATTTTAGAAAAACTGGTTTCTTGTTAAGATGTGTAAGGTAGAATAAATGGGAAAGGGAAATAATGTATTGCAAAAATAAGTAAATTATATAAATAAAAAACAAATAAGGAAGTGAGCCCATTTACATCAGATCAGTCATAAAATTCATTAGGGACCAAGGTAGCTTGACAATGTTTTATATTTAGAGGTTAACAAGAGTGCTAAACAACAAACAACTGCTAAATATAGGAGTCAGAAAATCTCCTGTGGCCTTGGGACTGTAGATTTTCACTAAAATCAAGGGCTGCCTATACATGTGTTTGGAGGTGGGGAGGGGTGTTTTAATTAGAATGGTTCCTGGACAGCCACTTTAATTAAAACAGCTCACCATCACATCTATTATGCCCATGAACATTTCAAAATAGCACTGGGCTGCTTCATCTAAAGCTCATTCAACAAGGTTTAGATAAAGTGCCCCCACAGCCATTTTTCAATAGGCAGGGACTTAATACACATGATGGTGTGGCAATATTGGAGAATTCTAATTACAGCATGGAGCAGACTCAATTAATTGAATTGGCTCTGATATGTTCTAATTACAATGTGAATGAGCACATCTATAGGCACTCTAGAAGCCCAAAAATTTGTAGCATGTAGAAACCCGAAATAGAGTCAGTGTTCCCTTTTGTTTGATGTCAATGAGAACACAGATTTTGAAGCTGACTTTACCCCAAAACAGCCTCTGATCTAAGTTGAAGAACCAAAATAAAATGAGATATATTTCCCAAGACCAAAGGTCAGGTCAATGCCAAAGCTAAGAATAAAACTCACATGTCCTGGAGCCCAATCCATCATCTGATCCAATTAATTATGCTGTCCATGCAAAATAGTTTACCATTCCTGCATTCATGTTTCAAATGGATCCTAGAATGCTAAATTCCACATTAATATTATTTTAGCTCTTTAATTGAAAGCCCTTTCATCATGTTTTAGTGCTGTGCCTTTCAACAGTTTTGCTTTTGAGACCCACGTACAAACAAATTGTCTTTATTTAAAAAGAAAGTTCATTAAAAGAAGAGAAAATCATTGCAATTCAAAAACAAGTGTTTGCTTAATATCTTCTGAATGCTTTGCAAATCCCAGTGAGACAAAGGTTTGGAGAACCTTTTAGAATGAAAATAAATGAAAAATGTATATTTCTAGAAAGTCGGTCTACTCCAAAGGTGGGCAATTTTTTCAGGCACAGGGCTGCTTACCAACTTTTGGCAAGCTGTCAAGGGCTGCATTGGTAGCCCCGCTCCTTGTCAGATACTCTGCACCTGGTCACCATCTTATGACCAGAAGTCATGCCCCCTAGCCCCTGACCTCTACCACCAGAAGTACCATCCCTTGCTTCCGGAAGTACTCCTTTCAGCAAGAGGTTTTGCCACCTTGCAACCAGAAAAATACCAAATTATATGCTAAAAAGTGAACATCTACAGCATTAATTAATTTGGTTTCAAACATATTTTTGTCCTGATTTACATGTGTTTGTGTAGTGTATATAGAGGTGATTGCACAATAGCTTAAAATGAAGTCTTACTCTTGTATATTGTGGGGGGTAGAGGTTTGTGGGGAGATGTGGGTGTGTGGGTATTAGGGCTATGCAAAATTTCTCCTGGCTTTCTGTTTCATAGTTATTTCAATGCATTTTGAGCTCAAAACAGTGAAATCAAAATGGAACAAAAGTCTTCAAAACAGCTTTGAAATAAAACAAGGGACCTCAAAATATTTTTGAAAGTTCTGAAACATTTTGAAGCCAGGTTTATTGGCTTCAGCACTGGTCCCAGCCAGCAGCACCCACCTCCTGTCATTCAGCAGGCAGATCAGGGGCTTGCCTGCACCCCCCAGGAGGGTTGCAGGGGCTGTGCCAAAGTGCTCCCAGGAGTGTGGGCCCCCAATCTGCCTGTCAGATGACAGATTGATCCTGGGCACAGCCTGCACCCAGTGCTGGGAAGATCAGTGCTGCTGCTGGCCTCAGATGGCAGCACCTGGCTCCTGTCACCCAGCAGGCAGATCAGGGGTGTGCACCGCTGGGAGGACTCCAGCACAGCCCCAGCAGACCTCCTGGGCCTGCCAGCAGGATCCCAATCTGCCTGCTGACTGACAGGAGCCAGGTGCTGTTGCCTGGGACCAGTGGCAGCCAGGGCCATCTCTGAGGGTGCAAATTGGGGCAACCATCCCAGGCTCTGCACTTTGGAGGACGCTGAAGAGCCAGGTGGAGTGACCATGGTGACTGCACCACTGTTACCACTGCTACCACCGACTTCATGTCTGGACACTCGCTACCCCACTGCCCCTGCTTCTTTGCATCCAGGGCACGCAGGATTGGGTTGGGGGCAGGTTTCCACATGAACTGATTTGCCCTGGGCCCCATACCCTCGTTGGTTTGGGGGTGTGGGGCAAAACAATTTGTGCAGGGACCTGGCCCCGCCCAGATCGCGCATGCCCTGGATGTGGCTTCTGCCTTCCTGCTGCATTTTGTTTCCCTATAATAACCTACAGGCAAAACATTGAAACAGTGTTGAAACAGCAAAACAGTTTTGATGAAATTAAATGTAACAGTGTTTTTGAAACAAAATGAAACTCAAAATGAAACACTTCCATTGAATCGTCAAAATAGAAGTTGAATTGGAACAGTACTGTTTCACACAGCCTTAGTGGGTATGTGGGGTGAGAGAGCATATATGTGTGTGTGTGTGTGTGTGTGTGTGTGTGTGTGTGTGGCTATGTTAGCTGTGGGTAGGTATGGGATTTGTGGAGGGCTGGGTGTCTGGGATGTGTGAGGGGAAGTGGGGAATTTGCATGTATGGCAGTACAAGGAAGGTTTGGGTGCATGTGTATGGTGGGATGTGTGTGTGACTCCACCTATGAACACACACACACACACACACACACACACAGAGTTCCTTCCTGCCCCTCCACACACTGCCCCTCTACCCCCTACATAAATTGTCCCTGCCTGCTCCCCTCCAACACATGCTGTCCCTACCTGCCCCCCCACCCACACACTCACACTGTTCCTACCTGCTCTCCTCCCACACACACTGCCACTGCCTGCTGTCCTTCAACACACTGTTCCTGCCTGCTCCCCACCCACACACTGTCCCTTCATACTCCCACAGTTCCTGCCTGCCCCCAACACAGTCTCTGCCTGCCCACACATACACATACACACGCTCACTGTCCCTGCCTTCCCTCCACACACTGTTTCTGCTCGCTCCCCCACACAATCCCTGCCTGTGCACGCATACACACACACACACTTTCCCTGCCTGCCCAAACACATACACACATACACACACACACACACACACACACACACACTGTCCCTACCTGCTCCCCTCCCACACACACTGTCCCTGCCTGCCCCCCCCACAGACACACATGTACACTGTCCCTGCCTGCCCGCATACACACTGTTCCTGTCTGCCCACCCACACAAAGTCCCTGCCTGCCCTCCCCTCACACACTGCCCCGCCTCCCCCCCACACACACTCCCTGCCTGCACACACGCATACACACACACACACACACACTGCCCCTGCCTGCACAAATACAAACACACATGCATGCATGCACACACCTCTGTACCGGTGTGGCCCCATGCTCCCCAGTTCAGCGATGCAGCCAGCATCCATGTGGTGCTGGAGCAGGGTGGGGGGAGGAAGGGAGTGGAATGGCTATGGGTGGGCAGGGCAGGGCTGCTCAGTCCTGCTGAGGCTCCCCCTGGGTCTTGTTAGCTCCTGGTTCTTGTCAGCTTTGACAGGCTGCCAGGGCAGAAAGATATTAATGTTCTAAAATTTGTAGGGGTCCTGCAGGCCAGATAGAATAGCCTGGTGGGCTGGATCCAGAACCATGGGCTGTATTTTGCTTGTCCCTGGTCTATTCTCTGGTGATTCCCAGTTTAGACAAGATCATTTTTCCTACTGTAAACAGAAAACATATCAGTTTTTCCTTCACCTGATCAATTTTTCAAGACCTTAACCTTATATATCAGGATGAATTTAGATTAACATTTACTGAAATATGTTTGGTGAAGAATACCATCAGAGGTAAATGCCAGTCTTTGTCCCCTATTCAAACACAATGTGCTTATACCTGTGACAGTATCCTATCATCTTGAGGTCCAGCATTCCAAAGTTTGCTTTATTGGCAGACTCTACCCTCTCTTTCTATAGCACTAAACAATTCTGTACCTTACGACAATGTTAACAACATGACAGTAACAATGTATGATATCAGAATGTGTTGTACATACCTAGTGAGTTATTTTTAAAAATCAGGGGACATGCATTCAAACAAAGACTATTTTCATATCATCTGAATGATGAATAAGAGAAAACTATTATTAAAATTAAAAGTAATTTTTCACAAGCATTAGAGATAGAAGAATGGGTCTGAATCAGATGTACAATATTTATCCTGGGACACAGTGCCAGAAAGGATGTACCATAGTACATAGACAGTACCATATAGTGCTATAGAAAAAGAGGGTAGGGTCTGCCAATAAAGCAAACTTTGGAATGTTGGACCTCAAGATGATAGGATATAGACAAGACAAGACATAAGGGAAAACAGGCACAATGAACAAAAGGCTGTGCATATGAGGTTAAAAATACTTATCTGCATAACTTTTTCCAAAATGAAACTCAAGAGGAATACTACAAATACATTACAGAGCTTGGCAGCCACATCTCACAACAAATAAAACTCAAACACCTTTCAGAAGTGGTAGAATATAAGGGCCTGGACAAATGATGTATTCATCTTAGGGCATTTTATACATGTTAAAAATGGACTTCTATGTAGACACCTACTGTATTTACTTGAATAGATGATGAGTGCCCCCCACCCTATTTCATTTGAGGAAAAAGGCTTATTGTCTTGGATTCAAGTACAATGGTGGTGTGGAGGGGGTAGAAGGGAAGGGAGCAAGCATCTGCTTCAGCTCTGACTCCAGCCCCAACCTGGGGCTTAGCTACTGCCTCACAATCTGTCCCCCCTGCCTGACACCCTGCCATTGCTTATTTTTTGGTTGGTTCTGGCCTGTCTCCAACCTCATTTGGCATGGAACACATGGTTGCTCTGGCCCCAGCCCAGCCACACAGAAGCTGGAGCTGCCATGACTGCAACTGCTACATGGCCTGGCTGGGGCTCGAGCAACCATATACTCTGTGCCCCAGGCTAAAGCAGGGCCAGAACCAGAAGGACAGCGGGGGGAGGGGAGTCATCATCATCATCAGTTTGGAAGGAGGGGAGGGTACCAGGGGATGGCTAGAAAATAGTATTTAGAGGTTTCCTTTGGGAATTGGCTTATAGGTAAAGTAGACAGTGTATTAGATTAATGGGCCAGGGCAACAGCAGGAGTTACTTGATTTAAAAAGCATGTCTGTAACAAAGTTTGCTCACAATGCACTGTCCAATACATGAAAGCAGTAAGCAGACACACAGGTTGGGAATTTAAGCTAGGTACTAAACTGTTCCATAACACAAGTTAAGGTGGCACCAGGTCACAGTGTCCAACTGCAGGACCCTTGGGATTTCTGGTTTGCGGGGAACAGACCAAATTAGGTTAGTACTGGTAAAGCCCAAATTAGAGTGATGCATGTGATAGGTTTGTGAAACAAAGGATTATGCTGATAGGACAGAACATGAACAGTATGATGACCACTGTGAGACTAATCAGTGAGGTCAGAAATAAAGTCATGAAGAGGGGAAAAAAATACAAAAGAAGGTTTTTCAGAGCAGTTAGGGGTCCCTAAGAAGGGAACCTAGGGCCACCACAGACAGAAGGCACACCACCAGCTCGTCTCATCCACCCCACTGGCCTCCAGGCTGCTGACATCTGATATTCAAGAGAGAACCTCAGGGTAAAGCTCATGTACTGGCCAGATGCACCTTCCCTGTGACGACAGCTCTGGACCAGTAGATATCGAATTGTATGCATCAGTCTTATCTGCTATTACTGTGTATCAATAGACTTCACCTATTATCTAATGGAAAGGTCATGGTCAGTCTGAGGGTTTTGAGTTGACCCAGAACAAGGTATCTGGGTCATAAATGCAGTGCCACCAGTAGGGGAGTCACCAGGCAGTAGGGCAGTGTAGGAGGGCAGGGCAAATGGTGATAGTAGCCAGATGCTAGGGGTTAGAAGATGTAGGCTCCACAGGGGGGCAAATGGTATGGGACCACATGCCAGGGGGGGCAGACACTACAGGGGGGGTGGGTGCTGGGTCATGCAGGCCCCAGTGGGGCAAGTGGTGAGAAGCAAGGGCCGTTTACTCCCTCACTATCTTCCCTGTGCCACCGCTTGCCTTGCTGCAGCAGTGGGAGGGATGGGGAGGGTGAATTGAGGACAACCCTCCATTAATTCGATTCTGTACATGAACAATTATGTAATATGTACTACTGAATACCAAAAATCCACTGAAATAATTTTATTAAGTCAGGCATCTGCTGCAGCATATTTTTAAGAGGAAAGAGTCAAGTCATGACACTGCTCATAAGCTTCTACATCTTTTCGATTTGGACAGTGACTTGAATCACCAAATCAAATCACTGTCCCCCAAATTGGCTGAATCTGAATCCGAAGCAAATACTAGCCATTTTTCACAGACTTGCTATTTCTGTCTTTACCTCTGAAGGGGCAAAAATATGTAATCGAATAAAACACTGTCTAGATTTGGGCAGCACTGCATGGAAAAAAAATGAGACCCTCGAAAAACACCTTTTTTATGTGCAAGCAAACAACAGAAGAAGGTATAGATCAATAAGTTACTGAACTAAAAAGACATTGTAAGAACTGCACTTTTGGGAACTTGATAGAATACCTGATTAGAAATTGGATTATTTGTGGCATTTTAGACACTGTATTACAAGTATTCCTATCACGAGGGAGACTTGTCCCTAGAAAAACTACCCAAATATACAGGGCAGCAGAAACTGTGAAGACCTGGTTTGTAGAACTGAATGCACCAAAAGGCTGCATCCAGACAAGCATGGACATTTGGTTCCCCAGGAACAAGTATATCACACACAACCTGGGCACTGTAAGTGTTTCAATTCTATTGCAGGCCACCTGGGCACTGTGAGGGTATCAGCCACTGGGCTGTTTAGTTCAGTTTTGGATCGAGGAGGCAAAGTTGGGAGTGAAGCAAAGGCAAGTTTATTATAGCTTACACACACAACAGTAAACAGAAAGATAAATGCGATAAGCAGATAATGCAGTATTAAAGAGCTAATAATAAATAATATCAACATATAGATGGATCAATTCTGTCGCAGGCCAACTGGGCACTGTGAGGGTATCAGCCACTGGGCTGTTCAAAACAACAGACAGACAGACATGGGTTGGCAACTTATCGATAGTCTCTCGATGCCAGGTGTGCACCAAGTGATTCCAGCGAAGTCAGGAGTCCCCGACTGACGCTGTCAGTGGGATTACCGGGGAAGGTCCCTAGATTAGGATCTGATCCTCACTCACATCGGGAGTCTGGAGTCCAGGCCTGGAACAGCAATGAACATTCTGTTCCCTCCTTCCTTCCTGCTGGTCACCTGACGCACACACTTTTTATACCTAGTCTTATGCTAATTTGTTAGTTTTAGAGCCACTCACAATTTTGCCCCATAGCTGTTACCTATGGGATTAAAAGGTGTTAAGATTATCATAAAAGGTTACTGCCCAGACTCGGGTTTATCCAATAAGCAAATTACAATCCAGCATCTTTAGGTATGGAATTGACATTACTAAGCCCAACACTTTTAGGTTTCTCTGAATATGCTTTCTTGGGATGTGGTTTCCTGGAATGTGTTGGGTGTGCCAGGCAGTTGGATCCAGTTTTAATCATCAAGGCTGAATCCTGAGCAAAAAATAAATAATCATGCAGCTACAGCTTTGCCTTTGGGGCCCAGTCAATTCCACAATTAATATAAACAGTTAGTTTTATTATTCTGGTAGAACTTATGACAGACAAGTTAAATTTGCGGGTTACAAACTTACAAGCTTTATATTAGATAATATTGCCTGTTAGGCAAAATACTAAATGACTCCAAGAAGCACATCTTTATTGCTTATTAATCCCTCTGGTTCTGGCTGTGGCACAAGTAGCAACATTACACTTTGCACCACAGCTACTTGCCCCCAGGGAATGCCTGTGCCACGTGTGCTTTGGTACACAGCAAGTTATCCCAGGGGTGGTAAGGGAGGCCGAGGTAACTTGCTAGGACTGCTAGTAACTTTTCTTCTTTAGATGAGTGATAATTAATTTCTTTTTTTATTAAGAGGGAACATGTAGTGATAGAATTTATAATTTAGAAACACTCCCTTACTTAAAAGACTATGGAATTTTGGAATTAGGACATGGTCTCTCAATTAGGCAAGTTAATGAGACAGACAAAGGGTTTGCAAAGGTTGCCTACTGCACTAACGTTCAAGTTTGTTTTTAGGTCTTCTCATTCATTGTATCCCTGTGTTCAGAGCCTGGCACTAAATATTTCTGGTTGTATGCAGAAGTATGCATTTAGTGGGCATGTCTACTCATTCCTTAATATGCAGTGATTACTGTGCACTTAATTCAGTACTTGTATAATCAAGCACTTGTATAATCAACTACTAAATGAATGCAGTTACCAGAGTTACTGCACAGTAGCACTTGTACCCCCGTACAGTCAAAGAGAGCATGGTGGGCAAAAACCAAGTTAATATGCTACTGTGCAGTAACGCTGGTATTAAGCTACTGCACAGTGAGAGTCACTAAAAAACCATGCACCAGTGCTAACGCACAGCAGTGTGAGTTACTGTGCATTGATTTAGTACTTGGTTATCCAAATACTGAACTTAATGTGCAGTAACTACAGTGCATTATTGAACATGTAGATGTACCGATAATGTACCTCAAAATTAATCCAGCAGTTAGGTGTATCCATGACAAAATCCTTATTCACATAAAATTTCCATTTCTATTCCATGAAGTTAGCTGTACTACATTGCTAGAAATATCTGCATGAGGAGTGGCTACAGGATATTGCTCTTAGTTTGTACAAAAAGCATTATGTCATATTTGAAAAAGTGGATGTAATCACATAATTAGAGCCCAGAGTATAATGCATATGAGCAAGAAAGCAAAGTTAAGGCTGTGTGTTCAACCTTACCTTTCATATTTTTCAACTTGAATACTTAACCATGCAAAGTTAATGCTGAATTATTGCATTTTTCCCATTTAATTTAAATACAGTTCTTCATGACGTTTCAGCTGCACCAAAGTAGTATAGACCTACATAAAAGGATTTGGAAAAAATTAACTACATTTTTTTCAAATCACAAGAGTTCAGATAGAGTATACATTCAAGTTACTTCTCACTGTAGCTAAACAGATTCATCTGTCTCTAATTATGACCAACCAAAGTTAGACCCTCTTAAATTTATCACAGGCCCTAAATGTCTTTACCTGACTAATAACCCCAACCTGCTCACTCTCTTCCTGCCTGCTTCCAAAACCCCCCCAATTATTTAACAGTGCATATCATTATTTTAGTACATTATGGGCTTAATATTGAATTTAAATACATGAACTTCCTTGATCATTTATGAAACCTACAGTTAAAGTGCATTCAGCTATACTGGCTTGCAGTACACATAGCTGTGCTGAATGTGTCAAACTATATTTTAAGAGTTTTGTATTGTACATTCTTTTAATTCCACTTGTAATTAAATCTTCAAACTCAATACTCATATGGGCTAGTGGATTAAATGGTCTTTTAATCCTACTGCACCCCTAGTGAATAATACAGTTCAGAAAGTGACATCTTGGCTAAGTACAGATGTTCAAGAAGCCTGAGGCAGAAGCAATATAAGTTTTGTGCTTTACTATAAGTGCCTTAGGGTAGGTCCAGAGTGAACAAAACAGATATCTGCCCTTTGGTGGCAGAAGGCTGGGGGCTACCCCATGTGTCTCCCAGAAGGCTGCCAGAGAATGCACGGCCACTATGGTGGGGGGCACTTTCTCCAGCTCTGCCCCCCACCAGCGGCCAGCTGCCAGTGGTGATCAGATGGGGAGTGGGGAACAGAAGCCTCTGCCACATGATCCCCCCTCAATTGTGCCAGCTTGGGTCAGGGGGAGCCAGGGCTGGGTCCCCATGGCAAGGACCCCTTCTTCCTGCCCCTGCTGCCTGGCTGGGGTCTGTGCCATCTGTCAGCAACACCTGGACAGCAGACAGGGAACAGAGACCCCCACTATGCAGTCCTGGACCCCGCAGACCTAAGTCAGTATAGCTGGTAGGGGGACCCAGGTGGCAGGGGCCTTTTATATCAGCCTACATGTAGCAAAACCCTCAGTTTCTTTTTTTTTGTTTTTTTTTGCATTCCCTCGCCTTCCCTAACAATTTCTGACTTTTTCTCTCCCTCTCTACTCCCTATAGATAAGTATAAGTGAGCTCAAACTTAGGATAAGCTTTAAACATTTTTATTATGGTAACAAGTTTTTTGGTTTTGGATATCCACTGTTTTATACTGTATTATTATTAGGTTTGTATCAATATTGTATTATTATAATTGTTGTATTGATTTTTATTGTTTCATATGGATAGTGTATGGTTTAGGCCTATGTTTGTAAGTGAACCAAAGTCATGTCCAGTTTCCATTTTATATGTCAAGTCTCCATCTTGTGTCCTCTGCCCTGGTATCCCCTGTGTTTCGCAATTGTATGAGTCACGTACCCCTCCCATGTAAATTGGTTCCCCTTGAATGAGTGTGATTGGGAATAACTGAAATACAATGGTAGCAGGCCTCTACTGAATGGCTTGTAAGGACTGGGCCATCACCTTGCATTGATTCATCCAGGAACCACAGACCTCACCCAGGAACAGAGAAAAGAACAGCATTTGAAAAACAAAAGACCCTGCAGAACCAGCAACTCTCACCATTACAGATACCCGAAACTGCACATCCCTGCATGAAGCACACATGCTCAGTATGCCAGGGGTTGACCCTTGCCTGGGCATGCCTCCTGTCACTAGGGTCACAAAAGGTCTGCTCCTATAAAAAGGGGCAGTGAAGACAGACCCAATGGGATGCCCTCACCATCTGGACCAGCCCCATGCCACACCACCTATCCACCCAGAGGCCCTGCTGGAGACCCCCCTCTGGACAACAGGTACTGGACAAAGACCCCTTTCCAGCCAGGATAGGTAGATATTACCTGCATACCTCCTCCTACAACCTGGACTCTCTGTCTCTCTGCTTCTCTCCTTCAGGACTTCAGTGGACTTTAACCACTGCTGCCACTGTGTGTGCGTGTGTGTGTGTGCACAAGGGAACCAATTTGGCATTGTGTCACCATCTCCCCTGTTCAATAAAACCACTCTCATTTGCAACCCCAAGTTGGGTCACATTTTACTGAATTCCAGTCCCTTCCCTATCTTAAATTCCAGCCATATTCTCTTTCTCTCTCTCGGCTCCACTTCCCACCCTCTCTGCTAGTTTCCCAATCTCCTCCCAATTCCATCTCCCCTTTTCTGTCACCTCTCAGCCTCTTCTTGCTTTTATGCTGCTTTTCCTGTGATTTTCTGCTGCCTGTGTCTCTGTTTTCAGGCTTCCCCCTGCACCTTCTGTAATCCCCCCCCTGCAGCTTCCCAGCTCCTATTAGCTGTCCTGCAGTTCTCTCCAGCTTCCAGCACCTACTGCCGCTCTCTGCAACTTCTCTAGCTGCCCCAGAGCCATCCTATGGCTCCCCACACCCAGAGCCCCTCTTTAATACCCACACTTTCCCTTAGTCCCATTTTCCCTTCTCTCCCCACCAACTTTTCAGCTCCCCCGTAGCTCTGGCTCCAGTCCCAGACTTTGTGCCAGCATGCTTCCCTGCTCTACAGGTTTTGGGGGTTGTCTTTTAATCAATTAAGATCAATTAACATGAAGTTACCCTGGAGCCTCAGTTCGTCAGCCTAGGCCCCTGTAGCTTACCGGTTCTTATCATGGTTTTGGTCACTTTAACTCCCTACACTTCTACTTTCTTACCTTAACCTTTCCCCAGGTATCCCTACATACACATCACAACACCCAACTTAGGAACTCAACTGTGTGTATGTGTAGGTGGGCAGTATGTGTGTGAATTAGTGAATACATACATACATACATATACATATATACATACACACATATATACACACACATAGATATCATTGTGTGTGTGTGTGTGCGCGCACGCGTGTGTGTGGTATATAAATTAATAATCCATGTATGTGTATTGGATATGCAGGTGTTGGTAACTGTTAACTGATTCTGTATAAATTTGGTGTGTGTAGTGTGTATGGGCTTAACGTGGTGCTAGGTATGCTTGTGCCTGAGCTGGTAGTGTGAGTATGTATGCCTAGTAGGGGTGTATGCACCTAGTGAGTATATCTGTGCTTAATTGATTTTAATGTGTGCATGTGCAATTGTACACCACACCCTCCTGCCTAAAAGCACAATATTGAGATCCTGAGCATTAACCTGACCCCTCAGGCCAACATATGTGCACTGAAATTCTGTTCAGTTATGGGTGTACTCATCCCCAAGTACTTATACTGGTTTATGGGTAAATGTCTATGCATGACCCTTATGTACATCTAAAAACATATTTTGAACACATACTTATCTATTTTTATCATCACAGATATAATTTGTGGATGGGATATAGGCACTTTTAAAAATTGGTCAATTTTCATAGTAATTATACTTAGCATTTTTACTGTGCTCTCATATTAAGTGTGTTTTATAAGCATTAACTAGCTTATACTCACAATGTGCCATCCAAGTTGGGTATCATTACTCCATTGCAAAAATGAAGAAGTTGAGGTACAGATATTTGAGACAACTTCCCACAGATGTAGTTGATAATGGGTTTGAGAGGACTTAGGTTTCACTAAGACTTTTGTTCCAAAATTACTTAGACTCTTGGGAATATTATTCATTATTACTGTAAGTAGAGCATTCTTAGCTTTCAATCTGGTATTCATAACAGTAGACCACACATCTTTCTGAAGCAATGTTCTGTTTTACAGAAAAAATAGAGAGAAAATGTAAAAAACATACACAAGACAACTTGTTTATTCTCTTATATGTTCATAATATCTGCTAATGTATGGTCTTTATCAACCAGTCACGTGACTTGAGATCTTATGAACCACAAAAGGGCATCTGTGGAGGTAAGGAGGAATTCAAGATGATGCAATTCTAAGAATAAATCCAATAATTACATAGTGGCAAGTTACATATTTTAACATATCTTGTCAGTAGTTATTGAAACTCTTTATGGGAATCTTGTGCAATACCTGACCCTCACTTGCTCTAGAAGAAAATGGAGAGAGGGGGATTCTGGCTCCAAAAAGAAATGAGTCTTAGAACTGCCAAAAATGTGCAGAAGAATTTAGGCTGAGATTTCTGTTGCCATATTACTATTGCATTAAATATGATTTTTTAAAGTGACATAGAAAGCATCTGGGCATTTATGTGACATGTATGTGTCCTAGGTGAAGTAAGGGGCGTGGGTTATAGCTGTGTTGGTCTAAGGACATAGGCAGACAAAGTTCTTTGGGCGAATCTGATATATTTCATTAGACCAATTTAAATCATTGAGAAAAAAAAAAATCATCAAGCTTTCAGGTTTAAAACCCCTTTTTCAGGTTGAGGAAGCCTCTGCAGTTGGTGTGTCCTCTTCCTGGATGGAATCAATAGTAAAGAAGCCAGAGGCTGGGCTGGTATGCATGCAAAACAGGCAGTCAGTGAAGATGTAAATTGAGGAGTCAGTGGGTGAGAGACAGGCTGAGGGGGGTGAGGGCGGGGAGAAAAGTATGTAGGTAGGTGAATGTAGTAGTATTAAGTCCCCTGCTACATTCATCCTCCTTTTATCTCCCCCCCACCCAGGAAAAGCACACACCAACTGCAAAGCCTTCCTCAGCCTGACAAAGTTTTTAAACCTGAAAGCTGGCTAATTTTTTTCCCCAATGATTTAAGTTGGTTTAATAAAAGATACCAGATTCACCCAAAGAACCTTGTCTGCCATTGATCTAATCAAGTAACTAAAATCACATACCCACCCAGAAATTACTATACATTATACACTTCTAAATAGAACACTATGAAATTATTTACATCCAATCCAAGCCTGTTTAGCAATCAAGGAAAAAGCAGTTCCACACTTGAAACACTCTAAAAAAAGGGCACATCAGTTGATTAAGCAATATTTCTCTGGTCTTTATATAAAAATTTTCAAGAGTGTTGTCTCAATATAGAGATGCTCCCTTCCACTCTCTTCCCTAGCATGCACCGAGTTACTCTTTCATTATTATTATTTTTTTAAAGCTGTCAGAATTCTTGCACAACATTCTGCAACAGTTGGGTTTAAACTGTACTGACATGTATTTATATAACCTTACCCTTGCTGTTCCCATTATTAGCAAAGAAACTGTATAAATTAGGTAAGCAAGAAGTTAGCTTTCTCTCATTCACATAGTATAACTAGGATGCTGAGACAGTGATGAGTAAAGAAGTGACTGGATACATTAAACCAATATATGATGGAAGAGAAATAGAGGACTTGCTTACCTCTGTGGAGGCCAGATGTAATATTTATGCAAAAGGGATGGTGGTTTTAAAATGTACATCCCTTGCTGGTTGAGGCTGCTTTGAAGAATATTATTGGGGCTGACTTTTACAAACTCCTGGCCTAATCCTGCTCACTTTTATAGATTAGCAAGGGTTTATGGGTTCCTTATACTGAATTCCAACCACTGATGGCATATTATATTGCAGCCACTGCAATCATGCCCAGTAGCTGGAGATAAAGCAAGATTTAGTGAGTTCAGAAGTAAAGAGAAGACATTTCATAATGCTAAACAAAAGCATACTTGGGAGGAAATGGCTGCTCTGCTCATTTGCAGTAATTTTTTTTTCATTACTTACATACAGAGGAAAAGATCCTCATTGTGTAAGTCAATATAGCGCCAATGTCTTTAGTACAATTTCTTTTACTTTTGCCAGCCAAGGTTCAAGACCACAAGGTGTAAAGTACTCAATTCATATCCATTTATTCATACAGTCATAAAAAGAATGGCTAGAAAGTAGTCATTAGGTCATCTAGTCCATCTCCCTACAAATGCAGGATTATTCCCCACAGCATATGTTCAGGATTTAATAAATTGTATCATTTCTCTTGGGAGACTATCCTTAAATCAAATACACCTTTCTGTGAGGCAGATTTTCCTGATATGCAGCCAAAACTTTACCTTTCTCAATTCCATCTCACTAATCCATACTATTACACATACTGCCTGCTGTCTCCATTAGTAAATATGAAGCCTCGCTCCAATAGATGAAATTGTTCGGAGTGGGAGTGGGTGAGTTACTGCCTGCTGGCCAGGCTTACATGCAGTATTACCCTTTGGGCCATTATGGTACCGAGCATTCTAGCAGGGCATAGCTGTGTCAGGTTTGTTTTGGGCTCTCGAGCCCTACTATATATAAGCCTCGTTTGGCTATTTGAGCCCTTTGGTATTGTCAGTCAGTTCATCATTTGATGCGATGAGGACAAGAAGTACTATATATGACAAAAATATGAAGGCAGGAATGAGAGGACATGACAGCAACGTACAGCGGCTTATTGGAGTCCAGATCTCAACATAACATTGGGAACTCAGCAGAAATTTCAACATGTGCAAGAGGAAATGATTGCCTATGACCCCCTATAGTGGTGAGAAAAGAAGCCAGGATCCACAAAAGAAATGCCAGCAATGTAAAACCACACCTAATGGAGGAACTCTGAGCCTTATGAACATGGCAACAATGAGAGTGATGGGAACAACATCAAGAAAACCCAAGAGCCTGTGCAGAGCAGAATGCATCATATCAGTGCCACTGATGTGCAACACAATTGGATGGGGAACGCAAACGAAATGCATTCCATCAACGTCAGTGATGTTCAAGACAATCAGCAAAGGAACTTCAACAGGAGTGACAGCGAACTGCAGAGCAATGAGATTGCATTGTGCTCAGTTTGATGATGCAACATCACGTCAGCACCAAGAGCAAGCTGCAGAAGCCAGATGACATTGATATAGAGTGCAAGATGAATCAACTCTCATTCTGTACTGGGAGCAGCAGGCTGCACATGAACATGTGCGCTTCAGCCTGCTTAGTGATCAGAAGCAACTGGAAATATGACAACACTGTGCTGAGGCAGCAAGAAGAAAAGAGGAGTGCTCATTTCAGAAACTGTGAAGGTCTCATGCACATAGCTGAACTATTTGCCAGGCATCATGAATTTGATGCTATGGCTCTTACAGGACATACACCATGCAGTCATTGCGGTGCACATCTTTGGGCACAGGAGCACACATGGACTTCAATTTGTTGTTGGCAGGGACAGGTGGACCTGACTTTATGGGAGATACCTCCTGTAGGGACCCCACAATACAAACTATATACACTTTGGGCAGATCCAGGGCCTGGGGGACAGACCTTGCGAAAATTCTCCAGGCAACTGAACAATGCACTTGCACAGGCATCCCAGGAGATGAAAGAAATTATGCCACCTGGGGTTGGCTGGAGCCCCTCTCTGGTTATCCAGGGGTGACTGTACCATCATGTTGGTACACTTCAGACCAACCCAGGTGAAACACCAAGGTTTGCCCAAATTTACATCCATGACCCTCAGCATGATGTTAAGGAGGCAGCCATTCACCTTGGCTGGATGCAACTTCCCCTTGGAACATAAGTCAGGCAACAACAGACTCCTCAGACCCTACTGTAGAAACTTCAATCCATTCTGAGACAATGTAACTCATATATACAGGATGTCTTGGCTGTGAATGAAATTCCAGAACAGGAGGTGGAGCAGATGACTTTTGCCATTAATGCAGATGCCAGGCCCCCCAGAGAACATGCTCGATGTTCCAATCGACCTGAGAGGTTGCAGGAAGTAGCAGTTTTTCTTGGTGATGATTACTGTCACAGAGATGTTTTTCTTCACCTATGTGGAGGAAACAAACGGTGCATATGATGTACTCTATTTTGTGCTGCTATTTCCTGAGGGAGAGGATAGATGGAACCTGCCACTGCAGCACAAATGCAAAAGAATAGACCAGAATGTGTCTGTGTGAGAATGTTATGCCTTCCATCTCCATCAATGTGACAATGAAAAGAAATCCCTCTTCCTTGCAGCATGACTATTCCAGGAATATTGCTGCATGGCTTTTGCAAAGGTGGAAAATCAAAGGTTAAAGTACTTGGAGCAACACCAGGGAGAGATCCATGCTGAACTGTACAAAAGTCTGTGTGATGCTGTTACAGCTGAGAATCACACAGGTAATATTGGGCAGCGTATTATCCTACCTTCTTCCTTCACTGGTGGCCCTTGTGATATGTATCATTGTTAGCAAGATACCACAGCCATTGCCCATGTGCATGGAAAGCCTGACCTCTTCATCACAATGACCTGTAATCTAGATTGGCCAGAAATCCAGCAAAACCTGCTTTCTGGACAGGAAGACAAAGACTGGCCTGACTTGACAGCTCAAGTGTTCCGAAACTACTTGCAGCACCTAACTGATAACTTGCGAAAAACTGGGATTTTTGGGAAGCCATTTGCTTACCTTCATGTCATTGAATTCCAGAAACACAGGTTACCACATGCCCATATTTTGGTTGATACTTGATGCAGAGTTCAAGTTGAGGAAACCAGAACAAATCAATGCAGCAGTATGTGCAGAAATTCCAGAGAATGAGGAGTTACATGAGATATTGTCTATCATGCAGCACAAAATTGAGTGTGGACCAGGGCATGAAAATGCTCCTTGTATAAAAAATGGCTGCTGCTACAGCAAGCAATATCCAAAACCCTTTGCTGATACTATGATCTGGTTAGATGATGCAACTCATCTGAGATATCAATGAAGATCACCAGCATCTGGTGGAAGGACAGAAAAAATTGACAATCAGAAAGTGGACAATTCATAGGTATGGGAATACAATCCATATCTGTCCCTCCAGTACAGGTGTCATATCAATGTGGAATTGTGCAATTCAGTAAAGACCTGCAAATACCTGTTCAAATACATATACAAGGGACATGACTGTATAATGATACTGTTGGATCTAAGTGACTCAGAGGCCAATAATACCACAAATGAGATCCGTTGTTTTCAAGATATACAGTGCATTGAATCAAGCGAGGCATGTCAGCAATTATACAAATTTGATGTCAGTGAAAGATGCCCCACAGTGATGGCACTTCCATTGCACCTTAAAAATCAGCAGCACATTTACTTCACACCTGGCTAAGAAAGAAGTATAGCTGGGAGACCACCACCATTAAAAGCAGCTGACAGCATGATTTGAATACAACCTGCTTCACCAGAATCTGAAAAGCATCTCTACTGTGACATTCCCTGCATATGTACTTGGTATCAGAAGCAGAAACAATGGAAGCCCCGTGTTCACCAACTGGAAGTTGTTGGCTGTGTCCATAGTATTCATCCCTCAGCATGCAAGCTATTTCACCTGCATTTGTTGTTACATCATACTCATTCAAAAGGAAAAACAAGTTTTGCAGAGCTGAAAAACATACATGGGATTCAGCACAGCACATATCAGGAGGCTTGCTGAGTACTGGGAATTCTACAGGATGGCAATGAATGGGACAGTGTTTTACCTGATGCTGCACTTATGCACATGTGTAGTCAGATAAGGGAACTGTATGTCACAATGTTCCTCTTTTGCACCCCATCAAACCCAGCAGGACTCTTTGAATGTTACATTGATGTGACGGTTGATGACGGAGCTCTGTACAAAACCAGCTTCACTATTTAGGGCTGTTCTTGATATTGAGAAACATTTAAACAGCCATGGCTAAGAGTTGAAGGACTATCACCCCCTATCAATCACCATGATCTCACACAGCAAGCTTGCTCATTCTTGGAAGACATCCGCACTCAATGGCTGTCAAATGCATTAGCAAAGGAGCTGTACTATAACCGGCAGGAGCACTTTCATTCTCTGAAAGAGCATCTGTGGTTTTACAAATGCATTCTTGGCCTAGAAATTTTGTCTCATTATCAAATTGGTCAAGATTCACTACCATGTATGCTTCCAGCTCAGCAACAAATGGTAGATGCAATCTTGAAAGCAGTGGAGAATCAAGAGCCACTTTGTGCATTTGTTGATGCGCCTGATGGTAGAGGAAAAACCGTCTGCTGCAACACGATTCTTTCAGCAATGCATGAGGATGAGAAGATTGCATTGGCTGTAGCATCCAGTAGAATTGCTGCTACCATGCTTACAGGAGGCAGTACTGTGCACTCAAGCTTCAAGGTACCTCTGAATGTGTTGAAAACCAGCACCTGCAGCATATCCATACAGTCTGACCTTGCTGAGTTGATTGGAGAAGCAGCTATCATCATCTGGGATGAAGCACCAATGGCTCATCGGTACATGCTGGAGGCTGTAAAATGGATGCTGCAAGATTTACTGCAGAGCAATTTACCTTTTGGTGGCAATTTGATAGTGCTTGCAGGTGATTTTTGGCAAATCCTGCATGTTGTGAAAAATGCCTCACAGCCACAAATAGTAGAGGCATGCTTAAAGCTGTCTGAGTTGTGGAACCACTTCCAGATTTTCCAACTTCATGAGAACATGCAAATATGTAAGGGAGGTTTTGATGCATGAAGTGCAAAATATGCTCAATGATTTTGGGATCTTGGAAATTGCCAGATTCCAAATATTGATGAAATAATTACTCTATCTCCTGAGCTCTGCATGCCTCTGGATCTCTCAGCAAAGATAGAATGGACATTTCCAAATCTATTGGATAATTATCAAAATCCAGGATGGATGTCTGAAAGAGCTATTTTGGCACCACATTATTCCATTGTACAGTAGATCAACAACGCTATTGGGACAAAATTTCCAGGCCAAGAATGCATTTGTAAAACCACAGATGCGCTTTCAGAGGATGAAAGTGTTATGGCTATGCCAATTGAGTACCTGAATTCCATGGAGGTGACAGGCTCGCCTTCACATCAGCTCCACTTTAAAACTGGGATGCTCATCATGCTTCTGTGAAACCTTGCCCCTAAGAATGGTCTGTGCAATGGAACATGGCTATTGGTGCAATCCATCATCAACAGCAGACAACTTGAGGTAAAAATGGTTGGATCAGAAAGAACAGTACTAATTCCTCAGCGAGCACTGAAGCTGTCTGATGACACATTTCCATTCACATGGATATGTCAA
This sequence comes from Crocodylus siamensis, assembly GCF_052110815.1. Lineage (NCBI taxonomy): Eukaryota > Metazoa > Chordata > Crocodylia > Crocodylidae > Crocodylus > Crocodylus siamensis. Next base: position 50,787,689 of record NC_143401.1, on the reverse strand, counting down.
CAGTTCCCTTTGCAGGTGGCATTAAGCATGACCATCAATAAAGCCCAGGGGCAAACATGATAAAGAATAGGAGTATTCCTTCAGGATCCTGTCTCCACCCATGGACAACTATATGTGGCTGATTCCAGAATCTCCCATCCAGAAAACTTCTGATTTGCAGTGACTTCTGACTTGAGTAAAAAAAACCAGGAATGTTGTATATAAAGAAGTTTTGTAAAGCTCTTACAGTCAGAAAGTGTGATATGTTTCAGGATTTTGTGTATGCGGAAGTGCTGTGAAGCTGTTGAAGTACAATAAAATGTGATCTCAAGAAAAAAAACACTGGAAGGGACATCTAGTCATAGTTATACTTTCAACATACCAAACTAAACAATGTCACACCTTCACACCTAAAAACATCATATTTACCAAAAGCAGACTCTGAATTGCCTAATATATATATTTTCCCACACATCCAAGTGTTGAATTTCTAGATGTAAAACTCTACATATGCAAAATTATGCTAAATTAAGAAATCAAAAGGCAGCCAATTTATATTTTAACACAGGAATAATGTCTGGTTACTGTGATTTTCTCAGTTGGTTCATATATCCATTTACTTACTTTAAAATGAATATTTTAGAGTGTTAGTTTAAATGGAAGTGGCATTAGATCAGTGGTTCCCAATCTTTTTTTGCTGCGACCCACTGCTGGGAGTGGAGTGCAGCAGTTGCAGCCCCGGGGGCAGGGGAGCTCCCAGCACATGGCACAGCTTGTCCTTTCTGTGCAGTGCCATTGACATTAACCCTACGACCCTCATTTGGGTCATGAGGTTGGGAACCACTGCATTAGATGGATGTAAAGTCTAAGTATGGTACTATATTAGTCCCATCAGTTTGTATGGTCAAAATTACATCTTGCCCTTGCGAGTGTTCACAGAGATGTGCAGAAAGTGCCTGCAAACCCTTCCTTATTTATTCTTCCACAAAAGATTCAAGCACAACTGCAACCTGTGAGTTTTCCTGAGTGTTCCACAAAGATCCTGCCTTATCACCTTTCTAGCCTCTCTTAAAAATGTATTTCTCCCATCCAAAGTAAGTATCTCATTGTTTTGCATAGAAAATTTTTTTTTCCCTCCCCCTTCCTGAAAGTGTCTGACCATTTAGTCGCAGATCATTAGCTTCTGAAGGCAGGGATCATCCCATATGTGCCTGAAAAGTGACTACTATTATGGGGACTACTACAAACCTATTAACAATAGTGCAGGGATAATGCCATATCACAATGAATCTGACCAACACCTATGTATCATAATCTATTTAAAAGACTGGAATCAATAAATCATAGCTCTGGACTCTATATACTTCTATACATTATATACATTTTTTGACACCTTTTGAATTAGAGCACTAGGGCACAGGGAAATTCAGTGATTTTCCTAGGGTTACAGTGGGGCTTTAAACAGACATCTCATGTGATCTGAGATTGATTGTTCTGGGTTTGACCCAGACAAACACAGAACCAGCACAGACATTTACATGCATCACCCTTCCAAACTGGATTGCTGCTCCTTTACCACTCAGTGGGTCCTTCTACATGTTCATTAATGCATCATAGTTATGGCACATTAAGTTTAGTTCTTGGATAACCAAGTACTAAATCAATGTGCAGTAACTTGCACTACTATACAGTAGCACTGGTGCATGGGTTTTTCAGATGCTAACTGTGCAGTATCCTAATACTACTGTGCAGTAGTGTATTAGCATGGGTTTTGCCCAGCACGCTACTGTGCAGTGTTATTAGGCTACTGCAGAGTTAGCATCTTGTTTAAACATACCCAGTGGCCAGCAAAAGCAGACAACTCTACAGGCTTGTCCATGGAATGGGCATCAACAACCACACAGACATAAATAGGATGTCCTGGGAAAAAGTGTCTGTGAATTTTATTTGCCATACTACAGAGGGACCTCGAGCATGTCACTGGATATGTATGTCTGCACAGTCCTGGGACAAAAAGCTTTCTCCCACTATGCCACGTTTCCAGTAGGATAGGTATGTAATGACCATACGAGTGCCTGGAAGACCTCCCTCAACTCACCTGCCATGCCTTTGTTCTTAAAAATAAACAAACAAGGAGGGTTCAAAGATGATATGGGTGTCTTCATGAGTGTACTCATGTAGTGGCAGGATTTTCCTGGGGATGCTTTTCCCCTGCACTCTGTCTGCACACCAACCACTGGTATAAAGATGACGGCAATCTGGAACTCAGTCAGTGACTGTCAGTTACTGGAAGGTCCCAAAGTGTTTCCATAATGTTGCATCATGACTCAAGTACCTCAGCTGTGCTGTCTGATCACTGCTGACTACTGCTGGGATGCTCTTGCTCAAGAAGAAACATCTCCATAATTGTAGTAAATTAACAACATTCCTCTTTCAGAACAGAGTGATATTTTCAATATAATGCAGAAAAATAAGTCACAATCACTCAATCAGTTCAGTCAAAAAAAGAAATTGGCAGTGTTCAAAATTCTTCCCCCCTTTCGGTCAAGTATTTGGACACTGTTAATGCCCGATATGCCAAGCCCAAGACCTGATCATGGGACTAGGACTGGGAATAATCATCTCCCAGCTCCTTTCCATGATTGCAGAGCTGGTGCTGGGAGATAACAATCTCCCATCCCCCGCTCTGTGATCATGGAGGAGGGGTTGGGAGTTCCCTGCATGGGGACAGTTCCCTGCCCAGCCTGGAGTTGGCTCAGACCTGTCCCTGACTGGGACAGTTCCCAGCCAACCCTGGGTTCAATGAGAAAGTCTGCACGTGCAGTCTGGAGGTGGCAAGGGATTGTCCCACTTCAAGAATTCCTCAACAAGCTCCAGGCTGCATGTGCAGACTTCCCCATGCAGCTTGGGCCTAGCCAGGAACTGTCCCGGGTTGGTGTAGGTCCCAGGCCCATGCCTCAATCAGGTGATTGAGGTGCAGGGCTTAGAAATAGCCACATGGGAGGGGCAAGTCCCAGGCCCCTGCCCCAATCCACTGGTGGGGCAGCTAGCTGCGAGCCCCCAGTTGGGCAGGGAATCCCTGCTGAGCCAGAACATATTGGTATCTGCCTCACTGGTGGATCAGGGCAGGAGCTGGAACCTGCCCCTCTCTCACAGCACTTCCCAAACCCTCTGCCTCTGATCAGGGCACTGGACCAAGGACTTCCCTGCTGCCAAGGCTGGGGGACATTGTCCCCACCTGGGCTCTGGTGGCAGAGCCTGCCCTGGCAGCAGGCAGCTTCCTGGGGCACAGAGCAATCTCCAAGCCCCCATCACTAGCCAGCTGTCCCCTGGCTCTGGCTCCCTGCCAGCCCCGGGGCTAGCACCCAGGAGGAACTTAGAGCTCCCCCTGGTTGCTCCAGGGGGCCAGTGTAGGGTTGGAGAGGTTGGGAGCAGACTGCTGCCAGGAGCAGCAAATCTGCTTCTGCATCCCCATACATGTAGATGCCTGCCTGGGGTGACTATACTCTACAGTAATTTAGTTTAGAGTAAACCTACTGCACAGCCTATGCATGTGTAGACATGCCCTCTTTTGATTCTGTGATATTCCCAAATGTTGCTGGTTCCCAAAAACTACTGGGGAATGAAATCAATGCAGAAGGTGAATTTTGTAGATATTAGCGGGACAGACTCAAGCCTAAGCGTTCAGTGGGAGCCATGTAGTTTATATCAGTTTAACTTGATTCATTGTATGTGACATAGATCAGAGAATAATTTGTTTCTTACTTTAAAATCTTTAAAAAAATAGAAGTAATTTTACACAACGGTCTGTAGCAGAACCTGTGTCTGAAAACCTACCGCTTGAAAAAGGGTGGTCAGACCTCTTGGTTTCCTTCAGTTTTCCTAGTGTCCACTCCAGACCGATCCAAACCAAGGTTGTCGCCTCTGCATTATAATAGATTTGGCTAGGTGGATTACCAGGATCCTTCATATCCCCTTTTGTTTGCCTGCAAGTTCTATATTTGCCTTCTCTTTTTTTATGATACACCAAAACAGCCACAAACCAACTCTTAAACTGCATACTGCAGAATAGGCTTATTAGCTCTAAAGTCAAGCATCACAGTCTACATGTGTGCTGGTATTAGGATGCAGTAAACTAATTAACTCCACCATAGTTAGTGACAGTACTATCTTACAGTAGAGTCATTAAGTGTGATAAAACACAAATGTAGACCATGACCGCTGGGTGCAAATTGCACCCAATTAGTCCAGCCAGCCAGGGGGCAGACCCCTGGCTTCTGCCAGCACCTCTGCTACCTGATGACACCACTTGGAGACTGAGGCTTATCCCCAGTGCCTACTGCTAGCCTGGGGCTGCTCTGCCCTGGCTCAAGTTGCTGCTCTTCTGGGTGCATATGTGGATGCTGAACACTGTGGGAGCAGTGTCCTCTGGCTCAAAAGGCTCTGGAATTTATAGCATCATGTTAATTACACATGTAGATGGAGTCATCTGGTAAGATGCAGACTGACACCCTACTGAAAACAAGCAATGGCTATGATGTCTAATATGACTAAGAGGTTAATAAGAAGGGGAGCCCTAGACACATAGGGTCAATTTCTGTAGTGCTATAAGATGATTATTGCTAAGAAGAACATGGTATTATGACTAACAAGTCATAGATATTGAAGGGTAAGTTTGTAGAAATCAACAATGAACAAAGAAAGATGAAAGATAAACAATCTTCGCACTCCCTTATGTTTTAGTTTATCCTGCTGCTTGTTTTGCTAGTTGTGCCTTTCTCTCACAATTCCTCATTGTGCAAATTCTCAAATTACCAGTGTTTAAGAAAAAAAGTCTGTGTGACTCCTAATTTTTGCCCTTTGGAATGTGGAAAGTGATACTAGCTGTCGAAAGGTGTGGTGGAAAATATACGCCAGTCTGATACCATAGAAAGCTATGCAACACAGTCAGGGACTCAGGCAGAAAAGGGATTTTGATCATGGCTGCTGGAGATTGGCTGCTCTGGAGTGGAAATCTCTTTAAAACTCCAGTTGTAGCTGTTCTATTTTGTACAAATAAATTAATTATTATAGAAGCAGTAATCTGAACCTTCACTTCTCATATCCCAACCAAGTACTATAATGATTAAGCTAGTGACAAACACATATTCTGAAATTCCATAATTCCATTATAGAGTTGAAAAATCTTTCCCCAATAAAGTTTAATCAAAACTGGTAGATTTCCACAAAAGGCTATGGTTTTGATGAATCAGCATTTTTAAATTAAAATTAGTTCTGCAGAAAATTCTTGTCCATCTGTAACCACAAAGTTTATTTCTCCAGTGCTTTTGACTTGATCTAAATAATAGAGTACCATCTTCTGATAACTTTGAACTTATCTCCAAAAAGTCTACCAATAATGAGTTTTAAACTATATCAATAACTAACTTAAGAGTTTGTTAGCTGAAAGCTTCAGTAAGATGAGATATAATTTTATTTTGGCAGACTGTCGAATTAAATCCCACGCTTCAGAGGAAACTATAGCACTGAAATTTGAGGAAGAGATGAAAAGTCAGAGTTTTTTAGTTTTTTTTTTTTAAATAAGGAAATGAACAAAAGAACCCACTCATGTTAACAGATGGCTTGGGGAACTCAACACAACTCACAGCTACATTATAGCCATTAATGGCTTATAGTTCAAAACTTATTTTTAATGTGTGTGAAGACCCTACTGTTTTTACAGGAAGATTTTATTGTGCTTTTGATGGGAAACTTTGTAATATTGCAGAGATTTCAGAAACCCTGGACCACATGCATGAAAAACGATATTCTCTGATTGGAATCACAGGGAAATAAGAGAGGCCTGGAAGGACTTCAAGAGCTTACATAGTCTATCTCCTGATCCAGGCAGAATTATTCCAATCTAAGGCATCCTGAAATGTGAGTCTAATTAGCACTTAAATTTTCCCCATGAAGGAGAGTCTATGACTGTTTTAGGTAATCTTCTCAAATCTTTAACCACTCTGGAAATCTATGTATTCTATTTTCTGTTTACAAAGATTCTAACCTATCCTTATTGGCAATTCTGAGTAGGGACTCAAATTATTTACAGCTAGCATCGAATGTCCATTTATGGAAAAGTGAAATGAATAATAACATAGTCCAAACTTTTCATCAATGAACAATCAGTTCATTCTAGGTGGTAATGCATCAAACCACCAGTTTGATTCTAGGTGGTAATGCATTACGTTTTTAAGCTAGAATAGCAAACAACTGCTTATATTCGATTTACATATGAAGTTTGTGTCTGCTAAGGAAGTCTTAAGATAGTAACTGGCACACATAACAGCAAAGCTTCTCCCTCACCTCTCCAGCGTTTAAATTTTTCATAGTGTTCTTGTTTCCTGGTGAAAGGTCATGAGGCACTAAACACCACAGTCAAGGAGACTATTTCTGAAGATTTTTTCTTACATTACTGTCATTTAATCAGATGAATTTCATGACGTTTCCATGATTTAAAACACTGGAGGATTCAGCTCTTCCTTTATATCACTGAATACCTGGATCTGTTTGGTTTCCCAAAACTAGGAATTCTGTGAATGCAAAAGATCTCATAATTATTCTGTTTTCTCTGCCAAGCCTGGTAGGAACCTCCTGATGCACATAAACTGAGGTACTTTTTTGGCTCTCTCATACATTCATTTAGCTAAGTAATTGTTTGTACTTTCTCTGGATACAGTCTGTTACCTTTTCATCAACAATTTGCCCTAGAAACTTCAATCTGTCTTCTGAAAATTCTCATTTGTTAATTATTATATCTGTTTTGTTCACTATTTCCAGGGTTGTAAAGAGACTGTCATATTGGGTTTCAAAGGGTCCATTGATAAAGATATGATTTTTTTGACAGAGGAACCTTTCCAGATCCTTCATGATTTATGACATTTCATTCTGGAAGTATTTACAATTAAACAATATATTTAAAGGCATTTCACTGGAAAACAAAAATCTGTGATGAATCTACTACTTTAGATCTTGCAGCAAGCTATATCTGCAAAAATCTGGACTGAGCAGTCAATTTTGAAAAGGCTTTTGTTTACAAAAGTTGTTTCAAGCCTTGTTCAATATATGGACTACATATCCTCCATCTCTACTAGTGATGTTCTTATTGTTTTTTTTAAGGTATACTGTCATGACAATAGAGAGCCAGCAGTGAAGTGATCACAGAGCACACAAGGAGCTGGGATGGGGAAAAAGGAAGCTGCGTTTCTGAAGCAGCTGCTTGATGCAGCTGGAACATCAGAAGTGGAGAGAGGGAAAGAGATACTCAAATGAGAAGAGGAGTGGGGGCATAGCAGAGAGGGAAGGAACAGATAGGACAACGGGGAGCAGGGAGGAGTCTGCCATTGGCTTGTTGGAGAGGAAGAGAGACAGTGTCCATCTGGAAGAGGCAGAATAAAAAAAGGAAAGAAAAAAAAGGTCTAATAGAATTGGTTCAACACTGAGGAGGATGAGGACTAGATGGAGAGAAGTGGGAAAGACAAACTAACAAGTAAAATTTTCTTGACTCCTTGATTTACAAGAGAATTAGTGTAGTGGAGCACCTTTTGAGGTGCTTGCCATGTGAGGGCATTCACAAGCTCTGTGGGGAGCCTGCTTTGGAGAAGCAGCAGGGGAAGCCTCCCCCAGGAATTATTCTAAGGGGGAAGGTGTGTGGCAGGGCACTGTTGGTGCCTGCCACTTGAAGAGTGGAACCAAGCAGCTAGCAGGTGCTTGATTGCAGTGGCCATTTTAGACCTCTGACGGCCTATATAAAGAGAGCAGTTTGCTGCTGGCAGGCAAGCAGTAGCATTGTCTAGCTGCAAGGCTTTATGCAACATCCTGGAGGTAAGGACAGGAGCTATAGGGGATGGTAAGAAGATTCCTGGTCCTAAGCATGACCTAAAACTGCACCTTGTCGTAAGTGGGTGCCCTGGTGGGGCGAGTGGGTGCCCTGGTGGGGCTCTCAGTGGTGTGGGAGCCCCCAAGAAATGCCAAGCCAGTTAGTACCCCAGGTGAAGGTGGGTAGGGGCACCTTAACCCCAGACCTCACCTTTGGGTGAGTCATTATCATTGGAGGTGGTTGGGGCCAGGCATGGCTATGACCACCTGAGCCTACCGGGCTAGTTGGGGAGCCCCACATTGCCAGAGTGGTAGTTTCTCCACCTGCTTTTGAGTACACCATCCACTTGACTCTCTTGCCATGCCTTGCTCTTAAGCTGTTGATTAAGGCAGGAGGCTGCCCATTCTCATCCTGATGCCAGAATGTTGCATAGAGCCTTCCAACCAGCTAATGTTACTGCCGGCCTGCCAGCAGCAAACTGCTCTCTTTATATAGGTGGCCAGAGGTCTAAAATGGCTGCTGTAATTAAGCACCTGCTGGCTGCTTGGCTCTGCTGTTCAAGTGGCAAGCACCAGGAGTGCCCTGCCACAGTTAGGTTGGGTGAAAATTCCTTTATAAAAAAGGAAAAAAAACATGAAAGATACAACAAGCCCGGCTCCAATTTAAAGTACTTAAATGTGAAGTCAACTTATTTTTCGGGGGACACTGATATTTTAGAAGAAAAGACAAAACTTTAATTGTGTTTATATATGGTTTGCGTTAATGATTTATAGTTAAACAGCATAAGAGATACAGTACTGACCTCTGCTGGAGAAGACATCAAGCAGATGCTTGGGAAATGGGCTTCTGTCAGTTCATCCAGCCCAGTAGATGCTGTGACCTAGAAAAGATCAAGATGTAAAAATTCGATAGATAACTAATAAAAGAATATTAGTTCAAAGAACATCCCGTGAGTTTTCATTTGTTTTGTTTAAAAGAAAATAAATTAAAAATAAATAAATATCTCCTCTCTATGAGAAAAGGTCAAAACCTCAATAACATAGACTGATACTTCACTGCTTGGTGGTGTTTAGTTTACATCCTCCAGAACAAAGTTTTTTTCTTAACAACAAGAAACAGGTGGGACTTGGGATCACAACTGAAAGAAGGAAGTGGGGAATAATCAGGCTATTTGGTACCTAATCTAGGCAACTGAGGTTTATATATTATACAGGATTGGAGTGACCACTCCACATATATGCAGATTCTAAACTTGTTGGTTGTGTTTGAGAAGATGACCAGATGTTTACAGTATTCTGTTAGGTTATCTATTCTGGAAATTACTCTTAACTTCTCCCAGTGTGGCTGAGCTACACTTTCACCTTGGGCAATAGAAGGATGATAACTCTTATACAAGTCAAAAAGCAAAATGCTTTGGCATTTGGTATATGTCTAATATAGTCTTCTTCCTCTAGTCTCCCCGTCCTTGCAATAATTTTGAAGGCTTTTTCCTGACTTAGTACTTAGATCTAGAACTATGTTGGTTGACAGCCCAAACAGTTCTTGCATTTTAAGAGTGACCATTTTTTGTTTGTGAGTTAAATAAGATTTTTTAAATATAAACTTTGTAATTAATACAAACTAAAATCTGTTGGTTCATTCCCCCCCCACCCACCGAACAATAGTATTCTTCAAGGAAAACATTTCCCCTTGAAAATCAATAATTCTAGTTTTCACCTTAAATGTAGTTATGTTTGATTTGGTGGGAGAGATATTTTTTTCTTTAGTAATTAACACTATGTAATCATGGAGGTGTATAAGCAAGTAGTTTCTTTTTTAAATTTATAGCATAGACTATTATTATTTTTTAGGCATTTATTGTGTGGTAAACTAGGCTTAAATAAAAGAAAAGAATCTCTGACTTCCATAGTTACAATACAAATGCCAGAAAATAGGAATATGAAGCAATATGTATATGAAGTAAAATAAGAGGAGAAACTTTTTAAAATCAAGTAAGTGTGAAAATAAATAATTCTACCAGTACAGATACAATACAGGTATCTGATCTTTTTACTTTACATGTTATTGAATTTTCATTGTTTCTGATTTTTTGCATTGATATTCAATAGAAGCATCAACAAAAAGTTTAGGAGGAGGACATTTGGGTAAAGAACAGTTTGAGGCCTTGAAGGGTGTTTGGGATCGTTGGATATATATTATTTGAATTATTCTGATAAAGCTGAAGTAGATATTGCTACTTCAACCATGAATGAAGATTCTTCACTTCTACAACTTATTGTATCATGCTTCATTCATGATCATGTAGATGATACTGTGCCATCTTAGGTGTTTTTTTAAACATTTGATTTTTGATTTTTAGAATTATGGAACAGAAGCTATTAATCTATTTTGGCATATAAAAGGTTAGATTCTTGAGGATGATTTCTTCAAGTCTAGGAAATCTATGGGTACATATTTATAGAATCCTTGATATTTCTTTTCTATATGCTTGTCTCACAACAAGATTTTCTTACTATAATGCAGCTGAATCTACAGATCTGTGGAGTGTGAAGGAGTTCAATTCCAGTGGGAAACACTCATAAATAAGTATTGGCACATTTCTCTCTCAACGTTAAATCCTATTAGTAGACCTCATATAAACTCAAAATTACAGGCAATTATCAATTTGCAAAGTGCTAAAATAAACATTAGTACTATCCTGCTATCTTCCTGCTGCCTAGACTTACTAGAAAAAATGTTCTAGTGCAGCAAGATACCTGAAGTAAGTTGTCATGGCATTTGTATACAGTTTCTTCTCCCCAGGTATAGCAAACTTCATTGCCCTTCAAGTCCTAATCAATGGATCAAATGGATAAATTTATGCTTGGCTCCTAAGTGTTTCAGGATGACACTAACAGCTACTGTATATCAGTAAGACATTCAACCATTCACTTTATAGAAACACTCGACTTCATGGTAATGAAGAAGTGACACAATAATCATCCTCATTGTCAATATTATGGTTTTGATTATTAATATAGCTCAAAATGGCTACATACATACAAAAATGTCTAAAATAGACTTGACAAAAGCCAGTCCCTGTTCAGAACTACTATTAGCTCAGCATTCTTAAAGACTAAGCCTGGAAATTTAACTTTAAATTTAATATGATTACTTCTGTCTAGGCACTGAATAATAAGTATACCCAACCTTAACCAGCAGAACATGAAAGAACCAATCCCCACAAAACTAACTTGTCAAATGTTGAGCTTTTAATATTTTATAATCAAGGCAGCATACAAGGAAGAGAGAAGAACCTGTGCAAACAGAATGAAAAACTATCCTTGTATTTAACCTCAAAACAGTGTCCTATATCTCTGTCATCTTCAAATAATGTCAGAAACAACACTGAAAAAGATAAAATAAAGAGAAAGATCCTTAAACAGGGGTAGGACTAGATAACTTTGAGTCAACTAGATTAATTTTGGTTCATTATTTGGCTTCCAAAGTCAAAGGTATGTGTTTATGGTCATGTAAAAGGCAGCTACAGCATTTCTTAGGCATTAGTGACTTTAAACTACCAATGATTTTTAATGAAGAAATAATAAACAACCATTCTATATTGTGTCAAGGGTCCTTCTGAGCCTTCAGGTGATGATAAGTGATTCAACGGCCACCAGGTCGTTAGCAGCCAGGATTTCCAGCAGCTCCTATGTTCCTGGTTCACTCACACAGCAGCCCCTCAGGCTCTGATTTGCTCACACAGCATCCTCTTGGGCCCCGGATCACTTTCAGAGATTACGTGCTTCTGGCTCTGGAGCTGACCAGTATTAACAAAGCTTTTGTATCTGGACTGCTTCCTCCCTGCCTGCCTGGCCTGGGTATTGGGACTCTTATATATTCCTGGGTGGAAGCATGGCCTTTACTCTGGGGTGGCATCCTTAAAGATACAGGATCTGGTTTATATGTAATAGGTGTATGGATCCCCTGTTACATGCTCCCATGCTTTTTTTCTGACCTAGAACAGCCACCCACATCTATTCCTTATTTTGTTATAGAAAAAAATTGTCATTTACATGTATTTTTTTTGTTCTATGTTCTACCATGAATATATATGACTGCAAAATGAAGTACCACCTGGTTCAGTGAGGGTTATCTATCTTGCCTTGCTTCAGCCACTTCAATGGTGTGTGATCAGTTACAATTGTAAATTTACGTTCTACCAAGTAAGATCTTAGCTTCCCCATGGCCCACTCTGTGGCTAGGCATTCTTTTTCTATTCTTGCATAGGCCAGCTCATGTTTATGCAATTTATGACTAACACATATGACTGGGTATTCCCTTCTCCCTTCTTTTTGAGCAGCATGATAAGATTGCTGGGTGTGACCAGCAGCTGAGCAAAGGCTAACTGCAGAGAAGTAAGCAGGCCAGTATTAGCCAAGATAGGAGCTACTCCTGAGGAGGTGGATTATTTTGGGAGCTTGTAAAGGCCAGCAGCTGGGCAAAGGCCAGCTGCCAGAAGATAAGTAACTAAGGCACAGGCATCTAGGTAGCCCAGAATTAGAAGCTGCAAGCAAGAAAAGGGAGGCTGGTTATCAGATTCAAAATGTAAATCCCTGTGGATAGCTGGAGAGCCACCTGACAGGAAGGGATAGGGCTCTTGGAGGCACATGAGTTCAGGCAGGCAGTCTGGCCTTGTAGGCAGAAGGTAGAGGAGCTCCCAAATTGGACAACTGCAGGAGAGGGACTGGCCATCCCCCAAGAAGTCTCTGAGAACTGCAAGAGGAAGGGGGACTTACAGCTTGCAGGGAAGTTATGACCCAGCATAGGGAAAGTTTTGTTTTACAGTGGACCTGTTTTTATGTCCTGATTAAGAACCAGAGGACCAGGCTGTGGCTATGGGGGTGAGGGAGGGTCTATGTAGCATGGAGAGGTGCCCAGTGGGGCATTTATTGTTAGACGGCCTAGCTTGGGGTCAGAAACTAAGAGGGCTGTGGTCTGGTGCAGGGCAAGGTGGCAAAAGAAGAGGGCAGCAGAGGTGGCCTAGCCTTGGGTGAGGGACCCAGGGGGATGAGGCTGGTGCAAGCTGAAGCTGGATGAGACGAGGCCAATGGGAGCAGCCCAGCCGGGGGATCAAGGACCCAGAGGATGATGGTTTGGAGAGAGGAACATAGCCATATGGGGGCCAGGGGCCCAGGGAGCAGGAAGTTAAGGCCATAGTAGGGAGACTGAAACTAGAACAGGCTTAATCCAAGGGGCGGGCTAAAGCCTGAAAAGGAGCTGAAGCTTAGAATATGGTTGTCATGGGTGACTTCAATTACCCAGACATCTTGTGGGAGGATCACTCAGCAAAATCCAAGCAGTCACAAAGCTTCCTCTCATGCATGGACGACCTCAACCCGACTCGAGAAGTCTATGGGCCAACGAGAAGTAAAGCGCTGCTAGACCTGGTAGTGGCTACTGGGGATGACCTAATCGGCAACCTAGTGATCAATGGGAACATGACATCAATGGGGCAGCGACTATGAGCTGATCACCTTCACCGTACAAGGCAGTCGAGGGGAAAGGGACTTAACGGTGGGAGTCTACTACAGACCTCCCAACCAGGGTGAAGAGCTTGACCAGAAATTCTTGGGTCAGCTCACAGAGGTAGTGAAGGCTAAGGATGTGGTTGTCATGGGGGACCTGAAGTTCCCAGACATCTGCTGGGAAGAGCAGTCAGCCAGGTCTGAACGCTCCCGTAGGTTCTTGGCCAGAGTGCAGGACCTCCATCTAACCCAGGAGGTGCACAGCCCCATCGGGGGGATGCCTTGTTGGACCTACTGCTGGCCACGGGTGATGACCTGGTGAGGGGGCTGCGAGTGCTCGACCACCTGGGCGACAGCGATCATCACCTGCTGGAATTCACCATCCAGCGTAAGGTGGCAAAGGCATGCAGTAAGGTAGTGGCCCTAGATTTTAGGAGGGCAGACTTCAACAAGCTAAGGAGGATAGTTGGAGAAGCGCTGAGGTCCCGGGGGGGAGGGGAGCCAGGTGCTCAAGGAAAGTGGTCGCTTCTTAAGGAGACGATCCTCCAAGCCCAAAGGAAGGTAATCACAACGAGGATCAAAGGGAGCAGGAGAGCACACAAGCCTCTGTGGCTCACCAAAAGCATCCAGGAATGTCTCCTTGCTAAAAAGGAGGCTTATAACCAGTGGAAAGAAGGGGTCATCACCAGGGAGGGCTATTCTGTAGTTGCACAGGGATGTAGGGGGGCAGTTAGGAAGGCCGAGGCAGAGATGGAACTGGGACTAGCTTCCCAGATTAAGGACAATAAAAAGTTTTTTTAAATACGTAGGGGGTAAAAAGAAGGTCCCGAGTAATGGGGGGCCCTTTCAGGACGACATGGGTAACTTGGTCGTCACACCAGACGGCAAAGGTAACGTGTTTAACGATTTCTTTGCCTCCGTCTTCCTAAGTAGGGATCAGAACAGCCACCTCCCTGCTGGGCCCCCCTCGGGCCCCGGGGGAGGCACACCTGGGCCACGGGTTAGAGAGGATTTAGTTAGGGAGCTTCTGGAGGGGTTGGACGTATTCAAGTCAGCTGGCCCGGATGATCTCCACCCTAGAGTTATAAAGGAATTGGCCGAGGTCATTGCAAGTCCCCTGGCACGGCTTTATGAGCACTCGTGGTGCTCTGGTGAGGTACCGGAGGACTGGAAGAGGGCCAACGTGGTCCCCATCTTCAAAAAAGGCAGGAAGAAGGACCCGGGAAACTATAGGCCGGTTAGTCTTACCTTGATCCTAGGCAAGCTGTTCAAGAAAATTTTTCTGGCACACATCCAGGAGGGGCCATCAGGGGACTGCATGCTTAGGGGTAACCAGCACATGTTCATCAGTGGCAGGTCCTGTCAGACCAACCTGGTGGCCTTTTACGATCAGATCACCAGATCATTAGATGCAGGGGTAGCAGTGGATATAGTCTTCCTGGTGGGACATCACAAAAGGGCAGCAGACAAGACGGCAGCTGTCCCCTTGTCCTTCCTCCTCTATTGAGGCCTCTCTTCCAATCAGTGATGAGAGGCAGGGTGGCACAAAGGACAGTCACCAATCAAGATGGTGGCCACCCACTCATCCCTCTCCCCCAGGCCTCTCTGCCAATCAGCATCGATGAGATTGGGCCTTTCTGCCCATCAATGCCAAGGGCCTTGGATGCCATGTAAAGCCTGTGAAATTGGCTCTGCACACTGCAAGGCAGCTGAGAAACTCCTTTGTCTCATTGTGATCTAAGTAGGTCCCTAGTTATCAAAGAGACTGAACTAATTAAACCCACAGCTGGGGGAAAAAAAACAAAGTATCACAGAGGACCTTTTCTCAACCTTTCATGTTAGTTATGGCAAGAGAAGGACAGTGCTCTCAGTGCTCCAAATGAAAGTAACTTTATTGACCCAGCTCAGGTCCCTATACTTGACTGAATCTGTACATGTTCATGTGCATACACACTCATGCATTCATGCACCTAAATTTTGGTTCAACCCATTATAGTGGTAGTGGTCAACCATGAAGTTCAACTCTGAATTTCTGTAAATGTCTGAGGTGCTTAGAACCCAGATTTTCATTTAAAACAAATTTGTATTAAATATAGAAAAGTGAAGTGTCATGTAGCACTCCTACTCTGACTCACTACTTTTTTAGTGAAACCTTTTTTTCAGCCCCTGCAGATCCTGTACACAGTAATTCTACTCTCCTGTGTACTTAACAAAACTTTCCATATCCACTGAATGATGTTATGCCATGGACTCTGTTTTGCTTCCTTT
Organism: Crocodylus siamensis; assembly: GCF_052110815.1. Taxonomy (NCBI): domain Eukaryota; kingdom Metazoa; phylum Chordata; order Crocodylia; family Crocodylidae; genus Crocodylus; species Crocodylus siamensis. Next base: position 50,772,077 of record NC_143401.1, on the reverse strand, counting down.
CAAGAGGTGAGGAGCGGGAAAGGAGCAGATCTGGAATTCTTCCACTTACAGTATTTAAAAACTATCCTATTAAGTAGTAATGGCTTGTTTTCTCTCTGCTCTTATGTTGGTAGTTATGAGCCTCTGAGCTAAGCCACAGAGGAGCACACAAACCATTGGTACTAAATTGTACACTATTCAGCTTTTAGTGTTAACAACCATACTCAGTCTCTTAGGGGATGGAGATGTAATCCGCTGTATTAATGCTCTTGCTCCAGGGTACTACAATAATTGTAATCTTTTTTTTCTCTCCTACAAATATAAGAGTGTCACAGAACACCTCAGAGAATGTTTTAGTGCTCCAAAGAAAGCATACTAAAGGCTTGACACAGAAAGAATGTATTTGTTTAGCTTACTGACATTTCTACCATTGTCTGCCATGTGCACTCCTTTTTAAATGCCCTTTTCTATCTTTCATTCTCATCATATCTTTCTCACAAAAAATATTGTTAGAATTCTAATGTAAATAATTTATAAATGGATATGTTGAATTATGTTATATTCAAGACAATACTATTTAATATATGCTAAAAGAGCAGAAGTTTCCATTTAGTGTTTTTTCTTAGCTTGTATCTTAACTCAGGGTCTTTCTTTACTTCATGGGGTAGCTGAAAACTGATACATGCCCTCATTCTTTTACCGTCTCGCCAGTTTGTGCTTCAAGACTAAGGATTTTTTTCTTTTTGCTTACCTTTTCCTAGTTCTATTTCCTTCTCAGAAATGGATTATGGAAATATTAAGCAAATATTTTAAATTTCCCAAAAGTATGCTGTCAAGTTCCCTGAAGGTTACCGTCAGACCCCATTAATGACAAAAGTAGGAGGATATGGTGCAAGCAGCAGCTTGCCTCAGAGGTGCTAGACTCTGCAAAGCATTTTGTTTTCATCACCTCATGTCTTAAACTTAAATGTGTATCTGAAACTGGGTCTACCATATCATAGTAAATACTAGAGGATATGAACCAATTTTGAAGAAAAATCCAAAACAAACAAACAAACAAACAAAAAAAAATCACACTTAGAGAGATTAATAAAAGAAAAAAGAGACATGTTCAGTTTCTTTAGTACTACAAGGGCTATACAAGCTTTGTTACATTCCATTAATTTTTGAGGAACTCCACACCTCTAGCAGACTTTCAGCTACCCTTTTGCTCAACTTATGCTTTGAGGACTTTCCTTCAGGAAAACAAGAGTTCTACCATTGCCTGAATATATAAGCAAATGTATTTGTCCACTATGAATGGTGCATGTACAAGTTCGTTCTTGAGGTATGGCCTTTTTGGTAACTCAGAACAACCTAAACTTGATAGTTCTTAGGATTTCCCATACAGAATCTCTCACTCTCATAATACTACTACTCTGATGGAAGATTTCTCTGGACATGGTCTAATATTACAACTCATCACCAAGTATGCTGTGCATTCATGCAGAGCTCATATACCCAGTGTTAGATAACTCAGTAGAGGACCTATGCCTCCCTATGCAGTGTTCTATAATCTTCCTTCAGCTCTAGCACTTACTTTAAAAAAAATTATCCTATGAGGTTTTTTTTTAAAAAGCTTTTGTTTGTGATGACCATTTCTATGTTCCTATGTATTAAAGCCTTTATTCAGCTGCAAATCCAGTGCTCCCCAAGATCCAAATATAGTCACCTTGATACAGTCTTTTCCAATAGGATCAGAAATACCCACATACACCTCCATCTATAAATACATGTACATCTATATATGTAATTTCTTATATAAATGCAGCAAGGCAAAATTAAATGTGAAATCAGCTAAACAATGTGGTTCTAGCTTCTCTCCCCATCTCTCCTCCCCCTCCCCCCTTTATCTATCAGGAAGAAAACATTTTTTTTGAAGACCTGATTCACAGATTACCAGATAATGTTTCTTCATATCCAGGAGACAGGAAATATAATTAAAAGGTTATTTTTTTAGGATGCTTATCTCCTGCTATGTCCACTTCCTAATATCTTCTCTGACCTTTTCTTGAGAAATTCAGTGCCTCAATGATTTCTTCGAGTACTTACCTTATTTTATCAGGAGCAGGGAGAAGAGAGATGAGAGGCCTAGAGCATGTTACTAGGGTTATGAAATCACACTGCAGCAATAATGAACATGTAAACATATGGAATATACAGTTAGCAAACAATCTGCAAGATTGTTTGTCCTCATTATATGTTTACCAAATAATTTTTGAAGAAAGAACAGGATGTTAATAATCATGGGCTCTTCATGAGCAGTTTGTAAACAAAATAAAGGGTAAAATTGAATTAACAAGACACTTATTATGAAGCATTTGTCCACAGCAAAGAATTAGTTAACCAAATTTTACTCTTTATGCTATTTGTAAACTGTTTAATAACTGTTTAAGATCATGATCTTTACAGTTTTGTTCTCTCTGTTTAACTTTAAGACAGTGCAATTTAGCATGAGTTAACAAGCTTTAATGTGTAGATTCTTGCATTTTAGGTGAGTTTAATATAGTCTGTGTAATATTTAATGGGCATCTTCACCCTTTAAGACTCTTGCACCCTCCCCCCATGCCCCTCTTGGAACTCTGCCTGCTCCTGCCCTGGCTGCAAACCTTGCTTGTTATACAACTGCATATGATTTTTTTTCTGAATTGCAGCTTAAAACTCTGATCCCTCTCCTTGGCTCTCCCCCTCCCCCTCTCCCCAAATATGCAATTAAAAAAAAAAAAAAAAACCTTGACATCCACAGAGGTATTCTGGAAAAAATAAATTAAAAGGTAACATTTTCAATATGGTTTGTTGTGAAAAGTTTTTGTAAATCCTAATCATTTCACAGATGGAAAAAACCCTGCATGATCCTTTTTCATTTTCTGTAAATGACTTCTTTGTGCAAATTTTTTTCAAGGAAAGCTATTCTGGAGATCCTCAAAAGATCTCCCATTCTACTAGAATGTTATGCTTACTATGCTTCTTGGATGAATGGCTAAATGTCTTCATTTTAGGATTGAATACATTTTCATTAAAGAATAATTATTTTATTTCCCAGTGGATGAATCATAGAAACAATAAGGGGTTCAACAGTAGAAAAACAGTCAGTTTTCAGGATTATCCTCATCCACTAAGCCTCAATGCATCTTACTGACTAGGCTATTTTTATGCACTGTGTTCTTATGGTTGAAGTGGGATTATGAAAGGAATGATTTGCTCTTCATTTATTAATACTATGTGGTACAAATGTTGTTTATTCCTGTAAGTAGGTAACTTTAGCTGCTGTCTTCTCCAGGTGTTCTTTGCTCTCCTTGTAGCTCTCAAAATAGCAGACACTCCCTACACCTGAAGAAGTGTACTTGTCCCCAAAAACTTGCAAATAACTTTTTCCAACTCCTCTCCACAGTTGGTCTAATAAAAGATGTCACATCTACCCAAAGAAGCTTGCCTGCTTATGTCCTTAGACCCATACAGCTACAACAAAAAACATTGCTCACTGAGGAACTTCTGAGTCAGTTGATAAAATAAAACAATCTTTAAAGAAGACAGTTGTCATGTCCTGGATACTGGGATGGGACCATGGTGACCCTAGCATAGCAGTCTGCTACTCTGTGAAGCCAAAGTTTCAGCCCACCGCTTGCCTCTGCCTCACAATGGTTCCCTCACAGTTGGATGCCCTGTTGCAAGGGGTTTCCAAGCTTTCAATGAACAACACCCAGGAAAAAGCCAAACTATTAAATGGGTACTTTCTGCCAGTCTTTCATTAGTCCCATGGGACACCCATGCCCGTTACGAGACAGAGAGGTCCAGGTGAGGGAGCTCCCCTGCCCTCCATTAATGCTAACCTTGTGAAGGAACACCTTGAGAAGCTGGATACCTTCAAGTCAGCCAGCCCTGACAATCTACATCCCAGGGTACTCAAGAAGCTGGAGAGCATCATAGCACAGCCTCTGGCACAGATCTTTGACAACTCCTGGTGCTCTGGTGTAGTGCCCAAAGACTGGAAGAAGGCCAATGTGGTGCCTATCTTCAAGAAAGGGAGGAAAGTGGATCTGGCAAGCTATAGGCACATCAGCCTGACTTCTATCAGGAAAGAAGGGGTCATCACCAGGGAGGACTATTCTGTAGTTGCTCGGGGATGTAGGGGGGTAGTTAGGAAGGCCAAGGCAGAAATGGAATTAGGACTAGCTTCCCAGATTAAGGACAATAAGAAGTCCTTTTTTAAATACGTAGGGGGTAAAAAGAAGGTCCCGGGTAATGGCGGGCCCTTGCAGGACGTGTTGGGAAACTTGGTCATCACACCAGATGGCAAAGCTAACATGTTTAACGATTTCTTTGCCTCCGTCTTCCTAAGTAGGGATCAGAACAGCCACCTCCCTGCATCCCTGCTGGGCCCCCCTCGGGTCCCAAGGGAGGCACACCTGGGCCACGGGTTAGAGAGGATTTAGTTAGGGAGCTTCTGGAGGGGTTGGACATATTCAAGTCAGCCGGTCCGGGTGATCTCCACCCTAGAGTTCTAAAGGAATTGGCCGAGGTCATTGCAAGTCCCTTGGCACGGCTTTACGAGCAGTCGTGGTGCTCTGGTGAGGTACTGGAGGACTGGAAGAGGGCCAACGTGGTCCCCATCTTCAAAAAAGGCAGGAAGAAGGACCCGGGAAACTATAGGCTGGTTAGTCTTACCTTGATCCTAGGCAAGCTGTTCAAGAAAATTATTCTGGCACACATCCAGGAGGGGCCATCAGGGGACCGCATGCTTAGGGGCAACCAGCACATGTTCATCAGTGGCAGATCCTGTCAGACCAACCTGGTGGCCTTTTACGATCAGATCACCAGATCATTAGATGCAGGGGTAGCAGTGGATATAGTTTTCCTGGACTTCCAGAAGGCTTTTGACACTGTCTCTCACCCCGTTCTCATTAAGAAACTGGGGGGCTGTGGTGTAGACACCCACACAGTCAAATGGGTCGCCAACTGGCTGGAGGGCCACACCTACAGGGTGGTAATGGATGGGTCCTTCTCAACCTGGAAGGACGTGGGCAGTGGGGTTCCGCAGGGCTTGGTCCTCGGCCCCGCACTGTTCAACATCTTCATCTGTGATTTGGATGAGGGGGTAAAAGCACTCTGTTCAAACTTGCTGATGACACTAAGATGTGGGTGGACGTGGGCACACTGGAAGGATGCAACAGGGTACAATCAGACCTCGACAGGCTACAAGGGTGGGCGGATGAGAATAGGATGGGTTTCAACACAGGGTTTGTTGCGGGTAGGTCTTGTTTGACCAATCTCATTTCCTTCTATGACCAGGTGACCTATGACCTGGACAAGGGAGAAGAGATTGATGTCATATATCTTGACTTCAAAAAAGCTTTTGATCTGGTATCCCATGATCACCTCTTGGCCAAACTGCCCAGTTGTGGCCTTGGCTCCACCACGATCCACTGGCTGGGAAACTGGCTCCGTGGTCAGATCCAGAGGGTTGTAATCAATGGCAGTCACTCATCGTGGTGCCCTGTGACCCGTGGGGTCCCTCAAGGCTCTGTCCTGGGACCCATAATGTTCAACATCTTCATTAATGATGTGGACATTAGAGTCAGGAATGGACTGGCCAAGTTCACCGATGACACCAAATTTGGGGCAAAGCATCCATGCCAGAAGATAGGCGCATGATCCAGGCTGACCTGGACAAGCTCAACAAATGGGCAGACGAGAACCTGATGTTGTTTAACACCAAAAAATGCAAGGTTCTCCACCTTGGGAGGAAAAACCTGCAGCACCCTTATAGGCTCGGCAGTGTTACGTTGGATAGCACTACAGAAGAAAGAGACTTGGGGGTCATCATTGACCACAAGATGAACATGACCCTGCAGTGCAATGCTGCTGCTAGTAAAGCGACCAAAACACTGGCCTGCATCCATAGATGCTTCTTGAGCAAATCCCGGGACGTCATTCTCCCCTTGTACTCGGCCTTGGTGGGGCCACAGCTGGAGTACTGCGTCCAGTTTTGGGCTCCACAATTCAAAAAGGATGTGGAGAAGCTTGAGAGAGTTCAGAGGAGATCCACGCGCATGATCAGAGGTCAGGAAAACAGCTCTTACGATGACAGGCTGAGAGCCATGGGACACTTCAGCCTGGAAAAGCGTAGGCTCAGGGGTGATCTGATGCCCACCTATAAGTTTATCAGGGGTGACCACCAGGATCTGGGGGAATGTTTGTTCACCAGAGTGCCCCAAGGGATGACGAGGTCGAACGATCACAAACTCCTGCAAGACCATTTCAGGCTGGACATAAGGAAGAATTTCTTTACTGTCCGAGCCCCCAAGGTCTGGAACAGTCTGCCAGCGGAGGTGGTTCAAGCACCTACAGTGAACACCTTCAAGAGTAAATTGGATGCTTATCTTGCTGGGCTCCTATGACCCCAGCTGACTTCCTGCCCCTTGGGCAGGGAGCTGGACTCGATGATCTCCCAAGGTCCCTTCCGGCCCTAATGTCTATTAAATCAGTCTATGAAATCAGACAAGTGCAAGGTGATGCACCTCGGGAGGAACAACCAGCACCATACCTACATGTTAGGGAACTCCCCTCTTGTCAGCATGGAGGCAGAAAAGGATCTGGGGGTCATCATTGACTCCAAGATGAACATGGGCAGGCAATGTGGAGAGGCAGTTAGGAAGGCCAACTGCACCTTGTCATGCATCCACAGATGCATCTCGAGCAGGTCCAAGGAGGTGATCCTCCCCCTCTATGCGGCACTGGTCAGGCCACAGTTGGAGTACTGCGTCCAGTTCTGGGCGCAACACTTCAAGAGGGATGTCGACAGCATGGAGAGGGGCCCGAGGAGGGCCACTCGCATGATCAAGGGGCAGCAGGGCAGGCCTTACAAGGACAGGCTGCAGGACCTGAACCTGTTCAGCCTCCAAAAGAGAAGGCTGAGGGGGGATCTTGTGGCCTGTTATAAACTAGTCAGGGGGGGATCAGCAGACATTGGGGGAATCACTGTTCCCCCGAGCACCACCAGGAGTGACCAGGAATAACGGTCACAAGCTGGCAGAGGGTAGGTTTAGGTTAGATATCAGGAGGCGCTACTTCACAGTCAGGGTGGCTAGGGTGTGGAACCAACTTCCAAGAGAAGTGGTGTAGGCTCTTACCCTGGGGGTGTTTAAGAGGAGGTTAAATGAACATCTTGCTGGGGTCGTTTGACCACAGTATTCTTTCCTGCCATGGCAGGGGGTCGGACTAGATGATCTGTTTCAGGTCCCTTCCGACCCTAGAAACTATGAAACTATCCCAGGGAAGAGCTTACAAAAGTTTATTAAAGAGGCCATCCTTAATGGACTGGCTGATGCTAACATCCTGAGAGATAGCCAGCATGGGTTTGTTGCAAGGAGGTCTTGCTTGACCAATTTCATTTCCTTCTATGAACAGGTGACCTATCACCTGGACAAGGGAGAGAAGATTGATGTCATATATCTTGACTTCAAAAAAATCTTCTATCTGGTATCCCATGATCACCTCTTGGGGAAACTGGCCAATTGTGGCCTTGGGTCCACCACGATCCGCTGGCTGGGAAATTGGCTCTGTGATCAGACCCAGAGGGTGGTACTTGATGGAAGTCAATCATTATGGTGTCCTCTGACCAGTGGGGGCCCCCAAGGCTTTGTCCTTGGACCCATATTGTTCAACAGCTTCATTAAGGATGTGGACATTGGAGTCAGAAGTGGACTGACCAAGTTGGCCGATGACACCAAACTTTGGGGCAAAGCTTCCACACCAGAAGCCAGGGGGCGATGCAGGCTGATTTGGACAGGTTCAGCAAATGGGCGTGTGAGAACCTGATGGTGTTTAACACTGAAAATTGCAAGGTTCTCCACCTTTGGAGGAAAAATCTGTACGATCCTTACGCTGGCTAGCACTATGGACGAAAGAGATTTGGGCTTCATCGTAGACCAGAAGATGAATGTGAGCCTGCAATGCAATGCTGCGGCTAGTAAAGTGACCAAAACACTGGCTTGCATCCATACATGCTTCTCAAGCAAATCCCAGAATGTCATTCTTCCCTTGTAGTTGGCTTTGGTAAGGCTGCAGCTGGAGCACTGTGTCCAGGTTTGGGCCCCACAATTCAAAAAGGATGTGGAGAAGATTGAAAGAGTTCAGAGAGGAGCCACACACATGATTAGAGGACAGGAAAACAGACCTTACAATGACAGGATGCGAGCCATGGGGCTCTTTTGCCTGGAAACACGCAGGCTCGGGGTGATCCAATGGCCACCTATAAGTTTATCAGGGGTGACCATCAGTATCTGGGGGAACATTTGTTCACCAGAGTGCCCCAAGGGAAGATGAGATCGAACCATTATAAACTACTGCAAGACCATTTCAGGTTGGACATAAAGGAAGAATTTCTTTACTGTCCGAGCCCCCAAGGTCTGGAACAGTCTGCCAGAGGAGGTGGTTCAAGGACCTACATTGAACAGCTTGAAGAGTAAATTGGTTACTTATCTTGGTGGGATCCTATGAACCCACCTGACTTCCTGCCCTTTGGGTGGGGGCTGGACTCAATGATCTTCCAAGGTCCCTTCCAGCCTTAATGTCTCTGAAATCTGTGAAATCTTGAAATCTCTCCAAGCTATTATGGTTTTATTTTTAAAGGATTTTTGTTTCTAATTTTGAATAATTTTTTAAAAAAAGAATCTGATTCTAAATGACCTGCGTTTATTTGTATGTACATTCTTTACTGCAGGATTTACTTATTCTATTTGAACAGGTAACAGAATGCAAAGGACTTAAAAAGAAACAAAAATGCTTGAACAGAGGCACGTAACCCTTTCAAAGCGGACATCCCATTAAGCATGTTCATTATTATTTGCAGGACCTAAATAGCTCCATGAAACAAAAAATTAGATGACTGACTTGATTTTGGTTTGATAGTGTGTGCACCTTTACCAGCAAAAAGAGAGCAACAAATCACAAAAACATGTAACATGTCCCAGAAAACCAAGTTTTTAAGGTTAACAAAAGATTAACATCATTTCAAGTTTTATTTTTGTCCAGTCCCACATTCCACTTCTTTATGAATTTCAATTGTCCGTGTGGATATGCATGAAAATTATTTATATTGTGAGCATCATCCAATTTAGGTTTCATTAAAAAGCCATTGGAAAATGGGCAAACAAGTCTGTTGAATATTCAAATCTTCTTGGTGGATAAATATGATAAAATATTTAATGCAAAATAAAATATAAATCAGAGACTAAAAAAGAATCAAGGAACAATATTAATTAAAGAAGAACGAAAAACATTAGGGAATGAAAAAAATCTATTTTTTCCTCAGGAGATTACATAGTATTCAAATGGAAACTATTATCACAATAGACAATATTTTAGACTTGGGAGGAAGACATCACTTTATGTTGTTTCAATACCTTACAAATTTTAACCAACACTCTCTCAACGTTATGCTAAGAGAGTGCAGTATATGTACATTTTTACAAAGCTGGGTGAGAAGCATACACATTAATGAGATACTGCTCCTTCCTCTTTTATTTCAGTCTCACTCCCCTTTCTGTCATTTGCTGATGAATTGTGAGATTGTGCAGTACATTCCAGATAGTGCCGTTACTTTCCCATATTATTTCCAAATAAGAACATACAAGCTGCCATTTTACTGTGTCAGACTACAGGTATGTCTTACCTAGTATCCTGAGCCACACAGCAGCAGAGAGTAGATACTGAAAAGGAGAGTGAACAGAGTAAGTCCAGGGTTTTTTCTCTGTTCCTTTCCCACTTGCAACATCCAGCATTTAATATCTCAGATGTTCTGATACAGAGATTGTATCCCTAAGTCCCATGTTCAATAGCTTGTGTTGTACCTCTTCTCCAAGGGCTCTGGGAGTGGGGATTAGGGGTTTGTGGGGGTTTTTTCCCCTCAATCTTCCTGGTTGCAGGTCATGAGCTAAGGAGGGAGAGACAGATCAAGGTAATCAACCAAAGACTGCAACACTGGTGTCATCATGAAGGCTTCAGCTTCCAGATCACAGGCCACTCTTTGGTGAGAGAGGCAGTGGGCTGCTGGGGAGAGACAACCTCCACCTCACTTCATTGGGGAGGAAGCTCTTCTCAGCCAGAATGGCTGACCTACTCAACCAGGCTTTAAATTAAGCCTGCCAGGGGATGGGTGGACAACCACCAAAGCAAGTCCACCAGGCAACTATTATAAAACCAAAAGGTTAGGGAACCCAAGGGAATCCATTCCTCCCCCAACCCTGTAATGCTGTCTGCCTGGGAGTGCACTGAAGCCCAGGGCTTCCAGTGGGATGCTTACATGTCTGTACACCAATGCCAGGAGCTTGGGGAACAAACAGGAGGAACTGGTCCTCCTGCTAAACAAAAATGACTATGGTCTGATAGGGATAATGGAGACCTGGTGGGAATCCACCTATGACTGGGTCTTAGAGATCATGTGGATAAAAGGGGTGGGGGTGTAGCTCTCTATGCCAAGGAAAGCTATACATCCCTGCAAATTGACATTGGCACCCATGGGGGATGACTGTAGTCCCTCTGGGTCAAAATGTGTGGGGAATGTGGCACAGGGGACACAATGGTAGGAGTCTACTGCAGACCTCCTAACCAGGAACAAGAGCTAGACCAGGAATTCACCAAGGAACTGACTGAGGCTGCACACTCTAAGTGCATCGTTGTCATGGGAGACCTCAACTACCCGGACATCTCATGGGAAGAGCACTCAGCCAAATCCAAATGGTCACAAATCTTCATCACATGTGTGGATGAGCTCTACCTGACCCAAGAAGTCTATGGACCAACAAGAGGTAAAGCATTTCTGGACCTGGTACTGACCAAAGGGGATGATCTAGTCAGTAACCTAAGAATCAAAGGAAAGCTGGGAGACAGTTACCATGAGCTGATCACTTTTACTATCCATCACAAAACCGGTAAGTCAGTCAGCAATGCAGAAGTCCTTGACTTCAGGAAAGCTGACACTGATAAACTCAGGAGGCTTGTAGTTGTGGCCCTAAAGGGCCATGACTCATCAGGGACAGGAGTCCAAGAGGAGTGGCTGCTCCTTAAGGGAGTGATCCTGACAGCACAAGGGATGTCCATCGCATCTCAGAGGAAGGATGGCAAAAGGGCACAGCAACCCCCTTGGCTGAGCAAGGAACCCATGGACCTCCTACACCTAAAAAGAGAGGCTTATAAAGGATGGAAGACTGGAAAGACTACTAAGGAGGGGTATTCTGCACTGGTCTGTACCTGTAGGGTGTGAACCAGGAAAGGCAAGGCTGCAACTGAACTCCATCTGGCTACACATATCAAGGACAATAAAAAGACCTTTTCCAGATATGTAGGGAGTCATAAGAAAAGCAAGGGCAACATTGGACCCCTGCTAAATCAAATGGGACAACTGATACCCAGGAAAAAGCCAACCTCCTTAATGCGTACTTCGCATCAGTTTTTCATCAGCCCAAAGGGACCGCCTGGCCAGCGTGATGTGGGATGGCCAGGATGAGGATGAATTTATATCCGGCATTGTTGTAGACAGTGTAAAGGAACACCTTGAGAGGCTGGACACCTTCAAGTCAGATGTTCCTGATAAATTACTTCCCAGAGTACTTAAGGAGCTGGCAGGTATCATAGCCCAACCATTGGCAAAACTATTTGAAAACTCATGGTGCTCAGGTGAAGTCCCTGAAGATTGGAAGAAGGCTAATGTGGTACCCATATTTAAGAAAGGGAGAAAAGTGGATCCAGGGAATTACAGAACAATCAGCTTGACCTCATTCCCCAGTAAGATTCTGGAAAAAAATATCAGAGACCATTCTTGACAAGCTGGCTGATGGCAACATCCTCAGGGACAGCCATCATGGGTTTGTTGTGGGTAGGTCTTGACTGACCAATCTCATCTCCTTCTATGACCAGGTGACACCTGGACAAGGGAAAAGAGATTGACATCATATATCTGGACTTTTAAAAAGCCTTTTGTTAGACCCTGACTCCACGCGATGCCTGACAACTAGGGGGATAACGGTCCAATTGCTCATGGATCCTGGTACTTATTAGCCAGATCAGGAAGGGAGCAAACACCAGCACACATTGCTTGCAACAGCTTTATTCAGAATGGAGACAGCTTCGGACAAGGGTCCCTCACAGACACACAGTCCATGAAGCAGGGGAGCAGCATTAAACATTAGTTCTTTTCATATTTTATACACCTTGGTTCATAAATATTAACATTCAGCCCACCTATGTCCCTTCTTTGGTTCCACCCATTTTTCCTCCCATCTCAAGCTCTGCCTCTGTTTACTGTCTGCTTCCTTAGCATGGCATTGCCTATGCATTTCATTCTTTTACATGCCTCTCTGCTAAGAGTGCATGAGTAAGACTTTGACCTTTATCTTCTTTTGGTCACTTGCAGTTTCTCACTGGTTCTTTCTAGTTTTCTTACAGACTTCAGCACCATCTCCATGGCCATATTTCTGCTTTGTCTCCTGATGATAGCTGGTGGGCTGCATTGTATTTTTACCAACACATCATGCACTTTGCACCCTATCCTTTTGTTAAGAATCCACTTACTTAAGCATTAGTGAAGTTAGTTGCTTTTAATATATCATCCAGCCTTATGACCAATGGCTTTTGCTGAGGTTACTTTTAATATATTATCCAGCCTTGTGACCAGCAGCTTTTGTTGAGATTCAGGAAAAAGCCTTTATTCAGCTGGACACTCAGCACTCCCCAAAGCCTAGATTGTTACCCCAACACACAAAATCCATATTGTTACCCTAACACCTTTGTTCTGGTGTCCCGATATCTCTTCATGGAAAAATTGGCCAACTGTGGTCTTGGCTACATCACAGTCTGATGACTGGGGAATTGGCTCTGAGGTCAGATCCAGAGAGTAATAATCAACAGAATTGAATCATTATGGTGCTCCATGACCAGTGTTGTCCCCCAAGGCTCTGTTCTTAGATCAGTTCTCTTTAACATCTTTATCAATGGTGTGGACACTGGTGTTAGAAGTGGACTGGCCAAGTTCGGTAATGACACAAAACTTTGGCGTAGAGCATCCACACCTGAGGATAGGCTGGTGATCCAGGCTGACTTGGATAGACTTAGAAAGTGGGCAGATATAAACTTGATGATGTTCAATACTGAAAAATGCAAGGTACTCCACCTTGGGGAAAAAAACCCACAGCACACTTATAGGCTTGGTAGTGCTATGCACGCTAGCACCGTGGCTGAAAGAGACTTGGGAGTCATGACTGAACACAAGATGAACATGAGCCATGAATGTGATGTTGCAGCTGGTAAAGTGAACAAAACTCTTGCTTGCATCCATAGATGCTGCACCAGTAAATCTCACAATGCCATCCTCCTACTGTACTTGGCCTTGTTGAGGCTACAGCTGGAGTACTGCATCCAATTCTGGGTTCCAGAATTCAAGAAGGATGTGGAGAAGCTTGAGATAATCCAGAGGAGAGCACACACATGATCCAAGTACAGGAGAATAGGCCTTATGAAGAGAGGCTGAGAGCCATGGGACTCTTCAGCCTGGAAAAGCGCAGGCTCAGGAGGGACCTGTTGTCTGCCTATAAGTACATAAGGGGTGTGCATCAGGATCTGGGGGAACACCTGTTTACCAGAGTGCCCCAAGGAACAACAAAGACCAACAGTCACAAACTCCTCCAAGACCATTTTAGGTTGGACATAAGGAAAAACTTCTTTACTGTCTGAGCTCCCAAGGCCTGGAATTGGTTCCCTCCAGAAGTGGTGAAAGCATCTACTCTGGAATCTTGCTGGGATCTTTTGACCCTAGCTGACTTCCTGCCCCGGGGCAGGGGGCTGGACTTGATCTTTTGAGGTCCCTTCCAGCCCTAATGTCTATGAAAGTGTTTGTCCAATTGCTTTTTGAATCTGGTTAAAACGTCAGTTTCTGCAACTTCTTTTGACAGAAAGTCAACAGTTTAATTCCACACTGTATGAAAAAAAATCTTTTTGTTGGTTTTAAACTTACTAACAGACCGTTTCATTTTACAATCCCTATTTTCTTGTATTGAGAGAGATAGTAAACACTAAATTCCTGTTTACTTTCTCTTTGCTATTTATCATGCCTTTCTCTCAAACATCTTTTTAAAACTGAATAGATATAGTCTATTTAGCTTCTTCTCACATGGAAGCTACTCCATATCATTAATTATCCTTGTTGCCCTTCTTTGTACCTTCTTCAATTTCATTTCTATTTTTGAGGTGTGAGGACTAAAAATGGGCACAGTATTCAACATGTGGGTACACCATGGATTTATGAAAAGACACAGTGATACTTTTTAATTCCCTTTCTAGTCATAGGAATCATAGGAAAGTAGGACTGGAAGGGACCTCACAAGATCATCAAGTCCAGTTCCCTACTCAAGGCAGGATCATTTATAACTAAACTATCCCAGCCAAGATTCTGTCCAATCTGCTCTTGAAACTTCCAAGGATGGAGAACCTGCCATTTTTCTAGGTAGGTTGTTCCAAAGCTTAACCCACCCTCATAGGCAAAATGTTTCTCCAACTGTATGATTGGGCTGTGCAAAATTTTGCAAGCTGTTTCATCTTGACACTGTTTTGACTCATTTCAAACTCAAAACAGCACAATCAAAATGGATTGAAGGGCTTGGAAACAGCCTCAAAACAAAATGAGTCTAGTTGAAATGTTTTGAAACTAACAAAATATTTTGAGTTTTAAAGCAGCCAGAAGCCAGGTAGTGGGAGACTGGGGAGAAACAGGGCTCTGCTCCCAGTGGCTCCAGTTTCATCTAGGTGGGCAGCACAGCACTGGCTCTCCCCACCTCCTGTGGCAAGACTGCGGGAAGCTGATCACAGCATAGGGGAAGGGAAATGGGCCCTCAACACTACAATTGGGCTGGGAAAGGCAACTCATCCCAAGTGCTAGAATCAGACTGGGGAAAGAAACTCAGCCCAGCTGGTCAGAACTCCCCTCCCCAGTGCGACCATTGGGCTGGGGGAAAGAACTCATCCCCAGCACAGCCATTGGGCTAGGGAAATGAACTCAGCTCAGATGGTTTCACTGGGGAGGGTAACAAATCCCAGCTGGGCTGAGTTCATTTTCTGAGCCAAAAAGGTAGTGCTGGGACTCGCTTGCTTTCCCCAGCCCAATGGTCATGCTGGGGAGAGAAACTCTGCCCAGCTGGGGTGAGTTTGTTTCTCCAGCCTAATGGTCAGGATGGGACTGACTTCTTTCCCCCAGCCCAATGGTCGCTTTAGGGAGGGGAATTAAGCACAGCTCAGGTGAGTTCATTTTCCCAGCCCAATGGTCACACTGGGAAACAGAACTCAGCCCAGCTGGGTTAAGAAAATTTCTCCAGCCCAATAGTCATGATGGGGAGGGGAACTCAGCACAGCTGGGCTGAGATAGTTTCTCCAGCATGATGGTCATGCTGGGGCCGAGTTTGTTCCCCCAACCTAATGGTCACACTAGGGTAAATGCAGCGAATCTTGCTGAGTTCATTTTCCCAGCCCTATGGTCACAATGGAGAGGGAAGTCATCCTAGCTGGGCTGAGTTTGTTTTCCCAGGCTGATGGTCATGCTAGGGCTGAGTTCCTCTCTCCAGCCTGATGGCCGTGCTGGGGAAGGTAACTCAGCCATGCTGGGATGATTTGATTTCCCAAGCCTCATGGTCATGCTGGGGCTGTGTTCTTTCCTCCAGCCCAATGGTCACACTAGGGAGGGAAACCGGGGAAGACATCTCACCCCAAGTGAGCTAAGTTTGTTTCCCCAACCCAATGTTCACACTTTGGAGGATATCTCATCCCAGCTGGGTTGACTTCTTTTCTCTAGCCTGATTGTCATTGTTCAGGTGCGTTCCTATCCCCAATCCAATGGTCACACTGGGGAGGGGAACTCGGCCCACGCAGGCTGAGCTTGTGTCACCAGCTTGATGGTCATGCTGGGGTTGAATTCCTTTCCTCAGGCCAATGGTCATGGTGGAAAGGAAAACTCATCCCAGCTTGGCTGAGTCTGTCTCCCTAGCCCAATATTCATGCTGGGAAGGATAACTCAGCCCAGCTGGGCTGAGAACATTTTCCCAGCCTAATGGTCATGCTGGGGCTAAGTTTCTTTTCCCAAACCAATGGTCACACTGGGAAGGGGAACTCAGCCCAGCTGGGCTGAGTTCCTTTCCCTAGCCTGATGATTGTGCTGGAGAGAGGACGTCATCCCAGATGGTCTGAGTTCATTTCCCCAGCCCAATGGTCATGCTGTGGAGGAGAACTTAGGGCACTTGAGCTGAGTTTGTTTCCTAAGCCCAATGGCTGAGCTGATGCTGAGTTAATTTCCCAGGGCCAATCATCTTGCTGGGGAGAGGAAGTCAGCCCAGTTGGGCTGTGTTCACTGCCCCAGCCCAATGGCTGCGCTGGGGCTAAGATTTTTTCCCCATCCCAATGGTCGTGCAGGAACCAAGTGTGCTTCCCTAGCCCAATGGTCGCACAGGAACTGAGTGTGCTTCCCCAGCCCAATGGTTGCACTGGGGCTGAGTTCATTTCCCCAGCCCAATCATCATGCAGGGGAGGGGAACCCAGTCAGGCTGGGCTGATATAGTTTCCTGAGCATGATGGACATGCTGGGGCTGAGTTCATTCCCCCAGCCCTGTGGTGATATTCAGGGAAGGTAACTCATTACAGCTCAGCAGAGTTCATTTCCCCAGCCCGATGGTCATGCTGGGAAGGGGAATTCAGCCCAGCTGGAATGACTTCCTTTTCCCAGCCTGATGATCATCCTGGGGAGAGAAAGTCAGTGCAGCTGGTCTGAATTCATTTCCCCAGCCCATTGATCATGCTGGGGATTGGATTTCAGACCAGTTGGGCTGAGCTCATTTCCCAATCCCAATGGCTGCTCTGGTTTGGAGTCCATTTCCACAGCTTGATGGTTGCATTGGGTCTGAGTTCCTTTCCCCAGCCTGACAGTCATCCTGGGGATAGAAAGTCAACCCATCTTGACTGAGTTTGTTTCCCCAACACAATGGTTGTGATGGGGCAGGAAATTTAGCCCAGCTGGGTGAGTTCCTTTCCCAGCCTGATTGCTGGGGAAAGCAACTCACCTCAGCTGTGCTGAGTTCCTTTCCCCAACCCGATGGTAGTGCTGGGGAGGGGAACTCAGCCCAACTGGGCTGAGTCCACTTCCCCAGCCCTGTGGTCATGCTGGAGAGGAGATATCGACCTGGGTTGGCTCACTTTGTTTCCCCAGCCTGAAGGTCACACTGGGGAGGGTAAATCAGCTGAGTTGGGCTGAGTTTGTTTCCTCAGTCCAATGGTTGCACTGGGGCTGAGTTCCTTTCCCCAGCCCGATGGTCATGATGAGGTGGGGAGCTCAGCCCAGCTGGGTGAGTTCCTTTCCCAGCCCAAATCGCTGAGAAGAGTAACTCGCCTCAGCTGCACTGAGTTCCTTTCCCCATCCCGATGGTCACACTGGAGAGGGGAACTCAATCCAGCTGGGCTGAGTTCATTTACCCAGCCCAATGGTCATGATTGGGTGGGGGACTCAGCCCTGCTGGGTAATTTTTTTTCCCAGACCAATTGCTGAGGAGAACTCACCTCAGCTGGGCTGAGTTGCTTTCCCCAGCCCAGTGGTAGCACTCAGCTCAGCTCCAGTTCCCTTCCTCAATAAATCCCAGTGCAGCAAGGTGAACTGAGTGATGGGGCTGAGTTCCCTTCCCCAGCTCCCTTCCCCAGTTCCAGGCAGCATCCTTCCCTCATTTGGCGGGCACATGGGGGCCCACAACCCAGGGGGACTGGCACAGCCCTTGAAGCCCTCCTGGGGTTGGGCCCCGATCTGTCTGCTGGATGGGAAAGGTTATTTTGAGCCTTCCAATTTAAACCTATGGGTGAAACATCAAAACAGCATTGAAAGAGCATCACTGTTTTGATTAAATGAAATGGAACGGCAACTTCAAATTGAAACAAAATTTGAAATGAAATGCTGTACCATCAAAACCTCAAAATACAAGTCAAACAGAATGGTGCTGTTTTGCACAGCCCAGCTCTCCATCCTTTATTTCCTTTGCTGCAGCTTGAAGCTGTTGTTCCCAATCCTGCCCCTACAGCCACAGGGAAAAGCTCATCTTTATCATTTCTATAATTTCACTTCAGGTATTTGAAGACAGTTATCTGATCTATCCTCATGCTTCTCTTCTGCAGACTAAATTACCCCAGTTCAATCAGCTTTTATAAGTCTTGTCTTCCAAACCACTCATCATTGTAATTGCTCTCCACTGTGCTCTTTCCAAACTTTCCACATCCTTCTTGAAGTGTGGGGCCCAAAACCAGGCACCATACTCTAGGTGAAGCCTCACCAGTGCTAAAGAGAGAAGAATCTCTTCCCTTGATTTTCAAATGACACTTCTGTCAATACAACTCAGGATTCTGTTGGTTTATTTTTTGCAACAGGGCCATGCTGTTGGCAACCCTTCAGTCATAGAACACTAGGATACAAAGGGACCTCAGAAAATCATTTAGTACAGATTCTTGCTCAAAGTAACATCATCCCCAGCTAGATCATGCCAGGCAGGGATTTGTCAAGCTGGGCCTTAAAAATCTCCACAGGATGGAGATTTCTCCACATCTCTAGGTAACCTGCCCCAGTGCTTCACCACCCTCCTAGTGAACATTTTTTTCATAATATCCAATCTAAACCTTCCTTACTGAAACTTAAGACCATTGCTCCTTGTTCTCTCATCTGTCACCACTGAGAACAGCCTAGCTCTGGAGCAGGCAAAGTCTGGCCCTCAGCCTGGATCTGGCCACTAGTGGACTTCATTTCCCAGCACCCCCTGCCTGCATAGCTGGGGCCAGTCTCCATGGAGACCCCAGCTGCAGCTCCACTGTGATAGCAAGACTGGGTGTTCCATGGGGACCAGCCCCAGCTGCATTGGCAGGGTGCATGGCAGGACAGGTTGCCAAAGGCTGCTATCAAATTGCTCTCAGACTTCTCTTCTCCAAACTAAGTAAACCCAGTTCCCTCAGCCTCTCCGCAGAAGTTATATACTCCAGCCCGCAAGCCATTTGCATTGGTCTCCACTGGATTCTCTCCAACTTGTCCACATCTTTCTATAGTGGGGGGCCCAAACTGGACTCAATACTCCAGATGTGGCCTCACCAGTGCAGAATACAGTGGAATAATTACTTTCATCAATCTGTTGACAACACTTCTACTAATGCAGCCCAGTTGCCATTAGCTTTCTTGGCAACAACGGCACACTGCTTTCTTGTATCCATCTTACTATGCATTGTAACCCCCAGATCCTTTTCTGCAGAGCTGCTGCTTAGCCAGTCAGTTCACAGGCTGTAGTGGAGTATAGGATTCTTCTATCCTAAGTACAGGACTTTGCACTTGTCCTTGTTGAATTTTACAAGGTTCCTTTTGATCCAATCCTCCAATTTGTCTAGGTCACTCTGAAACTTAGGCCTACCCTCCAGCATATCTATGACTCCCTCCAGCTTAGTTTCATCTGTGAATTTGCTTCTGTACCATCTTCCAGATTGTTAAGGTAGATATTGATCAAAACTGGCCCTAGGATTGCCCCTCTTGGGCACGCCACTTGATACCACCTGCCAACTAGACATTAAGCCATTGATGATTGAGCTTGATGATCCAGACAGGTTTCCAGCCACTTCACAATCTATTCATCTAACCCATACTTCCTTAGCTTGCTTGCAAGAATCCTATGGCAGATTGTATCAAAAGTCTTGCTAAAGTCAAGGTATATTATGTCCACTGCTTTCCCCACATCCACAGTGTCAGTCATTTCATTATAGAAGGCAATCAGGTTGATCAGGCATGACTTGTAGGACAGCTTCAGTGTGATAGGTCATGCAGTATGACTTTCATGACAGCCTCAGTCCTCTGGCACTGAGGGTGTTTTTAGTGATAGTTTGCATGCTATAGTTAGGAGTTCAGTAATTTCTGATCTGAGCCTCTTGAGAACTTTAAGGTGAATGTCATCAAGTCCTGGGGATTTGCTACTGTTTAGTTTATGAATTTCTTCTACAACTTCATCTACTGAAACCTCAGTTTGTATCAGCTCCACAGATTAGTCCCTAACATCTACCACATTGAAGACAGATGCTAAAATGCATTTAGTTTCTCAGCAACGGCTCTTTCATTCTTTAGTGCAGAGGTTCCCAAACTGTAACAGATTGTGCACTACCTATTTAAAATGATATAACCTTAAGTACCACCAGCAATTTTTTTAGTTCAACCTTAAGTACCACCAGCAAATTTTTGTCATATAAAGTTATTATAATAAATCTGTTAACACATACCACTGACAGGTTGTCTGCATATCACTGGTGGGTGGTACATGTACCACAGATTGGGAACCACTGCTTTAGCACTTCTGTTGCACACTCATCATCCAAAGGCCCAACTGACTCCATGGCAGGTCTTCAGCTTCTAATGTACTTGGAGACATTTCTATTGTAACATTTTATGTCTCTAGCAAAATTTCTCCTCAAATTTTTTCTGGGCTCATCTTATTACAGCTTTATATTTGATTTGCCAGAATTTGTGCTCTTTATTTTCCTCATGAGGATTTTACTTTCACCTTTGAAACAAGCCTTTTTTCTGCTTATTGCCATTGCAACTGTTCCATGCTGACCTCCTTTTGGTCTTCTTTCCTGTTTTCTTCTTTTTATTTATCTGGTTTTCAGTATGAATTTGCTCTTTGCCTAAAATATTGTATTTGTAAGCAGTTCCCATGCTGATTGTATGCTCTTTACCTCCTTAGGGACCCCTTTTAATTTCTCTCTAATTAGCTTCCTCATTTTGGTATAGTGCGTTTTTTAAAAGTTAAAGGCTACTGTGGTAGATTTTCTTATCTCCCCTCCAAATGGATGTCAAACCAATTGCATTTGGTCACGATTGCAGAGCAGCTCAGTAGCCCTTATCTTTTGTACCAAATCCTATGCACCACTTAGGACTAGGTCAAGAATGACCTTTCCTCTTATAGGTTCCAGGACTAACTGCTCCAGAAAGCAGCCCTTTATAATGTTAAAAAATTTGATGTCTGCATCCTGGCCTGAAGTTAGATTGATCTAGTCTTTTTTTGGACAGTTGAATAATTATTTAGACAATTATTACTGGGTTTTTTTCTGCTTTTTTCAACCTCTCAAATCCTTTAATTCTAGCTTGCTGCTGCTATCCTGGGCTGCGAGCTAATAATATATCCTCAGACATACTTTCTTGCTATCGAAACACGGAATTGCTGTTCATTGAAATTCTATGGTACTTAGTTTAAAAATCTATCCTATTAGATTTCAGGCAGCCTTTCATAAAGCACACCACTCCTGCATCCATACCATCTATTTTATCATTCTTGTATAATTTACTTCCTGGTATTACAGCATCTATTTTATTTTTCTCATCCCACCATATTGTAGAGATACTAATTTTATCAAAATCATTATTTACTGCTAAACATTCAAGTTTCTAATCTTGGATCTTTGACTTCTGGAATTAGTATTAAAGCAATTATACTTTTTACTGTTGACTGGTTGGCTACTTGTGTTTGACCTTTTAATCCATAAAGGTTTTTGTTCACCCTGGTCTTCTCTGTGTTTGACCAGAGTGCTTCACACTGTTTCTCATCTATGTTGTTTAGGGTTTCACACCTATAGGGTTTGCCAATCCAAACTGTGTGCTTTTCCATGTCTGTTGAATCTCCCCCAGTTACTAGCACAAAAGCTGCTCTACCACCTTTTAAATGTTACATGCCAGCAGTTTGGTACCATTTTGGTTTGGGTGGAGACTGTCCCTCCGATACAGGCTCTGAATGCCCTAAAAGGTCCTTCAGTTCCTAATAAACCTAAAACCCTCCTCCCCTAAACCCTACTCTATTATCTTAGCTAGACTCTGGAGGTCTCTCTCTCTCCTTGGCACTGCATGTGGCACTGGAATCACTCCAGAGAATGCTATGGTAGAGGTTTTGGAATTCAGCGTCTTACCTAGTAACCTAAATTTAGCTTCCAGAACCTCTTTGCTAGTCCTCATATTGCCAGTATCCACATAGACCATGACCACTGACTCCTCCCCAGAACTGCCTAGCAGTCTATCTAAGCATCTCATGAGTTTCACTAGCTTTGCACCTGACAGATAAGTCACCATGTGGTCTTCCCAGATTTCACAAGCCCAGCTATTTACATGGTTAATGACTGAATCTTATACTATTACCACCTCCTACATCCTTCCCTGCAAGGTCCCCTCCACTGGAAGAGTAATATTGGTGCAAGAATTATGCTTTATGTCAAAAGCCTTTAGATGATTTACTATTACCAGAAAGTGAACCAGTGACTGAGCCCAGATATTGAACACAAATGCTGTCCTAATAAGAATTTTGCAGCTGTGAATATTTAGCATACAATTCCTTTTGTTACTATTCAGACTTAACTGATGTTTAATGGTACCGTGCCTGTTTTAAAAACAACAGTCTGATTGAGCTACATCTTTGTCTGGAGTTGTGTTGCTAGTAAATAATAGTCCTGTGCAAATAGGGAAGTATTCTATTTGGATTTGGATGATTTGGAGGACAGTGATTTGATGTGGAGATTCAGATCACTGTCTTGAATTGATTTGGCTGAATCAGCTTTGGAAGATTTGGCACTGATTTGGTGAGATTCACTGATTTGGATCAGCTGGGGAGAGGCAGGCACAGCTGGGCAGCTGCAAGTTCTCCCATGGCTCCTCCGGCTGTACCTGCCTCTCCCTAGGTGGGGGGAGCCATGGGAGCAGCCTCCATGGCTTCCCTGCCCATCCCCATCCCCTGCTCAGCCTCAGCATAGTCCCTGCACTTAAAAAATACAAAAAATAAAAGCCTGGCACCCATGCGGCAGCTGGCCATGGTGTGGGTGCAGTGTGGTTCAGCAGGGCACTTCACACTGCCTGGGAGCTGGGGCCATGGGGGCTGAGTGGTGCCAGGCTCTGGGTGACTGCTGGAGCAACCCCAGCTCCCATACAGAATGTGGCACCCTGCTGAGCCATGCAGCATCTGCATAGCCACAAGCCCTCAGAGGCCCCAGTTGCTGCTGCCAAAGCTGGTGAGTGTGGGGCTTTTTTTTTTTTCATAATTGCCAGGAGGGTTGGCCAGCTGGGGGATGGGGCTGGGCAGGACACCCATGGTGGCTTCTCCTGTGGTTCCTCCAGCTGTGCCTGCCTATGCCTCAGTGGGGGGGGAAATCACATTGGCTCTGCCTTACTGCCACTTGCCCAGCTGGCATGGGGTGGGGGAAGTGATGCAGGCATGGCTTTCCCCAGGTGGCAGCAAGGCATAGCCCCCACTCCCGACACTGCTGTGCCTGCATCAGCACTGGGAGCAGGGGCTTCACCCTGCTGCTGCTTGCCCCTTTCCAAGCCACCTGGGTCTTCACCAATCTGTCCCACCCCACCCCAGCTGGGCAAGTGGCAGCAGGGCAGAGGCCCCACTTCCAGCACTGCCATGCCCGCATCCCATCCCCTGACCTCCCTCTCCATGTAATGTGCCCACCACCCCCAGTGGGCAGCTTGTCCCAGCCCCAAGCCCTCCCTCCCCCACACCGCTTCCCTTCCCCCTTCCCCAACCCCAAAAGACTTACCAGCTGGAGGCAGCTGTGTCAGCTGCCTGTTTAGTCTATGGCCAAATCTCCAAAGTGGCAGAATCTTTTCTGAATTTATTTGGATGCTTCAAATCAATTTGGAGATCTTAATTTGGTCTCATGATTCAATTCAAATTTGGAGATTCAATCCCTGAATTGGGCCGAATCTCCTCCAAACTGAATCACTACCGAAGCTTCACACAGCCCTATCAAATAATGCTTAGTCCCTCACTTCTTTGTTTAAGAACTTCCATTTGCCATCTCAGATCTTTTCAAACATTAATTGCAATGCATACTTGCAAGATCTGGCAGCATAACTGATTCCCTATTTTTCCATTCCCTGCCCCTGTAGATCCATATGAAAGGCAAGGATATTTGAATATCTTTTATTGTACCAAAAGTATAATTGGGAGAGATATTAGACCAGCTTTATGGCACTGACTGCTCCTCCTCAGGTGATTCCATACACATCCATTCTCTACTACTGATCCCAGACAGGCTTAATGGAGCTTGTTTGCTCTCTCATCTTATCCCCCCTGCCACCAAGAACTCATCCTTCCAGTTCTTCCCTATAACATGTTTTTAGTGTTATAGAAGTATTGTTATAGAACTATTATTTGGAACAGCCACTAGAGATCATATAGGAAGGAAATGATTTGCATAAACAAGAAATACTATAATCTTTCATTCAAACAGATCACAATGTTTTATGGCTGGTAGCTTCCACATGATGTCATAAGCAAAATCAAATACAGCCCCAACAGATCACAGAATACTCCTGCATAAAGGAATTGTACCTTAGAACAAACTAATAAACTGCAGAACTAGCCAGAAAACTAACAAAAAATATCTAACAACCCACAGAAGACAGAAGAAACTAGTGGATACAAGATGAAACAGAGACTGAGGATAGGAAAGTAAGAATCAATGGATAATGGCAAACGTACACTTAGATCAGATAAAACTAGGCCACATTAAGGGAAAAAACAAAAAGAAAAAAAGATTGTATGTATAGGTACATACACACGTGCATGCACACACATACACTCAGAGCAAAAAAAGCAAAGATAGCTTTCTCTGATTCAGTCTTTTTCAAAATACCTCTGTTATCAGAAGACAGGGCCTTATTACACCTTATGCTGTAAGCCTAAAAATTGTTATTTGGCTTAGTGGCGCAGTTGCACCCTAAGGCAAAAAAAAAATCTTTGCGTGTCCTTCACCTGCACAGCTGTGATTTGTGGCTTGCCACTAGAGGCCTGATGAGCAGGGGCAGGACTAGGAGCTAGGCTTGGAGGTCCCACCAGGAAGAATGAGTGCTGCAGCTAAGAGCACCTGGTGGTTGTGGTGCCTTCCACTGCCACCAGGACTGATGCACTGCTTGAACTATGAGGGGCCCGATCCTTTTTCCTCTGAAACCCACCTCCCCATACCACCCTGCCACCACCCCCCTTGCAGACTGCCAGCTGGTGTACCACCTGAGTTCCGAAAAGGATCAGCCTCTCAGAGCTTAGGCAGCATCTGGCCAGCTGTAGACCAGCCAGCAGTAGTTTGGGGGAGGGAGCTCCTGAAAAAGCAAGGATCAGGCCCCCAGAACCTACACACATGCCCCAGCAGTGCCAGGTCCCTGGAGTAGGGTAGAGCTCAGTGGCTGCAATACTGCAGCCTTGACCCCATGCTCCACCAGGCTGCCCAGGGTCCCATTTCTGACTCCCCCTGCCTGGCTCTCCTGGCAGCAGCTGCAGTTGTCAGGTACTTGAAACCCATCTGGTCTGGGGCTGTTCAGAGCAGGCAGGGAACCTGTACCACTCACAGCTGTCTCCCAAGTTCAATGGGGGCCAGAAGTCCCATCCCTGTTCCTACTCCCACAGGTTCACTGCTCCCACCAGGCAGCGCCAACACCACAGCCTTGTAGCTTGCTCACTCCTGGCCAAATAGTCTGGGAACATACCTAGGGGCATGTGTCTGGATCCTGGAAGTGCAAGCACCAGGTGGGGAGTGCACTGCAGTGCAGTGTGGGGCTGGACACAGGTTAGACTATGGGTCAGTGGGAGGGGTGAGCACCAACCTGCTGCCCTCTGCAGGCAGCATGGCTTGAGTCCAGCTGAAACATTCAGAGCAGCAAGCCAGTCCAGGAGTCACTGTGGCCACTGGGCACTGCAGGGCTGTAGTGCTGGCGCTGCCCAGTGGCAGCAGCAGACCAGAGGTGCCTTGCCCAACTCCACTACACCCCAGAATCCCTGCTAACCCTGATTCAGGAGAGGCCACTGCACCCTGGAATACTGAAGGACTACGACTTGTGTGAAATAGCTCTGGAGAGTACCGACTTTAATGGAACAGAAGCAAAATTATGCAGACTAGAGATAGACCTGCCATGGAATAGTGTTACTTTAGCCTGAATAATGAGTGTTTTAATCCACTTAAAGGTGTTAGCAAGTAGCCAATCCAGGGTTTAAGGGATATAGAAGACATCTAAGTTTACCAAGGCCCTCAGTTCCCAGTACTGTGAGGAACTAGCGTTCTGGCTAAGCACATTCTAAAGTTTTCACCAGGTCCCCAGTTTATAACAGAAGCCAGAGAAAAAGCAAACTAATGCTAAGGAGTGTACAATAGGACCTTCAAGTACAGAACACTATCTTTCGAAAAAGTCTCACAGCATTTCAGAGGAAATAGTTAATACCGTAAAGAACAAAGTACGTATCCCATACCATTATGCAGTACAGTTTTTGAGCAGGTACTATTTAACTTATGCAAGCAAGAGAAAGGCAAGTAGGCCAATGATTTTAAAACACAAAAGATGGGTAACCACCACCATTAGCAACTTGGTCTTGTTGTGCACTAGCTAAATTTTTCATAAAAACAACCTATTGGTTGAGCAGGGGGCAGATCCAAAGGGCATGCAGAAACATGGGCACATCCCTGCTTGTGGCTATACTGCAGGAAAAGCATTTGGGAACTTAAATCCCAAAGAAAATAAAAATCCCCCCCTCCATACTCAGAGACCCATCTGCTCTCCTTTCTGCCCCCTTCTCTAGTATGCTGCTGTCATGGTTCCAGGGATGAGGGGAGCTCTTGCCCCCTCCAGTTGGGTTGCACATGGACTGGGTTTAGTCTGGGACCATTGCAGCAGTGGCTACAATGGTCTATCACATTCTCCCAACCTGCCTGCTCCCCCTGGGTGTTCTTCACCAACCTGGGAGATGTACAGGGAGAGGGAGACCATTTCAAAAGCCTTGCTAAAGTTGATGTATATCAATCACAGACACTGTTCTCCCTGTATCCACAGAGCCAGTCATCTCATCATAGAAGGCAATCAGGTTGGTCAGACATGACTTGCCCTCGGTGATCCATATTGACTGTTTCTAATCACCTTCTTCTCTTCCAGGTACTTAAAAACAGATTCCTTGAGGACATGCTCTATGAGCTTTCCAGGGACTGAGGTGAGGCTGTAGTTCCCCAGATCCTCCTTCTTGCCTTTCTGACAAATAGGCACTTTGGGCACCTATATAGATGCTGAACATCTGCTCTGTGTGCTAATTAGCATGCATCAGAGCAGACTCAATTAATTGAGTCTGTTGGAGTGTGCTAATTAGAACACTTCAGTAGCCTCTGCGTCAAATACATTCAGCGTCCTTGCACGCATCAAATTAGCTTTAGTAAAAGTGACATTGCCCCCATTTTGAAGTGTGGGACACTGAATACACATGACACTGTAGGCACTTTAATTAAAGCAGCTCCTAAGAACCACTCTAATTAAAGCACCCCACCCCCTCATGGAAAGATGCCATATATTTATCCTTTTCCAACTGTCCAGAACCTCTCCTGAACACTACAAGTTTTCCAAAATAATGGCCTGTGGCTCTGAAATCACATTAGCCAACTTTCCACTCATCTTTCACATTACATTTTTGCTGCAATATAGGGTGCAATGAGTCCTCATAAAATAAGGTTCAATATAGCATAAGCAGGAGGCATGCACATTCAGGTCATTCACTGTAATTTCTTGAGCTTATTCTAATGAGGTTCAGTTTTCCATCACCTGGGCTCAATCTCTCTCTCTAGTAAAGTTTATTTTTCCATACCTATAAACACTTGTTTACCTCATCTATTCCCTATGTTCTGCTTTAACACTCTTGTATTTACTTTATCTCTTCATCTCTGCTTAGGTGTTCTTGCTTCATCCTCCTTTCAAACTGTACCCCATCTGTCCTATTTACAGGGCACCACTATTATATCAAAATAATATCCTTGTTCTTGTTTTGTCTTGACTTTCACTTTCCAGACCACTTCCTTCCTGAATTTCTTTCTATTTCACTTTGGGGGTTACTTAAAATAGTCTGATTCTGCTGAATAATACTGCTTACATTTTGATGTTCCATATGAGTTATCTATGTATTAACATGTGTACTTAGCGTACACCATTCTATGTGTCTTCACAAGGATATATATTTTAACAGTTCTGATCTGAATTTATAAACAAGAATGCTCCAATAGTTAAATATTGCCACATCTATAGTAGTTGGCATGTAAGGGTAAATAAAATGGCTGTACTATGTCAAAAGTGAAAGCAGTTAACATTTTCCTAGTTGGATGGGAGCCACTACATAAAATGTGTGCATTCAACCATGGCCAATGCTGACTCAAGCCTTACTACAACTAGCAAGTAAAAATAGGAACATAAGTTTTGATTTAGATCCAGTACAACTATTAAATGACTTTGAAAGTGATGACAACGAGCTGTACCAGAATGAAAAAGGAACCAAGAAGACTCATTACAAGAACAGCTTACTAAAGCATAACTTGATGCCACCCTTCTCTTCCTCCTCAACATCCTTGAAGATGGTTAAAATAAAAAACCCCAAAAACAAAAAACAAAAACCCACAGAAAAAGAAAAAAATAAAGACTCAACACCTTGCTTTTTATAGACAAATTCAATGTCTAAACTGCTTTATCTATTTACATGTTATAACCTTTTCAATTGGAAAATGATTTTGATGGAACTTAATAGCAGATATTTATAGCTCAAAGTTTCTTTATAATGCACATTACAGGACACCTTACGGTTTGTGTTTTCAAAATGGAAGCATTTAAAATGAAAGATAATAATGAAATTCCTATTTTACATGAATGGGTACTTTACTAAACTATGGTTAAAAAAGGAAGTCATTTGGCTAAGTGTATCACTGCTGTTAAATAAAATTGCAAAGTACAACTGCTCTTACTCATTAGCACTATGCAAAACATTGATGATCAGATAGACATCATATCCCTTCCATGCCACAAGATTATTTAAGCATAAAACAAAAGATAAGAGGAGAACTTCCATATTAAAAAATGATTGACTATCCTCATACTTAAAATTAGACATATACCTAAGCAGTTTCCTGAATCAGGGAATCTCTGAGGTGGAAGGGAGACCGCATTGTACAATTTCATACAAAAGGTATCAATCATAGTGAAATAGCCCACATAAATGCATAAGGTTTATTGGAAAGATATTGTTGTTAGTATTCCAAATTTTTTAATAGGGAGAGTATCTTTTAGCCATGTAATTAGTCTAAAACAAGAACAGACATTTTAAGCAACATTCCACATGCAACTTACTAAAGAGTCTCTATTAACCCTTAGACATGAGAATGAAGCTAAACAAAATGACAGACTATTTAAACAGGGTGTGAGCATACTTCTGCATGACCATGACTGTCAAAACAAACTTTGGCCCTCCCACCTCCTGCAGTCCACCAATACAAAAATAATGGGAGTTGGCATCTCATTAATTTCAGTTTATGTTGAAAGATACCTTGATGACTGCCACTATCTTGGGCAATGAGAATTGAGCATTTTAATGCTATCCAGTCTATTTCCTGTTGAAGCATGATAATTGCTGTTGTCAAACCACATAAATTGGCCTGCATTTTGTGCCTATCATGCTTTTCTCCTTTCTGCATTTTATGGTTCAGTGTTCTGTCTTGGGGTTACATTAAGTTCAATTATATAGAGAACTTAGCTCTTCTTACATATTCTACAAAGCATTTGTTACCATACAGCACATTACCAAGAACATGCACACTCTCAGCATTGGATATGGCAGTTTAGGGGAAGTTATTGACATTTGAGTTTGGCAACCATGTTTTTGGTGGTGGTGGAATAGGGGAGGAGGGGGGAATAATTATGCTTTACAGAAACAGGAATTAAAATACGTATGATCATTTCTTTCTTTACTTAAAGTCTGGTGTGAAGGGAGAAACTTCTCAAAAGGAGTGTCTGATTAGCTGTGGCAGGGTGTGTGTGTGTGTGTGCGCGCGCGCGCGCTCATGAACTTTGGCCCTTTACAGAGGCTCCTGGCTGATATTACATTTAAGACACTTTATTGCATCTTCATTAGTAACACAGCCACATGTTCATGAGATTAATATTGTGATAAAAGGGGAAATAAACCACCAAATTATTCCACAAAAATGCACACCTATTTTATAACTAGTTTGAACTCCTTGAACTGAACATATGACAGAATCCCTGCTATGCAGCCTGAGGCTGGTTCCATAGGAGGACTCTGGGACTGGTCTCAGTGCAGTCCCAAGAGTGAGACCAACAATCAGCTGACTGGTCTCATCCCTGGAATTGCACTGAAGTCTTGAATTGGCTCCCCTGTAGTCAAGAGCGTGATTAACAATTAGTTGATTGGCAGTTGCAACCTTGGGACCTAACCAGTTCAGCAGGAAGACAGCTTTATACTTATCTGTGCAGGGGGATCCTGGGATTATGATTGCACATCCTGCTATGAATGTGTGGTGTGGCAGCAGTGTGATTGTTGGGAATGGGGAACAGATTCCATCATGCCATTAAGTGAACATGTACCAGGGGACAAATTTGGAGCACTTGCAGAGAACAGGGGTGGAAAAAAACCTAACGTGAATGAACAGAGCAACAGAAACAATAATGAAAGCCTAGTGAGCAGGACGACTATAAGAAATGCGTGCATGGACAACACATATTTATTGGCTGTAATTGTGGTTAGTAGCCCTGGGGAGGAGCAGCAAATGTATGCCAGCTGTAAATACCAGAACATCAGTGTATTAGTTGGAAAGAACTATGAGGAGTAATAAGGCAGGTTGATGAGAGTAGCTGGAAAACAGGCTAAAAAATTTAAGGGAATTAGTCATGTAATAACCTTAATATTCTGGCCCTGAACCAGAAAAGCACTGAAATATGTGCTTAATTTCAAACTAGTAACCAATTCCATGTAACTCTTATTCCCATTGATATCATAGTTATTTATGAAAAAACAAAGATCTAATAAACTCAAATGATGGTTGTGGACATGCAGGAGATCGCAGAAGTCACTCAGGAAGCAATGGATTATAATATATAAAAGAAGAGGAGAGAAGGAGAGGTGGAGGTGTTTTTGTTTTGTTTTTTTCTTTCAGAAAAATCTAACCATGCAAGTGTCTAAAAAGGCACAATTAGATACTATGCAGGTACAACAGAGAACTATGGACAGCAGGGCTACAGACAGAAGTTACACACAAACCAGCTTAAGTGATCAGAAACTAGTTTAAACTTGTAACAGAACAGAAGCTCCAAGCACATAAACTAGTTTCAAAATGGCTAAACCTGGTTTAAGACAAACCTGGCTGGAAGTAGCATCAGACTTAACTGATTTGGCTCATACTGGTTTATGAAACTTCTGTCCCAGACACCTTTCTGGTTCAAGTTAAATCAGTCCCTTAGCATGCTTTCTAGCCCTGGGCTGGGCTGTGTTCTCTGCTTTAGATAGCAGGGCTGGTCCAACCCCTCTGCTCCCTAGCTGGAGCAGGATGGGCTGGCTGACAAGGATGGGGGGGAGGGAGTGGCAAGCCCAGCCGGGGATGCAGCCCAGTCTGCAGGTGTGGGGGGTGACAAACCTTGGCAGGGATCTGGGGCCAGGGAGGGGGATTAATCACCCGTTCCCCCCACTGAAATTTACTGCTGGGTGCAACTGTGGACTACAAATCCCCTAAGCAAGTGGAAGCAGGAAGAGGAAGTGATGAGCAACTCTGTAGAGTCCTATTGCTCTGATTTTGGAGTGCAAATCCCAGAGACCTGGGGGGAAGCAGAACCTGCAAAGACTGAATTGATTCAGCTTCCAGCTTTTTGACTGTCTGTATTTAGCCCAGGAGTCTGATGCAGCTACACAAGCAGCTTATTAGCTACCTCAGAAAATCAAAAGAGAAACACAGTCAATGAAAGAAGGGAGACTCATTAAGGATGTATACTGAAGTATAGGAAAGCCAAGTGAAAAAATGAGATACAACTTCCAAGCAATGGTAAAGACTATGGAGAGAAGTTCTATAAATATTAAACAGAAAAGAAGGACCAAAAAAATGGCAGACCTGACTAAATTCAACTCAAGTGCTGAAGGAAAAGAAATCTTAAAATCCTTTGAAACAATTGTCAATAATTTACAAACTCATGGAAGGAAGGTGAAGTCCCAGAGGACTGGAAAAGTGTTAATATAGTGTTCATCTATAAAAAGGGGGGAAAGAAGGACCCATGGAATTATAGACCAGTATGTTTTAAATTGAACACCTGGGAAGTTACTGGAGCATATTATAAAATCAATTTGTAAATATTTACAGGAGGTAGAATTAATCTCTATGGCTGTACAAAACAACATTGTTTCATTTTGGTGTCAATTTCACCATTTTGAAGACAGTGTTTCATCATCATTTCATTTTGTTTCAAAGCATTGTCCCATTTTGTTTTGTTGAAACTGGTTTACTGTTTTGATGAGTTTCGACATTTGGTCCATAGACTATAACAGGGAATAATGAAAATACCTAAAACTCTGTCATTTCTTTCCTGATTTGCATGCAAATTGCAGATATGGTAGCCCCTTCTGAGGGCATGAAGTCTGTCAAGTTTCACAGAGATAGATGCAGAGGTTTCTGGGCAACTTCATCTCAAACTGTTCAAACCAAAAGTCCTGATACTTGCTAGCAGCTTCCTCTCATTTAGCACGCAGATCCAGGGGCTTACACCTCTGGGATGAATTTGGCACAGCCAGACAACCCTCCAGGGAGCACAAGGTCTTGTCCCAGATGAGAGGAGGCTCAGGTTGTTTCTCCCACCTGGGACCAGCTCTGGGCACAGGCTGCACCCAGCACCGTAGAAGATTGCTGGTGCTGTAGCATGAACTGAACTAATGTAGCTGATGTTAACAGAGTGTAATAATAGTGTAATATAACCATGTTAACCGTGATCCTGTAAGCAACTTGAAAATTCCATTTTGTGTCCTTCTGCTTGACATAAGTGAATGAACTCTGCATAGCCTTTATGTATGAGTGTGTGTAAAAGGGTGAATGGTGAGAGAATGGCATAGAGACAGGAGAAGATTTAACTGGTTATGTAAGCAACAAGGTGCCAAATGTAAGTTACCAGCCAGTAATTAACTAACAAATGGCTGAAAATTTCCTATGAAGCTTGAGGGTACAAAGGAGATAACAGAAGAAGAAATTCTGCCAGACGGGCAACAAGAACACTCCAAGGCTAAGATAAATTGAAGACAAAAGAAGAAAAATCACAAAAAACAGAAGCTGTGTATGAAAAATCCCCAAAGCACTGAAACAAAGGATGCCAATCCCTATAAAAGAACACTTTGAAAATGCCAAGTTGGGTAAGTCTCTCTACTGCTGTTTCATTGGAGCACAGATGCATCTGTTTACGCCGCTCAAGCTGTTATCTTCAAATCTGCTATCTTCAAATCATCATCATCTACTCAATAAGCCTGGGTTGGCCACTATGGGCTGATACTGAGCAAGTATTGCTGGTAACTATATCTGGTGTATATGTGGATGAAATGGTTGTTTTGTGTATGTGAATGCATGTGTGTAAGGCATGTATGATGATTTGTGTGTGTTTGTATGAATGATATGCCTTTAATTCTATGTTTAACTCATGTGATCAGTAAATGCAGCACCTTGTCTTATCCCCCTTTATAAAGTCTCGCTCGTGATTTGAACAATTGGCAGATTGCCACAGCCTGAGCCTCCTCTCATCTGGCACAGATCCAGGGGCTCGTACCCCTGGGAGGAGTCTGGCACAGCCCTGCAGCCCTCCCAGGGGTGCAGGTGAGCCCCCAATCTGCATGTCGGATGATAGGAGACTGCTGCTGCCAGCTGGGACAGGTGCTGTGTGCAGCCTGTACTGAGCACCAGGAAAATTGGTGCTGCCGGCCGGCAGCAGTGACAGCATGCTGTCATCCCATGCACAGATTTTTGGGGCTTGCACTGCTCGGAGGGCTGTGGAGCTGTGCCAGACTCCTCCTGGGGGGTGCAGGCCTTGGATATGCACAATGGATGACAGAAGGCTGCTGATCCCAGTTGGGGCTGGTGATGATGCTAAAACTGCCTGGCTTTTTCAAAACATTTCAAGTGCCCTTCTTTTGTTTTAATGCTGTTTCAAAGGCTTTTCTTGCATTTTGATTTCACTGTTTCAAGCTCAAAATGTATTGAAACAGCTTTGAAATGAAGCACCCAGTGAAATTTTGCACAGCCCTATTAATCTCTATAAATCATCAAGGATTTGAAGAAAACATGATAAACCGACTTAATTTCCCACCCTGACAGGGTAACTAGTTTGGTGGTGAAGGAAACACTGTTCCAATTTAAATAAATGCCATTCAAGCTTCATAGGGTGGCCGCCTCCTTCCAGCAGTTCATGGATCAGTTAGTAACACCACACCAAGAGTATACATTGATCACAGCATCATTTTCTCACAGGACTGGGAAACCCATCACCAACATCTACAAAAGGTCCCAGAAGAACTCTGATGGGCTGAACTAACAGTCAACCCCCAGAAATATGTGTTAGGAAAAAGAGAAACACAGTACCTGGGCTTTAAGGTAGGGCAAGGTAGCTTAAGACCAGTAGCAGACAAAGTAGCAGCAATCCAACAACACCCCCTGCCCTGAACATTAAAACAACTACAATCATTCCTTGGCTTCTCCAGTTACTACTGGCAGTGTATACAGGGTTTCTCAGAGAAAGCAGTGCCCCTAATGGAACTGACCAAAGGCTAAAGGAACCTGGTCAAGTGGAACCCAAGAGCCCTCCATGCCTTTGAACAAATCATGGAGGCTCTATGCCAACACCTGGTCCTGCACACCCTGAACTTTAAGAAAACCTTCTTTCTGCAAATGGATGCATTGGGCACTGCCTTAGGGGTGATACTTTTCCTGGAGGAAGGAGGGGAAGAAAGGCTTATAGCCTTCACCAGCAAAAAGCTGACCCCAGTGGAGACCTGTTCCTCCACCATTGAGCAGGGATGTCTAGCCATCCAGTTGGGGGTGGAGCTCTTTTGTTACTACCTAATACTGTGGGAATTTGTACTAATCACAGACCATGCACTGGCTACAAACAGAGAAGCTGGATAATGCCAGACTGATGAGGTGGTCCCTTGCCTTACAACCCTTTTATTTTACAGTGAGACACTGAGTGGGGAAGAAGAACGGGAATTTTGATTTCATCTCCCACACAGAAGGAAGGTGAGATGACACCCTGACAAAGTATCAGGCAGGAGCCAGACAAAGCCACCAAATTTAGAAAATTTTCATTCAATATTCATTGAAATAAGGGGGGAGGTGTGTAACAGGGTCTCACGCAGGAGCCCTGTTACTAAGATAACCATGGAAGCAGGTAACTATAGAGAGCACCTTGCACAGGTGAGGGGAATTATACACTAGGGGAAGGTCAGGGTAATTAGCCCACCACAGCCAGTGTAAACCCAGCACTGAGTGAGCACACTTTACCTTCAGGCACTGGAAAACCAAAGAAGGACCATGGGAGAAGAAAAGAAGAGAGAGAGAGATTCCCAATCCGCAACCCAGGAGATTTCCAGGACTGCGGGCCCTAGGACAACACTGCTGGCCGGTAAGAAGGCAGGGTACTCACCCTAGACCTACAGCCAATCCAGTGAATCCAGGGGAGAGCCAGGGTGCTGGGTGATTGTCGTGCCAAGGGGAACTCCAAGGGAGAGTGCTCCAAGGCGGTACATGGACAGCAAAAGTGGCACAGAGCTATCTGTCTGACTGGTTACTTCTATTAGGCAGAGAGGGAGCAACCAAGGCAGTTCCTGGCTCAGGACCCACAGAGACATGGAGAACTCCCCACACAGTCAGTTAGTGGGGAAGACTCAGCCTGGTACAAAAACAGCCTAAGGCATCCGGGGCATGCTCAGGCTTCCAGAGTTCTCTTAACAGCTACATTGGTTTCCCTTGCTAATGAGATAATTAGCAAGGTGAATGCAACTTTGTAACCTCCTGCTAGGAATAAAATCTGCACTGTGTGAGTTCATCACCCGGGTGGTCTGTGGTGTTTCCTCACCCCTAAAAATAGCATTGAATATCTTTTTTCAATCCAGGTTATGGCAGGTGAGTTCAGAAGGAGACCGAGATAGACCCATCCCCTCTCTCACAGTCAGAATGGCAGGAGGTTTTAACTGAAACTCAACAGGGGTCTATTTTGGGTCTAGCATTGTTTAAATTGTATTAATGACTTGATTACAGGAAAAGAGAGCTTCCTGATTTGCTTCATATATGGCACAAAACTAAGATAAAATAGGAATGCTTTGGAAAATAGGAAGAATAGTTAAAAAAGAACACAATAAAAGATGGGATAGGTTTATAGAGCAATTAAATTCAACAAGGATAAATAAGATACTATAGCTAGGAAACAGAGAACACATGTACATATGCAAAACAGAGAATGGGGGATTATTGGGGAGATAGTTGTGTTGCTGAGAAAGATCTGATGGTTTTAGCAACTCATAGGCTCAAGATGAGTCAGCAATGTGATGCAGTCATACACACAAGAAGCTCCAATCTGGGGCTGCATTTACAGGCAATTCTGTATGTAAAGCATGGGAAGCAATATTACCACTCTGCTAAGCACTGGGTAAGCTTCTGATGGAATATTGTGTGCTGCTCTGGGCATTGCATTTTAGGACGAATGTAGAGAAATTGGACAGGGTTCAGACAAGTAATGAAGATGATAAAAGGGATGGCATGGAAGTCATACAAGGAAAGGTTGAGGGAAACAGGTATGTCTGGTTTGGAGAAAAGGTGATTATGTGGGGCAGGGGAGAGGGAGAAAAGCAGAGCAACAAGCAAAGTTTCCAGGTGGGGAAAAAACCATACCTGGAGTGGATCCCAGGGAGACCCAGGAAAATCCCATGCAAGTGAACTCACCTGCAGGGGTGTCAGGGAGGCCACTCAATTGGTCACACAGCATCCAGAAAGAGAATTAAAGGCAGCTGACTCTGACCAAAAGAAGGGGGCAAGAGGGAGTGGAGGCTCCCAGCTCCAATGCTTTTGGACATGGTGAAAGGGGCAGAGGCCCCAGTCTTTTCTGTTATTGTATATTTCTGCTACTCCACTGGATGTGGAGGGAGTATAGGGGTAGTGGAGCTCCCAGCCAGCCCTGTTTATAGACACAGGGCAACTGAGCCAGCAAGTCTGGCCAGCCCTTAAAAGGACAGGTCCCAATTTGAATGGTGACTATGGCAAGTGATAAATACTACCTGTGTGAGGATTATGTGTAATAATGGTGAACTGCCTCCTGTTAAGTGAATTAAACTTACAGCAAGTCTTGCCAGGTGAGAGCAACAAAAGCCAGCACCTATAGTACACTCCTGGTCAAGGGTAGTACCTAGGCTTAGGCACCTACCCCTGATGTGCCCAGGGGACTGGGGGAAGGGAGGGCGTTAAAGGCTATTGTGAAGAGGAGAGAGAACTGGCATCCTTTGCTGCACAGAGGTTATGAAGCAAGGTTGTAATATTTTGGGGGGAAATACTCTCTCTCTCACCAGTAGGCAGTTATTCCATTTCCCTAAAGAAGGTGGAGAATATTCTTCATTAGAGATTTTCAAAAAGATACTTTATTAGCCTTTGAGAGGGATAATTTATCAACTGTGCATCCTGCATTTCTGAAGGGTGTTGGATTAGATGACCATTGAGAGAAAGGGGTGGGAATACCCACATGGAGGAGAGAGGTACCCGAATGAAAACAAAAACAAAGAGCTGTATGTGCAGAGGAAGCGAGGACATTGTTTTGAAACATATGGGACTTTGGGATGTAGGAAGACAATATGATCAGGTTCATTGTTATTTAAGAGTTATTTAAGAGTATTATACAGCTGTTTTTATATCTTTTTGAAGGTTGTGCTCATTACTGGGAATATTAAGAGGTAAAACAGCAAGTACCTTGTGTTGAAAACAGTGACTCAAATTAACTGCTATCACTAAGCATAGTTATTCCATTTAAAGACTTTTAAATACACTTTAAGTATTACTGTTTCTTTTAATAAAAATTCAATTGAATTAAGTAATACAATAGCCAGGCCATCAAAACAACTTGCTGCAAATACTAGGCCCACCTGTCAGAAGCCTATATTGTAGCACAGTACTTGTGAAATTTTGGAGCATTAACACAGCAATTTGGAATTCACCTGAAGACTCGTGATCATTAATCTGAACTTTTGAAATGCCCTGCTTTAGATATGCCTGTCCCCTGGAGCCATTTACAGACTCAGTCAGAGAAAATGAGTTATTATAAGGAACAGAGCAGAGAAGAGACAAAGAGTACACATAAAAATGAAAGACACCAGAACAAGTCCTTTCTGGAAAAGTCTACTGTTAGAAATAAGAACTCAACAAGGAAACAGTTACTGGAATAGGACAAATACTGTGAGAAGGACAACATGCTGAGAGAGTGCAAAAATGAATGTCAGTTTCAATTGACACTAGTTCTGCCAGCAACTAGTAGAGATTTGTGTGACTACTTTGCTTCAAGAAGGGGGCCATCATGGCAATCTAAAGATAAATGAAGGTTCCTATAATGATCCCAGTTTGGATATTATAATGATAAAATGTGTTTGATCTTTAACTTCTTAATTATTGTTTGTCTAGAGCTTTGGAATTTTGGTCTCCTCAGTACAGGGGGTTCCCTTGCCACTAAAGAAAACATGCATTTACCCCAACATAATACAGGGGTCAAATTCATTTGTCGGAAATTGTCTCTTTTGTTCAGCAAGTGAACCACATTCCTCCAGATTTGACATCATCTCTAACTGCCACTAATATTTTTTCTTAGAAATAGAGAATGAAAACAACTGTAGGGAGAGGGTTTTTTTCCCCCCTCCTAAACAAACCCTACACCATTTTAAATTTGCAGGTATTCCTTATATTGGGTTGTATTGTCACCTACTGCATTCTACATTTTGCCATGGCAGATTAAAGAATACTTCAGTGAAGTCAATGAGTTTTTCATTTCCTTCCTAATCTGCAGTCCTAAAATCATGGAATTTAAATAATTTGAGCATGACTGAGGTACAGTAATAACATCTTATTCATCCTGTTACAGCATATTTTATCTAAAACAAACAAGCAAACACTAATTCAGGTTAAGGAAATGGGAAAATGTACAAGTAATGTTACACTGGACAAAAAACCACCATGTTAGATAGTTACTGACAATAATAGAACTACACCTATGTGGTGGATTTACCAATTCAGCCCGGCTTGAACGAGCTTGTAAAATCTTCATTTTGATTGGTGAAGCCAATCCACCAATCAGGTAAGGGCTGGGTGGGGCAGGCCCCAACCCTTACATGGATTGGGGGGCAAAGAGCCACCCAGACCTAATTGAAGCCTGCATTCTACAGATTGGGCACGTCTTCAGAGCTGGAGCCTCCAGAGTGAATAAAAAGAGCTGCATGCCCAGCACACAGCAGGACCCAAGGCAGGGCTGACACACTCAAAGAGAGAAATGAAAAGCCCTGAAAATGGGGTGAACTTACTGTTGTCTGAAAGAAAGAAACCATGCTGAGACAAATTGCCCATGTTGTTTGTCAGCCACTTTTATTGACAGCTGGGAGTGGCACAAGGTGCTGACACAATCAAAAACCACCGCCAGGCTAATTTAAAAGCTGAAGGTGAAGGAATGGGGAGGAGATCAGCAACACCAGAGCCAGAAGGCACAGCTGCTCTGGGTGTGTGCTCTAAAGTGGCTAGAGAATGCCTGTACGAGGCCAGATGGGTGCAAAGTTGTGCACTGGCCAGGAAGGAACCTGCAAAAGAACCCACCAAAAGTCAAAGATAGCACAATGCAGCCAGCTCCTATGACCCGTCCCGATTTTCCTGAGCCAAAACCTGCAGGCCCTCACCCAATTATTTGACACGCAGCAACAGATTATGGACTGGAAAAAAGATTGGGTGTTCCATACTTTAACTGCTTTCAAAATGCCCTATGTGATGACCCAGAAGTGCACATTGAGGCATTCGAGAGGCATACCATTATTACAGGATTGGACAAAGGATATTGGGCTGGCCAGCTGGGGGCACTCATGGTAGGTAAAGCACAGGCAGCATACTGGGCCTTGGCCCAGGACGAAGCCAGGAATTATGAGCAAGTTAAAGCTGCCATCTTATACAGGCTTGAGATCAACCAGGAATACTACCAGAAACAGTTTCAGGCCAAGAAGGCCCCTGATGAGAAATGACCCCATATCCTGATGCAACTGCTATGGGACCTTTTGAATAAGTGGGTGAACCCAGCCACCTATGACTGAGATGAGCTGACTGACCAAATACTCCTGGAACATTTGCAAAATGACCTAGATGAATGCACTCAATGATGGGTCCATCAGCACTCACCAGCCAGCTGTGAAGAGGCCTTAAGGTTGGCTGAGGCTTTTGCTGCATTTGAGACTGTATATAACCAAGAGAAACTGGCACCAAACCTGGGAAACACTTATCCATGTGAGGCCGAGAGGAGGCAAACCCTATCAGGAGCAGGCCAAAAGAGATGGTCTGTTTTCAGTGTGGGAGGACAGGACACATTTCACGGGAGTGCCCAAGTGGCCCCATGGAGCACTGGAGACCCAACAGTTCACCAAAAGGGCATGCAGAAAAACCTAAGGAAACAGACATCAGCAAACCGATGGACTGCAGTTATGCCTCCAGGGGAGATAGCACTGTATAGGGCCATGGTATCGTGAGAGCATGAGTGGAGAACCTCCCTGTTATTCATAGATTCATAGATGCTAGGGTCGGAAGGGACCTCAATAGATCATCGAGTCCGACCCCCTGCATAAGCAGGAAAGAGTGCTGGGCCTACATTACCCCAGCTAGATACACATCTAGCCTTCGCTTGAAGACCCCCAGGCTAGGGGAGAGCACCACCTCCCTTGGGAGCCCGTTCCAGACCTTGGCCACTCGAACTGTGAAGAAGTTCCTCCTAATATCCAATCTAAATCTGCTGTCTTCTAGCTTGTGGCCATTATTTCTTGTAACCCCCGGGGGGGCCTTGGTGAATAAATACTCACCAATTCCCTTCTGTGCCCCCCGATGAACTTATAGGCAGCCACCAGGTCGCCTCTCAACCTTCTCTTGCGGAGGCTGAAAAGGTCCAGTTTCTCTAGTCTCTCCTCGTAGGGCTTGGCCTGCAGGCCCTTAACCATATGAGTGGCCCTTCTCTGGACCCTCTCCAGATTATCCGCATCCTTCGTGAAGTGCGGCGCCCAGAATTGCACGCAGTACTCCAGCTGCGGTCTGACCAGCGCCTGATAGAGGGGAAGTATCACCTCCTTGGACCTATTTGTCATGCATCTGCTGATGCACGATAAAGTGCCATTGGCTTTTCTGATGGTTTCGTCACACTGCCGACTCATGTTCATCTTGGAGTCCACTAGGACTCCAAGATCCCTCTCCACTTCCGTGCCACCCAGCAGGTCATTTCCTAGGCTGTAGGTGTGCTGGACATTTTTCCTCCCTAGATGCAGCACTTTGCATTTCTCCTTGTTGAACTGCATTCTGTTGTTTTCTGCCCACTTGTCTAACCTGTCTAGGTCTGCTTGCAGCTGTTCCCTGCCCTTCGGCGTGTCCACTTCGCCCCATAGCTTAGTGTCATCTGCAAACTTGGACAGAGTACATTTCACTCCCTCATCCAAGTCGCTGATGAAGACATTAAAGAGTATCGGTCCAAGGACCGAGCCCTGCAGGACCCCACTGCCCACACCCCTCCAAGTCGAAACCGACCCATCCACCACGACTCTCTGGGTGCGACCCTCCAGCCAATTCTCCACCCACCGGACTGTGCAGTCATCCAAGTCACAGCCCCTTAACTTGTTCACCAATATGGGGTGGGATACCGTATCAAAGGCCTTCCTGAAGTCCAAGTATACGACATCCACCCCTCCTCCTGCGTCGAGGCGTTTTGTAACCTGGTCATAAAAAAAGACTAGATTGGTCAGGCACGATCTGCCTGCCATGAACCCATGCTGGTTTCCCCTCAGCATAACTTGCCCTGCCGGGCTCTTACAAATGCCTTGATAATTTTTTCAAAGACTTTGCCAAAGATGGAGGTGAGACTAACTGGCTTATAGTTGCCCGGGTCCTCCTTCCTCCCCTTCTTGAAAATGGGAACCACATTGACCCTTTTCCAGTCCTCCGGGACTTGACCCATGTGCCACGAGTGTTCAAATATTCCCGCCAGTGGCTCTGCAATGATGTCGGCCAGTGCCTTCAGTACCCTCGGATGGAGCTCATCCGGGCCTGCTGACTTAAAGGCATCCAGTTCTTCCAAGTGACCCTGCACCACCTCAGGGTCCACGCATGGAAGTCTGGTGCCTTGCTGCTGCCTCCCTACACTCCCAGTGAGAGACTTGTCATGCCTCTCGCTTAGGAACACTGAGGCAAAGAACTCGTTGAGGAGTTCAGCCTTGTCCCCTCTGTCCGTCACCAATTGTTTCTGCCCATTTAGCAGAGGTCCTATTCCTCCCTGGGCCTTCCTTTTACTCCCTATATATCTAAAAAACAATTTCTTATTGTCTTTTACTTGGGTTGCCATCCTCAGCTCCATGGTAGCTTTGGCCTGTCTAACTGCCTCCCTACAAGCACGAGCAGAAGAGGTATATTCCTCTTTGGTGATCTCTCCCTGTTTCCACTTTTTATGTGCTCCCCTTTTGGCCGCATTGGACTGGGGGTGCA
The DNA here is from genome assembly GCF_052110815.1 of Crocodylus siamensis. Classification (NCBI taxonomy): domain Eukaryota; kingdom Metazoa; phylum Chordata; order Crocodylia; family Crocodylidae; genus Crocodylus; species Crocodylus siamensis. Next base: position 50,729,420 of record NC_143401.1, on the reverse strand, counting down.
CCCAGTCATTGGTGTGGGCTGATCTCATCCCACACCAAATCGGAAACCAGGGAATGCCCATCAAAATGGCCTGCCTACATGGGGAGATGGAAAGGGTTGAACACCGGTGGGTCTGACTTCAAGTCATGGAACACCAAGGTGATCTGTTAGTCAGATTGGCCCCACATCTGGCATGTGATATGTTGCTTGGATGTGATTGAACCCTGATCTATGACATCCTAGAGAGAGTGCAGGATGCCAAGACCAGACTTTGATGGCTCAAAGATCATGACAGGTGGCTCAGGGAACTGGAATACAGAGGGGAGTCAATGGAGGATGCAGAAGAGGTGAGCCACAGTTCATGGAAGTGCAAGAAGAATATGAAGAACTCTGAGCAATCTGGGTCCAAATCCCCAAAACAAAGAGTGACCAGCAAGAGATCAATGCCAGAACCCCACAGTATGAGGTAAGGGGCTAGTTATTTTATTGGGTTCAGAAGGTAGGGCAGGAAGAGGCCCATTTGGTAGTGCCTGCTCTGTTCTGCCAGCTGGTATGGCAGCTGACACATGCAAACCCTACTGGAAGGCATCTGGGCTGGGAAAAAACTATAGCCAGAATGCCCCACTGTTTTTTTTTGGCCAGGACTGGTGGAAGACATCACCTGCCAGTGTGCAGTATGCCCAGAATGTCTACAGATGCGGGAGAACTGCCCAACTTGGGCCCTACTACTGCCATTATCAATGTGCCATTCTCACAAAGAGCAATGGATGTAAAGGGGTCCCTACCCCAGAGTACCACAGGATACCAGTATGTAGTGGTGTTCATTGATCATGCAACCTGGTATCTGGAGGCTGTCCCACTCCAGGTGGCGACAGCCCCATGAATTGCCAAGGTGTTCATAAAATGGATCACATTGGAAGGAATACCTAAAGAAATCTTGACCGACCCAGGATAAATTTTTTTGTCAGGTGTATTACAAGTTGTGTGCCATACATTGTGGATAAAACACCTAAGGACTTCCATGTACCACCCACAGACCAACAGCCACATAGAGCACCTCAATGGCACTATAAAGAGGATGCTGTGGCAGTGCATACAAGGTGATCCCTCGAAATGGGTTTACTGCATCCTTTAATTTAGTTTGCTTTCTGAGACACCCAAAGAACTCATCAAGGTACTCACCATTCAATCTTATCTTGGGACACCGGACCCAAGGGCTGCTGCAGGGGAGGATGGGAGCAGGATGCAGAGAATGTGAGGGACCCAGACTTCTACCAGAGGGAATTATGACAATGCATACAACTGGTGCATCACAAAGCAAGGGACAACCTCCAGGAAGTGCGACAGCACCACAAGGCTAGGTATGATGCATATGCAAAAGAAAGGGAGCTTAGACCCAGCCAGAGAGTTCTGGTACTCCTGCCAATGTCCGCGAGTAAGCTCTTAATGCAGTGGCAAGGCCCCTCTGAGGTGATCTGTAGAGTTGGCCTGGTGGATTAAGACATCCACAGGCCAGGATATCAGCAGGAAAGGCAGATCTGCCACATAAACCTCCACAAAAATGGACCACATTTATGGAGGGTGAAGTAGAGGACTTAGGACCACAGGAACCAGTGAGAGAGGAGTCAGCAGGCTGACTAGAATACCAGGTCCAGATAAGCAAGGAACTTTCAGTCCTTCAGAAGGCTGAAATGAAGACGCTGGTGCATAATTTCCAAGACATCTTCCACAAAGAACCTGCATGGGCCAGGGGAGTGTGCCACACAATAAACACCCTGCCAAGAATGATAGTGAGGGAGAGGTGATGGCACGTGACCCACCACCTTCTTGGGGAGAGCCGTGAAGAGATTAATAAAATATTAGAGCAAGGGGTGATACAGCCATCAAGGAGTGCTTGGTGGAACACACACCCCTTTATGAATAGGATCCTGGCACCCCATGCCAGCTATGCCATGGCCTATATTGATGATATTGTCATCTTCACCCAGACATGGGCCTAACACTGGAGAGCACTACAAGCCATACTCTAGGAACTATGAGCCTCAGGGATGACAACAAACTCATGTAAGTGCACACTAGCCCAGTGACAGATGAAGTACCTAAACTTCCTAGTAGGATGGGGTACCATCAGGTCACTAGCAGATAAAGTAGAAACTATCCACAGCTTTACTATGCCTCAGAACCACAGGCAACTATGGTCCTTCCTGGGGTTGACCAATTATTATCAGTGGTTCATGCTCCATTTCTCAGAATTGGTGGCACCACTCACAGTAGCTCTGAAAGGGTGAAGAACAGGAGCTATAAGGTGGACCAAAGAAATGAGGCACAATTTTGAGCTCCTAAAGAATTAGGTATGTGAAGGCGTAGTAATACAAACACCTGATTTTCACAAACCTTTTATCTTGCAAATGGATGCCTCAGAGACAGCCATAGGGGCTGTTCAGACTCAAGAAGATATTGGAATTGAAAAACCCATGGCCTACATGAGTCATAAGCTGCTCTCCGTGGAGACATGTTACACTACTATAGAGAGGGAATGTTTAGCAATTCAATAAGCCATGGAGCATTTCCATTACCATCTGATGGGGAGGGAGTTCAAGCTTATAACTGATCATGCACCCCTACAGTGGTTGAGCAGGGCCAAAACTCATAACACCTGAATAATCAGGTGGGTCCTGGCCCTGCAAACTTTCAAATTTCAAATACTACAACACCTCAGAAAAAATAACACTGTGGCAGGCTTTTTATTCAGGTGCGAAGCTACAGACAGATTGTCAGGTATAGTAAGCCAGGAGATGAAAAAACAATGGACTCAAGTTAAGAGACCAAGCCAAAGACTCAAAGTGCCCCAAGGCATCTTGGGGGGGGGGAATTGTGTCCCAAGGGGACACAAGTGGAGGCCCCAGGGCACCCTCCAGTGGTGGGGCCTGAGGCAGGGCTGACCTGCTCAAAGAGACAAATGAATAGCTCTGAAAATGGGGTGTACTTACTGTTTTCAGAAGGAAAGGAGCCACACTGAGATGAACCACCTCTGTGGTTTGTAAGCTGCTTTTATTGCTGGCTAGGAGTGATGCAAGTTGATGACATTATCAAAAGCCACCGTCTGGCTGATTTAAAAGCTGGTAGTGAAGGAATGGGGAGGAGAGCAGCAACACCAGAGCCAGGAGGCACAGCTGTTCCCCAGGCTACACATGGGCTGTGTCGGCACCCTGACAAGGAGATGGACGGAGACCCACTGGAGCGGTCCTCACTCATATAAAAGAGGCATCTCCCCAGTTCAGCTGGGCAACTGGGTTAAAGAGGACAGAGCTGAGGAATCCTGAGGACCAGAGATGCCAGACCTGTGAGTGGGGCAGGCTAAAGCCCCGAGCTCCAACTATTCTTTTCCTGTTTTGGGGGTTTTTGTGATGCTGTTTTAGAGGGTCTACAAGAGCCCAGAGCAGAGAGGGAGGCTTTGGGTGCCTTCTTGTGTCAAGGGGAAGGAGGCGAGTGAACTCTGCGTACAGCTATGGCTCAAGAGAAGAGTGGGCACCATGACAAAGGCTGTATCATGCTCACAGCCTTCCTGGGTGAAGGGAAAACAAGAGACAGGCATAGAGAGAAAGCAAAGGCAATGACATCAAGGGACTGGTCAGCAACCCAACATCTGGCCATCCTGAGGGCTGGCATATGGCTGGGGTGTAGGGGAGGTGGAGCCCCAAAAATGCACACTAAGGGTAGCACCTGGTTCACAAGAACCCGCAAGAAGGAGCCCCACCACTGAAGAGAAGAAGATAAATTCATGGCAGGTGAGTGCCAGGGCCTTCCTTGGAAGCGAATGCAACCTACTGGGACCCTCTCCTTACTCCCCCTAGGAGTGGTGCCATGGTTTGGCACCCTTTGGGAATACCCAGTGCTTTCAGCCAAGTGGGTACCTAACAGGGAGGGCTTGCACTTCATATTTTGTAAATAGTTATATACTTGTTGTTTTTGTTGTTTGAACTTACCTGTTGTTACCTATTGTTTATATGCCTTTGTTGTATTTACCCATTGCAGACAGCTGCTTACCTGTATATGCGCTTTTGAAGTGGTGGTCTCCAGGGCCTTTGATCATAGAGCATAATGGTATTTGAGTGATCTGGATATTGTATATACTTAACAATACTCTCTTATAAATCTGTAAATATTATTACCTGCATACTAACAAAGCTGTAAATAGTTAAGCTGTCCTGGCCTGACACTACAGAGGATTGGAGGGGGTGGGGGAAGGGGTGGCCTGCGCAGTAAACCCCTCTTGCAGCACTCCTGCCTGGCCACCTGTCCCCTCCAGTTGAAGGGGAGGAAGCATATAGGGGGATGCACCCACGTTACACCTATTCATGCCAGATGAATATCTGGCCCAATATTTCTACTTTGTTGAGACATGACTATCGACTAGAAATTCCACCTCAGTAACATCCTCTGAACTCAAACTTGTTAGGAGATATGGCATATCTGTTAGACACCAAAATCCAAAAAATACTTACTGTAATCAGATGTGCCACAACAGGGGAATAAAATCAGTCAAACTTTAACCCTTTTTAAACTGTCAATAATTAAAATAACTGACCCATAAACACACAATCCACAACTCTACTGGTTCTTATCTTAAGTCTCATAGTAAAAATAATAAGGTCTCCACAATTCTGTTCAGCTCTGTTTGATTAGAAACTATCTTGAAATCTCATGTATTTGGGGGCTTATGTGGAGAACATGTTAAGCAAGAAAGCAAGGAAGAATGGTCTGGGTTTTCAAATAAAAGATGCCTGTGATAGCAATATACTAATAATGTATTAAAAGGCACTTCTACCATAATTTATCTTAGTATAAGAAAAACAATCCCTTTGCCATGTTAGGCTATATGTATTTTCCACAGTACGATTCATTTAAATTTTTACTCCCTCCATGAAAATGCTTTTCTCCATCCACCCTCACCTTGCTTTTGAGATCAGTGCCCTGTTTTCCATTTATTTTCTTTATTCCCCTACCCCATACATCTATAGCTACCAGTCAGTATTTTTGCTTATCATTTTTTGCATTAATGCACATACGTTTGCATATAGGCTTGCATAATTATCCTGGTGATGAATTAAAACAAATGTTCTTGCTTCATTTTCCATGGGAAATAATTTGGTAGGGTGCTTGATTTGTAAAGAGGTGAATTCTTGGTATGAGGTAATAATCTTTGTGCAAATATTTCTATTCAGACATGGTCAGTTGGTCAGAAATTTACAACATACTAAATATTCATTTCATTTTATACAGCCAGCTGGAGTTGTTTCCCATGTTCTTATTTAATAAATTTCACTGTTAATTAGATTTTCTTGCCAGTGGTGATCAATAAACTTCTCAGATACTTACAGATTAAAAATTATAAAGAAGAATCTGAGACTAAAAGAAGAGAAAAAGGTACAAGATTGTAAGATTTTATTAGCTTAATAGGCAATGGTCTTGTAACCTTCACAGAACATCAATGTTTCCAGTATTTACCAATTTACTCTTATTGATAACAACCTTACCCACAGAAGTAAAGATAAATAGCAAAGTGTTAAAATAACTTTGTAACACTTAGAGCAAAGAAGAGCAGGGGATTTTGGATTCATACTGTTTAGGAGAATTCAAATGCTTATCTCAATGTTGAGTCAGATATTATGGATAGCCCCAATCTTTATAAAGGACAAAAAAAAAAAAAATGGATTCAACCACTAGCCAGGAATTTGAGTCAGATTTCACAGGTAGGATCTCTTCTTTATAATGGAATGAACTAGAGCTTCAAACAGTATTCCACTAAATTTAAACTAATTGAAATCTGAGATTTTATCTTAAATTTGCCATATCAAACTGATTTCTTATTTAAAGGTACAAATGTCCAAAGGCTCTTGGTTACTTTGTTTACCAGTTTCATCATCAGCAATTCCTCATGGTCAGGAATGACTCTCTTACATGATTGCCTTTTCTATGGGTCCAAAAATGTCTGACAAAGCTGATCAGGGTTCAACAAACTCTGTTTCAACTTGGGCACATATTACCATGTGGGCACATGTTACCATGTGGATTTGATCCACTACATGCTGTTTGTGCTGCTCCTGCTTTTCTGTCTCCTGTTGTCATCTGAAGGTTTCAAAGTACTGAGATCCTTGCAGCAAACCCTTCCCCTGTACCAAGAGGTGGAAAAATGCCAACGTTTGACATCACTCTGAAAGATAAATCTCTTGGGGTCATTGACAGATTTTTCTACTTGTGTTCTATGATCAGCAGGAATCTTGTCCTTCAGACTGAATTTACTAATAGAATCAGAAAAGCATCTAAGAATTTTGGGCCATTACAGTGTCGCAGAATGCCGGGCTAGCGATTCCGGCACCGCTTGGGGAGCCGCGGGCTTTACGGAGCGGGCGAGCGTGTGGCTTGTGGGGCAGGATTGGAGGTAGCTTTATGACCGCCTTCCAGGTTTGCCAAGTTGGCAGAAGTAGACGACTTATAAGAAAACTAACAACTTACTCTAATAAGTTTGTAGGATGTCTGTTGGTTCACGGGGTTCCGGAGTAAGCCCTTGCGTTTTAACTCAATGGTCTAGGTGCAGCTGCCAACTCCTTAAGTCTCAAAACTGGTCAACAGCTCATTGAGACAGGGTGTTAGTAGTAGAAGTTATTACGGAGTAAATATAAGGTAAAGTAAAAATTTGTTTTATTCACTCACCTGGCCTCACGCTCTTACGAATAAGAGGGGAGACCGGCTGGAATGAAGTTGCAGTAAATATAAGTATAGAAAGCGTAGATATGCTGTCTAAACTACAAAGAGAGGTAGTTAAGAGGTGGAGTCTCTGATGTTTCTTCAGTTACAGTATGCCAGATACAAAGGGGGTCTGTTGGCCCACAGGGTTTACTAGCGAGCCCTTGCTTTCCACCCCTTACGGGATAGGTGCGGCTACTCACTAGTTAGTCCTAGGGCTGGTCAACAGCTCATGAACAGGATGATAGATAACAAAACTGTAATGCGGTGAATCGCTGTCGATTGTCGGATTTTCGAGGCCTTGGTTTTTGCTGGGATATGCCCAGGCGGGGAGGCTGAGGACTGGCTACAGGGTGATTAAGCCTGAAGGGTCGTTCAGTCACCGTCTCTGCTACTTCTTGCCTCTATGCCTCTTTATAGATGTTGGTTGGACTGCCTCTGTGACACTAACTATGATATAAACTAAGCATACAGAGATAGGATAGTTTTCTTTTACATAATAGTTACTAGGTAGATTTTCTACATAAATTTCATTTCTGCAGGAATGACACTTATAGATAAGAAATGAAACTTACAAAATACGCATGTGCAGCTTAATACAAGCGTGGGAAAATATAAAGCTTTCATTTTTATTAGAAGCCAAAACTACAAGATTACATAAATGTGAGAGTGCCGCGCGGCAGTTATACAGAAATAAAATAAGACATTTACATACAGAAACATGCATGGTATAATGACTATCAATGGAGATGAAGATGGGACTCTATGAGACTTGCGTTCATGCTGTCAGCCCTGCTTTATGCTTAAAAAATGTGGACTGCATATACTAGGTACATCACAAAACTGAACAGCTTCCACAAGATGCCTGAACAAGATCCTGAAAAGGGAACATCTGAAGTTGGGTACAGCTGCACCCAACATGAAGCAGCTGTGATCCAGAGGATGGAAGCAAAGTGAGAAAGAAAGAACCAGTGTGTTGTGAATTTGGACTTCCAGTCAGACAATACGGGATCTGTGGAACTTGCTAGAAGCTTGTTTACACCACGATCCAAAGAATTGACAGTTGCCCAATAGAACATACTTTTAACTTAAAAAACAGATAGCTACTTCACTTCAAGTTGCCATGCAGACAGGACCTTACAATTAATAGAATCAGGCCTGCTGTGCTTAGTAATTCATGAAAAATAAGGCATGTGGTAAACCTGGAGAGGTTAGGTCTAACCTTATGTCAGAGAAATTTTCTCTGTGTATGCTGCCAAGACAAAAGCTACCAGGCATGCGCCATGGCGACGGGCCTTGCAGGTGCCCTTTTCATGACCTGTCAGCCTGTCACTCAGGCCTGACCTAGTTTTCCTCTGGCGCAGACTCAGTTGCTTCACAGAGCTTGCAGCTGGGCATGCTCAGAGACTAACTGAAATGAGGTCACCCTTCTGGAAAATTCACTCAGTCAAGCAGCCTGATTGGCCACAGGACTGCTTTAAAAGTTGTTGAGCCCCTCCCTGGGGGGGGAGACCCGGGAACTCTGTGATAGAGACTGGCTTGCCAGAGACTGTCTCAGAGACAACCCGCGTGGCTAGAGATAGTGACTGCTCGTCACAGTGCTGTCTCTTAGCTAGGCCCTTAGGCCTACCGGTCTCCTCCTCGCCTGCCTCTCGTTTTGCATCAATACCGTTTCTCCATTTTGACCTACTGGCATTCGACCTTCGGCCCGCTCGACCTGGTTACGACTTCAGATCACCTCATTGGACTCCTGCTATCTCTCGATCAGCTACCGACTTCGGCTACCCACTGGACCACCAACTTTCTCCGTGTTCAGTTACAGTTTTGTTTGTTCATTATCCCTTTTCATGAGCTGTCTCCCAACTCTGGGACTAGGCATCAGGCTGCCGCATCTATCCCTAGGCAAGTCCCAGGGGTAGAGAGCAGGGGCTTGTTTGCCGAACCTCGTGAGTGGACAGACCCCCTTGTTTGTTGTATAACTGTAACAAGAAGAAGCATCTGTACCTGCGCCACCAAAGCATAAGTCAATAAATCTGCTTGTTTACAACCATCAAGCTTTTGTGCCACCATGACTCAACCGCCGCTAATCCCAACCTGTTCGCATCCAATTTGCCCCCACCCGGCCAACCCATCGTGACCGAGAAGACCGTGAGCTTGGCTCCAGCTGCTCGGACCCTTCTCGACACCTTATTGGAAGGTGGAACGGTGCCATGTAGCACAGCCCTACCAGGTACCTCTTCATTTCCAGCCAAAAAGCTGGCATCCCAGGCAGCTAGGTGAGCTTACCTGCAGCCTCAGAACTCCACTGTAACCAGCAAGCCTCAGGCCTGTCAAAGATGTGATAGATCTGGGCTTTCCTCAGCCAGGATTGTGTGTGTGCATGTGGTAGCTGGAAGTTATGGTCTCTCCCACACCCTTTCTCCAGAGAGATCCTGGGTCCTGGCATTTCCTAGGGCTGCCACACCACCAGCAGTCCCACCATGCCTCCCAACCCTGGCATAGTGCAGTTTTAGTGGTGCCCAGGACTTGGGATCTCCTCCTTCCCCATAGCCCCTTCCATACCACCAAATTTGTCCTGGTATGGGAGGACAACAGGGACATGTTCTTCCCCTGCTGGACGGTGATGGAGAGAGTGCTACCTCCAGCTCTCAGCATGGGACATTAAATGTGTTTTTAAAAAAAGAAAAAGGAAATAGATGCAAATGGAGTGAAGAGGGTGGCACTCACTCTGTCTGCACCTGTAGCTTGGGGAACCTCAACAATGGGAGGTTCACCTTGAGAAACACCAGCTGCTCCACCAAACCAGGGTCCAAGGGGGTGTGGTGTGGTGTCATTACATCCCTCAGCAATGCTGAACACCTCTCACTTGCAACATTGGTTGGTGGACAGGACAGGTGTTCCCAGGCAACTGTGGCCAGATCTGGCCACGTCTGGTTGTGGCTTGCCCAGTAGGCCAAGGGGTTTCACAGAAGCAACTCCACCTCCTCAGAAAGATAGGCATCTACCTACCTGATGGTGGGGTCTGGTGCCTGTGGACCACACCATGTAAGCCATGCCCTTGCCCCACATTGGCAGCACCTGTGGTGAAGGAGGAGACTGGCTGGTGAATAGTGTGCTGGCACAGGACAGCGGGTCTCCCTCTTCCACATCCCCCTGCCTCCGCTGTTCTGCCTCCCTGACTCTGTTCACTAGCACCTCCATCCACTGATTCAGACTTTGTTTGCTGCATACACTCTCCTTCACCCTTGGGTCACACATGGCAGCCAGCACATGAACTGTACTGGACAGCAAGAGATCAAATCATTTCCTGATGACCTCCTTCAGCTGCCAGTGCCTGTACATCTGTTGACAGTGGCTTGCCCCAGCCAGGAACATTGATTCCCTGGAACTTCTACATTTGGTTCTGAAGTTCCCTCACTATAGGGATCACCTGGCTAAGGAGGACATCACCAGTACTGAGGGTCTCATTGGCCTCAAGGAAGGGCTTTAGGACCAGCAAGATCTGGAAGATGGTATCCGACTTATCTCTCATAAGGGGGCCACTGATCCCAATCTCCCCAAGCACAGCAAGCTCATGGATGGCCTTCTGTTGTTCCACCAGCCTGTTGAGAATCAGATATGTGGAGTTCCTGCATGATTTTCTGCTGTGGGATTTTAAACTCTGCTTGCTTGTCCCACAGCATCTTGCCCCCCTTGATGCTCCAGTGGAATTAGCCTGCCACCTTCCTGCTTTTGGAAATGAGCTTGCTGGTGGTGCTGGTGCCATCACTATCTTCTCTGTCCCTCTCCAAAGGATCCCTGACAATGACGTGCAACTTACGTGCCACACAGCGGATGCCAACAAAGTTGGCATCATGGACCACCTTGACCATTTTGGCCCCACTGTTGGTGACCACAACTTTTTGTTTCCCTGCAAGGAAGTCCAGCTTCAGTTTTGACTGTTCTCATTTTGTTTTGAGGCAGTTTCAAAGCCTTTCGTTTTGTTTCAATTTTACTGTTTTGAGCTCAAAATGGTATCAAAACAAAACATCCAGTGAAATTTTACACAGCCCTACTCAAAGCTCACTGCCTGCTTAGTCCAGACTCCAGAGCTCTACATGTACAGTGAGATCTATGAGCTCACAATTTGATCACTGAGAGCTCTGGCCAAAGGAAGAGGATGAGTACTTCTGCCATTCATCCTCACGCCTCCACTCCCCTCACCGCCACTGAATTCAGCAGTGGGTGAAAAAGAGGGAACGAGTGGTTATAGTATTCACCCTATGGATTCTGGAACCAGGCAAGGACTGTGGTTTTGGCCAGAGCTCACACTAATCACCTGCTAAGCTCAGAGAGCTAAGGATATATGTGGAGCTCCATAGCCATGGCTAACCAGGCAGAGAGCTCAGATCTCATTGTTCATGTACACAGTAGTCAACAGGAGTGCAGCTGTTCCCCCTTTGCCATACTTCTGCATCTGCTTCTTTCTTAAAGCAGGATTTTCTACATGGATGCACCTCAACTTCCTCTGTTTGTCTGACTTTATCTAAATGTGCTGACCATCAAGGAACAAATTTGTTTTGTTTTTTTAACTGCAAAGGGGGAGATTAGTAGGGCTGATTCTGTTGATGTAGGGCCAGGAATTTCTAGTTAAAAAGAAAGTGGCTTTTTTTTTCTCCCCCTCAGAATAGCCATATCTAGGGAATTGTTTTCACAGGTGCATTATATAAATTGAAAACAATTTCACAAAAATTGCTGGAATTGTTGCGTGAAAAGATCTCAGAGATGCAGCACTTGCTTAAATTGTGACAAAATTGTGCAAAGGTGTATACAACATATATATGTAATACCGGTAAACATTTTTTTCAATTGTGTACAAATGGAACAAAATATTCCAGGAAGCCCTGATGATATCTGGTTGTCTCTTTCTGCATGGAAAAGTTCCACTGATAGAAAGTATATCTCAAAGAAGGAAAAAGGGTAATAGTATTTTTGCCTGCTGGGAACTGATATGTTAATACATCAACAGCAAGCTAGAGTTTATTTTATACCAGACATATGAGATAGAAAATGAAGCCCCCAACTGCACTAAGCAATTCAAAGAAATTGACTTCCATGACTACCATTTACTATGAGGAGAGTCAATCTACCATCCACATTTTGGAAACATATGACTTCAGGATGAAATCCATTATTAAACAAAGAATTAAACAATGAGTTAAGATATGTTCAGGGAGTGATTTGGTTTTGTTCAGTCCTCTGTGATTTCAAGTTAATTGATCTTAATTTGCTGTTGACTCTTCAGTCAACAACATTTATCAAAGCACTTACTATGCCCCCCTTTTTTCCTTTTTCTTTGTTTCTTTCTTTCTTTTTCTTCTTCTTCTTCTTCTTCTTCTTTTTTAGAATTAGATAATGCAGCTGAGCATTATACATAACCAGGTTTCAGAGAAAATCCATATACTCTGGCTTTTTAAAAGTTAGTGAAACTTAATGAATTCTTTTGCCACATGAAAAATATAGATGTTTAGCTACAGCTAATGAGAAAACTACTTCACGGGATTTCTGGTCAGTTTAGGCCGCTTTTGTACTTCCAGGACCACAGGGAGTCTGTGCACTGGTTCAGTCTTGCAGTGCAGGTGTGACTTTAAATCACACGGAAGGACCAGCTGTGACATGCCCCTGGCAGACATTACAGGTTAACAATACCATAAACCAGTAGCCCTGCTACACATTTAGAGAATGAATGTGTCAAGAAAACAGGACACCAATCAGCAATGTTACACCAAATGTATTATTTTTGTGACTGGTTTCCATAGCTCCTTAAACTGCATGTGTGGTTGGGTAGCAACAAATTGGAGTTAGTCCTAGACTCTCATGAAATCTTGAGGATATGACTGATTGTCAGACTTCATAAGACTTAGTTCAGGACTCAGTTTGTGGTGGTTTGTAGGTACTTGGCTTTCAACTTTCCAGTGCAGGGAGAGCCCAGGATTTTGATCTTGATCCCAATCTTCCCCTGCACTGGAAAATAGTGATGGCATGGTTGGTATCTGATTCCTGATCCAAAAATCCCATGTGTGCAGTAGGAGATATTAGCATAGCAGGGGGCAGAGTTGTTGGATGGGGGGGATCACATCCCATCATTCCATGAAATTAATGTGTGCTGGGGTTATAGATCACTAAGGTACAAAGAAGTCCCATCCAGAATTCTTCCACAAACAGTTCTTATAGGATGGAAAGAACTATAGGAGCCTTCACTATGATTCCAGATATCCAGGTGCCCCTATTGTGTTACACTTTGACTACTTTAGCAAAGACAACCTCTGATTCCAAAGTGAACAGAACTTTGTTCAACTGAATAAAACTTTAATGTTCAAGTTCAAAGCCTAAGGTTTTGTTGTAAACATTTTAATGTAGAAGAGGCATCCAACACACTAGTGACAGTATCTGAATAAGGTCTTGGAGAGAAACTTCCCAATAATTCAGCAGTATAGAGCTGATCTAATTAATCCTACACTGTCTATCGCTCTGTGGGGTCAGGCCAACTCTCAGGATCTCAATATCGCGCTGTTAGACAGAAGGGTAGGACACAATTACACATATACAAACACACAAATCAATTGGTTGCATACACACCCACACACTACCAACTCAGGCGCATATGCATCCAAACCTGCCTAGGCACATGCATCTCTATCACCAATTCAAGCACATACACTATATACCCCAAAAATTAGACAAAAATCAATTGTATATACCCACACACTCAGTACACATACACAGTTCACTAATTCATATATCATGGACACAATGGCATATATATATACACACACACACATACACACACTCACTAGTTCACACATATACAACCCACCTACACATACACACAGTAAATTCCTAACTTGGATGGTACAGTGTGTTTGTGTGTGCTTGGGATACTTGGGAGAAGGGTAAGGTGAGAGAGAGAGTTGAAGTGTAGGGAGTGAAAATTGCCAGAACCAGGATTAGAACCGGTGGACTAGAGAGAAGCTAGCTGAGAAACTAAGGCTTGGTTTTATTTAAGATCGAGTGGTCCCAGGGTTACTCAAGGTCACTGGTGCAAGGGGCGGGGCGGGGAAATAGAAAAGCCTGGTAGCAAGGAGGACACAGCCAGGAAAGAGAGACAGACAGAAACCTGGGAGCTTGGGACTGGAAACTGAGACAGACAGCTGAGATATTTGGGGGGGGGAGGGGTAGAAAGTCGCTGGAACCAGGATTAGAACCACTGGACTACAGAGAACCTGAATGAAAAACTGAGGTTTGGGTTTACTTAAGGTAGACTGGGGCTGGAAACTGAGGTAGAAAGGTGAGATATTGGGGGAAGGGGAAGAGAAGTGGTGGCAAGCAGGACACAGCCAGGAAAGAAACTGAAGCAGAACCTTGGTTTCTCAGGGGAAAAGGCAGTGGGGACAAGACAGTGGCAAAGAAACAGGGGGTTTGGAGGCAGAGAGAAGCTCAGGACAGGGGTTGGAGGTGGCAGGGAGCCAGAAGCAGGAGAGGGAGAAATGAGACAGAAATTAGAGAGGCGAGGAGCAGAGATTGGAGCAGGGCTGAACCATAGTAAAGCAAAACCCAACTCAGGGGTCCAAATAAGAGTTTTATTAAACAGACAGCATGCTACACAGACCCATGAATTTATTGGTTCACACACACACGCACACGGACTCACAATGGCAGCAGGAAAAAAAGACTCAGTGGAAGGGTTGGAGTCCAGGTAGCAAAGAGAAGCAGAGTCCAAGTCCATGATTGAAGAGGGTGTGGGGGGTGATAGTTACCTATCCAGGCTGGAAAGGGGTCCTTGTCCAGTAGGTGTTGTCCAGAGGGAGGTCACCAGCAGTGCCTCTGGGTGGATAGGTAGTCTGGCATGGTGCTGGTCCAGATGGCGAGGGCACCACAGTTAGTCTTCACTACCCCTTTTTATTGGGCAGACTACCTCTGATCTCCTATGGGGAGGGCCTGTCCAGGCAAGGTCAGTCCTATTCCAGAAGGCTCCAGGTGTTCTTATTAAACATGTGCAGCCTTGGAACAATGGTGTATTGCACCATCTTTTGTTTCTTGAGGTGATTCCAAGGGCTGGGTCATTGGTCCAGGTATTGGTGTTGATGGTTTGGTCATTCAGAGGGAGCTATTTTTAGACCTATTGCCATTGTCTCTCAAGCACCCTCATTCATTCCCATTCATTTTTGGAACCAAGTTACATAGGAGGGATAGTTGTGAAACATAGGTTACACAATGGGGCATGGGTATAACATGGAGGTTTGACATTACAAGATGGAAATTTGACATGACTTATGCTAACTTACATATATAGGCCTAAAAAAGTAATCACACAATATAAAAGCAGTAAAAAAAAATAATTCAAACATAATAATTATCACTTCTAAAACAGTGGATATCTATATCAAAATAGCAGGGCACTTATTTGCAAAGAGGGGAGAGAAAAATAAATCTTACTACCTAAAATAAAATGTTAAAGCTTATCCTATACCTTAGCTCACTTATCTATAGGGAATAGGGAGGGAGAGGAAAAGTAAAAATGGTGGGGAAAGGGGAGGGAATGCATTTTAAAATAAATTTTAAAAAAGCAAAACTGGGGGTTTTGCTACATGTCTACTCAGCAAAGAAGACATTTTGTAGGATACATTGATGCAGGGATTTGGGGTTATTTTACAACTGAATAGCAGCAGTAAGTAGCATCCAGTTACAAAATAGCTACTTCTGTGTCATATTTTCAAATTTGTGTCAAATTTAAAGTTTATTATTCATTGATATGACATTCCCATGGGTGGACAATCTGACATTATAAAGAGTTACCATGGCCTTGGTAGTAACAAAAAAAGTATTCACTTCTGAATATTACTACTTTGATAATTTACAAATGTTCTTATATGATTATGCAAATGTATGTGGCTTTTCATGCACACATTTTGCATAGTCATTAATTTTGCTGGCCAAATCTGTCCCCTATCACTTGGCTTAAAAAACTTAGAATATTTCAGCATTAACATATTTTTCTCAAATTTTACATGAAAAATTCTTTCTCATTCCTAAAGAATCAAACTTATAGTCAGTTGTTATTAAATAGTTTAAATTGATTCTTTTTTAGTCTACTTACTATGATGTAGGATTATTTTCTTTTCTGACAGTATTAACCAAAAGGATGTTTTGCTCTGTTAGCCTTTCATATTTTATCAAAGGGGAAGATAAAAAACAATGCTAACAAATTATGAGTGTGGACATACAGCTTAGGTATTCTACTATGTATGGTCCCCTGCAAGCTATTAAGGGGCAGTTATCATACAGTCCAAAGTTTCAACAGTTATTAGAAGAACATAGAACAGAAGATCAAGCTGTAACATTTTCTCCTTATCTCTAAAGCATAGACTCTCTCCAGGCACTGACAGCAATGCTTCTTGTTCTGTTGTCTTGTAGGGCCAGGCCAACTCTCAGGATCTCAAAATTGCGCTGTTAGATGGAAGGGTGTGACACAATTGCACATACACACAAAAAAAATCAACTAGGCACATACACACACACTAGATACACATGAACATCCAAAATTACCAGTCTAAGGACATGCACACCTATCACCAATTCAAGGACATATACCCAGATGAGTTCCTAACTTGGGTGGTGTGGTATGTATGTGTGTGCTTAGGGTACTTGGGATTACTAGGGTGCTTGGTAACCATGGGAGGGGAAGTCAAGGGTCATAGATTTCCAGAAGGAGGGAAAGAATGGAAATGGATGGGGGTTAAGAGGAGAGAGGGGGAAAATAAGAGAGAGAAAGTTGTAGGGGCCAGTATTAGAACTGGCAGACTGGAGAGGAGCTGGGGTTACTTGTGGTTAATGTGCCCTGGGGTTACTCAGGGTCACCTGGTGCCAGGGTGAAAGCAAGGGGAAAAGTCCAGTGGCAAGAAGGAGACAGCCAGGATACAAAGGAGCAGAAATCTGAGATATTAGGAAGCAGATAAGTGGTGGCAAGAAGGAGACATCCAAAAAACTGAGAGGTGGAAATCTGAGAGATAGCCGGGGAATAAAGGAGAAAGGTCGGGAGATCAATAAGACAAAAACCCAATTCAGGGTTTCAAAATAACAGGTTTATTAAACAGAACACACTAAACAGCCCCACAAAGTTATTGGTTCCTACACAGACACACAAGCACTCACATACACACCCACACATGGGGGCAGTACTCCAGATGTGACCTCACTAGTGCTGAATGCAGGGGAATAATCACTTCCCTTGACCTGCTGGCAACACATGTACCAATGAAGCCCAGTATGCCATTAGCCTTCTTTGCAACAAGGGCACACTGTTGGCTCATGTTTAGCTTATTGCCCACTGTAATGCCCAGGTCCTTTTCTGCAAAGCTGCTTTCCAGTTAACCCCCAGCCTGTACTGGTGCATGGGATTGTTCTATCCTAAATGCAGGAGTTAGCACTTACCCTTGTTGAACCTCATGAGATTTCTTTTGGCCCAATCCTCCAATTTGTTTAGGTCACTCTGAATCTTAGCTACTCCCCTCCTCCCCCAGCTTGGTCTCATCTTCATACTTGGTGAGGGTGAATTCTATGCCATCTTCCAGGTCATTGATGAAGACATTGAACAAAACCAGCTTGAGGACCAATCCCAGGGGCATTCCATTTGATACTGGCTGCCAGATAGACATTGAGCCATTGATTATTACCCTCTGAGCCCAATGCTCCAGCTAGTTTTCTATCCACCTTCCAGTCCATTCATCCAGCCTGTAATTCCTCAACTTGCCTGCAAAAATGTTATGGGAGACTGTATCAAAAGCCTTGCTAAAATCAAGGTGTACTACATCCACTGGTCTCTCCCTTTTCACAGAGCCAGTCATTTCATCTTAGAAGACTGTAACAGGGACTCAAGCATGAGTCCTGTTACTTGGGCTAACCCCAGGAGGAGTGACCTCCAAATGCACCCTGTCAGGTGTGGAGGACTGAACACCTGAAAAGAGGTCAGATGATTAGCCCATGAAAACCGGGGATAAAACTGGCAGTGGGACATTTACAGATTGCTTTCGGGCACCAGAAGAGGAACAAGGGGGCAATCGAGACTCTAGGGAGACACAAATGGAAAGAAGTCTAACCTGTGGCTGGGAAGAACATCAGGAGCTCTAGACTACCTGAAGACTCAATGGGTCAGATCCTGGCAAACACTGATACAACATATCATGCTGCTGTGGTGAGTCCGGAGGGACACTGAGACAGCGGGAACAGGCTTGGCTGAGAGCCAAATAAAAGACGGAGTTTTGGGGACAATGCATGGGGAAATAGTGCTTCAGATAAGTCCCTGACCCCGCTGGGACATCAACTGTTTAGAAATAACCAGAAGAGTTGTGTGGGGGCTGCAGAGAACCACTCTTGATATGAACCGTGGATAAAGAGTGTAGGGCGCAGGGATCATGTTACGCTCATGAGGCAATTAGCGGTTTAGATTAGTTTAAACAAAGTATCATTAAACATTTTAGTTCAGGGTTTTTTTCACTTTCAAAGCAACTGCCTTCACCAATGGAGTAATTGGCAAGGCTTTTGTTACTATATCTTCTACTTTGAAAAATAAATCTATAATTTGAGGGTGTAACATCTGGGTGCTATTCATTGATCACAAGCTTTAACAACTTACTGATATCCTTTCTTTTCTTATTAAATCCAAGTTGTGGCAGATGAGTACAGGAAGAACAAGGGTATCATCCAACACGTTCACAAAGACAATCAAGTTGGTCAGGCATGACTTGCCCTTGATTAATCCATGCTGACTGTTCCTAATCACCTTCTTCTCCAAGTGCTTAGAATTGGAGTCCTTGAGGATCTGCTCCATGATTTTTCCAGGAACGGAGGTGAGGCTGACTGGTCTGTAGTTCCCTGGATCCTAATTTTTCCCTTTCATAAATATGGTCACTATGTTCTTCCTTTTTCAATCATCCGGGACCTCTCCCTATCATGGGTTTTCAAGGTTGATGGCCAGTGGCTCTGCAGTCTCATCAGCCAACTCCCTCACCATCCTTGGGTGCATGATTGGCTGCTCACCTCCTCCCCAAACTGTGCTGCCCAGTGCAATAGTCTGAGAGTTGACCTTTCCTGTCATGACTGAGGTGAAAAAGGCCTTGAATACTTCAGTCTTTTCTGCATCTTCTGTCACAAGGTTGCCTCCCCCATTCAGTAAGTGACCCACACTTTCCCTGATCCTCCTCTTATTACCAACATGCTTGTAGAAACCATTCCTTTTACCCTTCACATCCCTTGCTAGCTGCAACTCCAATTGCACTTTGGCCTTTCCAACTTCATCCCTGTATGCCCAAGCAATGCTATTCTACTCCTCCCTAGTTATTTGTCCAAGATTCCACTTCTTATATGCTTCCTTTTTGTGATTTAATTTACTTAAAACCGGGGATAAAACTTCTAAGCCAAGCTAGTCTTCCTGCACATCAGGATGCTTTGGTCCTGTACTCTCATTAAGGCTTCTTTAAAGTAAAGCCATCTCTCCTAGACTCTTCTCTCCCTCAGACTGGCTTCCCAGGGGATCCTGCCCATGAGTTCCCTGAGTAAGTCGAAGTCTGCTTTTCTGAAGTCCAGGATCCTTACTTTGCTGCTCTCTATCCTTCCTTTTCTCAGGATTCTAAACTCAATCATCTCATGGTCACTGCTGCCCAAGTTGCCATCTACTACTATATGCCCCACCAATTCATCCCCATTTGAAAACAGCAGGTTAAGAAGAGCATGGTCTGTAGTTGGCTGTTCCAGCACTTGTACCAGGAAGTTGTCCCCAACACTTTCCAAAAACTTCCCGAATTCACTGCAATCATTCTTCTTTAAGAAGACAATTCTAAAATCTTCTTTAAAAGCATCTGCAGACCATGTATTTTTGTGCTTATTGGCAAAGGATGTAAACAAGCATTTGCGGGACCCGGCTCAGGTTTAGACAACTTATGGTAAGCCACCTAAGCCTGAATTGAGATCCTGTGCATACAAGCATTTGCTGCTTGCCAAGAGGAGGTGTGGGCAGATAGAGGTAAATAAGTTGGAGGGAGGGGCTGGCACGATCGGGGGGATACCAGGTTTCCCTAAGGTGGGAAAAAAATAATCTAGGTAGGGTCAGTCGGGTTAAGACAACAGAGCCCTGAGTTTATGGTGAGTGGCTGGGCTTTCCCAATCCTGGGCGGTGAGTGAGCATTTACAAGCATTTATTTGTCTGGATTAACCCCTGCTAGATAGGTCATTTTTAGGGTGACCTAAGTCTTGTGAATGCTGGCACACTGGGCCATTTAGATCGCCCTTGTTAGGGTGACTATATTTGGATCTTGTGGAGCACTGGATTTGCAGCTGAAACAAGGCTTTAATCTGTGGCCCAACAAAAGCTGCTGACCACATGGCAGAATGATATATGAAAAGTAACATTGTGATATGCTTAGGCAAGTAGTTTTTTAACCATATAGTAGTGTTGTAAGGTATAGTACCAATTTATAAAAGAATCAGAATGTAAACCACAGGCTACTGTTAGAAGGTAAAGCAGTTTTTCTTATGAGTACTTATGCTAAGTTACCATCTTTATTTTGTCAACCATTTTCTGGAAAAAGCAGCAAGTCTGTGTGCTGTGAACCAGCTACAGTAGGGAATGAGGTAAGATGGTACAGCATGGAACAGAAAAACAGATTGGAATGTGAAAGATAACACGTAATTGGAAACAGGATCTGAAATAAACATATATGAAAAGGTGAAAGGTGCTTGGTAAACAAGCCCCCAAATTCTGCCTGGTGACTGAAAGAAGTAGGTTCATGGCCTTAGACATGAGCTCATAGCAAAAAGACATGTAAATGAATGAAACGCATAGGCAATTCCATGCTAATGAGGCAAACAGTAAACAGAGGCAGAACTTGGAAGGGGAGGAGATATGGGTGGAACAAAGATGAAGCGAGGGTGGAATAATTGTTAATGAGAATAAACCAAGGTGCATAAATGTGGAAAGAACTATTGTTCATTGCAGGTCCCCTAGTTCATGGCCTGTATGTCTGTGAGGGGGACCTTTGTCTGAAGCTGTCTCCATTCTGAATAAAGCTGTTGTGAGCAATGTGTGCTGGTGTTTGCTCCCTGCTTGCTCTGGCTAATGAGTAACAGGATCTATGAGCAATTGGATCGTTGTCTCCCTAGTTGTTGGGCGCCTCATGGAGTCGGGGTCTAACAACCGCTACTTTGGTTAGGGTTATCTAAATATAACTTTTGTACATACACATACACTAGAATTAGAACAACTTTAAACACCTTCAGTCTTACTTTAGGAACAATGAGGTACTGCCAAAGTTCTTGCCAGAAATCTGATTGCTTCACTGAGTTTGTTCTAGCTAACTCTGAGTTGTAAAAATGAGCCTCTTAAAAAAGGTATAATTCCTTCAACTGACAGCCTCTTCTCAATTCATCTCTGTTTCACAGAATATATGACTTAGAGCTTTATCTATAAAGTAAGAAGACTATATCATTTACTCTCTCCTGGTACATATGTAGTATTGTTTATGAATTAGTGTATTCAATAATACTGTTGCTTGCTGTTCGTGATTTCTGAGTTATACAGCTCTAGAGCACCCAAACTTTGAGCGCCATTTGACCCTATTTTTAGTATTTCATTGCACTTTGTACCTCCAGAAGGAGCTAACATTTCATTCACTTGTTGCTTAATGAAATGTAAAATTTGCAGTTTCCACTAATAGTTCTTGACAATCTAACATCTATTTGGAATGTGTAGCATTTCCAGGAAGAAAACAATAAATTATATGGAAAAGCTATCAAGTCAGGTCTTTTTCGTGGTTTTTGTTCACACACAGTTTATTACAGCAAACATGCTAGGAGACCAAATGGTTATTGTACATGGCAATTCCCAGATATGCTTACTTATTCACAACCTAGAATGCATTGCACAGTTTCTAACCACATTCAGACTCTCTTTAGCTTGTTTGTGTTCTCAGTAAAGACCTAACAGGGTGCTGCCTCTACATCCTATTTCACTGCATTCCACCTTCTTATACTACCCAAGAACTCTGCAGGAATCTAACTACACTAACGTATGACTGCCCCAAACTACCTTATACTACAAGTATACTACCTTATACTACAAAATTCCGTTATCTATTTTCTTTAAATACTGCCTAGATCATCACACTTTGCAGACACAGAATTAAGGACTGAGGGTAAAATATATTTCCAATTCAAACATGGAAGAATTAAAATTTCTATAAGATGGGAATTTGCTGTAGTGAATCTTAGCAAATTAATTGAAAATACTAAGTACCAGTCTCTTGAACAAATCCCTCTACCTAAAACACTAGAAATAGTAAACACTACAACAAAATATAATTAAAAGCATTATTAATGGGGAGAGTACAGGAACAAGGAGCTCAAGCTTGAAGTTTCTCAGCTGAACTCAACAGGGTAAGTGAGTGCTTTATATTTAAGCATGCAGTACCTCAGCCAAGGGTACAACAGATAATGGTGTTCCAAGAATGGGCACTAAAAGAATCTCAGTAAAGATCTATAGGCTTTTGTCTTCCTATTGCCCTTCCTTTACAGTGGTATTATGGTATTAGCAAATATTTTATTTACATGGTGCCATTCATATTACCCAACATGGGTAGTATGTGGTATGTACATGGGTACGTGGTAGTACCTTCTGAGCTTTAATTTCCAGGCCCTGATTCCAAGTTCCTTTAGTCTTGCACTCAGCATGAGACAGAGGATGGATGGCAACACCAATGGCTTTAAGCCACTATATATTCCTGGTAGTTTGGGGCAGTCATACGTTAGCGTAGTTAGATTCCTGCAGAGATCTTGAACTTAATGTTCTGCTACCCAAAATGCTTAATAGGCTCTGGGGTGGAAATAAGCTGGAAAGAAATAATTTCTCACCAGATTCCCTCCCCAACCAGGAGCTACATACAGAGGTCGTACTCCAGTCCTTACCTAGCCTGTAATATGGTAATTATAGGTAACTGAATGAAAATCAGGAAACCTTTTACTTTTTTATATGTAGAATAAAAAGATATCTGCTACATAGCTCAAGAAAGGTTGTAATTCTCTCTGTCAGATCTGTGAAAGCATGAACTGCTAGAGCATAATTTAAATGGTTTATGAATAGCACCAGAGCTTGGTGAGTAAGTTATAGATATCTATTGTTAAATTAAACCATTAAACAGAAGAAGGATATATGAGAATTAACAACTGCCTAATCGTCTGCTGAGATGGAGAATTTTGTTTAATATAGTTGGAAAATTGCGATGCTGAGGTAAATGGCACTTCATAATAACATATTACTGGCCTAATTCTGCTCCCACTAACTTCAAATGGGAACAACATTAGGCCAGTGAGGAGTGGTTTTGAAAAGCCAGTCTAAAAGGTTCAATTTTCTGAAGGTCAGTATCCTTTAATAGCCAGTTCACAAAGTCAGCATTTATGTTTCTGTAACTAATCCTTTATAAGAACGCCCATGCTATAAAATATGCATTGGAAAATTATTGCTATTGCTTTTCTTAGCATTTTCTACTTGAGCAACATAGTTGATGAGTTTTATAAAACAGGAAAATGTACACACACATACCACACAGATTAAAGAATAGTGGGGCAAGTCCTGGAGTCCTTCCCCAGTTTTAGATTCCAATTGCCAGTAAAGTTCTATGGGCAAGTTTACACATTGTAATTAGCCCTTCTTAATGGCACTTAAAAGTTAAATGATCACAAATTCAAGCTCCTAACTACTGCTAAGATCCCTCTAGGCATCTTAAAGTTAGCACTTGAGGTGAGGATTATCGTTTAGCTCTGCTAGGCAGCTCAACTTAGCTAACTTCTAAATGTTTCACAACACTAAAATGACCAATTTTCAATCTTAGAATGTTGCTGGATGCACTCATCCAAGGTGGACTAGCTGTCATTCTGGGATCCAATTCCCCCATGATAACAAGCCAAACAGAGAAATGGCTGGTAAATAAAGGTGGGGAAGGGATAGGAGGGCCCAATGCAGGTGTAGCAGATGAAGTTAGGGATGTGGGATAAGAAGCATGGAGCTGCCAGGCTGCAGGGGAGCCCAGCAGGACACACGCACAACATTGTCTATAATCCCTGAATAATCCCTGATAATCTCTACAACAGCTCATTGATGGGTCTTGAATCCAATCCTTTAGCCACAGGCCTATCCAATGAAATTACACAGTGGGATACACATATACTCACACCCCCTTCATCTCTAAAATTGCCTCTGGCTGCTGTCACCACTGAGACGCACATCCAGGACATGGAGGCAGCAGCGGCAGTGGGAGGTACTGTCCCTGAGTGTGTGAAACTGTCCAAAAACCAGAAGCATGCGGGGAGTGTCTTTTCTCACCTCTCCATCAGTAGCAATCAGAGGCACATGTGTGCACACCTCCCCCTTCCCTCACCATAATGGCAGCATTGGCAGCTCGCTGCTTGGTTCCAGGTTCTGTAGGGCCCTGCAGTCAAGGACAGCCTGGCCCCCTGCTGCCACCACTGACACCATGACCTGACTGGGCATGGGTTGGGATCAGCTCTGTGTGTTGCTGCTGGAGAGCCAGACCAACAGAGCAGGCAGAAAGCTGTGTCATCAGATCCTAGTGACATCCCTGCTCACCAGCCCTCTAGCAGCAGGTCAAAGTGTGCATCTCACAGATGGCTTTTATTCCAAATGTGCAACTGTTTGCAGAATGTGCTAACTTTAAAAATGACCTAATGTTTCTTAAAGTTAGCATGTGCTATTTGCAAGGTGTAAGCACACTGTTACTTATAAATTGCTGCTTCTGCCAGCCCAGGGCTACTCCAACCCAGCTCAACATGCTGTGGAGGGACTGACTAGGGCATGAAGGTGCTGCAGTGCTGGGCTGGCTGACAGACAGGCCCCACCCCAAAGCACCTTTGTACACCAGCCAGCTGGGTTAGTATCTACACATGCATTGCTGTGCACAAAGAAACCTGCCTTTTACAGGTATTACCCTGCTGCAGTGTTTATTAGATTCCTGTGGCCTAAAAGGGCTATATGGGTAGATACCGAGATGTTTACTGCACAGTGTCGTGCCCCTAATGCCGGTGCACCCTTGACCTGCGAGCCTGGGTTGGCACGACCAGCTTGGCGTGAGGAGGGGGATTTATAACCGGACAGGTGGGTGATAACGGTGAGCAGGAGTCAGAGGATTTAAACACAGTGTATTGTTACACAAAAGGTTAATTTTACTTACGCTACTGATGTGCTGCATCACTACTGATGCAGGCAGAGGAGTTGATTTATTCAGTTACAGCATGCAGATATCATGTTACCCAGCATTTACAGGGTGGGTAAGAGAGTTGCTTGTTACAGATTCTGAGCGATTCACATAAGCCGTTGCAGTCTGCAGATTACCGAGAGCTCTTGATAAGAAAGATAACAACAAAGATAGATGGGCCGGCAAAATGGAGATATGCCAGAAAGATACGTAGGCGGAGAGATAATATTTGTGCACGATCTGTTCTTCTCGAGTGTATACACAGTTCTCTGGTTTGAGCGGAAGTTCTTTCAAAGTTATATTTGCCAAAAGTGACCAATTACTATACACCAGGCATGAATAATTAATGAGTTGGCACTTGTGCTTTCTTTGTTTGCTCAGGTTTCAGAAAAAGGGGGGTTATTTTTACTTGGGTGGTACTGGTCCTGTTTGGTCACAGGATGGCGTGCATAGTATATTATTTAATTTTACAACTTCACAAAAGTAGTTTCATTTTTATCTGGTCACCATGGGTACCGATATCTTTTTTTGACGTCATGGTACCAAGCTGCAATTTGTTCAAGGTTAGTGTCTCTCTCTCGTATGGGAACTCAAGTGATTTGAAATGAGGCACAGACAGGGGAGTGTATATGCAGCACTGTTAATACAGAGGGATAAATTACAATTACAGAGTTTGTTGTGTTAGCTTCTGACCTTTTGCCATCTGACCTTTTGCCATCGGCATCTGAAACCAAAGACTTTGATCTATGACACACAGCTAACTAGGCAACTCTGCAGTAAATGTCTCATATAGATGTGTCTAGTGTGAAATTAATATAGTCTGAATACTGCATTAAGCATCTTTGGGCACTTGTACATGTGAGGGGGTGGTATTCTATATCCCCTAAATTGAAACAGGGTTTTTTAATTGAAATCAATTTAGGGGTTTCCAGCACTGCTACAGTGACAGGCTTGATCCTTTTTTTTTTGGTGGAGCCTGCTTGCCTCTCCCATGGCTGGGGAGTGAGCTGACTAATAGCTGCAACACATCCTTGAAAACTAAACTACATAAGATTTAGTTTAGTTTGCAACAATGCAAGCTCATTTTAAACCTCCAAAACTCCTACATGTGTACACCATGACACCATTAAATTACAAAAAGTGACATTTTTGTCACATGTACATGGTAGAGGCATCATGTGTACAAGTACCCTTCAGCTTTAAGTGACCCCAGCAGCCAATCTCCTGCCTCCCCCAAATAGCAGAGAAACATCTTCCCTCCCACACACAACTAGATCCCTTCTTCAGCAGTCCCCCTAAGATAGAGGCTTTTAAGTTTAAAGTTGTTCCAGGAACTCATCATTGCCCCAAAAATAGGCAATAGTTACAAAGCTCCCTTCTGCTACCATGAATGCTCTGCCCTACTTTTTTACAACATACAAACTGTGCTGCCAAAAAGTTTTCCAACTGTCCTTATATTCCCTCCATTCCTTAAGGATATTCAAAAAAGAGGAGGGAGAATCCATTCAGATTGTTGCAAATTGGGCCTGCAGTAAGTAGCTCTGTTTTATTTAGTGTATTTCAGGAGAATGGAAAAGTGAATGTGTCTTGGCCTGCCTCACCACTCAGGTTCTTTCTCATTCCTGGCCCAGAAAATAAATTAAGCTGTAACTCCATCGAGCTGCTTTAAGCAGACCTCAGGGTTAGGGAAAAGGAGTGATCTACCAGGGATACATGATCCCTTCTAGTCTCACAGTGGAAGAAAAAGACTGATGACTTTAGTATTTGGCCAAAATGTTCCTCTCCCCCCCACACCCCAGCCAGTCTCTCCCATCATCTCACACACACATATTTTGTAATGAATATGGACCCCAGGATTTAACTACAGGATTCGTTGTAAAACCTCTAATTGGAAGATCATTCAAAGGATTTTCTGTGACATGGTCTCTACACTTTTAAAAAGACTTACTGTCTTGTGTGTTGAATGTTATTATTATTATTATTATTTTATTTAACTACTACCTGATTTAGAATTCATAGCAGTTTTGGATGGATCCCCCTTTCTTGTTTCAGTTCACCATTTTGATGTTGCTTTCACACTATTCTTTAGTTTCCTTAAAATTTTTCATTTGTCTGCATGGATCCTTTTTGCCACTGCAAACACATATCATCTTTCATATTATCAGGAGATAAAGTGATTGCAGTGCAGCAAGTTGGCATAAGTAATTATGACTATTTGCCAATGTTTCCTACAGAATGAAGTAGTCAGCATGACAAATCATCTACCTTTTTTTAGGGGTAAGAAGGAAGTTGTGGTGTGTGTTTCAAAGCATTATAAAAATGTTATGGCCATTCTTATTCCAGTAGTTCACATATAAGCTATACCTAGACTGTGCAATGTTCACATATCTAAACTGTTTGACACTCTTTCCCTCTTCCTCCCTTCTTTCTGCATAGTAAGTGGTATAGAGTATCTAACAGGAAAGTTACCTGAAGTAATAAACAGATATCAAAATTAGATAGGATACTAGTTTAATTTTGAAATGACCAAATATGACATTTCAAAACATTTGGTAGCAAATAAGATCAATACATTAATTTCATATGTTAAGATTTATTTCTAAATTTTCTATAATGACATTCCTAACATAAATGGATGCCTGGCACATGCATCTTCTACTAAGGGGTTGTAAATTATTCTTTTTTCTTCATCAAAGAAATTCAGCACCAAAGGATGTTGTCAAACTAGCATAGTCACATCAATGCCAGAAACTGATGGATTGATATGTATCAGCTATAATGCCTCCTTAATTTTTACTAGCTCCATAAATTGTTGCAGACTTCTGTACTCCTTTTAAGAGAAGTATTCAAAGTGATGTACAACTCATTATTCTTCAGCACAGCAGGAAAAAGTACATTTATGTTTTCATTCTCTGGCAAAGGGAAAACTGCATCCAATTTTCAGCTGTAACAAATACATTTTCTCAAGTTTTTGGTCAGTACCTGTATGCAGAAACTTGTTTCTGAATTAAAGTTCTCATAGAAGGCTGCTTTATAAAAATTTTTTTCTCTCTTCTTCAGCTACTGAACATGCTTTGAAGCACTATAAGTTATAGCAAGAACATATTCACAAGAACAGAAGTAACATGCTCTGGGTAAGGAATGCTATTTTGTAATTGCACATTTGACTGCATAACATAAGCCTTTGTCCACCTAGACAAATGAATATTAAACTGGTTGTCAATATATAAATTAGTGAATAAACTATGTTAAGAGCTGCTCAATTCTTCTCAACTATATTCATAGCAGTAGATACCCACAACGGATAACTACAGTGCACAAGCTCCCCTCAACACTTTCTCTAATTACAAGCAAGCACTATAACAGTTGTTCAAAATTAAAACATTGTTTTTCCAATATGTTAATATTTTTCATTTTGACAGACTTTTCCCATTTTCAAATGATCTCTAGTGCAAATTCAAGCATTTTTATAATCATATTACATTCTACTGTTTTGAGCTACAGCATTCAAACCTATTATTATTTCAGTGAAGTGCCAAGCCCCTCCATATCCACACAATTTTCTTCACAAGTTCTATGACATTTTTCACAACTGGATCATGGCTTTTTTTTATTCTGTAGTAGGAGAGGAACTACACAACTGATCTCTCCCCAAGTTCTTTTGAGGATGACACACCCATGTCAACCCTAGTGGAGAATCATTTTTATGTGAGGATGGGACCTAAAAGTAAAAATAACTAGGCTGGGTCTCTGTCTAAATTCAAGGTAATAGTAGGCATCTTTTCCCTGCACAGCATATCAAGGAATACAGAGCCTGAGACAGAATTACTGTTTCTTTCACTTTACAAGGATCTTGACAAACATGAAAATCAGTATTTGCGTACAATTATTAGAGAAATACTCAGACTCTGACACCTAGCAAAAGATGCTTCTGCTTCCTTCCCTCCTGGACTGGTTCAAAATACACTATGTACAGATTGCCTGAAAGCTTGCAAAGAACAATTTTTTCAACTATGTAGTTGGTTTAATAAAAGATATTACATTTACCCAAAGAACCATATCCGTCTATGTCCTTAGACCAACATGGCTACAACCAACACCCCTGAAACAATGCACGGATTTGCCTTTTGATAGAAGGTCCAGGAGAGGTTCTTATGCAGTTTCCGAATTTGTAGGGTAGATCCAGCAAATCATTGAATCAAGTCAACAAGCAATAAACCACAGTTCCTTGAGTTTGATAGTCCACCCATATGAGTCCCAGTCCATAATCATAAGTTCTAACTTTTTAGAGGCTATAATGATTATACACATGAGCACGTACACACACAAGCGTGTGCACATGTGCACATACGCACATAACATTCATCATGAACCTTTGGCACCAGTAGCCACTGGCAATTCTCAACTAACCTAAGAGCATAAGTATGCACCAACTAAGGTCTTGCCAAGGCTAAGAAATCCTCAACTGAACAACCAAGAGATCCTCAACTGAAAAAATGAGAGTTGCTGAAACTGGGGGAAAATATCTGACCCATTATATTCAGATATTCAGAAAGGTGTAAAATCCATAGAATTTTGCAAAGATGCCAGTCTAAACGTCAGCTCTTGGCCCCATCTCTGGCAGCAAACTGAAGGAAGCTACACCTGTTTTATTAAATATGCCTGTTAAATTTAACATACTCTCCTATTAATCCAATAGAAATCAAATTATGGGCAAAAATGATAACATGTTCTGGGAGATGCAAATGGGCCAAGAGGAAAACCTCAATTGCAAAAGTTAAAAAAGAGATAAATCACATCACAATGCCCATTTAAAAGAATTTATGAAAGAAGGGAAATGATGACTCAAGCCTCACAACCCACATAATATAACAAAGTCCAAGCAAAGTCATTTACTGTAATTTATGTTACATGTTAGTTCAGTTAGTGTATATTTTCAGATGTACTCCTAGCTTCTTCGTAGTGAAATATCTGCTAATTTTGCATGGTTTCTAAATATCAGGTCAGACCCTTAGATCCCATTATTTGGCACCTGGCATTCAAAAGTAGAAGTATGGAGCGAAATAACAGTGGCTTTAAGCTCCAAGCGCAGGCCTTTCATGATGAGTTGGGGGGGGGGGGCAGCAGAGCCCCACAGTGGCTGGTTGAAAAGCAAAACCAGAAGTGCCAATGGTGAAATTGGAAGTGTTGGCAGCTTCTCCGTGCCGCTGCCGCATA
The DNA here is from genome assembly GCF_052110815.1 of Crocodylus siamensis. Lineage (NCBI taxonomy): Eukaryota > Metazoa > Chordata > Crocodylia > Crocodylidae > Crocodylus > Crocodylus siamensis. The sequence continues at coordinate 50,699,181 of NC_143401.1, read as the reverse complement.
TTCCCTGGGACCTCCCCAGGGATACGTGTACCCCCGGTTGACAACCCCAATATATTGTATCTAATCTTTAACATATACAATTAAGATTGTGTAGGTGACAGCCTGATCCCACAAACCTCAGTTCTGTTATCTTGAATGAAATTTTGCATGAATAGTGTGAATAAGATATCTTTATTGATAACAGGAACACCTCTCCTTACTAAACTACGCCCAGTCCCAAACTTTGGGCAAATTCATACCTGAACATCTCATTATTAGTTTATGTTTTTTCTCAAGAACATCAAGATACTCATTTAAGTTTAACAAAACAGTGTCATGAATATTAATCCAAAAAATCCCTTTCAATGTAGCTGAAACAAACGTTTTTCAAAAGCAAGTTTTATTTGGTTCTATATGAATTCAGTTAAGAACTGAAAAGCTAGGAAAAGCATGTACAGGTTGTTAGGGTAAGAATAATTTAGATTATTGAGGAGCATTGAATCTGCAGCTGGAACAAGGCTTTAACCTGTGTCTCAGCAGAGCTGCTAGTCACAAGGCAGGATGATATATTAAGATAAACCTTGCAAATGCTTAGGGAAGTATTTTCTTTAACAATAGAATAGTGTGCAGGATAAATGATTCATTGTATAAGAAGAACAAGGTGCAGCCCACCGGCTGTCATCAGGAGAGAAGACAGAAGCAAGGAAATGCATAGGCAATTCCATTTTAATGAAGTAAACAGTAAACAGAGGAGAAGCTTGATATAGGAGAAGAAATGGGTAGAACAGGAGGAGGGATTCAGGCAGGAGAATGTTAATGAGTATGAATCAGAGCATATAAAATGTGAAAAGACCTATTGTTCTGTGCAGGTCCCCAGTTTGCTGTTTTTTGGGACCTTTGTTCAAAGCTGTCTCCATTGTGAATAAAGATGTCATGAACAATGTGTGCTGGTGTTTGCTTCCTTCTTGCTCTGGCTAACGAGTAACAGGATCCATGAGAAATTGGATCATTGTCTCCTTACTCGTTGGGCATCACATGGTGTCAGGTTCTGACACAGGTATGACTCCACTCATGACTGGACCATGGGTATAGATGGCTGTACCCTGTACAAGACAGACTGTATAGATAAAAGGGGCGGGAGTGTAGATCTCTATGTTAAGGAAAGCTATGCGTCCCTGTAAGCTGATGTTGGTGACCGGGGGGGTGCGACTGGAGACCCTCTGAGTTAAAATCCATGGGGAACATGGCACAGGGGACACAACGGTGAGAGTGTACTACGGACCTCCCACCCAAACTCAAGAGCTTGACCAAGAGTTTGCCAGGGAACTGGCTGAGGCTGCATGCTCCGGGACCATGGTTGTCATGGGTGACTTCAATTACCCAGACATCTCATGCGAGGATCACTCCGCAAAATCCGAGCTGTCACAGCTTCCTCTCAAGCATGGATAACCTCTACCTGACTCAAGAAGTCTTCAGGCCAATGAGAGATAAAGCGCTGCTCGACCTGGTACTGGCTACTGTAGATGAAATAATTGGAGTGATCGATGGAAGCTGGATGACAGCAACCACAAGCTGATCACCTTCACCATCCATCATAAAGCTGGCAAGTCTGTCAGCAACATGGAAGTCCTTGACTTCAGGAAAGCCGACTTTGACAAGCTCAGGAGGTTTGTCAGTGAGGCCCTAAGGGACCACGACCCCAGGGGGAGGGGACTTCAAGTAGAGTGGTTGCTCCTCAAGGGTGCAATCCTCAATGAAAAGGAAGCAAGAGGGCACAGCAGCCCTCCCTGGCTCTCCAGGGATCTAGCAGACCTCCTGAGGCTAAAAAGAAAGGCCTACAAAGGATGGAGAATGGGATTGACCTCCAAGGAGGATTATTCTGCACTGGTCCGGTCCTGCAGGGAGCAAACCAGGAAAGCCAAGGTTGCAACTGAACTCCAACTAGCTACAAGCATCAAGGACAACAAAAAGTCCTTTTTCAGATATGTGGGGAGCCGGAGGAAAAACAAGGGCAACGTTGGACCCCTGCTAAACCAGATGGGGCAACTGACAACTGACACCCAGGAAAAAGCCAACCTATTAAATGGGTACTTTGCATCAGTCTTTCATCAGTCCCATGGGACGCCCATGCCCACCATGGAACAGGGTGGTCCGGGTAAGGGAGATCTCCTGCCTTCCATCAATGCTGACCTTATGAAGGAACACCTCAGGAAGCTGGATACCTTCAAGTCAGCTGGCCCTGACAATCTACATCCCTGGGTACTCAAGGAGCTGGTAAGCATCATAGCCCAGCCCCTGGCATGGATCTTTGAAAACTCCTGGTGCTCTGGTGTAGTGCCCAAAGACTGGAAGAAGGCCAATGTGGTGTCTATCTTCAAGAAAGGGAGGAAAGTGGATCCAGCTAACTATACGCCCATCAGCCTGACTTCTATCCCTGGGAAAATCTTAGAAAAGTTTATTAAAGAGGCCATCTTTAATGGATTGGATGACACCAACATCCTGAGGGATAGCCAGCACGGGTTTGTTGCAGGTAGGTCTTGCCTGACCAATCTCATTTACTTCTATGAACAGGTGACCAATCACCTGGACAAGGGAGAAGAGATTGATGTCATATATCTTGACTTCAAAAAAGCCTTCAATCTCGTATCCCATGATCACATCTTGGTGGAACTGGCCAATTGTGTCCTTGGGTCCACCATGATGGCTGGCTGGGAAATTGCCTCTGTGGTCAGACCCAGAGGATGGTAATTGATGGAAGTAAATCATCATGGTATCCTGTGACCAGTGGGGTCCCACAAGGCTCTGTTCTTGGACCCATATTTTCAGCATCTTCATTAATGATGTGGACATTGGAGTTAGAAGCGGACTGGCCATGTTTGCCAACAACAATAAACTTTGGGGCAAAGCATCCACGCCAGAAGACAGGTGGATGATCCAGGCTGACCTGGACAGGGTCAGAAAATGAGTGGATGAGAACCTGATTGTGTTTAACACCAAAAAATGCAAGGTTTTCTACCTTGGGAAGAAAAACCTGCAGCATCCTTATAGGCTCGGCACTGCTATGTTGGCTAGTACTACAGAAGAAAGAGATTTGGGGGTCATCAATGACCACAATATGAACATGAGCCTGCAATGCAATGCTGTGGCTAGTAAAGTGACCAAAACTCTGGCTTGTATCCATACATGCTTCTCAAGAAAATTCTGGGACATCATTCTCCCCTTGTACTCAGCTTTGGTGAGGCCGTAGCTGGAGTACTGTGTCCAGTTTTGGGCTCCACAATTCAAAAAAGATGTGGAGAAGCTTGAGAGAGTCCAGAGAAGAGCCATACACATGATCAGAGGTCAGGAAAACAGACCTTACGATGACAGGCTGAAAAAGTGGAGGCTCAGGGGTGATCTGATGGCCACCTATAAGTTTATCGGGGTGATCACCAGTATTTGGGGAACATTTGTTCACCAGAGCACCCCAAGGGATGACAAGGTTGAATGGTTATAAACTTCTGCAAGACCATTTCAGGCTGGACATAAGGAAGAATTTCTTTACTGTCTGAGCCCCCCAAGGTCTGGAACAGCCTGCCATCATAGGTGTTTCAAGCACCTACACTGAACACCTCGAAGAGTAAATTGGATGCTTATTTTTCTGGGGTCCTATGATCCCAGCTGACTTCCTTCGGGCAGGGGGCTGGACTCTATGATCTTCTGAGGTCCCTTCCAGCCCTAATGTCTATGAAATCTATAACATTTATAAAACCTCATCTTCTGTGCCAGCATAGATAAAAACAAGTAAAAATCAATTATTAAGAATAAATAAAATAAATTTAATTTTTTTTAAATTAATCAGATTTTTGCATTTTTAATTAAAACTATTTTTTCTTTTAAAAATAAAACACTTTAAAATTAAATTTGAATTTAGTATAGAATAAGTTAAGATATACATCTGGAACTATATATTAAAATAATTTAAATAAAATATATTGAATTATGAGCCCGCACTAAAAACTCTGGAATTAAAGGCTTGTTTTCTTGTATACAGGTAGAGGGGGGAAACATCTAACTTTTAAGGTCAAACTTTAAAAATATGGCACAATATTTTATTTATTATGGATTTGACCCTACAAGGGATGGAGGTCTATAGTACTAGATGCAAAGGACTACAAAAGTCACCACAGGGCACATCTATATGAGACAGTTACTGTAAGTAGGCTAATTAGATATGCACTAAATGTTTCATGTCTCCACATGTGCCTTTATTAGGTTTGAGTAAACTAATAAACTGTGCAGCAGGGTGGTACTTGTATTTACAAGCTTTATGCCGCGCTGCATGTGTAGACACTGATGAAGCTGTTTCCCTGTGGGGTCAGGCTAATTCTCAGGATCTCAATATTGTGCCGTTAGAAGGGCATGACACAATTGCTCATATACAAACACACAAATCAATTAGGTGCATACACACACACACACACACACACACACAGACTACCAACTCAGGCACTAGAGAGAAGCTAGCTGAGCAACTGAGGCTTGGGTTTACCTAAGATCAAGTGGACCCAGGGTTGCTCAAGGTCACTGGTGCAAAGGGGATAAAAACCAGGTGGCAAGGAGGAGACAGCAAGAAAAGAGAGAGTGAGAGAGAGACAGAAATCTGGGAGCTTGGGGGTGGAAACTGAGGCAGACAGCTGAGATATTGGGGGAGGGCACAGATAAGTGGTGGCAAAGAGGAGACAGCCAGGAAAGAAACTGCGGCAGAAACCTGGTTCCTCAGGGGAAAAGGCAGTGAGGATAAGATGGTGGCAAAAAAACAGGGGGTTTGGAGGCAGAGAGGAGCTCAGGACAGGTGTTGGAGGTGGTGGCGAGTCAGAAGCAGGAGAGGAAGAAATGAGACAGAAGTTAGAGGGGTGAGGAGCAGAGATTGGAGCAGGGCCAAACCATTGTAAAGAAAAACCCAACTCAGGGGTCCAAATAACAGTTTTATTAAACAGACAACACACTACACAGCCCCATGAAGTTATTGGTTCACACACACACTCACAAGCACTATGGCAGCAGGAGAAAGAGACTTAGTGGAAGGGCTGCAGTCCAGGTAGAGAAGAGAAGCAGAGTCCAAGTCCTTGGTTGAAGAGGGGGTGGAGGGTGATAGCTACCTATCCAGGCTGGAAAGGGTCCTTGTCCAGTAGCTGTTGTCCAGAGAGGGGTCACCAGCAGTGCCTCTGGGTGGATAGGTGGTGTGGCATAGTACCGGTCCAGTTGGAGAGAGTGTCCCAAAGAGTCAGTCTTCACTACCCCTTTTTATGAGGCAGACTACCTCTGATCTCCTATGGGGAGGGCCTGTCCAGGCAAGGTCTCCTGTTCCAGAGGGCTCCAGGTGTTTTTACTGAGCATGTGCAGCCTTGGCACAAAGATGGGTTGCCTTATCTTTTGTTTCTTGAATGCTGAGTGTGGTTCTCAGGGCTGGGTCATTGGTCCAGGTATTGGTGTTAATGGTTTGGTCATTCAGAGGGAGCTATTTTTAGACCTACTGTCATTGTCTCTCAAGCATGCTTATTCATCCCCATTCATTCAGAAACCAACTTGCATAGGAAGGGTAGGTGTGAGTCACAGGTTACACAACTGGAATGGTGATAAGGTGGAGGTTTGACATTACAAGATGGAAACTTGACATGACTTATGCTAACTTACATATATAGGCCTAAAATATTAATCACACAAAATAAAAGCAGCAGAAAGTCAATACAAGCATAGAAAAGTAAAATTTACTACCTAAAATAAAATGTTAAAGCGTATTCTACATCTTAGCTTACTTATACTTATCTATAGGGAATAGAGAGGGAGAGAAAATGTCAGAAATGGTTGGGGAAGAGAGGGAAATGCATTTTAAAATAAATAAAAAAGAAAAACTGGGGATTTTGCTACAAAGCTGACTGGAGCAAAAGGGTGTTTCAGTGTGGAGGCTGCCTACTGGCTAGTCCCACACTGAAGCAACCTTGTGCCCTAGCCAGCCCCTCAACAGCATCTTGAGCAAAACAGGAGCAGCCCTGGCCTGGAAGGCTGACCACTGCGTCTCCCTGCCAGCCCAGACTGCTCCAACCCAGCTCAGTATGCTGCAGTCCTGGGTATACGTTCAAATGGCAATGAGCCCCAGAGTTTATTGCTTCACATTAATTTCACATGTATACATGCCCACAGGTTTTGGAAACACGCCTTGGCTCCAGGGGACACCATCATACATGCTCCTTGATCAGGATTATCTGTGAAGCCTACCTGTATGGTATCAAACTCCTGTTTTATTCTCTCTGCCTGGTTTTAAATATTTATAATTCTGTGCACATAATACAGGCTTAGTCTTCAGCTAGTTGAAAATACAACCATGTGTTCAGTAACTATGAACCCCCTGCTTCTGAATGGTTTTCAGTACTTGAGTTAAATGGTCTTTCTTGGTCCCTTTGCATTTGTACAGAGATGTAACCATTAATGTCAAGTTCTCTATCCACATCTCTAAACTTATTAATAACTAGTCAATTCTGATAACCATCTGTAAAGAAAGTCATGAGAAAACTGATGGAAGCATCACAGCTAGAGCAGTTAATGTTAGTTTAATGTCAGCATTGAAGATGCTGTTGAGATGTGGAAAGAACTTCAAGAAACTTTAAAGCAAGAAATACCCAACAGCAAAGTTAAATTTCAGATAGTAAAGAAACAGATGGATCAAGTGCATTTTCTTGCAAATGTTCTTAACACACAAATAACCAGGGTAGATGCCTATCTGCCAAAGAGGAAAATGTTGCCATGATATTGGCATCTATCCTGCCTACCATAATACATTTCAGGGGTAGAGGTGAACCATTCAAGCAGTACATGTTTTCTGAGGATTATTTAAAGAAAGTCACGCTACTGAACTGGTGGAAATCAGTAGGAAAGTACCTGGGACCAGTTTGTTGAAGTGCTAAAACAGCTTTTACCAGCATTAGCTTCTTCTTCTGATGCACAGAGAATATTTTCTTCATTTGTCTTAGTTAATTCAAAGCTGATGAATTGATTGTGAAAAAAACACAAGAAATATCGTTCTTTTCCAGTCTATGAATAAAAAGGGGGAGGAGGTTGAAATTTTTGAGTTCTAAAAACTTGACAGGAAGGAGGTAAGAATTTTCAAAACAGCTTAGGTTAAGGATGACTACCTCATTTTAAAGAGAAGTAGGCAAGTAGGAACTTAAGCTCTCATGACTTTCAGCTAGGCATTTTACAAAATTTTCCCCAGGATAACGTAATATATTTGGTGTAATTCACTAACTACAGTTCATATTTCTAAAACTATAACAGCTAATATAGCGTTTCATAAATTGGTCAGCTGTAAATGTGTCACATTTTGACCAAAAAAAAAATATATATTTATCCAAAACATTAAAGTTTTGTTTAAGACATTTAAAGTTCTGGTTTTGTGTGCTTAACTGAATTCAAGCTGCCATCTTAATGCAGGATTGATACAAATATGAGAAAAAAAGTTAATTATCCAGTGAATAAGAAATATATATTCCACAATTTTACAGTGTACTAAGAAGTAATATTTCTAAGAAGCCAAATGTGTTAAGATTAGAAAGAAGAGAAGAAAGACAAGGAGAGGCAAGAGTTTTTCTATCTAGGAAACAGACGTACCACATCTACTATAAAAACTGTATTTAGCTGTAAATCAACAAGTTTTAATCATTATATCAAAACATGTAAATACAACTTGTGTTAAGAAACAAACAAAAACATTTATACAGTGGGAAAGTTGATTTAAAAAATCAGATTTAAATCATAACTTACATAAACTATATTTAAATCATAATTTAAATCAACTAGATTTAAATAAATCCACCCTGCTCTCTGGGTAGGGACTGCTACTTCTGCCTTCTCATTGATGTAGGGAGCAAGTTGCAGAAAAAGGGAAAAGAAGGTGGGTGCTCCTCCACCAGCAGGAAGATCAGGTTCTACACCGTTGTGAGGATCCAGTGCCATAGCAGGGCGTGGTGAGTGGGGCAACCACTCAGGGTGCCGAAGTAAAGGGGCACCAACAGGTGCTGCCCAGCCAGGGTGGGGCATGGAACAGTGCTGCAAGCAGATCATTTGAAGGGGTGTGGGTATGGGAGAGGGCGGCTTCCTCCACTGCATGCACTACCAGGCAATCATGAAGGGGGGGGGTTCCCCCTGGACCTGTGTGCAAGTTGGAAGTGGGCTGCTGCTGCAGGCTTTGCCCTGGGAGCAAAACTTCCATCCCATGGCACTGTGAGGAGCAATCTGTACAATCCTAATAGGGAGTAGTGATGCTCATTCTTTCCCCTTCCCTCTACCATACATCACAGAGCTGTGTGGTCTGGGAAGATAAAGCATAAACATTAGGGCTGTGCGAAACTGCACCATTCCATTTTGCCTTCAGGTTTGAGGTTTCAATGGAACAGCATTTCATATCAAATTGCATTTTGATTCAAAACAGCTGTTCCATTTTGCTTCATTGAAACAGTAAGGCTGCCTCTGTTTTGACATTTTGCTAGATCGGACCAGGGCCAGGGAGTCAGCCAGCTTGGCTGACTTCCCACCCTGGCCTGATCCAGCACCGGGGATGAGAAGCGCCTGGTTCCCGGCCGGATCTTGTGCCAGGGACGGGAAGTCAGTCCAGCTGGACTGACGTCCCATCCCCAGTGCTATGATCGAAATGTTTTGACTACCCTTGTTTTGTTTCGAGGCTGTGTTGATGCCATTTGTTTTGTTTTGATTTTGCTGTTTTGACCTTGAAATGTGTCGAAACATTGTCGAAACAAAACAGGCAGCAAAATTTTGTGCAGACCTAATAAACATGTATAGTATTTCCTGATCTAAGCTGATCAAGTCCTATTGTCATGTAGGGTCATCACTATACCTTTCCATCTCTTTAAGAAAAATACAGTATCCCTGGTAATATTGTTCTGCACAAATATCTCTTTCCTGTATCCAGTATGGTTCAGGCATATAAAATCTGTAATTTGACTGTTTCTAGCCTGCGTAATTTGCACAATGGTAGGGAGCCATATTGCCCCAGGGATTACTGCAAGTTTATTCTTCATACTTCTGTTAGTAACTGCTGACTGGGAGCTTTTCTCAGGCATAACCTCTCTCTCCAATACCTTTTGTTTTGCTATACCTATCAATATTAATTTTCCCTGGAGTTAATGTCACATGCTGACCATACAATATATGCTATATAGCATACCCTCTTACCCTTGATTTTTATATTACCTTAAATTTAGGTCACTAATAGATTTAAAAGAGAACATTATTAAATTCATTAATTGCAGAATTAGTCAAAGATACATAAACTCAACAAAAACATATAATTTCATCTTTCTTAATCCCATTTACTTTTGAACTTTTTATTGATTGAACATCACTACAAAACACCTCCACAATGAAGTCATCTTAACAAGATATAACTATAGTATAGGAATAAATAAATATCTAACTCTATATATGGAATTTAGTGCATAGTGATATGTTGTTTAAAATGTCAACACATTGCAGCAGATGCAACTTCCAAAACACATCTGTACACCACTAATCAATCACACTGATGGCCCTTGGTCATTTACTGCAAACATCCTTAAAATGATAATCCACAGCACTCTGAAATTCAGATTAGCCAAAGTAATTGAAAGAAAGGTATAAACCACTGAGAATATATAAACCACTAGTTATTTCTTTCTTGGTTGCTTGAACTTTAGATTCAGTCTTTCTATTCACATGCTCATTATCACTTGAATTCGGTGAACAATCCCCACCACAAATAAAGTCTTTCCTTGTTCCATATGGGAGGAGTAGGGAGGGGAAAAATGTTGATTCATGGTATTCAGCATAGCAGAATGCATTTACTGAACACCTCAATTCCTAAATTATTGCAGAACCAGCTGCTTCTTAAAAAACAAACAAACAAAAAACCCCCCTCATACCTAGAAATAATAATTTCTATTTCACATTTTGTTACATTGTACTCTGTATAGGTATACATAAATATGTATCATATAACATACAAATAATTAGGCAGATTTATTGCTGTGGTACAGCAACACAAGAAACACATATTACAAGGAAGTTATGTTTGGTATTAAAACAAAAGCCATAATAAGCATTTATTTTAGATGTAAAACAAGATGCAAAACATTTAATAAAAAAAAAAAGACATTAAAAAACAATTCCATTACATAATATTTGTTACATAGATAATACTCCAAGGTAGGTTACGCAACACACCTACATATCAAGGATTAAGTTATGAAACAATAGGTGCATTTACATGAGATGTTTACTCCAAGTCTACACAAGATGTTGGTTGCCTAATTAGCTTTGCAGTAAATGTATCAGGCCATGGTAAACTAATAAACACTGCTGTGGGTTAGTATTTGTAAATACAAAACTATCCTATGTCATAATTCTTTTAGTGTGCAGCAATGCATGTATAGATGATGACCTGGCTGGTTGGGGTATGAGTGTTCTTGAGTGCAGGGGCTGCCTGCCAGCTAGTGAGAGGTGTTCTGACCCAGCTCAGTGTGCTGTGGTCCTGGTTCAAATGTTGCACCTTTGAGCAAAAAACTCCAGCATGATATATGCCAGTGTTTATTCATGCGCATTAATAGCACATGTAGGCACACCTAGTTCATGCAGTATATCTTACTCCAAAATGTCAGAAACATAAATTATATTAATTCCTGAAACCCTCTTACTCTGTAGGAAATGAAAGATCCTGCACAGAACTAGTGACTGTCCTTTACACATTTTCCTGTGCAGCCAGATAAATTATTGCTATTCCCTCTATGAAGGTGAAGGTTGGATGCTCTGTCTATCCCTCCAATATACTCAGGCATGATCAGTTACATTCTTGATATCCAGTGAGTTATGGAACTGAATGGTAACATTTCCAGCCAAATAGTCAAGATAAGGAACATTTATTTTTCTCCCAGACATCATTAACCAATTGACAGTGAATGTGTGACTTCCCAATCTGTATTACTGATGACAATACCAAAAATAATACAATGTTATAAAAACCAGAAGTGTTATCAGCTGGGTTTTTTTTTTTTAGAATGAATACACACATGCCCTGGAAGCAGAGAAACATTCTTGGAAAAACAGAAAGATTAGTCCCACAACTGCTGTGAAAAATGGCAGAGGATGTCGAAATCTTGAGGTACAGAGAATGTAAGTCTGTCATTTATAGGTATCTAGATACTATGCACTAGAAGCAAAGGTTGCTTCTTCCTCCCAGGTAGCAAAGGGTAGAGTAAACAGGACTTCCCTTGCCACTTGGGAAATCATAGATTCATTGGTGTTTCCACAGAGCACTGCCATCATTGGTAGCACAGCAGGCTATCTTGTGCAGCACTCATTCTGAGAGTCCCCAACAGCACATTCTTCACAGCCAAGGTGAGCTTAAGTAGATTTCTTCCTGACCCTTCTCATTAGCTGGAAGTTGATCTGTACCAAGCATGTGTCTATATTTCCTACTAGGCTCAAGTTAACCTTACCCACAGTTGTTTGTTGAAGTTTGATACAAACGTCCATCCTCTCTCTTCCTGCCACAACCACACACAGGCAGAAAACTTTCCTCAGAATAAGAACAGATATCTTCTAATGCATTCAAATCATATACATAAGAGAAATTCAAGATGTTAGTGTCATGACAGGCCTTTTGTGTCAGGAGAATTTCACTGCAAAAGGGCTTTCCTCTTCTGTAATGCCCCTTCTGTGCCCAGGTCTGGCATACTCATCTTTCTGTCACAGAAAAGTAGGCCTAGAAGAGACCTCAGGAGCTCAAGGAGGCACACGGCAGGATCATACCACAACCCAGCTGTATAATTTAGTGACTCATCCCTCTTTGGGGATCCAGTGGAAATAAAGTTACATCCCAAAGGATTGTATGTCCAGTTTTGGGGCTTCCAATCTAAAACTTCCTAGTCCTCCAACTCTCTCTGTAGCACTATCACTTCTCCTGCTGCATGGAAGCAAACACAGGAGAACCCAGACTTATCTTTTCTCCTTGGGTTCCAGTGGAAGGACTTTGTTTTCAGCAGCAGAGAACCAGTCCTTCCTATCCACAATCATTTATTTCCAACTGCTTCCTACCTTCTTCACTTCCATCTAAGAAAGCTGGTCCTCTACAGCTTCTCAGCTTATAACTGTGAAACCTGCTGCTTAAACCTCAGTCTGTCACAACAGGTGTTCCTAACTGGCTGCTTGGTCGCAGTTGGGGAAGTAACTGGGCCCTTCATTTACTCTTTCCTGCTGTTCTGTGTGTGTGTGTGGGGGTATTGTGAAACACCCCCCCACACACACACACATACATGGGCTGGGGTATTGTGAAAGTTATGACTGATTATCTGAATTGTTTCCTGAACTCCTCACCTTCTTCCAAGATACATTCCATTTTGTTCAAAATATATTTTGTGTCATTAATCTATTTGAATAACCACTGATGAAATATTCAGGGTACAGTTTTGGTCTTAATCTGGGATGGATTTTTCCTTTTCTAATCTCTGTGTATCCAGTTAAAAACAATTAGTTGGTCTTTAGTGCTGAGCTGATATAATCATTGAACACAATAATAGATGGTATTAAGAAAATTACACATGCCATTTATCTTGTAATATCTCCGCAAAATGTCAGAGACCCAAATAGCACAAAACTTCCCTTTCTGTTTCATCTGGTAAAAAACATGCAAACACAACAGCTGTCAAAAAGCATCTGCAGACATAAACTAATACAAATGCATATGCAGCATTGTTTGTAAGATATTATACACTACAGATTCATAGATAGTGCTGAAAATTAACAACTGTGTCCATAATTATCTTCATCCTCACAAAACTGTTCTTACAGTTTATTTTAAGAAAATAACTGAAATTGATTAAAGAACTTGCTAGAGGTCTGGGGCATTTTTTGTTGTTGTTGTTGGGTTTTTTTTGTCCTTTTCCTTGTATTTCTTTTCTTTTTTTTAAAGGAAAGTTCAGAAGTGTAATGCTTTCTGTTTCCTAATCATACATCAGATACTCTTGTATTCCTTTGGTGCTCACCACAGGCCTTCAGGATGCAAATAAACTTAATTTTTTTTTTTTAACCTTTGCTTATTCTATCCGTAGATGTGGTGGCTCTCAGCTTAAAAACATTCCAATATACTGATTTACATTGTATGGAATGGTCTCAATCAGCATAAGCATTTTAGTTCCATGATAAAACTTCAGCACTCCTTGATCCCATTCAGCAAAGATATGGTACAGGACATTTCTATTTTTCCTAGTTGTCACTCTCCTGGCCAGGTGTTCATGCTGATTCTTTTAACTCTGAAACATTATTGGAGAATATTGACAAAGTGCTATTGACTTTCCTGCAGTGTTTGGCTGGAAAGCATTTGTTATTAAACAGTTCAGAACTTTCCTCCTAGGGAGACTATTTTAATTTAAGTCAGTGGAAAAGCCCACAAATTCAGTGAGCATTGCATCAGGCCTAGAATTTCAGAACCATTTTGAACAATTAATTCTCTCTCATAAAAAAGATACCTCGTGCAGCATTCTGTGGGACTGTTTTGCTACTCATGTTCAACATGTACTGAAAGGACTATAAAGAGATTCTCTCCACAATTGTGGCAATATCAACAGGACAGACTGGAAACCTATTCAACGCCAGAAATGTTCTCTAAGAAATTGTGTACCCAGAGCTACCTAGGGGTACCTTTCAGAATATCTTCATAATACACAATTGGAATTATATCAAGTTCAAACAAAGACAAGGTAAATTTAAACAATTAAAAGCAAAACAACAGAAAATGTTTAGAACCAGGTAGAATTAGGTACTAATGACATAAATCAGAAGGAGCAGTGGATACAAGATCTGTACTAGACCTTGTCCAATAACATTCAGTAAAAAAATTATCTGGGAAACATTATAATTAGACCTTTTTTTTCTTGCTAAATTATTCATTCTGATAGGGAGCTGGAAAGATAATTACATATTTGTGAATAATTTAGGTAACAGTTAAAAATATTCTGGCAGTTCCAATCCAGAGCAAGGGCTATATTTTCAGCTATCTACTCAGATTCTTTACACAACAGTTGAAGACTGAGCATGACCAATTTCCTGGGGAGTTCCCCTGGCATAAGAGAAGTAGAAACATGGTAAAAAATTAACATGTCACAAAGCTGTCTCTACTTCTTCCTCTACACTAGGTATTCCTGGTTGCTGAAATAAACTCTTTGGGATTTAGGGAATCCAAGGGGTTATACTAAATTATGCTAGTAGTCTAAGTAGCCTTCAGTCAGCCCAAGAATAAAGGAAAGTGAAAGTTATAAAGGTGATATAATGCTATTGATGTGCTCCTACTCAGCTATGGTGGAAATGGCATGTGAAGATCCAGTCTTAATATTTATTAAAGGAGGAGACATCTGGAAAACTTCAGACATTATTGAATTACAAATAAATTCCCTCATATACCAAAGAGAAAATGTAGCAGCTGTGTGGATTTCTTTAATAAAACATCTGGTTTGTCTTTCAGAAAAAAATAGCAGTATTTGTGAACACTTGATTTATTACCAAAAATAGGCTGACAAGATTACAAAAAATAGGCTCTTTAAAATGAAATACAACTGACCTAGGCTCTGTTTATTAAGAAGGGTGAACAATTTTTTTCCCCCAGAAAATGGATCCAACTGAAAACATTACACTGCACACGGATAAAGAAATGTAGGCATAATATAGGTCTCAAAATATTTCACAAGTGTTTACTATGGACAATCTGAAATTAAAACTTTCCAAAAAGTTTAGAAACTATAATTAAAAGCTTTTATCTTTTAGAAATACAAAAAATATTGTCAAAGTAATCAAGAGTAATCATTAAGCAGTCCTAATCTGTTGGAAGTGTATTTGTTTAAGTCAAGGGTGGCCCACGGCCAGACTCTGGTGTGTAGCATGTAATAGGAGTGAAAGGGACAGGTAAATAGGACAGGGAGCAGAAAGCAGAGCAGGCAGGGGAAGGGAACTGGAGTGACAACTGAGGAGGGTCCAGGGCCAATTTGTGGGATGCTTGCCAAAAAGATAATACCCCACAAGTTTAAGTCACACTTGAAGCCGAGGGTGGAAAAACAAAATGTATATGCACCCTTCCTTCCTAATCTACATGGAGATGATACACATCTTCAGAGCTCTGATACTTTACAAATTACCAGAGGCAAATAATTCCACTCATCCATGAAGGGTATTTAGGTACAGTATATGACATTAATCAAAATTAAAACAAAAGAAATCCTTTGTAGACAATATGTAGATAGTAGAGGGGCACTGTAAGCAAATGATGGCATAGACAAGATTAGTAGAGTCGGTCATGAATGAGCCTTGGATCTTATACATGTTATTCAGGCCAAAAGTGATGTAGTCTATATTGAGGAGGGGGCACAATTGGCATCTGGGTCCATTGCAAGGCCTGGTAATACAGTAAGAAAGGAAATTAGATAACCTACTGATTGAGATACACCATCTAAGATTGAGGAGAATTGCTTTAATCCAGGATTTGTTATATAGCATCCAAACATTTTTTACCATCTACCAAACTGTTTCAGATAACTACTGTACAGGATAGAAGGGATAACAAGAGCCTACATGCCCAAAAACATTTTTTAAAAAAAGAGACAAAACATATAATGGTTCTTCTGTTATATGTATTTAGAACAATTCTTTGTGTAAAAATACATTTTTATAGAAGAGTGCTACTTTCAATAATCATTTGGAAAATAGCATTCCTATTAACCTATTCACACAAAATACTTGCTTGAAAAAAAAGTACAAATTTCAGATTAGGTTAAGAAACCAATCTTGGATGTATTATTCTACCGTCTTTGTCAAACAGCCATAGGGTTCTACTAATGCCAGAGATAGTATAAATCATTTTTATTAAAGGTCTAGGTTCTGTAGATCTATCAGTGATATTATGTTTTCTGGCAAATAATGTTGAACAACAGTCAGCATATCATTGTGCTTAATGAGGGGCTTTCAAAGAAAGGAAAGGAATGATGGTAGAGAACCCCTGCAACAATAAGGAGTTACTACAGAATAGTGAGAGAAGCTATAGTTAATCAGCATTCCTTCATATGGAGATTTCTGGCAGTCAGCTCCTTTGAAGTATTGCCAGCTCTTTGAAAGGTCAATGCTATTTTTATATGGTGTAAACATTTATTTTTCTCCTGAAACTGGTATCACCAAGATGTTTGGCTGACTCCTTGTACTGTAGATGATACTAAATGGACAGGGTGTGTACCACTAAATGGGAAATGAGACATCAGATGATAATTTTGCTAGTTTTTTTCTATTTAAAATATACAGAAATTATAGCAGACTTAATAAAGCCAGCCTAATCAACGTTACTTTTTAATAGGGCTGTGTGAAATTTCATCAGTTTTTTCATTTCAACACTGTTCTGACTCATTTCAAGCTCAAAACAGCAATATCAAAACAAAAAGAAGAGATTTGAAAAAGCCTTGAAATGAAATGAGGGCAGTAAAAACATTTAGAAAGTTTCAAAATGTTTCTAGCTTCAAAGCTAAAGCTGGGCTTGCCTGATGGGAAACAAAAAGTAAGGAGAGGGAGGGGGAAGAGGGGAGAAGAACTGCTCTGATATTGACTGTGTAGCTGGCCAGTGACTATTATCCTTTCCTGAGGTCCCCTCCAATCCCAGTGCTCTGGGGAAGGGATGAAAAAACAGCTTACAAAGCAATATTGTTTGAACTGGGCTGCTTTCTGCCTTGGGGTCAGTTACTGAGCTGTCTTCCAGAAGCTCAGAACAGTTAGCCAATAAAGGCTACCATTCATTTCCTACTTGCTAGCCTAGCAAGTAGGATTCATCAATACCATTTGCTTTCTTTCTATACCCTTTAATTTTATTATTATATTCCTTGACTGATTCATTTCAATTTATTCCTCCCCTAAACTCCTCTTTTTGTTTAGTTTATTTTGATTCTTTTCAAATCTATGTTCTCTCACATTGTGCATTTCATTCACTGTGCAGGGAAGCACAGCATAATTATATTGTGTATTATAATACAGAATTTATATAGGAAAACACATACATTGGGCAGACGAGAACCTGATGGTGTTTAACACCGAAAAATTCAAGGTTCTCCACCTTGGGAGGAAAAACCTGCAGCACCCTTATAGGCTCGGCAGTGCTACGTTGGAAAGCACTACAGAAGAAAGAGACTTGGGGGTCATCATTGACCACAAGATGAACATGAGCCTCCAATGCGATGCTGCGGCTAGTAAAGTGACCAAAACGCTGGCTTGCATCCATAGATGCTTCTCGAGCAAATCCCGGGATGTCATTCTCCCCTTGTACTTGGCCTTGGTGAGGCCGCAGCTGGAGTACTGCATCCAGTTTTGGGCTCCACAATTCAAAAAGGATGTGGAGAAGCTTGAGAGAGTCCAGAGGAGAGCCACGCGCATGATCAGCGGTCAGGAAAACAGATCTTACAATGACAGGCTGAGAGCCATGGGGATCTTTAGCCTGGAAAAGCACAGGCTCAGGGGTGATCTGATGGCCACCTATAAGTTTATCAAGGGTGACCACCAGGATCTGGGGGAACGTTTGTTCACCAGAGCGCCCCAAGGGATGACGAGGTCGAACGGTCACAAACTCCTGCAAGACCATTTCAGGCTGGACATAAGGAAGAATTTCTTTACTGTCCAAGCCCCCAAGGTCTGGAACAGTCTGCCAGTGGAGGTGGTTCAAGCACCTACACTGAACACCTTCAAGAGTAAATTGGATGCTTATCTTGCTGGGATCCTATGACCCCAGCTGACTTCCTGCCCTTTGGGCAGGGGGCTGGACTTGATGATCTCCCGAGGTCCCTTCCAACCCTAATGTCTATGAAATATATGAAATATTTTTATTTTATTCATTACATAAATATATACATAGAAACATTACATAAATACAAATACATACAATTATCTTAATATCTACATATATTACATAAATCAGATAGATAACACTAAAGAAGAAGAGACAGATGTTCCAGCACACCAAGGCAAAGACAAAACAGTATGAAACACACCGAGAAAGGATTCTGGGAAGGCAGCTGGCAATTCTTCAGGGAGGGGCAGAAGGGGGGTAGAGGGAGAGGTGTAAGTCTCCTCCACCCCGCCACCCCCAAACTGCGATGCAGCCTATTTGCTACAACAAACAGGCATGAGGCTTCCACTAGTACAGGCAGTAAGAAGAAAGGAGCAGTGCCAGTGCCACTGCCTGTGCCTGAGTCTCCGTCCCCTCCAAGAGCAGAAGCCATAACCCCCACCCACACCACCATGACAACAAGCAGTAGCACAAGCATGACAGTCTCCTCCAACCCCATTCCACTTCCCATGCTGAGCTTTCCAGTGCCAGAGGAAAAGTTGGAGCTTGATCTGGATCTGAGTGACCTATCAAGGGAAATTCTGGGGACATAGGAGGAATCATCTGAGTTTCTGCTCCATACCCCTCAAGTTTCCCCTAGAGCCAGGTATCCTTCCCCAGAAGGCACTTCAGAGACTTTGACTTTTTAATTACTTTATTCAGGGGTTCAGGGATACAACAATGGTGGCCGCTTGCAAAGCAAAAGCACAAACAACTTACTACCAACCCAAAAACTAGATCGGACAAGTCTCTTTGTCCTCGGATCCAGAAACCAAATTGGACAAGGGAGTTCGTTTTCCACACAGGAGCCACCCGCACCCATTTTTATGCCCACCAAAGTGCATCCAATGCACACCAAATACCAGAGAACCAAAAGATCCGAGCCACAGACCGTCCGCAAAAGCGCGTCCCACGCACACCAAATCCCGGGCTAAAAGAATCCTTGGAACAACCAAACCAGCAACACATCACACCGTGACACACCCCTTCGCTGCATAGGCACTTCAGAGAAGGTAGAGGTTGTGGATGCAAGTGGATCATCTTAGTCCACTCTTCCTGTTGCTGTGCCTCTGCCTGCTAAGGAGAGTGAAATTTCAGCATCCGCACATGCACCTGTGCCCCAGAAGTGAGTGGGTAGTGTGGCCTGGGATTATTTTGAGCTGGCAGATTGTCCCACATACCCTATCTGCCTGCACTGCTGAGCCAAAACCATCTGGGGCAATGGAACAAAGCACATGAACACCATGGGGAAGCTGATGCATCTCTGCAGGCACCACACCTTTGCTCTTGTTCCTCCTCAGCCTAGCACCAGAGGGATCATGGCCAAAGGGAAGTTACCCACTCACTCCAAAGCCCCCATTTCCCCAAAGCAGTGGCAGACCACCCTGGAACAGGTGGAGAAAGCTGGACAGGAAGTGTGTGTGGGGGGGAAGGGGCGTATTACAAGGGAAAACAAGATCACCAGGGATAGCCAACCCTTCTCCTTAGTTGAGAGGTCAGGGTTCAGGCAGCTCATGGCACTAATGGCCCCATCATACCAAGTGCCCTCATGCACCACCTTCAGCAGGATGGTGGTGCCCTCTCTGTATGAGGCATGCAGGAAGTACTTTAGGGAAGAGCTGTGAAAGGCAGGTCCACAGGTGTCTTTACACTGTATCTCAGACATCTGGAGCAGCCAGGGTAGTGATCATGTCTACCTC
Organism: Crocodylus siamensis; assembly: GCF_052110815.1. Classification (NCBI taxonomy): domain Eukaryota; kingdom Metazoa; phylum Chordata; order Crocodylia; family Crocodylidae; genus Crocodylus; species Crocodylus siamensis. The sequence continues at coordinate 50,679,573 of NC_143401.1, read as the reverse complement.
TCCCTCACAGGTAACTGGTGTGACCAGTAAGGCCATCAGTGGGCTCTCCTTCAAGACTAGGTGATGGATGAATCCTACATACAACAGAGATCATGGGGTCCATTAACCACTTGGTGCAGGGATAGCTCATTGGGCAAGGCAAGCTCACCCATGGGTTCACAGTGACTGATAATAGGGCCAATCTAGTCAAGGTGGTTCATGATGCCAGCTTTGTTGGCATCTGCTGTGTGGCACACAAGTTCCACCTCATGGTCAGGGACACCTTTGAGGGGGACAGGGCTGCTGGTGATGGCACCAACACCACCAGCAATCTCATTTCCAAATGCAGAAATGTGGCAGGCTACTTCCACCAGAGCATGACATGGGGAAAGATGCTGTAGGAAAAGCAAACAGAGCTGAACATTCTGGAGCACAGAATCATGCACGATGTGGAGACTCTGTGGAAGTTTACATACCTGATGCTTGAGAGGCTGGTGGAGCAACAGAAGGCCATCCTTGAGATGGCCTTGCTTAGGGAGATTGGGATCAGTGGCAGCCTTAACACAAATGAGTGGGATACCATCTCCCAGATCTTGCTGGTCCTCAAGCCCTTCCTTTAAGCCACTGAGAGCCTCAGCACTGGTGATGCCCTCCTTAGTCAGATGATCCCTGTAGTGGGGGAACTTCGGAACCAAATGGAGAAGTTCCAGGGAATCAGTGTTCCTGGCTGGGGCAAGCCACTGTCAACAGACATGCAGGTATTGGTGAGGCAGCTGAAGGAGGGCATCAGGAAATGGCTTGATCCCTTTTGGTCCGGTACAGTCCATGTGGTGGCCACCTTGTGTGACCTGAGGGTGAAGGACAGTGTATGCAGCAGCCAAAGCCTGAATCAGTGGACCGAGGCACAGTAAAAACAGTCAGGGAGGCCGAATGTCAGAGATGTGGGGATGTGAAAGAGGGGGATCCACTGCCCCATGCCAGCATGCTATCCACCAGCCAGTCCCTTCCTCCACCAGAGGAACTGCCAATGTGGGCCAAAGGCATGGCTTCCATGGTGGGGTCCAGAGGCACCAGACCTCACCATCAGGCAGGTAGTGCTTAGGCCTTGGTGGATGCCTATCTCACTGAGTATGTGGAGATGCTGCTGTGAGACCCCTTGGTCTACTGCCTTGCCGCAGGCACATGTGGCCAGATCTGGACACAGTTGCCCATGAACACCTGTCCTGTCCACCGATCAGTGCTCCAAGTGAGATGGTATTCAGAATTGCTGATGATGTAGTGATACCCCACCACACCTCCCTGGATCCTAGTTTGGTGGAGAAGCTGGTGTTCCTGAAGGTGAACCTCCCACTGCTGGGGTTCCCCAAGCTCCAAGTGCAGATGGAGTGAATGCCACCCTCCTCACTCCATCCTCATCTATTTCCTTTTTTCATTTTTTAAAAACCATTTAATGCTCCACTTTCAGAGCTGGAGGTGGCACTCACAGCAGGGAAAGAACAAGTCTTTGCTGAGCTCCCATGCCAGGACGAACTTGGAGGTATGGGTTGGGGCTATGGGGAAGAAGAAGACACCAGTGTCCTGGGTGGACAGGGGTTGGGGGGCTGGAAGGGGTCCCCCCATGGTCCCCTACTCCCTCCCCCCATCCCTTCTCTCCTGCCCCAATACTTACCAGTTCAGGGTGAGCTGAAGCTCCCTGCTGCAGCCACCGGGAACTGTCCAAATCACCAAAGCTCTCCGAAGGTTTTCCAAGGATTTGGAGAGTTTTGAATTGATTCTGACCTTTAAATTGGTCCCCTGATTCAATTTGGATTTGGAGATTTGGCCACCAAATCTGGCCAAATCTCCTCTGAATTGAATCACTCCCCAAAGCTTCACACAACCCTAATACACACACACACACACACACCACTTTTCATAGATAAGCCTATGAACTGCACTTCATCCACTGTATCCATCTAGGTAAAGAAACTCATGGTTTCTATATAGACTGTGCAATTTTACACACTACAACCTGCTGGACATCTGACTATATATATATATATGCCTCTTTTGGGTTACGTATCACTAATTTTGCTATCTTGTATAGTTTTATATTCAAATTCTTACTATTTTGTATTGTTTTACACCAGTTTTGTATACTTCAGGGCTGCTTTTGCAGTTAACCAGAGTAATGTCAAGCCCCATTTTGTAATGTCAAGCTTTCATCTTGTTAAGTTGTAACCTGCTTTTCCCCTTTGTTTGTAATGAGATGTTGTAACCCCATTGTAATGCCAATTGTGCTTACATGTAAAGTTGATCCCCAAGTGAATGGAGGCTGATGGAGTGTGTGATAGTAACAAATGTGGAAAAAATGGACCCATCAGTGAAACAAGACACAGGAGCAGGCCTGCATTTGGATGGAAAGCAAGATTCCCAGAAAGCAATCAAGAACAATATGGAGTCCCTCATTGTAAGTTCCAGGAAGGGCACCCCACCCAAAACAATTCAAAGCATAAATTACCTGAAACTATACATCCCACCAGGCAGTTCCCTCATCAATAGGAAACTGACAGCTGTCAGCTCCCCTTCTATCTGGATTTCAAACCCACAAAGAAGCTGCCTGATAAAAGGCAGAGAAATCTGACCCCGGTGGAAGCCCCCCCATCCAGACCAGCACCCTACTCCATGACCCACACCAGACATCCACTAGAGGATCAGCTGGTGACCCCCTCTGGATACCAGCCTTGGGAAGACATTGACTGGCCACCGATCATCGACCTGTGGCACCTGGATAGGTAAATATCACATTGGTGCTCTTCAGGTTCACCTTTCATATCTCCTTTCCTCTGTGTCTTCTCTTGCCCCTTGCTGACTCTGCATCTTGACCCTTTTCATCTCTGCAGGCTGCATTTCACAGGTTGTGTCAAGTCATAGAATCATAGAATCATAGAAGTAGGGTCAGAAGGGACCTTGTAGATCTTCAAGTCCGACCCCCACCTGGGTGATAGAAAAGACTGGACTCAAATGAGTCCAGCCAGGTAGTTGTCAAGCCTCTTCTTAAAGATCCCCAGGGTAGGAGCCAGCACCACTTCCCTAGGAAGTTGGTTCCAGCTCCTAGCTGCCCTAACTATGAAGTAGTTCTTGCGGATGTCTAATCTAAATCTACTCTCTAATACTTTGTGTCCATTGTTCCTTGTTATGTGAGGGGGTGCTAGGGGAAACAGTGTCTCCCCTAAACCCTTCTGGTCCCCCCCTAGTGAGTTTATAGACAGTCACCAGGTCCCCCCTCAGCCTTCTCTTGTGAAAGCTGAACAGGTTTAGGTCCCACAGTCTTTCAATGTAGGGTCTGCCCTGTAGTCCCCGGATCATGCGGGTGGCCCTCCTCTGGACACTTTCAATGTTGTCCACATCCCTCCTGAAATGGGGCGCACAGAACTGGACACAATACTCCAGCTGTGGCCTGACCAGCGTCGCATAGAGGGGGAGGATCACTTCCCTGACTCTACTGGAGATGCACCTGTGGATGCACAACAAGGTCCGGTTAGCCCTGCCAACTGTGACATCGCATTGTCAGCCCATGTTCATCTTGGAGTCAATGACTCCAAGATCCCTTTCTGCCTCCGTGCTCTCAAGAAGGGAGTTCCCCATTCTATAAGTGTGCTGCTGGTTTCTACTGCCTAAGTGCAGCACCCTGCACTTGTCAGTATTGAAACGCATCCTGTTTATGTCAGCCCACTCCTGTAACCTATCCAGGTCTTGTTGCAGTCTTTCCCTCCCTACTAGCATGCTCACCTCACCCCAAATTTTGGTATCATCGGTGAATTTAAACAGGGTGCATTTCACTCCATCGTCCAAATTGCTGATGAAGAAATTGAACAACACAGGCCCCAGGACTGAGCCCTGGGAGACTCAGCTGCCCACTTCCCCCCCCAGGTCGAATATGACCCATCCACCACCACCCTCTGAGTACAACCCTTGAGCCAATCTGCAATCCATCTGACTGTGTAGGCATCAACGCCACAGTCACCTAGTTTTTTAATGAGGATGGGGTGGGAGACGGTGTCAAAGGCCTTGCTGAAGTCTAGAAAGACTACATCCAAGGCAACACCTGCATCCATTGCCTTTGTGACCTGATCATAAAAGGCAATCAGATTGGTCTGACATGACCTGCCCCTAATGAAACCATGCTGGTTGCCCTTGAGCATTATCCCTGAAGCCGGCCCATCACAGATGTGCTCCTTGAGGATCTTCTCAAAGAGTTTCCCAAGGATAGAGGTAAGACTGACAGGCCTATAGTTGCCCGGGTCCTCTCTCTTCCCTTTTTTGAAGATGGGGACCACATTAGCTATCTTCCAGTCATCTGGCACCTGGTCTGAGCACCATGAGCACTTGTAAAGCCATGCCAAGAGCCCTGCAGTAACCCCAGGTAGCTCCCTCAACACCCTGGGGTGGAGAGCATGTGGACCCGCTGACTTGAACACGTGCAGCCCCTCCAGAAGCTTTCTAACCCGGTCCTTCCCAACTTGAGGTCCGAAGGCATTCCCCTAGAGTCCATATGGCAAGAGAGAGTCTCTCTCTCTCTTGGTCTCTGCTAATCGCATAAACTAGACACAGTGCTTGACAGATGCTGTGCCCCACTTTTGTTAAACACAGTGGTCTGTTGTGCTGCCACTGCACTGCCACTATACCCCCTAGTTCTCTATAATCACTATCCATTATCTACAATTATCTGTAGTCACCTTATACAATCTACAGCCACACTCGCACTCTGCAATCATCATTCTCTGAGCTCCTGGCAAATATCACTCCTCCCAGGAATAACGCTAATACTGTAAATCTCTAGTGCAGTGCCTTCATCTCTCTCTCTCCATTCCCCTAGGGCTGCATCAATCCCAGCCTCCGATTACCACCCCACAGCCTCCTTTGTGTGTATTTGTGTATTGTGAGTGTGTGTGTGTGTGGGAACCAACAGCTTCTTATACCTGTTTTGGGTTTCTCATATTTGTTTTTATGTCATCTAATAAACCTAATATTGCTGATCCTGAGCATTGGTCTTGCTTTGCAAGTCAATACTGTAATTATTCAGTTGGTCTGCTAAAAGATAGCACATTAGATTAATCCAACAAACCTTGTCTGCCAGTGCCATGTCCTTAGACCAACACCCCTAGCACCTGTCCCTGGTCAGCTGACTGGAAGGCACATCTAACCCCCAGGGCTTGGGCTGGCATGGAGAGTTCTCTGGCAGCTGATGGAGAAGAAGTTCCTGCAGGAAAGGAAAGAAAGGCTTTGTGACAGTTTGGCTGTCTGAGATGCCGATAGTGCTACTTACTGAGTTATTACTAGGCCCGTGTAAGTAGGCAGCTATTCAATCCAGCTTTGGATCCAGCCACTTCAGGTGCCAGCGATCTGATCTGGAGCTCCAGACTAAGTTTTGGCTTCGATCCAGGCAAAGCTGCTCCAAAGCTTTGGAACTGCCTCAGAGATCTGGCCACAGGGTATAATGGGGAATCAATTCAATATCTATAACTTTGTTGTTTTTTTGTCCGATTTGGATAAAACGTGGAGGGCTGGTAGCCTCTGCTGAGTGCATAAAGTCTACCAAGCTTCAAGAAGATCAGTGCAGGTGTTTGGGGGAACTGTACCCCAAATACTTGAAAGCAAAACTCATGTGACATGTACATGTTACACTACAGGGGGGTGAAAACTGCAGGGGTAGTAGCTCTGACTGATGCCACAAAGGCTGCCAAGTTTCAAGGAGATAAGTGCAGGGGTTTAGGGGAAACTGCACCTCAAGCTGCGGACAAGCAAAACTTGTGACATGGGTGACACTGTGTGTTAAGGCACAGCAGGGTGATAGCTGCAGGAATGGTAGCCCCTGCTGAGGCCACGAAGCCTGCCAGCTGTCAAGGAGATGGGTGCAGGGTTTCTGGGTTCTGAGGCCCTGTACCTCTGGCTCCTGACAGGCAAAACTCATGACATGGGTGCTCGTGCAACTGACTGTCTCTATCTTGGGGCAGTTGATTGCCTGTATTGATTATTTCCTCTCCTTAGTCTCTCTGCGGTTTTGTAGGTGTTAGTCCATGCTAGTTAAGTTATTATGTAGTACTAGGTACTGTGTATTGAGCTGGTCCCTGAGTGAATCATAATTGATTGGGTAACACAGTAGCTTAGCAGCCAGGCCTGGAGTAGTTCCCCCCTCACCTCCTGCCCCAAGACAGACACAGTTGCACAAGCACCCATGTCATGAGTTTTTTCTGTCAGCAGCTAGGAGTGCAGGGTCCCAGAACTCCCCTGCACCTATCTCCTTGACAGCTGGCAGGCTCCGTGGCCGCAGCAGGGGCCACCATCCATGCAGTTTTCAGCCCACTGCGCCTTAACACACAGGGTCATCTATGTTATGAGTTTTGTCTGTCAGCAGTTTGAGGAACAGTTCCCCCCAAACCCCTGTATCGATCTCCTGGAAACTTGGCAGGCTGTGGCCTCACAGGGGCTACCACCCCTGAGTTTTCACCCCCCTGTGGTGTAACATATACATATGACATGAGTTTTCCTTTCACAAATTTGCTGTGCAGTTCCTCCAGAACCCCTACACCGATCTTGTTGAACCTTGGCAGACTTCATGCCCTAAGCAAAGGCTACCATTTCTGAAAATTTCATTGCATCAGACAAAAAATAACAAAGGTATAGATATTTCATTGATTCCCTATTATACCCTATAGCTGGGTCTCTGAAGCAGCTCTGAAGCTTTTCCAAAGCACTTTGGAAAGCCTAATGAAGCCAGCATTTTGACCTGGACATGCTGCTTCAGATGCCAAAGTGTCCAAAGCTTCTCTGGATCAGAAGCAGGGTTCAAAACCTCCCACAGCCCTACTTATTATCTGTTGTCATTTAAAGTGGTGGACCAAGATGAGGCTGTACGAGAGGAGGAGGCCTCATTGGGGCACACTACTGTATCATGGTAGGGGCCCCAGTGCCATTAAGGGCACACCTTAACACACAGTCACACGTCATGAGTCTTGCTTATCAGCAGGTTGAGGTGAAGTTTCCAAGAAACCCTTGCACCTATCTCCTTGAAACATGGCAGGCTTCATGCCCTAAAAAGGAGCCACCATCCCTGCTGTTTTCATCAAAATATGCCCCAAAAAAGCCAAAGTTACAGGCAGTTATGTGCTTCACCATTATAGCTTATGGACAAAATGTCAAAACAGAGTTAAAACAGCAAAACAGTTTCAACAAAACGAAATGCTGTTCCACTGAAATGGCAAAACAGAAGTCGAAACAAAATGGTGCTGTTTTGCACAGCCCTACTTTTTAACTATTCCGATAGCCTCCCTCTTCAAAACACTCCCTATGCTGAGAGACTGTGATGATATCAGTTCTACTGCTGCAAGAAGCATTTTCCTCTCACTGTCTTAAAGAGCTTTACAATGCTCTCTCCTCTCACCTTGTGATCCTCTCACCTTGAAAATGTTTGAGAAAACACTCTTTTCACTCTAAATGTGTGCTTTGCGTGAAGGACTCTTAAGTATGCACTACAGCAGTTCATAGCTTGTCACTGTAATTATTCAAAGGCTTTGCCCATTCCCTAAATAAATCTTTTGACTTTTAAAAATAATTAACTCTTTCCCTCCCATGCTTACACACACCTTCCATTTCTTGATATTGGATTACATTAGAAAAAGACTTAACTAACAGAAATGATTGCATAATATGATGAAAGGAAGCATTTTGTTTACTCCAGGTAGATAATGGGTTGGCTTTATGACCTCAAGTACGAAGGGTAAAAGACTTACACATGTTGATTCTAGTGAATACTTAAACTGAGCGTCATCCTGCATTCCATTATTTGTTCTGTGTATTTATGTTAGTAGTTTCACCAAAATAATGGGGGCTATATGTGTAAGTATTGCAATGAGCAAAATAATTCTCAAAGACAGGCATTTTCCTATGATTTCTTTGTTGTTATACCCCTTTTTAAAGCAATCTATTCCTCTTTCTTAAAACAATGGTGGTTTAAATATACTGAAATGGTAGATTTTACACAAGTCTTTCAATATTGTATGACATGTAATATAAAGCAATCTCGCTTTCCACAACTCAAAGGTAACTAACTCTGGAACAAAACACAGCAAGTGTTTAACAGCACCCCAGAGGGACAGGAAGTAAAGAATGCCCTATTTAAATTAAGCTGATGAATTCAGGTGAAAGGTGAATTTCAGGTAAGTATAGCGTGGAATTTATTTCTGCTGTGCCAAAAGCATAAGGTTTGTATTGTATTGTGCAGCATCACAATTTTGTTTTTTTTACCCATTTCATTGAAGGTTTTTTGACATAAGAATTTGAATATTGATTTGGAACATGTTAGCTGTGCATGCCAAAGATGCAACAGTATATTAAACAAGGACATAGTTCAAAAACTAGTTACTATGAATTTTTATATATTTTTTTGTTATATTACTTTATTTACTCAAATATGAGACAAGATCTCTACTCTGTCCCCCTTCCCCCGCCCCCCAGTCAGAGCCTGGGGGGAAAGGCAGAAGTTGTCCATTTATATCCTTTTACTTTTTTTTTTATTTAGCCTTAACAGTCATATCAACTTTCCAGATCTATCTATGTAGTGTTCTTATGTAACTGCTATCAGTGTGGTTTCACTGAACTTAGTATGAGAAAATGAAGTCTCTTTCTCTCTTTTTCATCTGTTTATCTTTTTTGGGTGGGCTTTTATCTTCAAACCCTGCCATATACTTTCTCTTTATTTTATTGTTATAAGGCTGTACCTTCTATCCTGTGTGTACCTGAAGCCTTGAATCCTCATGACAGACAACCAGATGCTGTCTCCAAGCTTTTGAGAGTGGGTCAATACACTCTCTTCTTTTCTTTGTTTACTTTCCAGGGCAGCAGCCACACACGTCCCACTGTGTGTCTCTTTGGGGATCTTCCCCTGTTCCTCAGAGCTCCACTCTCTCTGGCATTGTGAGAAGTCTTGAGGTAAGTCTCTTATCCCCTGGGGATCCTCTATTTCCCCCTTCTATTTTTTCAGCCCCTCTCTCCTTTTCTTTTAAAACTCCCATCTCCTCTCTTTTTTGTGCTCTTGGACCTTCCATCCTAATATGGTAATGGCTCTGGAAGCAGCATTCTCCAGCTCTTTTTTGCCACACTGGTGTTTACTCTTTCACAACTATTAACGCACAATCTGCTCTTGAACCACCCTCAACACAAGAGGAAGCAGCAACTTTCACTCCAACCTGTTGTCTTTTTTAAATAAACACTGCCTTTCTGTTTTCCTCAATATCCTGTCCCATATCATCTGCATTTTGATCCATATATTATACCAATTCATAAATTACCAACTCCAAACATTCTCTTATGGTGAAAGCCAGTCCCTTTAACAGTAGGTTTGTCACATTGTATATCACTACTATTGCACAAAGTAGTATGGTTCTCAGTCTCTGTGCATGTAGTCCTTTGGGCATTACATACAACACCATTTCATATGTTAAGTCACAGTTCATATGAATCACCCTGACAAAAATGACACATTCCCTCCCATACCCCTTGCACAAATGAACAGTCTCAAAATACATACAATACACATTCTTCAGCCCCATATCACTCTTTTGGATATTTCGCCAATCTTACCAAGCCACATTTATGCTGAATGCCCCTCACAGGAAGAAAACACATATCTGCCTCTGTATACTCTCCTTATCTGTTTCCGTGTTGATGGATATTCCACTCCTGTGTAAAGAATGAATGGCAAGAGTACTGTTTTCACTGCAGCCACTTGCCCCTGAAAGATAACAGTCTACCACTCCAAAATCCCAATATCTGTCTCACCAGTGGTGATGCATAGTGGGTGCATGGGGGTGTATGTGCACCCCCTGAGAGTGCTGGTGCACCTCCTGGCAGCCAGTATTCCCCAATTAGGCAACAGGCAGGGGGGTAGGCAAGAACGTTGGTGTCCCACCTGAGAGTGCTAGCCAGGGAATGTGGCCACTGGGAAAAGCAATCCCAGTAGTCACCCCGTGACCTATTGCACAGACCATGGAGGGGGGAGAGTTACCCCACTGCCAATCGTGCTGACCCGGAAATGTCAATGGCCCCAGTCAACACAATTAGCCACAGGAGGACATCCCCCCCTTGCTGACACAATTGGGCATGCGGGGACCTCCCTGGTCTCTAAGTGGATGCTGGGGGAATGTACCACCCCTGACTCAGGAGGCACCAGGCACACATATTCTCACTCTTTTCTCCAACTTTTCCCACACCTTTGTTCCTTCCCCTTCAGCATTCATTAGGATCCCCAAGATCTTGATTACATCCTCTACCACCCAAAGCCTGAATTTCTGTAAATTCTCTCAATTCCCCACCCTCATCAATGTACATTTCATCTTATTTAATTTCACCCCTGACACTTCACTGTAGTTCTCAGTCTGTTTCAGTACCCTCTCAATTGATATGTTGTCCTGAGCCACTACATTCATAATATCCATGTAGAATATACATTTAACTTCTCCTTCTCCTGGTATCTTCACACAACTTATCAGCTTATTATCATGAGTCCCCTGTGCCAATGGCTCCATTACATACACAAAAAGACAGTACATTAGGTAGCTCTATCTTACCCCTATTTGTATGGGGAATGCTTTGCTCAAGTAACCATTTACCAGTACTTGATTTCCTGCTGTACTATATAACACTTTAACTCATCTGATCATCTTTGCTAGAAACACCATTATAACAGGGTACTGGGGTGTGCTGGGGTGCACCTGCTCCCTTAAGTGAGCAAGCAGCCAGAGAGAACACTTGCAGGTGGCAAAGAGGGGTATTTAAGGGCTTACCTGACCATCAGCAGGCTGATCTGGAGCTATAAGCCCTGGGCCTAAGTTGGCAAGGCAGTCCAGCCCTGGAAGCTGTGACATGAGGAGTTCCTAGCAGCAGACATCCTGAATACTGCAGGAAAGCCACTCTATGACACAGGGAACAAAGGAAGGCACCTAGGGCAGAAAAGGGATTAGTTATATGGGCAGGTAGCTCTGGTTTATGTTAAGCCTAAAGAAGGCTTGAGTGCCTTCCATAGGGCAGGTAATCATTGTTAAGTTATATTAGCAGTTTAGCCTGCAAGAGAAGCCAAGGTTTACTTAGAGGGCCAGGAGCCTAGAAGAGGCTGAGAAGGGGCCCAGTAGGGAGAGCAAGGGACTAAAGAGTAGGGATACAGGGATCTACAACCACCAGACACAGAAATGGCTGGGAGTTGTGAGTGTGATCAGAGAGTCCAGGAACACAAGCAGGGATCAGAGTGACACCCAAGAAGGTCTAAAGACAGTGAGAGTACTTGAGTATGGGACCGGGAGTTTCAGGAGCCAGGGATAGGCTGACAGTTGGACCAGAGGGTCCACAAGCTGAGGGATGGGCTGAGAGCTGGATGAGGGTCCAAGAGTCCAGAGAGGGTCTGCGCACAGGGATCAGGAAACCCCTGAGATGAGAGCTGCCGCCATGTGGGCAGATGTCTTTTTGTGGGGGATGGCATCAACCAGGGGACTGCTTCTCCCTCCCACTTGTGAGCTGAGAATCTGTGTGCCCACATGGGGAGAGTGGGGTTCCTCTTGGCTTTCTGCAGCATGGCAGACCAGGGCTTGGTGGCTGGGGCTGGGGTGGGAGGCTCTGTTTCCCCACCCTCAGCTGGCCCACAGTGAGAAGCTTTGCTGTCTTAGCCCAAGGGAAGAGCCAACTATGTGTTGGGCTGGAGCAGTGGAGTGTAAGCTGTGTTCCAGCAGGTTGCTCTGCAAGAGGGGGTGGGAGGAGGAGGTGCAAAGCATCCTGGGATGCTGAAGGAGTACAAGGTAACTTGATTCAGGAAGGGACCTGGGACATAAGTTTGATAGACTGGTTTAACCCAAATCAGTTAAGTCTAACTACATCTATCCAGGTCTATCTTCAACCAGACTCTGCAATTTTGAAATCAGTCTATGTGTACTGAACTTCTGTTTTCTGTTACAGGTTTAAAACAGTTTCTGGTTGCTTATACAAGTTAAGTGTAATTTCTGTCCCTAGAGCAAGTAAAGAACAGTTGTACTGAGACAATATATTCCGTTTTTATTCTCTCTAATGCCACCATACTGGAAGCAGCTGCAAAAAGATTATAAGCTAGAGATTCCTATTTATCGCTCTCCACAAAATAGATACCATTTCCCTGCTTGTGGAACAATCACAATAAGTGCTTGTCTAAAGGTGTAGATACCCCATTGCTGAATTAAAATAATTGTATTTCAGAACAGTTAATCAATTTTGGAAGTTCATCAAGTAGGACTTCCATTTTGGTATATAGTGTCCAGTTGGAAAGCTATCCCATTCATTTTCTTTATGTAAACAAGTAAAATATTAGATTTGTGGTCCACTTAATAATTTGACTAATGGAAAAAGCAAGAAAATGGTCACTCCACTTTGTGAATATACACTACAAGGACTCTTACTAATGCACTTGATATTTGGGGTAGTTACAATTATTTGGGAAACTGAAATTGACACAAATCAAAATCAAGCAATCCAGGAGGAAAATCAAAGTAGTAGTCCAAAAGCATGCAGAAGAAAAATATTTCAGCTATTTTATCACTGAAAAACTTCTAACACATTGTTTTACCCTTTAATTTTATAAAGCTGCCTCTGGTCCATGCACTCAAGTTGCTTATGCACAAATATCACAATATAGTCCCTAAGAATCTTGAAGAGTCCAGAAAATAATGATTTAAGTTACTGTTTGACTTCTGTGTGTTATATTTTAAAGCTGTTCAAATGATGGTGGTTCCATTTTGCTGATGTTCAGTTTCACCTTGTAGGGGGTTTATTAAACTAAAATCATCGAAGTGAAACCTGCATAAACCTACGTGTCTAATTCAGATTTATAAAAGGATTCATATTAAATCCATATACAACAGCATTGTGTGTGGGCAGGTAAGGTGGAAAAAAAAGGTGGCCTAGATTTTGATAAAAAATGGTGATGACTTGGTAACAGATTTACAAACTGTATTAGGTCTGGGCAAACCTGAACTGAATTTCAAGTTCCTAATGATACATGAAAACAGCAGTACAATTCTGTTTGGCATGGACTTAACTGTTAGGACATTTATCATATCCGTAGTGTATTTGAGATTACCTAATAGTAGTGCTGCAGAAACTTGGCTAATGCCTGAATTTAAACTCCAAACATACTTGCTATGAATTAGGTATTTCCAGAAACCTGACTTGAATCGTGCTACAGTTTATCGCTTGTCTCAATCAATCTGCTTCTAAAACTCTTGAAGGCTGAAGATTTATAAGCCAAAATACTGAGACCCCCTTTATCTTCATGTGTACTAGATCATATTCCTCAAATAGTATACAATCATATTTTAGGTTTTGCACTACTGAGGACAAGGATGAATTGCCCTTTAAAAATTTGGTCCATAGATTGTTCAGCTTCCTCAGAATTAGTTTGGGTGGCATGTCAAAAGAAGTCAGTATTTTACTGATTAATTGAAATAATTGAAACTTTGATGAAATCTACATTACAAATTGAAAAAGGAAAAATCTTAACAAACATGTACAGTATGTAATGTACATTCTAAAAATGTATTGCAGGTTAGTATGTTTAGATACCAAGGCATCTTGATAAATCATAAATAAACTAAGATGATCCAAGATGAACATGGCCCCCAAAGCAAGGACACGGTCAGTAGAGCTAATTGAACCTTGTCATGCATCCACAGATGCATCAAAAGCAGGGCCAAGGAGGTGATCCCCCCCCATGCAACACTGGCCAGCCAACAGTTGGAGTACTGCATCCAGTTCTGGACACCGCACTTCAGGAGGGATGTGGACATCATTGAGAGGATCCAAAGGAGGGCCACTCACATGATCTGGAGACAGCAGGGGAGACCCTACGAGGAGAGGCTACAGGACCTTAAACTGTTCAGCCTTCAAAAGGGAAGGCTAAGAGGGGACCTGGTGGCCATCTATAAACTTACTAGGGAGGACCAGTGGGGAATGGGAGAGACCTTGTTCTCCTCAGCTCCTCCCAGAGTAACAAGGAATAACGGCCATAAGTTGTTAGAGAGTAGGTTTAGACTAGACGTTAGAAGGCACTACTTCACAGTCAGGGCGGCTAGGATCTGGAACCAACTTCCAAGGGAAGTAGTGCTGGCTCCTACCTTGGGGGTTTTTAAGAGGAGGTTTGAAGATTGCCTAGCTGGAGTCAATTGATCCCAGTTCTCTCTCCTGCCCAGGGCAGGGGTCAAATTAGAAGATCTGCAAGGTCCCTACCGACCCTACTTCTATGAATCTATGAATATTGGGAAAAACAAAAGGTTGAAATGCTGTTTTAACCTTGATGGTCCAGAAATTATGCAAGAAGCTGTTGCCCTGTGGAGTCAGGCCAACTCTCAGGATCTTAATATTGTGCTGTTAGACAGGAGGGAGTGACACAATTGCCCATATACAAACATACAAATCAATTAGGTGCATACACACACACACTACCAGTTCAGGCAGATACACATCAAAACCAGCCTAGGCACATGCATACCTATCACCTAATCAAACACATAAACCCAAAAGTTAGACACAGATCACTAATTCATATATCATGCACACAATGCCATATATATATATATATATACACACACACACACACACACACACACACACACAAATTCACACACACACAACCCTCCTACACATATACGCAGGTAAGTTCCTAACTTTGATGGTACAGTGTGTATGTGTGTGCTTGGGGTACCTAAAAAAGTTGAGGGAAGGTTCAGGTGAAAGAGAGAGAGAGAGTTAAAGTGTAGGGAGTGAAAGTTGCCAGAACCAGTGGAGTACAGAGAAGCATTGCCTGCTGGAATTCACCATCCATCGCAAGGTGGCAAAGGCCTGCCGCAAGGCAGCGGCCCTAGATTTCAAGAGGGCAAACTTCAACAAGCTAAGGAGGATAGTTGGGGAAGCGCTGAGGTCCCAGAGGGGAGGAGAGCCAGGTGTCCAAGGACAGTGGTTGCTCCTTAAGAAGTCAATCCTCCAAGACCAAGGGGAGGTAATCCCAACAAGGATCAAAGGGAGCAGGAGGGCACACAAGCCTCCATGGCTTACTAAAAGCATCCGGGAATGTCTCCTTGCTAAAAGGGTTGTGTACACCCAACGGAAAGAAGGCGACATCACCAGGGATGACTATACTGCAGTCACTCGAGGATGTAGTGGGGCAGTCAGGAAGGCAGGCCAAGGCAGAGATGGAATTAGGGCTAGCTTCCCAGATTAAAGACAATAAGAAGTCCTTCTTTAAATACATAGTGGGTAAAAAGAAGGTTCTGGGTAATGTGGGGCCCCTGCAGGACGCATTAGGAAATTTGGTCGTCACACCAGACGACAAAGGTAACATGTTTAATGATTTCTTTGCCTCCGTCTTCCTAAGTAGGGACCAGAAGAGTCACCTCCCTGCTGGGCCCCCCTTGGGCCCCAGGGGAGGCACACCTGGGCCAAGGCTTATTGAGGAACTAGTTAGGAAACTTCTGGAGGGAATGGACGTATTCAAGTCAGCCGGTCCAGACGATCTCCACCGTACAGTTCTAAAGGAATTGGCCGAGGTCATTGCAGGACTCCTGGCATGGCTTTACAAGCACTTGTGGTGCTCTGGTGTGGTGCCGGAGCACTGGAAGAGGGCCAACATGGTTCCCATTTTCAAAAAGGGGAAGAAGGATGACCCAGGAAATTATAGGCCAGTTAGTCTTACCTCAATCCTAGGCAAGCTGTTTGAGAAAATTATTCTGGCACACATCCACGAGGGGCCTGCTGGAGACTGCATGCTTAGGGGCACCCAACATGGGTTCATCAGTGGCAGGTCCTGTCAGAACAACCTGGTGGCCTTCTATGATCAGATCACCAAATCATTAGATGCAGGGGTAGCAGTGGACATAGTCTTCTTGGACTTCCAGAAGGCTTTCAACACTGTCTCTCACCCCGTTCTCATCAAGACACTGGGGGACTGCGGTGTTGACACCCACACAGTCAATTGGGTCGCCAACTGCCTGGAGGGCCGCACCGAGAGGGTGGTGGTGGATGGGTCCTTCTCAACCTGGAGGGATGTGGGCAGTGGGGTTCTGCAGGGTTCGGTCCTTGGGCCCGCACTGTTCAACATCTTCATCAGTGACTTGGACGACGGGGTAAAAAGCACCCTGTTCAAATTTGCTGATGACACTAATATGTGGGGGGATGTGGCTTTGCTAGAAGGAAGCAAAAGACTACAATTGGACCTAGACAGATTACAAGAGTGGGTGGACAAGAATAGGATGGGATTCAACACAGACAAGTACAAAGTGATGCACCTGGGGAGGAACAACTGGCACCATACCTACAGGTTGGGGAACTCCCTTCTCGTCAGTACAGAGCCAGAAAAGGCTCTTGGAGTCATCATTGACTCCAAGATGAACATGGGCCAGCAGTGTGGAGAGGCAGTCAGGAAGGCCAACCGTACCTTGGCATGCATCCACAGATGCATCTCGAGCAGGTCCAAGGAGGTGATTCTCCCCCTCTATGCGGCACTGGTCAGAGTGCAGTTGGAGTACTGCATCCAGTTCTGGGCGCTGCACTTCAAGAGGGATGTTGACAGCATGGAGAGGGTCCAGAGGAGGGCCACTCGTATGATCAGGGGACAGCAGGGCAGGCCCTATGAGAAGAGGCTATGGGACCTGAACCTGTTCAGCCTCCAGAAGAGAAAGCTGAGTGGGGATCTAGTGGCCTGTTTTAAACTAGTCAGAGGGGATCAGCAGGCACTGGGGAAGTCCCTGTTCCCCTGGGCACTGCCAGGAGTGACCAGGAATAACGGTCACAAGCTGGCGGAGGGTAGATTTAGGCTGGATATCAGGAGGCGCTACTTCACGGTCAAGACGGCTAGGGTCTGGAACCAGCTTCCAAGAGAAGTGGTGCAGGCTCCTACCCTGGGGGTGTTTAAGAGGAGGTTAGATGAACATCTTGCTGGGGTCATTTGACCCCAGTACTCTGTCCTGCCATGGCAAGGGGTCAGACTAGATGATCTACTCAGGTCCCTTCCGACCCTAGAAACTATGATACTATAAGCTGTCTGAGAAACTGAGGCTTCAGTTTACTTAAGATAGACTGGGGCTGGAAACTGAGGCAGACAGCTGAGATATTAGGGGTGGGGGCAGTTATGTGGTGGCAAGGAGGAGACAGCCAGGAAAGAAACTGAGGCAGAAACCTGGTTGCTCAGGGGAAAAGGAAAAGGCAGTGGGGATAAGACAGTGGCAAAGAAACAGGGGGTTTGGAGGTAGAGAGGAGCTTAGAACAGGTGTTGGAGGTGGCAGTGAGCCAGATGCAGGAGAGGGAGATATGACACAGAAGTTAGAGGGGTGAGGAGCAGAGATTGGAGCAGGGCCAAACCATAGCAAAGCTAAACCCAACTTAGAGGTCCAAGTAAGTTTTATTACACAGACAATATACTATGTAGCCCCATGAAGTTATTGGTTCACACACACACAAGCACTCACAATGGCAGCAGGAGAAAGATACTCAGTGGAAGGGCTGGAGTCCAGGTAGGGAAGAGAAGCAGAGTCCAAGTTCTTGGTTAAAGAGGGGGTGGGGGGTGATAGCTGCCTATCCAGGGTGGAAAGGGGTCCTTGTCCAGTAGGTGCTGCCCAGAGCGAGGTCGCCGACAGGGTCTCTGGGTGGATAGGTGGTGTGGCATGGTGCTGGTGCAGATGGAGAGAGTGTGCCACTGGGTCTATGTTCACTACCCCTTTTTATACGGGCAGACCTTGTGTGACCCTAGTGATAGGAGGCATGCCCAGGCAAGGGTCAGTCCCTGGCATACTGAGCATTTGTGCTCCATACAGGGATGTGCAGTTTCAGGTGTCTGTAATAGTGAGAGTTGCTGGTTCTGCAGGGTCTTTTTTTTTTCAAATACTGGGTTCTTGTCTCTGTTCCTGGGTGAGGGTCCAAAGTTTCTGGATGAATCAATGTGAGGTAATGGTCTGGCCATTACAGGCCATTCAGTAGAGGCCTGCTACCATTGTGTTTCAATCATTCCCAATCACTTTCATTCATACAGGAACTGATTTACATGGGAGGTATACATGAATCATACAGTTGCAACACAGGGGATGCCTGGGCAGAAGACACAAGATGGAGACTTGACATGACTTTGGTTCACTTACAAACACAGGCCTAAACCATACTATATCCATATGAAACAATAAAAATCAATACAAAAATGATAACAATAAAATATACAACAGTAATAATCAATACAAACCTAATGATAATACAGTATAAAACAATGGATATCCAAAACCAAAAACTTGCTACCAAAATAAAAATGTTAAAGCTTATCCTAACTCTGAGCTCACTTATGCTTGTCTGTAGGGAATAGAGAGGGAGAGAAAGAAAAGCCAGAAATAGTTGGGGAAGGGAAAGCATATCTATCATATATATATATATATATAAAGAAAAACTGGGGTTTTTGCTACAAATCAAGGCTTGAGAAATATTATGGTAGGGTGAAAAACAAGTGTAGAGGTGTAACCCCATTGGCAACTCACTCCGACAAGCAGTAACAGTGTGTTTCAGGTAGAGGTGATCTACCTGTGTCAGAAAATTCATGTTATCTATTTGGCAAGTAATGCATGTATTGCCATATGAATCCAAGATTCCTGCCATAAATTCACATTTTTGTTAATATTTCAGCCTCCACTAGGATTAGAAAATTAATTCCAGTGACAAAACCAACATTGTATGAACCAAGGAGATCAATAGTAACACTTTCACTGTAGCAGCCATATTGAATTCTAAGTTGGATGCACAAATGATGAGCTGTTATGTATTTCTATGGGAGATGTTGTGCTGGAAGATATTTCATTAGATATTCTAAATGCATGTGACAAATGAACAGAAATCAAGAACACCATTACCCAGACACATCTTCATGCAGATGCTAGAGAGTTTCACTACAAACATACCCAAATCAAAATTGAAAATATTTAAAGATATGAAGCAGGGGTGGGCAGAATATGGCCTGTGGGCCAGATCCAGTCCATGGAGAGTCTCTGTCCAGCTTGAGGCGGGTCCCCTTGTCCCATCTGGCTGTGACACATGCTGCTGCCCCTGGTCACACAGCAGGACTGGGGTGACTCTGCAGCTGGACTGCCTTTCTAGGCAGCCCAGGCAGTGGCATCTCCTTCCAGCTACTGCCACTGCTGACCTCAGCCCATGGTACCGTCGGGAAACCACACATACACCGCCTTGTCCTAACTCACCCAGGCACACTCAGCAGCAACAGCAGTGGTGGTACTGTGCAGAAACTGTTGCTCAGTGTGGGGGAAAAGCAGCCCCTCGCCATCACTGCTGCCAGGCAGTTCTTGGTGCAGCCACCCAGAGCCCATGGCATGCCAAGTGGTGCAAAGCAGATGTGGGGCAAGCTGGTGCTGTGCGCTGCTGGAAGTGGTGGAGAGGCACTGCAGAGCCTGGAGGGCATTTCAGGCTGTTATGAAGTGGGGGCAGGTGCTGACTGGTACAGGAGGGCATGCATGGGGGGCTCCCATGAATACCCCACCATACCCTCAAACCCTCTCCAACAAATCTCACAACCACACACTTCTCCACACACAATCACATACCTCACAAACATTGTACATACTCTCCACACAAACCCCATGACCCCCACACACATATCCATGCATCTCTGGGGGGAGCCCTATTCACTGGTATGCACATACATCCCACCACACACACAGCCAGTCACTCTCCCCCCTCCACATGTCCCAAAACTCCCTGCACAAACCCCAGACCCACACACATACACCCCCATGTCCCCACAGACCCCCCACATCTACATATACTCCTGCACCCTCCTCTATACCACTCATACACACACTTCCCCCCACAAACCCCATACCCACTCACCTATTCACCCCTCCCCCACAATATATATGAGTAAGACTTCATTTTGAACTATTCTTCAGTTACCTCTCTATATATGATGTAAACACACAAAAATCAGGACAAAATATTTAAAAAAAAAAAATTAAAATATATTATTTTGGATATTTGATTTTTAGTATACAATTTGGTGTTTTTCTCTGGTTCCAAGATAGCAAGCCCCTATCCCAAAAGGAATACTTCCAGGGGCAAGAGGAGGGACTTCCAGTGGCAAAAGTCAGGGTTTATGGGGTAGGACTTCTAGTCCCAAGATGGCAACCAAGAGGCGGGGCACTTGTCAATGGAGGGAGAGGGGGAGAGCACCCTTGTGGCTCTTGATAGCTCACCAAAACTCATTAAGTGGTCCTGTAGCTGAAATAATTGCCCACTCCTGATGTAAAGTCAACTATGGGACAGCACAGAAAAAAGAAACAGATGCATAATACAAAGATGATCCAGTGAAGGCTACTCACAGCAATTGCAGCAGGTAGAAGGTTTGATGTACACTCTCTCTGACAGCACAAACTATCTGGATACCCTCAGTCACTTTTTAAATGCAAAAAAACCCTAACAAAAACCCTGTTCAACATGGAGGACAATACAGCCTTGTCATAGATCTGCATTGAAGTCAAATCAGTAACTGTTCTACCAGATGCTTCTTCCAAAATATCAGCTATTATTTTCAACAACTTCACTCTTGTACAGAGAATAGGAAAGCTGAAAATTGCATGAACATTTGGAAATTTGTCTGATTACTTTATGCAGCGTTTGGCAACTATTCTCACACCTGCAATCGAGTTAATGTTGTCTTCAACAGATACACATCACCAGCCATAAAGAATATTAAGGTTTCAAACTACTAGGTCAATCTGCAGAATCATTAGCAGCAGATACCTTCTTTTACTGGCATCATGGAGTAGTTTCATATCCTTACCAGCAAACAAAGAAAATCTAGTTAATTTTTAAAGTGAAGAGCTTCTTAAGGAATTATGGCAATGTTTCCAAAGTGAAGGAATGATCATTGTTGGTCATTTCATTGATGGAAAAGCAGTGCACTCCAACTCATGTGATGATTTGCAAATACATTCATAGCAAGAAGATGAAGACACAAGAATTCTTACATGGCAAACATGTAGTCAGCCAGGGATACTCCTCTCTAGTATTCTCTTGCAATGACACAGATGTACTGATCCTTCTTCTATGGCAGAATCTTACACCTAAGGTTTAGATGAAGAGAAGCAACCAGTAAGATTAATTCCAGTTTATGATACTGTATCAGAATTCCCTGAGACAGCCTGTGCATCTCTAATTAGATTCCAGTCTCACTGGTTGTCACACCACCAGCCACTTCAGTGGTGTGACTGGGGACCTTCTCTGAGGCTACATCTTAACTTTCCTGCCACAACTTGAATGTTATGATAATATAACATTCAATATAAAATGATGGTTATGTTCCTATCATAAACACGTTTGAATCGTTATCAGCAGAATACCTTCAGATAACAATTTACAAGTGCAAGATGGAATGCTGGGGACCAGCATGCTCATGCAAGCATGTTAATGTGCCATGTACTCCTGCTTGTGAGTACTGTGAGACACCATGTTACAATCCATATAATAACTACAGGGATTCAGAAACACATTCAGAAATGGATTCAAGTGATGAAGAGATCTGAAAAACTGCAATTACCCATTGTATTAATTTTAAATATACCATTGTATTACCATTGTATTACCATTGGACGAGTCTATTACATTTTCCTATTGCCTTGAGACAAACATATGTCTGTGTGTTTCATTGTCATTGAGTTATGAATTATCTGACTTATCCACTTTCTTAATTTTATAAAGTATCAACTTATGAAATACAACTCAAACAAGTAGGCTAGCCTGAGTTAAAATGTTTCCCATACTATAGGCCTGTTATGAAATTCATATTGATAAAAATTGTAAGGTTTTCATATTAGAGTATTGTTTAGTGGGTCTGTTAATTACATTGTGTCAATGCATACTTGCTTATGTGTCGGCCATATTGGAATCCTTGTGGCTACCATGACAGAAATGTTATGATTGATCTCAGTTTATACAATGTTGGTTTCCTCGTTGGAATTAATTTCCTAACCTTAGTGGGAGCTGAAATGTGAACCAAAATATGAATTTGTGGCAGTCATCACACAATATGGTAGCTACTCACACTGCTTACCAGATTGGCAATGTGAATTTTCTGACACAGGTAGATCACCTGTACCTGAAACACATTGTTGCTGCTTGTGGCAATGAGTTGCCAAAGACAACAAAATCTAGAGACCTTATTTTTCAGTTTATAAACCATTATTAGACAAGCAATCAGGCACAAACTGCCCTTCTTCAGGTGTGGGCCCTGGAAGCCTCATGAACACCTTTCACAATCATACAAATGGTCCAGTTAAAGATATCACCAAAAAACCCTTTGTTTTTCTCACACTTTCTGTACAATCCTGGCTAAACCAACACTCCAAACCTATTACAGCAGGGGCAGGCAATTATTTTGGGTGGAGGGCCACTTACTGAGTTTTGCCAAGCCATCAAGAAGCTTGAGAGAGTCCAGAGGAGAGCCATGTGCATGATCAGAGGTCAGGAAAACAGATCTTATGATGACAGGCTGAGAGCCATGGGACTCTTTAGCCTGGAAAAGCGTAGGCTCAGGGGTGATCTGATGGCCACCTATAAGTTTATCAGGGGTGACCACCAGGATCTGGGGGAATGTTTGTTCACCAGAGCGCCCAAAGGGATGACGAGGTCGAACGGTCACAAACTCCTGCAAGACCATTTCAGGCTGGACATAAGGAAGAATTTCTTTACTGTCCAAGCCCCCAAGGTCTGGATCAGTCTGCCAGCGGAGGTGGTTCAAGCACCTATATTGAACACTTTCAAGAGTAAATTGGATGCTTATCTTGCTGGGATCCTATGACCCCAGCTGACTTCCTGCCCTTTGGGCAGGGGGCTGATCTCCCAAGGTCCCTTCCAGCCCTAACGTCTATGAAATCTATGAAATTGAGGGCTGCATGACAGGCAGCTAGGGGCAGATGAATATTAATTTTCTAAATTTTTTAGGGGCCCCACAGGCTGGATAGAATGGCCTGGCAGGCTGTATGTGGCCCACAGACTGATTTTTGCCCACCCCTGTACTACAGCATGGAGGATATTTAAAGTTGTTGCCTACAAAGGACAATCCACAACATGAAGCAAAACAAAAAAAAAGCCGGGCTACTCAGTGACATCTTCTTTCTAAGCTTGTCCAATAACTATACCATCATTCCCATGGGACTTACCATCTGTAACCCTGTGGCTAATACACACAACTCCAAATATGCTACACAACTATGCAGAAAGGCTTAAGGGAAAAAAAAGACATGCTATTTTATGAACTAACCTACTTCAAAAAGGATCTGTCTAAACAGGATGCATTTCCATACTCCACTGCAGTAAAAGAAATAAACCCAGAGATATATATTTTTCTTATACTGGAGAACCAGAATTTTTACCAAAAACACGATAGCCATCTAACGCCAGACCTTAAAAAGGCCTGAAATCTTAATATCACTCCCAACCAGACATTGGTATAATGAAAGAAGAAATGACAATGAAAAATGCTTTTTATATAATAGGAAAAGGCAATTCCATGCCTTAGAAGGTAAAGAGGAAAAACAAATGAAAAAGAGAGGAATAGTAGTATTAATGTTGTATAGTATTTTGTTAAATTGTTGCAGTATTCATTTTTGTCCAGATATTTGAAAGTGTGGAGTTCTGACTAAACTCTATACCCTCTGAAATCAAGGGAGCTTGGAGTAATGCTTTGATCTTTGAATATACAAGACAAATCCATCCCAGAAAGAAAGAAAGGATGTAGTATTTGTGGCAAGGAGATCCAAGGGCTGATAATTTTGAAGACTGGTGCATGGCAATTGGTGAGGGGGTGTTTTTGCTTTTGGTTTCTATGAAACTGAAAAATTCACTGGAAATCAATAATAAATAAATTACATGTAAAAACCAAACAGCTAGTGGCTCAGCTGAAGTGACTAATTAAGTTTACTGGGTGCTATTTTGCACTACCAGAATGATACAAAGCCATTTCAGTATACCAGTGAATCTAGGCCAATAATTCTGTGTTTTGCCCTGTTAAACATTAAGATAAAAGTGAGGCAGATCCTTAATCTTTCTTTGCAAAGTGATGTTTTTGCTATGTCATTATACACACAATAAAACATTATATTCAGAAACTCTGCATGCCATTGATTTCAAAACAAACAAACAAAAATCTTATCCTTAACTACTTTGTGTACTGCATGGATTTTTGTTTTAGAGATGGGTTCTAAACAGTATACTGGACCCAATCCCTCCTTGAAGGAATTCTCAGTTTAATCACTGGTTTGGTATAGTCTCATTATACCAATTTTATATGGAGTTGGTCACTCTATCAGGATGCTCAAAGATGAACACTTTAAACCTCCTTTGTGCCTCTACAACAGCACAAAATAGACTGACTAGAACAGAGCACGTTTTTAGTAATTTTTAAACAACAAGCATGTTGTCTTTATCTGTACCAGATGTTCCATTTTTTAGGTAAATAATCATTAGTATACAGATAGAAATTGTTTTGTTTAATGTAAAATTAAAGCTATAAAAAGTCTGTTCCTTTAAATAAATCAAACCATACATGAAAGCCACAAAAAGGTTATTTAAAAAATAGGAGGCAAGAACTTAATATGGAGAGTCTGCCAGATACTACGGGTATGTGAAGCTTTGGTTGCTGATTCAATTCAGAGAAAAATCGGCCCAAATCACAGGTCAAATCACCAAATCTGAATTTAATCAGGAGACAAAACCTCCCCCCGCTCTGAATTGATATGGAGGCTCTAAATTGATTCAGAAAAGATTTGAGAAAAGATTTTGAGATTTGGAAGGCAGTCTTTCAGGGGAACAGAAACTGAGGGATGGGGAGAAGTTGGGGGAGGTGGGGGGAACTGATTTCTGTAGCTGGCCAGTGACTGTGATCTTCCCTGAGTCTCCTTCCAATCACAGTGCTCTAGGGGAGGGACATAAGAACAGCTACCATCCCTGTAATTTTCATCCGGCTGCAACTTAACACATACACAAAGTCACACATCACCAGTTTTGCTTTGAACATTTTGAGGTGCAGTTTCCCAGAAACATCTGCACCTAGTTCCTTGAAACTTGGCAGGCCTCATGTACTCATAAGGGGCTACCATCCCTGCTGCTTTCATCCATATCTTCCTTAATACACACACGACATGAGTTTTACTTTGAACAGTCTGAGGTGCAGTTTCCCAGAAACCCTGCACCTATCTTCTTGAAACTTGGCAGCCCCTCAGAAAGGCTATCATTTCTGCTGTTTCCATCCAAATATGCAAAAAAATGACAGTTATAGGTATTTCAGTGATTCCCCATTATAGTCTATGGCCAAATCACCAAATCTCTCTGAATCAGCGCTGAATCTTCCAAACCTAATTTGGCCAAATCAGTTTGGGACAGTGATCCAAATCTCTGAATTGAATCACATTGAATTGGCCAAATCCAAATCTGAATTGAAAATGTCCCTATTTGCACAGGCCTACAATACAACTACAGATTCATTTTTTAACCTGATAGGGAGCATAGAGTATGTGTGTGTATTTATAAATATAGAATAGCAACTGCACTTTTCTGGGGGAGAGTAATAAAACAATGGGGAAATTAGGAGGGGTGACCAGGGCAGCAGCCCCAGGCACTCCTTTGCTGGAGGGGAGGGCAGAGTTAAAAAATAGCCACTGCCACAGCTGGTGGTTGGCCCTGCCATCACTGTTGGCAGCAACCAGAGCTACTCTATGCACCACTGCTGGCCAGGGCACAGAGCTGCCCTGTTACACTTCTGAACTGGAATGTGAATTATCAAGGGAAAAAAGAAAACTAATTTAATTTTTTTTAAATCAAGATGACGTAAATGGTAGAGCAGAAAAGCAGCTTAGTGGATGCAAGACTGATCTTTTTAATAAGGACTTCATGAAAATGCAATAGGAGGTTATTAGACACTTTACCTAAACATAGAGGGGAGAATGGAATTATGATACATGCAGCAGAGTTTGTTTGTTTTTTAAATTAAGGACTTAGAAATGTTATGCAATATTAGTCACTTGTTAGCTATTTTTTATTTTTCCAAAATCAGAAAAAAAGACATTATTCCAAATGATGTGTCAGTAATATACATTTTCACAGGAGTTTAAATCACATTCGGATCACCATAGCTATCTGAGCATGCAACTAAACTGCCCCTGCATTTCTCTACACATTTCATATTGTTAGTTTTTCACATACCATGTATAAAGTTTGAAATGCTTTTAGGAAAAAACAAACAAGTCACACTCTTTTACTGCTCTCAGTTTTACTTTTACTGAAAAGTGATATTTTTTATTCTTTATAAGGCTCTAAAACCAATCTTAAAGAATGGATGTAACTTCTAGAGGAAGTTTATTGTGTAAATATAGAGGCCAAAACTACAGGTAGTTTCGGCCTCTATATTTACACATTTCATTATTCTTCTATTTGCAAATAATAGTGGGTAAAATTGGGGGTTACAATCTAGGGGCTTGTATCTCATTTTATATAAAGAGGTGTAGCCTGGCATCTGTGTAATCTGAGGACAAAACACTATCATTGTTATTAGGTGCCATTTTACATCCACTTCCTGAAGGACAGTGAGAAATTTAGAAAAGGCTCTGTGACTGGGGGCGCACAGGTTTCATCTGGCTCCTGAGGTATTAACCAGTGGCCTCTGGTCTCCTCCAGCATTTATACACAAACTTTTTCATGACATGACATCCTGGAGATCTGCTACTCCTCACACAAGCTGATGAGCACCACACTGTGCCACATGTAGTTGTATAAGTGGTGAAATGAGTGTCAGTGTGCATAACATGGCAGCAGTACGCTTTTGACCTAAGGCACCTCCGATGCATTTTAATTCAAAAGTGTGCCACCACTATTTTTTCAGTGATGATATGCATTGCACAGCTTATACAGCCACAAGCACTGCAGCACTGGGCACTTTTCAAGTACCCAGTGCTGTGGCACATATATGTGTAAAAATGCTCCCTGTCTAGGCATTGCTCTAGTTGCTGCAACTCAACATGAAGTCTTTGGGCTCCTCCTCCCCAGTTCATGTTCTTCTGTTTCCCCAGCCTCTGGGGGTGCAAAGAAGCCCACAACCAAGTGACTTAAGAGGACTGAGGGACCCCATGCTGTGCACTGGTGCCAGCACAGTACAGTGGATTTGTGCCCACCACATAACAACAGTGAAGGGTGCATGGTGTGGCATAGGATGCAGGGTACAGGGCTAATGACAGGATGCAGTAGAGAAGGTGTCTGCTGCACAGTGCAGTGGAGAGGTGCCATATAAGAAAATAAGAACTGTCTTTACTGGGCCAAACCATAGGTCCCTCTTTGGGGGCTGGACCCAATGACCTTGCAAGGTCCCTTCCAGTTGTAATCTCTATGTATCTTGCCAAGTATTCTGTGTTAAACAGTGGCAGAGAGTGAACACTGCAAAGGAGAGTGTGAACAGGGTATGACCAGGGTTTTTCCTCTGTTCCTCTCTTACATGCGGCCTCCAGTATTTAAGGTTTAGGAAGTTCTGATTCAGAGGCTGTACCCCTAACTCCCATGATCAAAAGCTACCGAAGCACCTTTGCAAGAAGAAATTGTTCAATCACTTTTTAAATGTAGCTTAACTGTCAGTTTGCTCAATATCTGGTGGCCACACACTAATTGCACACTGTGTGAAAAAAAATCCTTCTGTTAATTTTAAACTTACTACCTACTAGTTTCGTTTTGTGACACCTCCTGCCCCCCCACCCCCCTTTGTACTGAGAGAGATAGTAAATATTAAATCCCAATTGACTTTCTTGGCACAATTTTGTAAACCTGCTTCATGTCCCCCTCAAGCATATTTTTTCTAAACTGAATAGGCCTAGCCTCTTTAGTCTCTCCAAATATGAAAGCTCTTTCATACCACTAGTCATTCTTGTTGCCTTTCTCTAGTTCTATGTTGTTTTTGAGGTGTGGGGACCACAACTGAGTGCAGTATTCAAGGTACAGATGCACCATGAATTTATGAAAGGGCATAATGATAAATTCCATTTTGTTTATAATTCTGTTCTTAATAATCCATAACATTGTGTCTGTTTTTTTGACATTTGCTGAGCATTGAGCAGATATTTTAAGTGAACTGTCCACAATGACCTCCAGATCTCTTTCTTCTATGGTAAGAGCTAACATAGAGCCCATTATAGTGTAGATATAATTTGAGTTATTTTTGCCCATGTGCGTCTCTTTACACTTATCTACATCGAATTTTATATGTTATTTAGTTGCCTATTCACTCCATAGTGCCAAACCATTCTACAATTCCTCAGTTAGCCTTGGTCTTTACCACTTTGAATAATCTTGTGTCATCCACAAATTTGGCCTCTTTACTGCTCACCTGCTTTTCAAGATCATTTACAAATATATTAAACAGTGCTGGTCCCAAGACAGATCCCTGGAGGACCCCACTGCTTACTTCTTTCCATCCTGAAAACTGACCATTTATACTCATTTATTTTTTTAATCTTTAAGCCAATTTCTAATCCATGAGTGCACACTTCCTGTAACCCCAGAACTATCTAACTTTGTTAAAAGTCTCTGATAGGGGACCTTGTGAAAGGCTTTTATCTCAGTCTGGGTCAGTTCCACGGGCTTGTCCCTAGAGGGGACTGGATCTGGTGAGGAAATCTCTCTAACAACTTCCAAAGTGAAGATAAAGGCAAAGAATGCATTTAATTTCTCTTCTATGGCCCTGTTGTCCTTCAGTGTGCCTTTTACACTCTGATCATCCAAAGGCCCAACCAACTCCCTGGCAGTTATATAATATTAAATAGTTTGGGACTAAATATGAATCCTATAGCTAAAGGAATACTGATGATTAGGAGGAGGAAAAATATACACTGAGCAATAAGTAATAGCATCCAAAGGTAAAATTCTTATGATATTTGTGCATATATTTTTTCCAATCCTTTATATCCTTGACATCTGAATTGGCAAACATAAAAGCAATGAAATACTAATATTATGCTAGCTGCTTGTAGGAATGCAGCCTTCTGGGAATTATGTCACTATATGTTCAGTGCTGGCTCATGTCTTTCTAATTATGTATAACACAATGGACAACACTTGAACTGGAGCTCTAGAAAGATTGCAGCTAAAGTGCAAACTACCAGATAATATATGATTCTGGCTTGAAAAGAAGATAGTTTCTTGGATTAAATATCTTTATCCTATATGCTATAGGTGCAGAGGTGCAATTCTGTGTGTGACTTACTGCTGAGTTTCCAATGCCTGAGAGGCTATGTGAAGTTATTTATACACTTACACACCTCCAAATCAACTTCATATTTTAGGGATTTTCTTAGACTGAGAAAAAAAATCACACTCAGGTAATGTTCAAATAGTGTCTGTGGCCCTAGTTGTTCTTTTCTTTTCACTTTGATACTTTTGTGGACTATAAATAGGAACAATTAAAAAATTAAGTTAGTTAACAAAGGTGGTAAAGTTAGGATTTAAAGAAGATGAGTTGTAACTCTTATCGGGGCTTGGGAGTTGAGCAGGAGCACATGTGCAGCCAGCATGTGTGCCCCCCTGAGGGGAGAGAGGGGAGAGAGGGGACTCCTGGTGGTGTTCCGGGGCTCCAGACACCCCCAGGAACCCCAGAACCCATTACTCCCCAGAGGGAGGGAACATAGGGGTGGAGCAGCCAGCAGACATTTCTGGGGAAGCCTGAAGTGGCCTGATTGGCTAAGGGGAGCAGTGTGGGTGTTTCAAACCATGGCCCTTTAAAAGTCGTGGTTTGCCCTAGATCCCAGCAGTAGGGGCTTGGGAGCTGAGTGGGCGCACACGTGCAGGCAGCACACATGTGCCCCACTACCCACAATCACCAGCAGTGGAGGCAGCGGTAGCAATGGCATAGAGGCAGCAGCTGATCCCACAAGGTAAGTGAACAGAAAGTAGGGAGCTGGTACAGCTGCAGAGGATCCAAAGGGGGAGCCCCCAGATCCCTCTTAAGTGAGCTGGCAGGGAGCCACACTCCTAAGCCGCACTCTGGAGCTGTGCTCCTGAGTTGCGCACAGGCAGCATGCGTGAACAAAGTGTGCAAACAGACGTGCTCTGAAATGGCATGGCAGCATTTGTGCCAGTGTTCGTGCAAGGCGGGCATGCAGCAGGAGCCAGGAAGGAGTCTGCAGCAAGAAAGGGAGGAAGACTCGTAGCTTCACAGACATGGTAAGAACACGGGGAGTGGCTGCTAGGGACCATGACATGGTGGTAAGGATGCAAAGGGTGGCCACTAGGGACCATGCCCCAGTGGCACCACCTACCCTGGGCTCCTCTGAGGCCTTCACCCAAATGAAGCCCATGGTGGTGCCAGTGGCTCCTTGCTCCTCTGTCTGTGAGGGATGCCTGGTGGTGACCCAGAGGTTGCAGGTGGGAGAGGGGTCTGGAGGCTCTCTTGCCTGTCCCTCTTGTGCCTGACTTCGGGCCCTGGAGGAGCAGGTGAGGGAGCTCCAGGCTGAAGTGAGCAGGCTATGGGGGATCAGGGCTGTGGAGGATGATATTGACACATATTTCCATTCTCTGCAGGATCAGTCTTCCAAAAGACAGACCCCCTGGGAGAGATGCACAACTGAGGAATGGAAGAAGGTGACCACCTGAACCAGAGCTGCTAGGGCCAGCATGGTGGTGGCTCCTCAGGTATAACTGGGGAACAGATTCAAGGCCTTGGCAGCCTTAGAGGAGAATGATGAGGAAGTTACCGCCGGGGAAGATGGAGCCACTCTACACACGGCACAGTCTGAACTTGGACGGAACACCACGAGGAAGAAATGCCAAGTCCTTGTCATTGGAGACTCCACCCTGAGGGGAATGGAGGGTCCTATCTGCCGACCTGACCCCATGGCATGTAAGGTCTGCTATCTGCTTGGGGCTTGGATTCAGGATGTTACAGGCATTGTCCTGGACCTCATTTGACTCTTGAACCAGTACCCCATGGTCCTAATCCACGTGGGAACAATTGATACAGCCAGGAGAAACCCAGACCACATCATGCAGGGGTATGAGGCCCTGGGAGCCAAGCTCAAGGAGAAGGGGGCACAGGTGGTTTTCTTCTCTATTCTCCTAGTAAGTAGACACAGCTGGTTCCATGAGGCCTGCATTGGAGTGGTCAACCAGCAGCTTTGGAGTTGGTGCTACCAGGCAGGCCTTGAGTTCCTTGACAATGACCTGCATTTTCATGCAGGGGGAGTGCTCAGGTGGGATCGGTTTTACCTCTCCCCTAAAGGCAAGCATGTCTTTTCTTCCAGGTTGGCTGATCTCATATGGTGTGCTTTAAATCCTCTTCTCTGTGGAGTGGGGCCACAGGGAAACACAACAACACTTCCCAGCCAAGACAGGCAATGAGCACAAGAAGTACTCAGGTAAGATACAGGGGTCCAGTTTGTCCTGGGATTAGAAGGATGGTGCATATACCCTCAAAACACCTTAAATGCCTCTACACTAATGCTTGTAGTATGGAGAACAAGCAGGAGGAACCTGCCCTCCTGCTAGCTAACACAAACCCAGACAGTGGGGTTCACTGAAACTTGGTTGGATTCAGTACATGATTTGGTGGTAAACACCAAGGGCTACAGACTGTACAGGTGGGATAGAATGGGGAGGAAAGGCAGGGGTGTGGTGCTCTACATCAAAGAGCAATACACATTCTTAACAAACACCACTGGGTCAGAGGAGGGGCAGACTGAAGTGCTCTGGGTTAGAATACAAGGGGGTTGGGGGGAAAGGGACTTAACAGTGTGTTAAGTCCACCCAATCAGGGGGAAGAACTGAACTGGGAATTCTCAAGTCAGCTCATGGAGGCAGTTAAGTCAAGGGATCTGGTCATCATGGGTGACCTAAACTACCTGGACATCTGGTAGAAGGAGTAGTCAGCCATGTTTGACCACTCACATAGGTTCCTAGCCAAGATACAGACCACCACCTCACCCACGAGGTGCATAGTCCCACCAGGAGAAATGCTTTGCTGGACCTGGTCCTGGCCACAGGCAATGACCTGGTGTGGGGAATGCAGGTTCTTGACCACCTGGGCAGTAGCGATCATTACCTCCTGGAATTCACCATGCAGTGCAGGGTGTCAAAGGCCTGCAGCAAGGCAGGAGCCCTGGACTTCAGGAGGGCTGATTTCAATAAGTTAAGGAGATTAGTTGGCAAGGCAGTGAGGTCCTGGAGGGGAGGGGAGTTGGGAGTAAAAGAAGAGCAGTTATTCCTTAAGGAGATAATCCTCCAAGCCCAAAAGATGACAGTCCCAATGTGAATCAAAGGGGGCAAGAGTGCTCAAAAGTCCGCATGGCTCACCGAAGGCATTCAGGAACATCTGAAAGCTAAAAAGGAGGCATACACCCAATGGAATGGAGGAGCCATCACCAAGGAGGATTATACCTCCATTGCTAGAGACTGTAGTGGGGCTGTTAGGAAGGCTAAGTCAGAGGCAGAACTGGGACTAGTGACACAGATCAAAGATAACAAGAAGTCCTTTTTTAAATACATAGGGAGTAAAAAGAGTGCCCTGGGTAATATGGGGCCCATGTAGCACATGCTTGGAGATCTGGTGGTTGTACCACATGATAAAGATGACATCTTTAACAAATTCTTTGCCTCCATTTTTCTAAGCAGGGACTGGGACACTCCCCCCACCCATGGGGATTTCGGAGAGGCACAGCCAGGCCCAGGGCCTTTGGGGACCTAGTCAGGGAACTTCTGGTGGGGTTGAACATGTTCAAATCAGCAGGTCCAGATGATCTCCACCCCAGGGTGCTGAGGGAATTGGCAGAGGTCACTGTGGGACCCCTGGCACAGCTTTACAAACACTCATGGTGCTCTGGTGAGGTGCCAGAAGACTGGAAAAGGGCCAATGTGGTCCCCATTTTCAAAAAAGGGAGGAAGGAGGACCCAGGAAACTTTAGGCCTCTTAGTCTTACCTCGGTCCTGGGGAAGCTATTTGAAAAAATTATCCAGGAGCACATCTGCAAGGGACCAGCAGGGGAGATTATGCTTAGGGGCAACCAACATGGGTTTGTTAGAGGCAGGTCCTGTCAGACCAACCTGGTGGCCTTCTACAACCAGGTCACACAATCCTTGGACACAGGTGTTGTGGTAGATGTAGTCTTTCTGGACTTTAGGAAGGCCTTCGACACTGTCTCTCACCCCATTCTCATTAAAAAATTAGGCGGTTGTAGTGTTGATGCCTAAACAGTCAGATGGGTCACAAATTGGTTAGAGGGCTGCACCCACAGAGTGGTGGTGGATGGGTCATTTTCGACCTGAAGGGACGTGGGCAGTGGGCTTCCCCAGGGCTCAGTCCTTGGGCCTGCACTGTTCAACATCAGTGACTTGCACAAGGGGGTGAAATGCATCTTGTTCAAAATTGTGGATGACACTAAGATATGGGGAGAACTGGGCATGCCAGAAGGGAGGGACAGGCTACAACTAGATCTGGACAGGTTACAGGGGTGGGCGGATGAAAACAGATGGGTTTCAATACTGACAAGTGCAAGGTACTGCACCAAGGGAGGAAGAACCAGCAGCATACCTACAGGCTGGGGAATGCTCTTCTTATCAGCACAGAAGCAGAAAAGAATCTTAGAGTCACTATTGATTCCAAGACGCACGTGGGCCACCAATGTGAGGACGCGGTCAGTAAGATTACCCACACCTTGTCATGCATCCACAGATGCATCATGAGCAGGTCCAAGGAGGTGATCCTCCCCCTCCATGCAACACTGGTCAGGCCACAGTTGGATCACTGTGTCCAGTTCTGGGTACCGCACTTCAGGAGGGATGTGGACAGCATTGAGAGGGTCCAGAGGAGGGCCATTCACATGATCGGGGGTAGCAAAGCAAGCCCTTTGATGGGAGGCTATGGGACCTGAACCTGTTCAACTTCCACAAGAGAAGGTTGAGAGGGGATCTGGTGGCTATCTACAAACTGGCCAAAGGGGACCATCAGGCAATGGGAGAGTCCCTGTTCCTCCAAGCACTCCTGGGAATAACAAGGAATAATGGCAATAAGTTGATGGAGAGTAGATTCAGGCTAGATATCTGGAGGCACTACTTCACAGTCAGGGTGGCTAGGATCTGGAACCAACTTCCAAGGGAAATGGTACTCATTCCTACCCTAGGGGTCTTCAAGAGGAGGCTAGATTATCACCTAGCAGGGGTCATTTGACCCCAGCATTCTTTTCTGTCCATGGCAGGGGGTGGGACTTGATGACCTGCTCAGGTTCCTTCCGAACCTACGAACTATGAAACTATGAAATCCCAGTAACTGGAAAAGGGATACACTTACTAGCTCATCTAGTCCATCCCTCTGCCAGTACAGGTTTCTGCTGTATTCTATGGTTTCTAGTGCAGTTTTAAATGGCAACAATAATGGAACATTTTTGCAAAAAAGACTTTACCTATAAAAATAGCTTCCTGTCAAGATGGGTTTCTTGGTTTTGGTTAAGTCTAGAAATAGTCCTAACTTTGACTACAGAGAAGAGTCAAGCTTTTTTTAAGAAAGATTATAATATGAGATTATAATGACTTCTTATATTTCTATAGTTGGTCACTGATGAGATTGACTATGGTTCAGATGGTGGTTCATAATTTGTAGATTTTCTATCCCTTGGCTGGACATGATCTTTCAGGTAATCTAGTAGCATAGTTAACTTTTTTTCAATTGCTTTGGTTTATTCATTGTCTAAAAAGCAAAAGAAACAAATAGATATTTCAAATGAAGGCTGTAATAGGACTTTAAGTCAGTAAGAAATAATGGACAGAGGAAGGTTACTCTTGCAATAAGAATTTTGATTGGAAAACTGGGTTTGTTTCAGTTCTGTCATTCAAAATTCTTGGCAATTGAATGACAACTTAATTCCATGAATCCTTTTTTATTTTTAGAATGGCTTTTTGTGC